>NC_070583.1:17894821-18507321 GCF_027409825.1 Scomber japonicus
AAGCATCTAATTCAACTGGACTGGGAAAAGAGAGAGAGAGAGAGAGAGAGAGAGAGAGAGAGAGAGAGAGAGAGAGAGAGAGAGAGAGAGAGAGAGAGAGAGAGAGAGAGAGAGAGAGAGAGAGAGAGAGAGAGAGAGAGAGAGAGAGAGAGAGCAAGATCAGGATTCAAAACATTACCACTTTTGAAAACACCCTGGCAATGTTCAGTGTTGTTTCTCTCTCAGAGATCAGAGCCCTGGATTGCATATTAAGGGAGTGAAAACACAATCTGTCCCAAATTCTGCAGAGAGGCACCCCAGGGAGACTGAGAGTGTTGCAGACAGACTTGTGTGTATGTGTGTGTGTGTGTGTGTGTGTGTGTGTGTGTGTGTGTATGAGGGGACATTCTCTCTTTCTCTCTCTCTCTGTCTCTTTTGCCCCCTGTGTCATATTTGAGGTCAATAAGGTGCATATCAACGACAAGACAAGCCATAGCTCAGAGCTGGGGGGGCTAAAAAGACAGACAACAGAGTTATACTGAGAGCTCGACATAGCGTGTCAAGGGTTAGTAATGTTAGAGTACAAAAAACACACAAAAACACACGTAAGCCTCTACTGCACGTCAATGGTCAGAGGAGTGATATGCAAACTTATGCAGAGGTGAGAACATTCATGGACAATCTCAGTCTTCATTTGAAATGAAAATGTTATTCCGTTGTTTTTTTTTTCACTGTCTAAAGTTAAGTAGCAACTGATAAATGTTTAGTACAAGCTTGCTCAGCAAGTAGCAAAATAGTCTTAGGTTTGTTCAAGAGTTTTTGTTCGTATCCTTCTGAGGATGGTTAGACAACTCAATGACAAAACATTCTGTTGTAACGTCAAAATCAAACATTTTGTTCACCCGTGGCCGGTGGACCAGGACTCAACGCACCGAAAAACGACAAATATTTGAACGTGTGTAAAACAATATCAAAATGCTCTACCCTTATCGGCATGCAAAGATTTGTTTCTGAAAATGAACGACACACACTTGTCTAATTTTTTTTTGTAACTTCGTTTTTGTTTCTTTGATTTTTTTCCTTTTTTTGTCCACGCTTCACTTTGATATCATGCAATATATACGTGCAAAAAAGATAACATCTATTTCCACAAAATACATTTTCATCGTAACTATAAAAGGCTGTATTTAAGAATGCTATCTAGTCACATTTTTTTAGCATCATTATGCTAACCTATCGCTATATTGATTCATCTAGCCCCAGAGTCATAGTGCTGTTGCATTCTGGGAAGTGTAGTTCCCAGAGGACTAGCTAACACTTGGCTAACATGGCGGTTCCTTCCTCTTGTACAGGAACAAAGAGGGCTTAAACAAACTGCTATAGTGAGGTGCTTTGACCTTTGTTAGTCTACGTAGTTCTTAAAAACTGTCACAGGGATTACTCCCCTCCTATGTAAATTATAAATATGGTTCATTTGGCACTTTTCACATTTTTGTTATATAAAAGTATGTCTGCTCTTATCTAATGTGGTTTAAATCAACACATTTACAGTTTCACTCTGTGAAGACCTATTTTGGCACAGGTTTAACTTGTTCAGGTTAGAATTACACTATTATTTACTTATTGTCAGCTTATAACAGAGCGTGTATTACACTGCGACTCGCCACTAGCCTCTCCAGCTAAAGGACAGATTCGATATGTTTTAACCTTGTATTTTTAGTACATCAGTTATGATTAAATAGCAGCATTTTTCCACAAATTAAAAAATCGTTTTACTCGTGTAAACCTATTCAACATCTACAGGTAAATCCAAAAGCTCCTATGGCAGACAGAATAAAGGACACAACAAGACAACATGCCACTACATGTATTGCTTCCAGTACTCATCACATTTTATCTTGATCCCCTAACATTTAAGATAAGAGATCGGCCTCTGTGTAAAAAGACAAATAAGAAAAATCTGAGATTCTAAGGTTGAACTGATGAGATGAAAAGAAATCTGTCCCATAATAATCACATCAACCAGCACCTATATCAGTCACTGTGATGCAGTTTATCCACTGTAAAGGTACTGTGCTCCATCCAAAGTAATGATGAAAATATGCTTAACCTAATCAGGTTATGGTAAAGAACCTGCACCCTTTGGCTTTCCGTTGAGATAAAAAGCAAATTTGATCTTCTTTACATTTTTGATTTTGATTGTTCCAGTAGTTGTTTAATCTATAAAATGTGAGGAAAAATGCCACAGGTTCCCAGTCTCACAAAAAGATATTCAATTTACGATGATAAGCAGCAAATCCTCACATTTAAGAAGCTAAAACCAGTTATCTACCAATCATTTAAAACAGTCACCGTGCCTGCTCTGCTCAAACCTGACACAACAAACACCAGAATAAAATGGGAACAATCTGTTACTTAATGCACACAGCACAGTACAGTTCTACAGTGGAACCACAGCACACTACCTATGAGGTTTTTGCCACAAAAAATATCAAACATAAATCCAGTCAAATCCCCTGTCAGTGACAAAATACATCCCTCACGATATGTGTATGTTTTTGTGCAGCAAGGTATTCCAAATTAACATGTTTTCCTCTTTATCCTAAATTAAAGCGTACTGATCCAAATCACAGATTAAACGTGTTAGTGCACTGTGCGCCCTGCCAGCCTCAACTACGACTTCCTTGCTATACAGGTGTGGTCATTCCTAGATGGCACGAACCCTTCAGTTGGCGTTGCATTGGGGGGGAATCCCCCCCCCCCCCCCCCCGAGCCTTTAGCTACGCCCCGAGGAGGCAAAGAGAAGAGAGACTCAAATCTGTGGTGTTTTGTCAGGGCAAGCAGCAGACATGCATCGATTGTAACACCAGACATAGTCACCCATGGAGCGATGTGGTAGGAGGAGAAGGACGGGGGGGGTGTCAGGATGGGAGTGCACTGGAGGGACTGAGGAACGGGTGGGGGAGGGAGGGTGAGGAGAGTGTGGATGGTGTTAGATGGGAGTAAAGAAGCCTCCTTACCAAGCTGTGGAGATAAACCCTCACTGGCGCTCCAACAGACAGTGACACATTCAATAGCACAGTGGAGGATTTTTGGGTCGGATTGGTTTCAAAAGAATTTGAAAAAGTTTTATTAATTTTGTTTTTTATCTTAAGAGGAGTTCCCTCCCCTCACCAGGCTTGTTTAGGATCAATAAGTCAAATGCACCCCCTCCTCTTTTTTTTTTTTTTTTTTTTTTTTTTTGGCATTTGACATTCCGTCACACTCAAATATCCGCCCATTTGGATATACAGTACATTGTCAATTTGAACTGGTTATGAAAAAGACACAGCTGCGATAGAAAAAAGTGAATTTGGGATTTTGTTCCAGTCTCTTTTTAATCTGATACTGGACACCTAACACCCCCCAAGTATCCCACCGTCTAATAATACAAAACACTTTTCCCAGGACAACATGGTAAGTAGAATCTAATTGATCTCAACTTGTGACCTCAATTGATTGATCCTCTTCATCGACCTAGTCTCTTTCTCCTCCTTTCAGTATTCAGATATGACGTGCATTTCTGTTGAAGTTCTTCATATGCATTCTACATATATTTCATATATGTGTAAATTATTTTTTTTCCCTGCCATACAAAAACCGTCCAATCGCAATTGCCGTCTACAGCACACATCCCTGACCTCATAGGCAGAGAGAACTGCTCCCTCGCTTCACAGTGCATTAAGACAAAAAAAAAAAATTCAGTGTACTCCGATTTGTAAAAAAAAAGAAAAAAGAAAAAAAATAATATATTTAACACGACACAGACATGAAAATTAACAACATAAGTAACAACAGCATCTTCAGCAGCCTCCTGGGTCTACAATGGGGCAGTAAACCTGTTGCCACAGGAGACCTGCAGTTTTGCCAGAGGCAGAAACAAGCTCAAACTCCCTGGACGTAATGGTGAAAATCAATCATCCTCATCGGCAGTCGGACGGTGGCTTGATAAGGGCAAAGATCAGTGAGGCCGTTTATCTCCTTTGTTTGTTACTGATATGCACGCTGAAGTTTTCTGTTTTTTTACGCACGCAGATTCAGCAGTGGACCCTGGACAAACGACGTTCCCTTCCCGTCATGTTTCAGTGTTTCCTCTTGCTCAATGTTTGCATTTCTCAGTAGTATGTATGGTGTGTGTCCTAAGTGCCATTGCTTCATCTAGTCTGTGGTACACGCTCATCTAAAGGGTTTGTAAAAGAAGACCACAGGCTTAGCAGCAGCAGCAAGTTCGATTCAATTATTCATTTCAGTTACAATTTTTAGGCAAACTGTAACAGGGCGTTTACTACAATATAGTACAGCAGGGATGTTTTTTGAGTATGAGCTGAATAGCCAAGCATAATAACCAGGCATTTAAGGTTAATATAGCTGCTTAAAGACGCTGCACACTGCAGCCTGTGGTGTGAGTGGTTCAGAGATGTTTTCTTGCTAATCTCGAGGTCTCACTGCAGTCTACATAGTTAGATATGGTGAATTCCCTTTTCTAGCACCAAATATGGCATCATCATAGTGTTTTTGATTCAGTGTGTGTGTGTTTTTCTGTATGTTCCCTGTCCTGCTCTTTGACTGGATATATAAGGTGATCCTTCACTCTAATGACCTTAATGCCTGGGACAGCTTTCTTATTGGACTTAAATAAGACATATATTACACTATGTGACATTACTATTCATCTTCAATCCATTTAAATTAAAACCAAAATAATGAAAAAAAAAGATTTAAATCAAAAAAATAGTCTCATTTACATTCATGTCAACCTGAATTCACAGATTAAAAAAAAAAAGGAAAAGAAGAAAAAAACAAAAACAAACTGAGCTTTTTATCGGTGAACTCATTAATAATAAATAATGACGATGGTGATGATTCCTATCGTAATAATCATGGCAATAATCATTAATAGAATTATCACAGCAGACTGCAAAAAATAAAAAATAAAAAATGCCACAGATCCTGTGTGTTTGCCGCAGCTTGCACAGTATCACTCTCGTCGTTTCTAGGTTTCCACTACGTGAGGTCATCAGCGTGCACCTCGGCATTCTATCTCAGACACTAAAGCCGCGTATGAAGGGGTAGGGTGGGGTGGGGTGGGGGGTGGGGGGGCGCTATGTGCCGGAACACCCCCCGGCGGCGCCGCACTGCTTGTGGTATACATCACAGGGTATACAGGGCGAGGAGATTGGGGGGAGGGAAGGGGTAAAAGGAGGGGAGGGGGTGTGAATCAAGAAACGCACCATCTGATTCTCTCCAACCTGCACTCCTCTCCAATGTCACTTCACCCAGAAAGTGGGGGGACGAGTGAGGTCATCGGCGGCGGCAGAATAATAAAAGGTGTTAGAGAGAGTCGCAGACATTTCTTCGCTCACACACTGGGCTAAAGTTTGCAGTCTTGCTCATTATAAAACCCTTGTAAAAGGGAGGGGGGGGCAGGGCAAGGGGGTAAGTAGTGAGGCGGGGACTTTTGGGGGGAAAGGAGGGGGTGGCGAGGGGCATATCAAAACTGTAAGAAAAACAAAAAACCCTATGGGGAGGGTGATGGGTGTAGGCTGCAGGGAGGGAGAGGGAGGGGTAAGGGTTGTTTTCATAATTTTTTGGGGGTTGGGGGTTGGAGGGTTGTACCCTGTAAACACCAACCCTTCCCCCCTTCGCCGATGCCCTTCCCTCCCTCCCTCCTGCCCGCCACGCCCCCCCCACCCTTACTTCCTGTAGCCTCTCAGGCAGTCGGCCTGTCTACATGGCATTCAGCTTTGTCCACACAATACACAAACGAACAAACAGCTTAATTTACTAACAAAACAAAAAACAAACAGAAAAAAACAAACAAGAAAACAAAAAGAATAAAAAATCCCAAAAGGTCAAGACGTTAAGTAATAAAACCTTATTTACATTTTACACATTTTTTTTTCTTGGTTTTTCAGCGTGATAACTCGCTCCTCTCCCTCCTCGTCTTCTCAGCACATTTTTGCTTCGCGTCAAAACATTTTTTTTTTTAAAATAGAGAATACTGAAAACACGCAGAAGAAAACGGCGCGGACGATTCCTTCCGACATTCTTGCTCTCCCCTCCTTTTTTTTTTTCCATTCTCACTTTTTTTTTCATACTCCTCCCCCAAGCCCCCACTCTTATTTTTCCCTCTTTTCCTCCTCGTTTCTCATTGGCTGTCAGGTTTAGCCCACCTTCTGTGGGTTGGTAGCGCGTACCCCCTGCTCGTAGGTGATTCGCTGACTGATCAGGTACTGTGCAGCCTGCGTGGCGGCCTGGGAACCCGTGATGGTCACCTTCCTGTTCCGAGTACCCGGGATGAACTCGCCTTTCTTGGAGATCTGGATCCTGGCGCCAGTCAGCTCCTGGTACTCCACTAGCGTCTTCCCGCCTTTCCCCAAGATGGCTCCCACTAGGTTTTCTGGCACGGCGATCTCAACCACTTCCTTCGCTCCTTCTGCTAGCTTCTCTGTGGCCAGTAGTGATGACGCCACCAGTGGTGATGCAGCACTTAAGTAGCCGTTGGTGGCCCCCGTAGCAGCAGCCAGGGATCCGAGGGAGAAGCCTCCAAGACCGGCTGCTGGGTGAGCTGCGCTGGTGGATGCATCGCTGGCGTAGGATGCTAATAAGTTAGCTGCGGCGGCTGCTGCGGGGTTAGCATTAGCTGCTACAGCAGCTAGCACTCCTGAGGCTGCGGCGGGGTTCAGCCCCAGGCCCAGGGAGTTGGTGTTGTAGCCATAGCTGGCCAGAGTGTTGAGGGCGGAGGTGATGGCGAGCAGGTCGTTGCCAGACAGGCTGGACATGGTGGTCGGGAAGGCTCCAACTCCAGCTAGGCCGGCCTGGCCGAGCAGAGAGGATGCTGTGGCCGCTGCAGCTGCTGCGGCTGCCGGCATGACCTCTGTGGAGTTGGCGTATGGGGAGCCGGTGGGGTTGGAGTTAGCGACGGGCCCTGTGATGTTGGAATAGGAGATGTTGAGGCAAGAGGAGCTCTGAGGGTCCTCCTGGATCTTCTGGACGATGATCTCTACAGCTTTGCGGTTCTGCTCTGGCTCACCGCTGATGGTGACCACACGCTCCTGCAGGTTGATGCCCTCTGGCTTCTGGGATAGCTGGACCCACGCCCCGGACTGCTCCATCACCGCCTTGACTGTAGCACCACCTTTACCGATGATCAGCCCTGCTGTGCTGTTGGGGACAATCAGCTTGGCCTGCATCGGAGGAACAGAAGAGAAACAAAGTTCATATTTTTTTGATCTGTATATTCTCATATTATAATCACAGAAAATCAACTTTAGCAGCACCTGTGCATCATTTCAAACAGACAAATACAACAGAGAAATGAACAGAGAAATTGCTGGAAAAAATCAGCAAAATTCTAACAGTAAAGTACTTTATACTGTAAAATACTAATGAACTAATGATTTTATCTTACAGATAGATGTACAAAGAAAAACAACAAAAGGAGCGGCAAAAGACTAAAAGGGTTTTTTGAACCTTTCTGCAAGGATGTACAAGTCAGTGTTAAAGATGTTTTCTACAGTGTGTATATTAAACAGAGGGAGAGACAAAAGAGGGTAATGTCACATCTGTGATGTTACAGTTAAATGTGCATGACAACAAACGCGTTTTGAATTCAAAAATCTGCAGTGCAACAAGGACATGAAGGAGAATTGTGCGCACGTAACGTACACATCATTCAGCTCGAAAGTAGACATTAAAGGCAAGGTCAGTGCTGAAAGGGAAGTGCTGTTCAGAGGTGTCCCAGGGAAGAATAGGAGACAAGAAAAAAAAAGCTAAAGAGGAGATGTTTGTATACAGAGAGAGTAAGATGGAGAGAGTTTCTGATGTAGTGTATATGCGTGTGTGTGTCAGCAGTGTCCTAAAGGAGGAAGAGAGCTGAGATCAGACATATAACATGAAGCACTGCACGACAGCATCTCTACCACCTGAACACAACAAATAAAGAGACTGGTTTTTCTTTTCTTTTTTTCAATTGCTTGGTATATAATGTAAGAGAAGAGACAAAGTGCGAATTGGTCATAAGTATAGGAGACGAAGAGGTAGGGAGAGGTAAATGGAGTGGGAGGAAAGGATGGATATGAGAGAGAGGAGAGAGAGAGAGGAGAGAGAGAGAGAGAGAGAGAGAGAGAGAGAGAGAGAGAGAGAGAGAGGAAGAGGGAGGAATTCTAAAGAGGCTAGTTGTGTGAAAAAAAATAACATTGACTCCCAGGGGTCAGCGTTGCCATGGAAACACAGCTCCAGCATTCAAAGGGTAGTGAAAGAGAATGAGGTGATGACACACACACACACACACACACACACACACACACGCACACACTCAGCACTCAGCATGTCCAAACAAACACAGCACACTGTATTTCATGTTATTTCCATGTTCAAACATTGTGTTACAGTTATTATATATACTATATAACATAATATGACATTTTCTTTTACATAATATTGACTTATTGGTCAATAAATCAACATGAGGCACTTTAGCTTTTTTTGTTGCTTTATTTTATAGAGATTTGATCCACAGTTCACTTCTTAGAGGCCATTAATCCAAAGTGATTCTGATACAATATTTAATTCACATCACCATGCAATTAGAACAGTAACTAATTCTTCTTCTTAATGAAAATGAAAAATATCTTGTTATATTGATAAATCTGACATTATCATTCATTGATGGTGGTTGATGTCTTCAAGTTATTTGGTTTTATCTGATGAACTGTCTGAAATTTGAAGATGTTCAGTTTACAATGAAAATAAGTTAATAGTCATATTTGAGAAGAATTCATTTTTGATGAATTAATGAAACACTGATTGACTAATACTTATTTATAAATGTTAATTTAATCCAGCTCTCTAATGAGGGATTTTTAAATACCTGAATTAAGTCTAAAACATCCACAAATCGTGATACCTCTTAGTTTTTTTTTTTTTCAAAATCTCATCAGACACCACTTACTCTCTTCAGAACGGTCACCACCATAAATATCTAATTCTAAAAATTTTATAATTCTGTCAATATCAGGATCACACAGACCTGATCAGGTCTGAATGACTCTGGTGTATGAAGGGTTCACTAACACAGGCATTGAGTGATGCATGGCTACTCTCTCTTTAGCAGCACTGACCTCAATGCAAAATGAAAGCATCACTTCACTGAAAGGTGAGAGAATCTATCAACACTGAATCTGCAGCAACCTGTCAGAGCAAAATCTGCTTCTTTGCTCTTCAGTGCAAACAAAATGTTGTTTTTTTTGTCTTTCACAAACAAGGAGATATTACTGACTTCTGCTGCAGATTAGCCACCAAGCAAATAAAAGTGTGTGTGTACGAGTGTCACACCTTTTCCTCTTCGCACTGATCTCGCTCACTGCAGAGCAAACTCTAGACAAAAGTAACCGCCGCTATCTGTCTGCCTGAATGACAAATATTCATATTGAGAGCAGGAATAGAAGATAGTGTGGGCTGGAGAAAACAGGAGGAGGGAGAGCTGAAGAGGATTAAAAAAAAAGAAAGACCTGGCCTTGATAAAGAAAAGAGGGACGATATAATGAAAGAGACAGAGAACGAAGGGGAGGGGGTGATCGATTCAGCAAACTGAGAGACGAGGTAGAGATGCACTTTTTACTTGTTTTTTTTTCTTTCTCTCCTCTGCAGAGACATGATGAGATGAAAGGAAGAGAAAAAGAAAAATCCAAACATAGAAAGAGAGAGAGGCATCAATTAATAATAAAATGGAAAAACACGAAGGCCACTGCAATTACCGTCTCACCCTCTCCTTCATCCCTTCCTCCCTCCCTCCCTCCCTCTTTCTGTTTGCTGCAGATTTAAGCCGAACAACATCTGCACAGCGATGGCTGCGGCCTTGATGCAGTAGCTTGTTGCCACGCTGCATTCCACTGCTCTCTCCCTCTCTCCGCTAGCTGCAGCTTTCCGGTGAGGCATCAGATGAATTTACATAGAAATAGAGAAATTAGCAAGAGGCAGGGCGCGAAGTAGGTGGGTGGGGGGAGGTTGTTTTTTTTCTTTCTTTTTGTTCATTCATCTTTTTTTTTCTTTTCTTATAATTTGGTGGGTTGTTACTGTGAAGCATGTACACAGTGAGGCTCCTTCAACACGTCTGTTTACATCCCGCTGCCATCAGAGGCGCTGCCACAATCTGCTGTCCTGTACAGATTAATGAGAAGAGCAGAGTGCTAACAAAGTGTGAACACTGCTGTGGCTCAATGACTATTTTCTGTTCAGCGCTTGTGATTGGCTCTTTGTTCAATTTATCTTTTATACTAAAACCCTCTAATTTTCACAATATGAATAAGAATGCTTCTGATACTGATGTGTCTGATCACATGACAAACATCCGGACTATGTTCAACTGTTATGTGTAGACCGAACGGTTAACCATATTTGTAAAGCGACACCTTTAATAACTGATGTAATTCATTAATATGGAGAGAAGTTAAAACAAATACAGTATGATATCATCACTTGACCCTAACAGCATGTGTGATTTTATTGTTTTTTCAGTCTGCAATGAGATCTCTAAAAATGCCAATGAAATGTGCAATTATACACCTAATATTATTTCAGATTTATTGTTTTTAATCTTTAAATTTACTTTTTTAATTTCTACTTTTTTAAATGTATATTCGTCTCTCGCCAAATGTCTAGGGCAGGGTTGTCAAACTAATTTTAGCTCAGAGGCCACATACTTGATCTCAAGTGGGCCAGACCAGTAAAACCAATGCATAATATATATAATATCTATTCATAACTTTAATATAATAAATACCATGGTTACCCTGATATATTGATAACATGTGTCCAAGCCCACTGAGGAAAAATGTGTCCTTCAAATCTGAATTATCTCAAGTTGGAAGATCAGAAGCTTCAACTGTGAATGGCGAGTGAAAATAAGCAACAATAGCTTATTTTTTCATTTTTATTGAAAACCTTGAATTACTTTTCAGCAATTTTCATACAAGTTATCAAGACGTGGGTCAAATTGGTTACCACTTAGTAGGATGGTTTTGATACCCCTGCTCTAGAGGATGAGCAGTATGTAAAATAATATTTTATATTTTATTTCATTTTATCCTTTACAGTGAAGCACTTTGCATTCTGTTTAAATATGAGCTCTTGATTGCCTTCCTCACATTTAATAATGATGATATCAGCATACGGGATAGTTTACAGGAACATGGCCTGTAATGAATTAATGATAATGGAAGCTATAATAACCGTACCTGCATAATGACGCCTGCTTGAACATCGACAACCTTGCCGATATTTTGTTTTTTTTGTTTTTTTTAAATTGACAGGTCTAACGAGTGATGGAACAGGCAGAGGATATCAATAAGCAAACAGATCATGATGGATGTGGTAACGTCCATATACGGCTCACTGCGGGAGCTGCAAACTGCAGACGTAACCTGATTGCTTGACGTATTGATGATAACATCCACCATCTTGTTTATCATTCAAAAGTCTAATTTTGCATTAAAAAAAAAAATCTAGCACAGTTTTTTTTCTGTTTGAGTGGCAACATTTTCAGTATGGTTGTTTTCTGCGGTGAGAAGATGAGCGGCGGCAGCGGCAGCGGGGGGGTAGAAAAATGCAGCTGAGGGATAAAAGAAAAAAGTGACAGGCAGCTGAAGGAGGGGGAGCTGAAAAATATTTTTTACCCATGAACCCTTTCATCCTCTGCGCTCAAAACACTCTCGGGCACAAACACACACACATACAGTGCTGGTGTAGAAGTAGGAGGATAAACAGTGGCGTATGCCGATGTCTGATCCCCTCCTGGCGCTAATGATCATATCTACCATCTTTATATCCAAGTGATTCTGTGCTAATGAGGTTCTCTATTTGCCTCCACCACTCCTCCGCCTGTTCCATCTTTCTTCACGTTCCTCTCTTTTCTTTTCTTTCCATACTAGTTTTTTCTTCTCTCCTTCCATCTCATGTTTGCATATTTACAGGATTTAGACCTTTTTTTTTCTTTGTGTCTCTCTGCTCATCTGGTGTTTCATAATGCAGACTGCTGCAGCCTTCCTGTCCATTTAAATCTTTCATTTCTTCTTTTTCCTTATCTTTTTTTTTTCTTGCTTGCTATTCTCTCTGTTCAATAAACCGAACCTCTTCTTACAAGGTCATACACGCACACACATACACATACGCCTTCAAACACACACACACACACACACACACACACACACACACACACACAATCCATTCTCAATCTGAAGGCCGTTTTAATGTTAAAATCATCATCTTCATCCCTTTTTATAATTTTTTTTAGCTGACGATTGTTGGTTCGGCTCGCCTCCTACCTACCCGCAATCCTCTCGGCTCCCAGCACCTTTCTGCAGAGCTGCCACAAAGAAGAAGAAGATTATGTGACAGTTGGCAGCATGCAGGCAGGCGCTCCTACAGTGACGGCTCTTTCATTTTTCTTTACTCCCCCCCTCTCAACTGCTCTGGTTTAAGTTTTCAGTTTCCTCCATTTTTTTCATTTTTTTCCTCCTGAAACAGCTTCATATCTATTGGGAAGAAACTTTTCCAGAGAGGACAGGAGAAAGAGAGAGAGAAAGAGAGAGAGAGGAGGGCTTTGGCATCCATCCAGGTGCTGACTAGAACGTCCTGTTGCTGCAGCTGCTGGGCGAAGGGTCAAAGGTGAAAGCCAATCTCCTGTTCATGAATACACTCAGGCAAAACAGTGTGAAGGAGCAGGGATGGGAAGATGCCGGCTTAGCAGATAAGTCTGAATCAATGTCAGCAACAGCAGAGTGGGGGCGACTTGGACAACTTGGAGCAAGTTCAGGATTTGAGTGTTTGGAGATTTATGGAAGCCAAATAAAGTCAAAAGTACTAACAGTTAATACTTTGAGTAAACTATCTTTAAGCTTTTTGCTGTGTTTATAACAAATAGAGGCCAATGACATTTCTGTTGGAAAAGCCTCAAACAGCATTTAGATGATTGCAGCCCACAAATTTGGAGGTTTAACTGGCAATTTATTGGGTTAGAAATGTTTTCAGTGTGTATAAATGTCAAGAATTACTTTGGAGGAGTCAGGATCAACCTTTAAAATAAGCCAATTCAAATTGAAAATACAGCTCTGATCCCAGCCACCACCATCATCATCATCACCTATGAGTAAAAGTTGAATTCCTACAACTACAACAACCTCCCTCCAGTATGCAAAGGCGGCTCTCACTCTTGTCTTAATAAATCTTCAAGAATGTCTATTTTAAACTTCCTGTTGTTCAGATTTGATTGTTTAAACAAATGTTTTTTACGTCAGAAATGCGAATTTATTTAATCTAATTGCCTGAAAATCACATGGATGGTCCCATACTACATTCTTTGCAGGTACAATCATCACTACTTTCATTGAATTTAATTTATTTTGACCCAGTCTGGTTTGGTGTGATTATGTGCTGCCATTCAAATATTTGAGGGGGGAAAAAAAACGGTATCTTGACTAGAATTTGAGATAGAGCAATTCATCATCCATCAACAAATTTAGTTAAAATAATTCATAATTTCTGATTTTTTTTAAACAAAAATGAGGTATAATGTCATTTAAATTAGGCTTATTCACCATAATGAAATTGGCTACAAAGGTCTAACACAGAACTGAGTGATAATATTTTATGCTTTATTAACAGTCAAACCAGTCAAAATTGACCCAGGAGAATCACACTACTAATCAATTATTTTTATTCAATGCATGTTTATTATTATACATGCTATTATATATTATGTGCAACCCGTCTTCTCTAACTCAGTAGAAGGAAAGAATAAATAGAGGATTCATTTACAGAAAAAAAACAGGATTAAACAATCAAGCATAAAGCTGCTGCTGCTAGGGATGTGCTGGTATACTGTTATTACAATAAAAAGAAACAGTCTGATGGTTATATTACCACCAACCATTTCCATTACCGTCATTAACCATGATTATTGCCATTTTCAGAGGAACACGCTGCGGCTCTCGTGTATTTATTAGCAGTTTTATTTGGATAAATCTCTAGAAAGTGTTTTTTTTAACGAGGCAAACAGAGACACAGCAGGACCGCAGGAACTGTCTGTAAAGCTCGAGCTGCTGTGGCCACGTCCTGCTACGCTAACATTAGCCTCCTGAAATGCAGCTGTGGTTGGTGTGGTACAAGTGATCAACGGTGTGATGGATTTTTTTGGTTTATTTCACAACATTGTGCATGCAGAGAATCTAACAGAGAGAGTCAGAGAGAGTCAGCTGTGCTTCAACTTTAAATAAAGCAACCTATTTTTATTGGTGGTGTTTTAAGTGTTTGAGGTAGTTAATTTGCAGGGTGCAGGACTCAAATGTACATTTTACTGTTCAGTTTGATTAAATCCAAGACGCTTAAGGTATGAAGTAAGTTTGCCATATAATAGTATTTCAGAAAAAATGGAGAATTATCACAATAACCATGGCCACAGATAACCATGACAATTTGATACTGGCATATCTTTCGCTACCACATAAGGAAGAATTTAAGTTTTTTGGGATCTGTGGTCATGAAACAAAACTATATCTGACGTTCAATAAAAGGCCAAATGATTTGTTTGAACCCAACATGTGTTTCAAATCAGATAGTCAGCCACATCAAAGCAATGAAAATATCCGATATCCTTTAAGTCCCAGTGCTTATTATAACTCTATGAGACAAACGACCCTGACAACAGTGTGATTTCAGTGCTGATTGACACCGATTGAGTAAGGATCCCTCCCCCTGCTCACCTACGTTGCCTCAAACCTCATGTGCTCATTTTTCATTGTTAGTTATGCTGAGCGGCAACAGTCACAACGGAAAAGAGGAGATAAAAGAACAAAAAGATGTAAATGCTGCGAGTGAAGTCTGTGTTTCTCAATCAATCCACGACAGCGAGAGTTGCCAACCTGTTGTTCTCAACAGACTTACAGAGAGGATGATGGGTGCAAATGCTTCATCAAACAAAGTATATAAATCATTGTGTAAATCTGTGAGAGTGTGTGTGTATACATGTATCTGCATATTGGTCTGTGTGTGTGTGTGTGTGTGTGCATATGTTGCATAGACGAGTGAGCTAACAGGGTGTTGAGGTCACCTAAGTATGGAGACATGACAACAATGTCTCATTTAACAAACAAGGCTGTTCACAACCATGACAGCAGGCACAGACACACACACAGACACACACACACACACACACACACACACACACACACACACACACACACACACACACACACACACACACACACACACACACACACACACCATAACCACTACTTGCTTAACCCTAATGTTAACCACTGACCACAAGAGTCAGCTTTTACCAATTGAGAATGAAGCTTTTGTCCCCAGTTGGACAAACCGTACTCTCGTGTTTAGTCTGAGAAGGGTCTCTGAAAGTAGCATATGACACATGCACACACACACAAACACACACAGCATGGCGTAGTAGTTTAAGAGGGTTTAACCTTGAAACCTTGATACGCAGATGTATTAACTCTCAGCTTCAGCTCACTGCCTCTCTGGTTTTTCCCTCCTCTCTTTCTTCTGACTTGTCTGTATTCTCTTTTTTCTGAGTCAAAAAATCTGAGCATAAAAAAAAATCTTTCCTTCCTTTCACTCAAAGCTTAAACTGTTTTAATCTGTGAAGACATTATGCGATAAACAGAAAAACGAAATGCAGTTGTTGAATAATTAATAGCAAGACTCAAAGAGATGATTCAGTTTAATTAAACACTCTGCAGAGTTTTCTCTGAAACATCTGTCCTCTAAAACAAACTCTGAAACTGAAATGTTAAGGCTGCCTGTTTGCTGTCAGATTAGTTAAAAATATGGCTGCCATGAGCTAAAATATAGAAAAAAGTACTAACATACAGTAACTATGGGATTAAACCAGGGTTGAATTGTTGTTTTCTTTTGAGACTTTTGCTTGTGCATCCTCACATTTAGATATATATATTTAAAAATTCCATGAACACATTTAACTTGCATGATTATTGAGATTATTTTTAAGTAGCCTGTACTCAACTTTTAAATTATCTGTGCACATTTGTGTCAATCAAATTTTATTTTATAAAAATCTGCTCTTCCATTTACAATCATTTATATGTATTCATCCCTTTTATTCCATCAAAAAGGAGCACAATGGTTTAATCCCATTCATGTAAAATACTGTATTTTGAACTATTAAACTAACTAGACCTGTGCGACATTAACTGCTTGTTGTGTCCTCCCTTCTCTTTCCGTCTTTTATTGCTCCTTCATCCCTCCATCTTTACATTCTGTTCTTCCCTTCATCCTCTGTCTCTCACTATATCATGGCTGTCACAGCAGTAATCATCGTCCGTCCTCTCATCCAAACTGTGTGGCGTTCCTTCCAGGTCACAAGGCCGTCTGTCAGTGTCTGCTATCATTGGAGGCCGATGCAAACACACACACACACGCACACGCACACACGTACACGCACACACACACACACACACACACACACACACACACACACACACACACAGACATGCATATACATGCATGCACACACCCAAATATAAACCTGGATTCACAATATCAGCCATTGTCATTTGAATAATGTGTCTCCAATCCTACATAAGTATGCACATAAACAAATAAATACACCAAACAACAGACGCATGCACCCCGGGGTGTACGTGCACACCTACACGGACACAAACAGACACACAGTGAGTTGAGGACAGAGGACAACTGTTGAGGCTGCTGGAGTTTGAACTTTGAAGTCTTAAGCAGGGGGACTTTAGTTTAATCTGCCTCCTCCTGATCCATAGGCTTAGTCACCTCCCTCTCTCTCTCTCTCTCTCTCTCTCTCCATTTGTCCCTCATCACCCTGTCTATCTCCATCCGTCTGTGTCATCCCTCCTTTTTTTTCCATCCCTCCCCATCGTCTTTCTCCTTTCATTCTCTGGCCCGTGCAGGAGCGCAGAAACCCCCCTGGAGTTATAAATAACTGGAGAACAGAAAAGCTGGGGTACCGTGACTGACAGTCAGGTGACATAATATAAACGATGAACACACACACACACACACACACACACACACACACACACACGCATACACAGTGCTCTAACTTGCACACATGCAAAGATTTCTCGGCTTAACAAGGATTTTAGGATATTTTGCTTCCACTATGCAAATGACCCACACATGAACACACACTTACATACATAATATTAAACTGTTTACACACAGCAACACACACATGGGAAGAGTTAAGGCTAGTTTTTTATGTCCTTTTTGTTGCTTCTCATCCTGCGATGCTGCAGTAGTCTGCCGAACAGATTTTCTCCTGAGAGCATTAAACTTGTCATCATAATAGTGTAGATACACACACACGCACACACACACACACACACACACACACACACACACACACTCGCACACACAGAACATGAATTCGATCATTTTACCGCATATCATTTTCTTCCATGAATATAATTTAAGTGCAAATATAGGGATAACAACACCCCCTATTTGGCATTTATAAGCAGTAACATAAACACTTAATAAAGGGTTAATAAAACTGTATAATTCAGTAAGTTTTTTTAGTCATGCATATGTCATCAATTAAAACTACAAAGCATCAATAGCTGTTATATGAGCATATAATGAATGATTGATAACAGTGTAACGCAGCTGTAATCATATTTAATATGTAATGATTATGAGCATTAAACAAAGCTCATATTGTATTATAAAGTATTTAAAAACTACTTATACACACTTGCTAAACATTCACAGGTGGGTTTGAAATTGTGTATGTGGTGAAAAAATAACAACTTTTTTTTAACCTCGAACATAACTCAAGAAGATTTCTCCCTGAGCTTTTAGCTGCATCTCATGGGCTTCATCAATGGAGTTTGCTCATGAGAGTGCAGATGAATTTACAAATAAATGACTAACTAATTAATAGATATAATTAAAAGAAAAACAAAGAAAAGAAACATCATTTTATCTTTCTGTTTGAGACAGCTTTTTATTATATGATAATTTTAGTGTTAATATCTTATATTGCACTGTAACTTTTTATTCTCCTGTTTTTATCTGTCCAACTCAATTTTAGCTTAATTCTATTTCCAATTTAACACTTTTAATCATATCTAAATGTATTTTTCATTTTGCCCTGTGTTGCTTTTATATCCTGTCTTGATGCATTTTATGTTTTATGTAAAGCACTTTGAATTGCCTTGTTAATGAAATGTGCTATGTAAATACTTTTGCCTTGCCTTATCTATCAACATATTTTATATACTTATAAAATATGTAGTTAGATGTTATATGATTATAAAATGTGAGCTGCTTATACATCAGTTACAGATATGATTAAATAGGCGTTGTAAACCATCTACACTGCTCAAAAATACAACTGATTGGAGAATTATAATGTTCCTGATGTGTAAGTGAAACTTAATTTGTCACATCAGGCTCTAGATCAGTTACCATTAAAACATTGTATATATTTCCTTTGCACGGCTCGACACTCCGCTGCATGGCTCCATCATTACATGCATGACGTGCAGCCAAGATTGGTTCAAACCCACAAAACTTTCATGGAGGGCCCCGAAGTTTCCAAAGATACCAAACATGTCTGACTGTGCGTTGACGTTCGATGCATCCTGGATATTTCCATTTAGTGCACGGTATAAGTGCAGCAATAAAAAATCTGGATATGAATTTAGTTTTTAGTGAATATACGTCATGCGCTGGAGCCTGAAGCGAAGTCTTGGAACAAGCAGATGCAGAGTATACAGATGTGATTGGCTATCTGGGAGAGATTTTGTGAAATTTTCGAGAGTTGAAAATTGTCAAATAATCTGTTACATAATACAATATTCTTCCTTCTTCTTCCCTTTTGCTCACCTTTTATTACCTTCTGTCCTTTCCCTCTCTCCTGCTGAAACAAACATTTCAAACATAAATCTCTCCCTGCGTGTTTATCACACCTGCTAACTTTTTCTCTTCATTTCTCTTCACACAGATGTCTTAAATAAATAAAACAAAACAACGGGGGGAAAAAAGAAAGAAGGGAAGAAGGAAAAATAATAGACTAAACAGAAGGGAAGGAGGACAGACAGCAAGATGGACACTACAAGACATCACATCTGAATTCCACTTCATTTGCGTTAAACAGAGCAGTGAACTCTGACTTACCGCCAAGATATTGTAATGCACGCACTCAATCATCAGTGTTTTGGATCAGATAGGAGACAGAGGGGAGTGTGTGTGTGTGTATTATTCTGCTATGTCAGCACAAAAACAGAGACTGTAGATTACTGACGGGAAAAAAAAGATAAAACGTTATGTAAGAAGCCAAGAAAGCAACATACTGTAAAAGAGACTACTGAGGAGTGTAAAAACCCTGATTACAAATCAACAGAATACAATAGACGTATTGTCAGAGCTCATTAGTTTGGCTGCTGCTTTCAGATTTATGTAACTGTTGTGTGAATTTAAACTCATTAAATTAAATAAAGTCTCTCAGCCCCAATAAAAAGTCTCATTCATTCATGCATGCGTTCATTAATTCACTCATAAGGATTGGTTCCATCTCTTTTGTTGACTTTTTAATAGATTGAATCCTTTTTTTTAGTTGTTTAATTTTTTTTAGCAAACTTTCATCAATTGAAATAACAGATGTATCCAGCAGCTGAATCATTGACGATATAAATAAGGACGTCATGACAGCTCTCCCAAAAGTGAAGCCAAAACATCTCAAACGCCCCCTGGTGACTGGCTGTAAAGGGTCATAAATCCCGCCCCCTGTATGTTAGCAGATGGGACATGACCCAAACTAAAAAAATCGAAAATCAAAGTTCACATCAAATAAGCTTTTCACAAAGATGATTTCTGTCATTTTAGGTTGTTCTTATCACACTGATGTTTGTCCAAGTGCTTGATTTACTGATAAGTTCATTTTTAATTAGTTATTTGATTAAATAAAAAGGGTGGCGTCATGATTGACAGTTGTGACAGTCGCTGAGACTCTGGCTCCAAATGACGTCACACAAGCAAGTTGGCCACTCCCAGAAAGGAGGTATTTTGGCTTCATTTTTGTATAGTGGCAGGAAGTGTCCATATTTATATAAAGTCAATGAGCTGAATATATGCTAATTAAACTAATTAATACCATAATTAAGTTGCAAAATGCCCAAATTTAAACATGGCTGTCTGATAGATTGTTAAACTATTCATATTTTGGCTGAAACTGAATTATTATTATTATCTTTCCATCAACATTTAGTCTTACACACCCATCTCTTCTTCATCTGACATTAAGCGGGCCAGACTCCATGTTTTCCTGACATTTATGGTGAACTTCCTGTGGAGAGAGGCAATAACAGGAAGTAGGAAACAGGTGTTCGTGCAAGGGGTGAAAGGTCACAGGAAATGGCCGCAGGAAGTGGCTGAAGGGAGCGGCCAGGAAAATGACCAGACTTCAGTCAGTGTGTGTAAATGGTAGTGTGTATTTGTGTGTGTGTGTGTGTGTGTGTTTGCCATTAAGCATTGTTGTCATTACAGCTAAACAATGTCAAAGTGCTGCTGCAGTGTTCAGTCTGAATAAAGGCCGGAGCAGGCCGGCCGTTGCCAAAAATAGCCTCAGAATAATACCACAGCGAAACCGCAGGCCATTTACAGCTGATCTCACAAGGGACGCAGCTCCTGCTCCACAGCTCACTTTGAAACACCGTAATGCAACAATAACCGTGGCGAGAGCATGTTTTTACTGCCAATATGAATACAATATTGATGCAGTAAGTAGGTGATGCTTCACCACATTACACATAAACACAGTACGGGAGGTCTCCGGGGTGTTTTATCTCAAGATCGCTCATTTTTATGTGCTGCCTGGAAAGAGTGAATATTAGAATAAAAAAACACACAATGGTAAACCAAAACTGAGACATGGTGTATTTAACAAGCTGTGTTCACATACTTATAACTAAATTGTTTTCCTAATTATATTGTGTGAGCAAACATCCCTGCCTGGATGAAGTTTTTCTCAGATCAATGAAGTGCTTCATTTTTATATGGAAATAAATGCAAGACTGCAGAGACCTGGGTTAACATCCTGAGTCCTCTGTGTGTGTTTAGGTTTTGGCAACAAAAGCACTTTGTTTAAAGCTTGTGAAAGATTGAGACCTAAATATTGATAAACATGCTGTGCTTCAAGTCACTGCATTTTTTAAAATATTATTTGTGTTATTGAGAACACAATCTGCTAGTATCTAAATGTAACCGTAAAAACTTGATATTTTTTAGATATTTTGGTGAAACAAAAAGTAACATTTCACTTACACATACAGTATTATCAACATGACTGCAATTTGCCAAATATATATTTTTAACAACATGTTCTCGTTATGTTAACAGAAAGCATAATTCAGCCAGCACTACGTTTCCAGAACAACTCATTTTCTATTACAATTTATACGTATATGAGCATAATTAATAGGTGACAGATCTGAGCATCACAGGTTATAATTGAGTTTGTTTGCTCGCTTGTCAGTCATTTTAAGCTGAAAATCTTAATTTTCTGCAACATGATTGCGATACATCAATCTTTGCAAAAGGCTAATATCTTTTTCATGGAAAAGTAGTCTTGAAAATTAGACATATTATAAGGAATATAACTATATAATTAGTAATTTATTGAGAAAAATGTATTGACTTTATATTTT
Source organism: Scomber japonicus (assembly GCF_027409825.1). NCBI lineage: Eukaryota > Metazoa > Chordata > Actinopteri > Scombriformes > Scombridae > Scomber > Scomber japonicus. The sequence continues at coordinate 17,916,562 of NC_070583.1, forward strand.
TCGAGGCTGTCTGAAAGAATTTCCACATTGGCTTCAATGTTTAGGGACAAATACTGCAAAGTGGCCTAACATACACAAACTATAGCCCATTTAGTGAATATTTTATCTACATTTATTACATTTGTATTGTATCTGCCACTAATTATAATAGCATTAAACTACATTGAGCAACAAATTATAAACTCTAATAACTAGTTTACATGTTGGCCCTTGCTGGCTTCAGTAGATTTTTAAAAGCACATGCTGCCCTTTTCTAAACTGTGATTATCTAAATTTAAAAGGTGACATTACAACGTGCAGCAGTGTAAACACAAGAGGTGTGATGGTGTTTTACAAGAGCATACGCTTGGTGGGTGAACAAAAAGCAAACGCTGAATAATAAAAGTAATAAAACGCCTCTATAAATTCTCTTTCAACTATATGTCATGTCCAAGCTCATTAAGGTCGGTAAAAGAATGTATTGAGCTCATAAATCATCTCTTTAGTTCGCCTGTTGTCCCGTCATGTGGCCCTGAAGTGTGACGTGTTGTCTGTCTATGTCATTGCTGCTGCTCTGTTGTTTTTTTTCACTTTATATCAGCAGCTGCTTCTTAACAGCGAAGCTCTCCGTCACTCCGCAGCTGTCGGTTAACAAGAGTTCAGAACTGCTTCCAGCTTTCAGTCACCCACTCAGCTGGACAGAGTCTTGTTTTTGGCATCTGTTTGTCCTCTATCTATCTTTTATGTCATCTCTGTTTCTCCCTCTTCCTCTCAGTCTCTCGTTCCAACTCTCTTCCTTTTTTCACAACATCACAAACACCCTTCAAACATCTCTCTCTCTCTCTCTCTCTCTCTCTCTCTCTCTCCTACCCTCTTTTTGTCTCTCTCGGGTTCACCAGTCATGCCAGCAGCACATGCTACAACAGCCGCACTCTTGACAAGAAGAATTAGATGAAGAAATTGTATCCACAACCTGAAATAGACATCAGCGACTGCGCTGCGCCGGACACTAATTCATCAGTTAGAAGTGTGTATGTAAATGTGTGTGTATTCAGATGAGATCCATTCATCACAGTGAGTTTGACAGTGTTTCCACATCTGACAGCAATGCTTTTAAAAGCCTGTGAGGACACTGGAGGCTCGACCAAGACTTCTCAGCTTACTAATAGTCCACTGACCTTAAGTGTGTGTGAGTGTGTTGAACCATGACCCACAGGAGCTAAAAATCAGGATATCTCAGCCTCTGCTACATTAATATTGAATTGTTTTAAAATCTGACTCTCACAAATCCCCAAAGTCATGAAAGTGCTATGCTAAATTGATGTAATGCCCCTTTAAGTAGAAATAGTTTAAAACTGAAGGAGCTCCTTGGATTTAAAATCATTGCAACACATTTGACAACACAAGATAAATTGATGTGCTGCTGCATGTAGCAAGAAAACAAGAGTGTGTCTACTTTTTTGTCTACTTCTATTAGTGTCATATTTATATTAACTTTTTAGAGCAGTAGAAAAAAAAACACATTTGTCTTCTATAGTGTTTTTCTTGTTTTTTTTTAATAAGGTTCTTTGAACAATGCTCAGCTGTATGAACTGTATCTGAAAGGTGAAGATAACACTCCTCATCACTGGTGAGGGGGTTTCTTTCCTCAGTGCGTATCTGGGTGTCTGTATGTGTGTCATCAAATACTGCCCAAATCCATTTAGCCGCCTCTCCGGGATGCTATAAATAGTCCAAAGAGCAACAGGGGGATTCGCCCTCTATTATAAGTGTCTGAATATCAGCAGCTATTAGCCTGCTTGTCTCTGCGAGGCTGCTCGCCACGTCCTAAACAGCATTACTCAACTGTCAGTCAGCCTCAGGCTCAAAACACTCATGGTGCAGAAGATACCAATTGAGTAAAAGACGTAACACGCAATAACTCTGTGAATAGCAGGAAGGTGAAAGCTGCTGTATGGATTTCACTATTTAATCCGTCTATAGAGGAGGAGCAGGTGGCAACAACATATAGAGGCTAGAGCTTTTAGTGTAGAGTTTTGCTTGTGGTTAGATTTACAAATACATCCTTGAGTTGTTTTTATTTAAAGGCTTTATCAAGTGCGAGTCGGACATTATAACTTATCATCAGTGACTGACCTCTTGTGGTTGAATAGGATGCCCAGGGAAGACAGGCTCAACATCTACAGGTGTAATGTTCACATACTTTTGGCCACATCTCACTAGATTTTTTTATTTCATCTTTTGCTTTAACATTAAAACAAGACATCAACTTTGAATAATAATAAAAAAAAAACTAAAAAAAAAGACACCATAAGTGCAAAAATAAAAGCGTTAGTTAAATTCTCCAGAGTATGTGTGTGTGTGGGCTTGAGAAATATGTGTGTGTAGCATGGATTAATTATGCATAACACTCTTTTCATAACTGCACCTCTGAATTGTGTATACTCTGCAAAAAAAAAAAAACGCTCTATATCTGAGGACTGTGTATATAAGTGTGTGTGTGTGTGTTTGTGTGGGTACACAAGTCTGTAATTATTCAAAACTATAAAGGCGTAGACTCCCCTCCCCTCCCCTCCCCTCCCCAACCCCACCCCCCTTATAACTCCCAAATTGTGCTTATGATAGATGATAAATGATGAGAAATCGCAGTGGGGGGAAAAACACATGCAACACTAATGCAACACCAGAGATGAGAGATGAGGAGGAAAATAAACTTCTGGGGATGTTTTTTACTATTTAATTTAAGTTTTTCCAGCAGGCAGCCAATATCATCATCATCTTTTTCATGATAATTACGTCTTGGTGTTATTTAAGCTTTGTTTAATGTGTTTTTCAAGAGTAGTTTAAGTCTCTCTGCGTGTGTGTGTATGTGCCCACGGGCCTCGTCGAATGCACCATCTAGCAGACCTAAACAGTCAATAGATGGAAACAATGCCAGATCCGACTAATCAATAGAGAACCATCATGAAGAGACAATGACGATAATCACTTAAACAGATTGGGATCATAATCAATGGGCGCACTAATTGTCCTCCATTACACAGCTGGTATTGGCACACAGATTTAGTTGCACAATCAGCAGTGAAATGAGCTCTATGTAAACTGTTGAAATTAAACAAAAAAGTTTCTGAGCAAACATCAATTTAGTGAAACCATTTATTAAAAGTTTGTGGAGCGACTCATTTCTATTAACGTTATCAACTCGGCTTTAATTTTCCATCTTATATTACATTATTTATTTATTTTTACATGCCTTTATGTCCTTTTCATGTCATTTCTTATGTTGTAAAGCACTTTGAGCTGTGATTCTTGTATAAAAGGTCCTATACAAATAAAGATTATTATTATTTCTTTCATTGGTCTTAAAGCTGAAACATAAACCGCTGATATCAAAATATATTATGAGAGCTGTAGTTGTTGAATTAAATGAAGAAATCATCAAGGTTTAGAAAATCCAGAAAATTAAAAATGAAAATATAACCTGTAATTATATTAGGTTAGAAACAAACTACATACAATTTAGAGAGATGGAGATATAAAGCAGTGAACAATTGATGAAGTAAAGTTACTATAAATGTATGCATTGTAAATGAAGGCTGCTAATATTGAAATATATTAAAAGAACAATCCTTTCTTTATTTTGGTTTAAATTACAAGGTGGTGCACAGTGCAGAGATAGTCAATCACATATAGTATTTTAGAATATGAACAGTAAACACCAGAAACACGTAGTTCCCCCGAAACCCTCTACGAGAAATGAAAGCTATAAGAAACTCTTTTTTTTAACTCTTTTAAATGTGAATCACTGTATTATCAAACCCTCTTAACTGTTTTTTGATTGGCTGGCGAAATCTGATTTCTGAATAACAGACCACTCTCTTGCATCAAAACACATCACTTTACATGCAACGTCTTGTATTTTTATAGCAAATTAAAGCCATATTAGGATGAGAAAACATTTACGATGAGGTGCCCCCCAGTGGTGCTATGAAAAAAGGCAGCTATGCATGTAAATACACGCCTGCACACAGATCTGACCTGAGAATACTAAGATGAGTCTGCAGAAACACAGATGTTTCACAAACAGTCTCTCTAAAAACTTTACGTTATTCTATTGAAACAACTGGAAATATCCTAAAATAGGGTAGCTTTAATTAATGCCACCTAGTGGTTAAAATATGTCTGTGCAAAGAGTGACATTAGAAGAAAATAAATGTAAACATTTAGTTTAGAGATTGATTTTATTCTTGCTTCAATATTTAATGGCAGAAGCTTCTGTCTATAATTATTTTTACAATAAGGTCAAGGTCAAGGTAAACTGTATAAAATAGATGTAAATAAATTCAACTCTACAGTATGCAGTCTTGCTCTAGCATTTACTGATAAACAGATAAATACTTCACATAAGTGGCCTACATGATCCCTGTGAAACAAACTCTGCATCAGCTGTAGAAGCAGCTAATAAGGTGAACGAAAATGTATCGTATCATACAAGTGTTGCACAGAGATTAACACTGCACATAGCCTTGGCCAAAATACCATCAAATCCTCTGTTTTATAAAGTCTACTGTCTACACACATACGGTCTAATTACTGAAGGAACAAAAGACTTGCTAAACCTAGCTGTTCTTATTTTCCTTTGCAGAGACCTTCCTTTGACCTGATAGTAGGGTCTCTGAGGATGTGTTCAGCCTTACCATCTTGATCATGCGCTGCAATTTATCTTGATCTTAGCTACGCATGTTACCAAACAAACATGATAACATAACATTATTACATGAACATCATGCATACTATGACAATTAAAACTTATAACACTTCATAATAGTGCTGAAACTACACACTAACATGCTATTTAGTGCGCTAAAACAATCAGTGAGATTTTTTAGTATCTCCAAAACTGTAATTTGAAACTAATAGTAAGTGAAACACTTCTAGGGAAAATATTACAGTATGAAAGCACTAGACACTAATCTGGCATAAATATCCCACAATGCAATGCAGTACTGACGACTTTGACAACAACATAACAGACAACGACGGACAGTGATCAATTAAGATATATATATCTTTAAATAAATTAGTTAAGACTTTATGGTTGGCAGGGGTTACCATGGTTACTTGTCTCCAACTGGCAAGGATGCTTTTGGGAAGTGATAGCGTCCAAATAGACACATATTGAGTATATAGTGCCTAGTATCTGATTTTGGACGCAGGAAAATATCACAAATATATATAAATATTACGATAGTATTGAAAGGATGATTATCTGTGCTGTCACAAAATATTTACACAAAGACATTTTTGATAAATAATCATCAGTAATGTGGATATAATGACTTAGTGGGTAAAGTCAAATAATATAACAACTGGAGTAGTCTGGTAAGGTCAGAAAATTACATCATTTTACTTCATAATAACTGCTCCAAGTAGAGCAAATGAGAGAGAGGGAGAGAAGAAAAGAATACTACAGGAAGTTGAAAGGGATGTGTGTGTGTGTGTGTGTGTGTGTGTGTTTAGTTGTGTGTGTGTGAGAGAGAGAGAGAGTGATCAGGACACTTCCTCCCTCAGCAGGAAACCGTTTCCTATTGGCGTGGACATATAGGTTGCTGAGATTGTGTGTGTGTGTGTGTGTGTGTGTGTGTGTGTGTGTGTGTGTGTAGCCCAGGGTTCATGTCACATGTGGAGTTTATATTTTCACACCTCGCACACACTACATCCTGCCTCAGTGGATATCTCTCTCTTTCATTCTGACACTTTCTCTCGCCTCACCATCTTTCCATTTTTCCCTGTCACCTTTTTTCTCCTTCAACATCTTCATATCTCCTTGTCCCCCTTATTTTTCATTTTTCAGCCCTCTTGTACCCCCCCCCCCCCTCCTCCATCTGTTTACACATGTGTCTGCTTGCCTGTCTTTTTGTTTTAACCTCTGTTTTCCAGCTTTGCTCAAACAGTAAATCACAACTTGACCACAGAAACACACACAGTTTGTTGTTCCAAAGGTAAACACTTTCCTCCCCCTCTCTCTTTCTCACACACCCACAGTCAGGCGAGGCGGAGTTGACAGCATGCACACACGTACACAAATTCAAACACACACACAAATGCAAACACACGCACAAACTAATACAAATATAGACACAATATTGTATTTATGTTTTAAACAAACTCATGAGTAAGCTAGGAATAGCCTCAGTTGCTCTGGGTTTTCCCTGATGTAATGTCATGTAATGTAATAGAATAGAATGGAATAAAATAGAACAGAATGGAATGGAATAGATTAGAATAAAATGGGATAGAATGTAATAGAATACAATAGAATAGAATAGATGTAACGTAATGTCTTGCAATGTAATAGAATATAAAAGAATGATAAAGAATAAAACAGAACAGAATAGAACATAATAGAATAGAACATAATAGAATAGAATAGAATAGAATAGAATAGACAGACTGACCTGTTTGATGCGGTCGGGGTTGACGGTGGTCTGTGGCTGCAGGATGCTGACCGGCTCTGTCTTCTGGGTGCTCTGAGGCATCTCCCTCACCTTCTCTGCGATAAAGTCATGGACACCGTTCAGCGCCTCCACTGTCCCCTGAATCAGACACACCCGCTCTGTTGTTCCTGTACAAACACAAACACACACACAGAGAGAGACAGGTTAGTGTATGAGTCCATAAGCACTGAACAAATTTTAAGCAAAGGAGGAAGGAAATTGGTATATTTATCATCAGCTGCAGATGTGCAAATATTCTGACGAGGATGCGATATGATGACATCATCAAACGTGTGCTTGCAAAGTCTTTTATAACTCATCTTTGAATTTCATTGCAGCTCTCAGTTACTTCCATTAATTAATACTTTGTGCGAGTATTAACAGACGGTAAAAAACAACACACCAAAGCTGAGCTGCACTGCCAGAAATAACACATGAAGAAGACGAAGAACAAGAAGGAGGAGGTAGAGGAGGAGAAGAAGAAGACAAATAAGAAGCAGCAGCAGTGAAACCTTTTCTATTCTATTTTCTATTTTCTAGAGCATTTATTTCCATAACACTTCAGCACATCACTTCATCACATCTTTATCAATGTACCAACATTTCTATGAAAACAGGTTGAGTACATTTAGGACGTTTTTTTTCCGACTGCAGCTGTTCCTCCTTATAAACATTTGAGAATGTTTCCACACAGGCGGGGATCAGGTAAAGGTTTGATGTCGTGCAGGATATGATGTTCCAATTCTGAATTGTTATCATCATTTTTATGTGCTGTTGAATGAAAATGAAACCCGCTCTCCCTCTAACTGCTTTAAAAAAAGTAAAAAAACCACCCCAAAACAAAACAACTGTGCGATAAGAAAAGATAGCAGGAAATTTTAATGATCCCTGCAGGGAAATAAGGTTGCTGTGCCAGCAAATAGTAACAGCAAAGAAAATATGAATTATATATAGAATAGAGAATAAAAAAAATGAAAACATACTAAGTGAAGTGTTGTGGATGATATTTATAGCAGAAACTTGTAACTGCATATTAAATGAGATTGCTTGAAGGTATTTCACACACACACACATACAATACTACTATAATAAGATTGAGGCATAACTCAGTGAAAGATCAGTGAAATAAAGTACTCTACAGTAAATGTCTAAAATGTAAATGAAAGGCTGGTAAGTTCATTTTCGCTTGACCTCACATATAAGAGCAACATTTCGGAAAACATTTCCACTGCATCTTCCTCTCCTGAACGTATCAGAAACATTCAGTTTACGTCTGTTTCCAGGATGTGGTCCAATCAGGAAATAAATTCCCCCGTCACAAGAAAAATAAAACATGTTGTGATGATCGTGCTGCAATGATTTCCAAACTGCTGCTTCAGTTTTTGGGGCTTAACATGTGTGTGTGTGTGTGTGTGTGTGTGTGTGTGTGTGTGTGTGTGTGTGTGTGTGTGTGTGTGTGTGTGTGTGTGTGTGTGAGGTGTGAGAGAGAGAGAGAGAAAGCATTAAAACCTGTACCTTTAAGATTTATATCAGCGCCACATCAACTGGCTAAACTATATTATACAATTTTTTTTTTAAAAGCCTGGGAGGTTCAGAGGATTTACACTCCACTTACGTCAGCAAGAGGACCTGGGATTTATATTCACTAAGAAAGTCAAAATACAGCTGAATATTTAAAACAGAAAGGCCAAACTCTGTATTAACATGTGCTAGTTGACGTATTCATATGTGTGTGTCTATCATGAGTTTATCTTTGTTTTTCTGCTTTTTCTGCTTGTTTAACAACATCAAATGTAAAAAGACTTAATGGTTGCTGTTGATTTATTGGAATTGGCAAATCAAATAGAACATATAATTTATAACTGGAGCTGTCAGTCTGTAAGCAGTAGCCAAAAATGCATGTATTTAATTGTCTTATAACTGAAGATGCCAACCATGATCTTTGTTGTACAGTGTGCCCCCCAATTTACTGTCTTGCATCTGTCTCTAAAAGCTTAAAAAATAGCTTCAACACAAAGCTTTTATAGTTAATCTGATTTTTAATCTTGTGTTTTAGACTTGTTTTTATTTAGTTTCATTTTTTAAATCTCTTATTTGTTTTGTTTTTTTTTAAACTTCATTTGAACTTGCTGTACTTGTTTGCTGTTGTTTTATTGCTTCAAATGTAAAGAGCACTTTGAGCTGCATTTTTATGTATGAAAGGTGCCATATGAATACAGTTATTATTACTGCTGTGCTCAACAAAGGCAAGAAAATAACAAAGTTAAGCATATGAGTAGAAACCAACAGATACCTGAAACACAACAATGATTATCTGTTATGTGACTTGTTAAAAGGATAAAACTCTTTGACCTCATAGTTAGTGTTTTATTGTAAATGGCTTCACTGCAGGAAAATATTGCAGGTTTATACATCAGTATAGTGTCAGTAGGAATACATCAGTGTCGGATGCAGAGAGGAGGACTGGTGCTGATGGACAGACGGACAGACAGAGGGTGTAACAGAGGAGAATCTAGGCCAATGCAAAGCCTCTCAGTCCAGAAGGGCATCAACAACACAGAGTAAATCTCTCGTTCACCCTTTTAGCGTTTATTGTCTCCTCTTCCTCCTCTTCCCTCTCTCTTCCTTCCTTCCTCGCTAACTTTCGGTATTTCCCTATCATTTCCTCCCACTTCCTCTCCCTCTACCGTCTCTCTCTCTCTGTCTCTGTCTCACTCCCTTGACTCTAGTATTTAGCATCTGCTCTTATCTTGACCCAGCAGCATTTCAGTTATCACTTTTTGTCCCCATTGTTGGACTGGCTCAGTGTGGCGCGACTGGGGCGTCTGTGGCTGCGTTGAGATTGAGGGAAGGCGGGATGAAAGTTGCTGTGAACTGATGGATTTGGAATTCAATTTTAGACCAATTTAAATAAATGAAATTAAGAAATGGAGGTCAAAGCAGCCTGATGAGTCCCAATTAAACACAGACATGTTTTATTTATGATACAATAAAAGTGCAGACAGCAGGAAATGAATTGTCAGAGAATGTCAACTACATGTTTTTCATTCTTGTTCTACATGAATCTAATAAGAGAAACCTTTACTTGTCTGAATGTATTTCTTCTACATTTTTAAAAGTCTTAAATGTGGAGCTTTTCACAGTAAGGAGTAATGCAAGGTCTGTAGATAAAGAGTTAAAGAGGATGGAGGAGTTTTAAACATCAGAGGCTAAAAATAAAAACACACACAGCACATTCAGGCATTTTCAGCATTCGACTACCTGGCCATGTTGGATCTTTGCAATGCCTGTTAGCATTATAGTTGTATTAATTCCCATTCCTATTTTTACAATGTGTTGACAGCAGTGACAGCAACTGAATGCTTCAGTTTGGCCAAGTCAGCGTGACGATGAGCTGACACATCACTAAAACTAGGTGTGAGCACGATATTTCAGGTGTAGCCACATGATGAGTTGACAAACATCTCATTTAATACAGCATTAGCGAGCAGAGTGACATGGCCAGTGGAGAATGTGTGTCTGAGCGTGTGTGTGTGTGTGTGTGCGTGCACGCTGATACCCCCCCCCCCCCCCCCGACAGCTGGTGCCCTCTGGGTAATCTGGACTCGTCCAATCAGAGGCAAGGATTAGCAGGCCATTGTCTTGGCATGAGTGTGTGAGTGTGTGTTTGTCTGTATGTGTAGCTTGCGGTTGTGTATGCATGCCTTTGTTAGTGCATATGTACGTGTGTGTGTGTGTGTGTGTATGTGTGTGTGTGTGTTTGGGCAGAGTGTAATTGTAGCAGAAAAGGCCACACTGTCAGTGGAGATCAAATTGAAGCTGCTGTACAGCTGTGCTATTGCAGCGAAAACCTCCTTAATGTCATATTTACCTAGGGATCAATACATAATCCGATGTTATAATACAGATATGATCAACAGCTCTATCTAAGGGGCTTTACACGCATTGCAGTGGTGGTATGCTGATGTTGCTGTGGTAACACTGATGGTGAATAGATTAAAAGTTATCATTTTTGTTCAATTTTTATAAAAAAATACTTTTTTTTTTAAATAAGTGAGTAAACACGTTTAAAGCAGTAATACGTTTTTTTTTGGCCACTAGAGGGCAGAACAACACATAACAAGCTGCCAGACACAGCTCTGATGTAGTATCACCTTATAAAGATGTCACGGCTACCATGCTGCCTGTTTATACATCCAGCAGACATGGAGCAACATTAGCAGTAATTTAGAGTTGTGATTGTGTCTCCACTGACTATTAAGGAAAATATCTGCCTCTTTAAGCTGCTAAAAGGTCAATGTTCTTCACCAGCTAAATTTGTCTGTCTGTAGTTTGGTGCTGGAGAGGTAATATACTATCACAGCTGGTTTGTTGATAACTACAACAGTACCTTTATCATTACATACAGTTATTTAATGCTACTGTCAGAACCTAAAAATCTTTAATGGTTGCTTCACAATTGTATTTCCCTATATATCCAACAGTCTTTGGGGCGAAATCCTTAATGTACAGCTCAGTATGATCTTGTTTGTTGGGGCAGTTTTTTATATTTCTCCCATATAAACATGGCTTTTACTTCACGTTAGCGCACTGAGGTCTTCATGTTTTTCATGCAGCAAACACACATAAACTCACAATCACAGACACACGAATGCCTAAGCAGCGCCAGCACTAAAGAATTTACACATCCCTCAGTGATCCAGAGTGGGCTCTGCTGGCAGTTACTTCTCTACTGGTCCCACTGGTATAAGACATAACTGTGCGTGTGTGTGTGTGTTCCCACACTCTCTTTGTGTGTGACTTTTGCATTTCCCCTTGTAAAATGAACCTGATCACTTGACATTTTTATGGCACGGTGCTCTAAACTTGACATGATGCAGCTGCTGAGGCAATATCTGTTAAATGTTAAGACTGCATTCGTGCAACATAGCAGGGAGAACATAATTCTGTATATTTAGGACTGATATTCTTAATGTGCACGAACACAGTCAACTTGGGCCTCTTTCCCACTGCAGGAGTGTTAGGTAACAAATTCTGCTTTAATTTCCATTTTATTTCCAACTTAAGCCCTCGTTAAGTGGTGAAACGAGTTCTAAATTCCAGGTACATTTGGGTGAAGCCAACCGTGCTGTCGATCTTTATTGGTCAGGCAGATGTTTCATTATATTGTTAAGAAGGACCACATCAAAAACTGAACAACAACCACCATTTAAAACCACATGTGCAACCACAACTGTTATTTTTAAAATCCCCCTCAAATTTGGACAATGTTCAAGGTTGACAAAGACGGGGAGAAGATGGAAGCGAAGAAACAAACCAGCGGAGATGTTTGGGAAAAATTAGTGATGCACCACATGGTAAGATGATGGAGGGAAAAGATTAAAAAAATTAAACAAGAATATGGAAGTGGAGCAAACAAACAAAAGAAACAGTCCATAAAATACAGTACAAACGCAAAAATAATAGAGAACTGAAGTCTTGCAACTTCTTAAGTTTTCAATATTCAGAAAGTTACAGGTCAGGGTTTTGTTAACACTCTTAAAATAAAACACCTGTAACCATAGCAACAATGTAAATAACTGTCAGAGCAGGAAAGGCACAGGTGCATTTAATACCATTCACAATGGCTCAGATCCATTCAGTTCTTCCAAATTCATGATGCTGGTATAGTGCATGCAGGTATCGGGTTAAAAGGTTTGATTACTGAAGCTTCTCCTTCCTATCAGAGGATGATGAGGACTGAAAATGAAAAACAAGAGTCTGTGAAATTCATACCAGACGTGAAACTACAGCTTGCTATTTCCACGGTGACCAAGTGACCCAACACCAGTAAGTTTGATACCAGAACACTCATCATGATCATCATCATCATGATCCAGGCTTTGGACCCTGTTGTTTTTATTAAAGTCTAACTAGCATGACTCACTCCTTCCTCCTCTGCTCTCTTCCTCCTCCTCCTCCTCCTCCTCCTCCTCTCTCCCTGATGACCAGAGAGGCACTGGAGGCAGCAGACAGAAAGCACAGAGAGCTGATTTCTGACTCACAGTAATGCACAGCAACATATGCATGTACAGTGTGACCAGACGGAAATGATTCTACTAAAACATCCCTAGAAATTCAAACACAGAGAGTCACACACATGCTAAAATGTCTGAAATCAAGGTAACATAAAACGCCATCTGCTGCTACAAGCATGAAAAAGGTAAATACTTTACATGCAAACAATTCAATGACTGCAGACTAACAGGAGTCAAACTTCCTGTGGAGTGACAGCATGCACAGCGGTGTATCAGTGTGACCTCACACTGACCGCTACAGCGATGTAGTTACAGTGACTCCACACTTTAAACAATGACTCGGTGTCTCTGAGCTTGTTAATTGCAGCAGAGCAGTCAACCTGCAGCCAGAAGCCATGATTCACTTCTTCCAGCCTCCTCCAACAGTGGGTGGAGAGAGAGAGAGAGAAAAAGAGAGAGGGAGAGAGAGAGGGAGAGAGAGAGAGAGTTGGCCACTCTGGGCTACCATAGTTGACAGCAGCGGCTAGTGTGAAGGTGTTTTAAAGGCAGCGAGAGCCAGGATGTCGATTTCAAACGCAGACCAAAACTGAACACCAGAATGACTCCACTTATGTTACACATTAAGTTCAGTACTTCTTAGCCAGTGAAAATAGTTGTAAAATATTGAGTGTGGTTCTGGCGGAGTTTTTTTTATTTTTATTATAGGAAAATAACCCTTCATGATGTCATCAAGGTTATCTCAGTTTAGACTTGGGAGGCTAAAATTCTTTTTACAGGACGCTTATGTTACGAACTGTGAGCATGGGGTTTGACAGGCGCTATTATTTATCTGGCAGGGGATGTCTAATAAAATATGCTATACAATTGCATTATGGGAAATGTAGTATCCAGTCGTTTTGGAGCCAAATTAGGAACTGAATTTAAATTTGACCGCTGCAAGCCTCCAAACTTTGTTGAGGTGTGATACTAAATGCTTAGATTTCCCTTTAAATAAAAACTTTCAGCATTTCAGAGTAAGCTAACATGCTCTCACAATGTAATAATTTAACAGATTATGTAGATATATGGGGCTAACATTGTAAGACTTATATACTATTTTACTCTGTATGTACATATGTTGATGCATGTCGTATATGCAATGTATCGTTGAAGGTGCAAAACCAAACGGAATCAAACTTTTGTACAACAATATACAGAAGCCATGGCTGTTTCTGTCGTGTGCATTTAATGATGAAATGAATGATAAAACACACAAACAAATGAACTGAATTAAGCAAATCAGAGGGGAAACGAAGGCAGAGGTATGGTGAAAGAGAATCAATGTTTGGTTGACTATATGTTTATAATTATAAATGTACAGGCCTTGATATATATATAAAAATCTGTGACTTCCTTTCACATCTTTAAAGTCAGAAAATTTCCATGATGGGAAAAAAATATTATTCCTTCATGGTTTATTAATGTTGTTTTTCAGCTCAAACAACAAGAAGAGAAACTACAAGGCATAAACATGCTGCTGGTTTTGGGTTGAAACCGCCAGCAGTGAAACAACAGATACATTCTGCTGGATTCCTGCAAAATGACCCATTTAAACATTTTAAAAATTAAAAAAATAAATAAAAATCTGTGATTTTCTCAGAAGTCCTTTAAAGACCCCTCAAGTTTACTTTCTCAAACTTTTAAAATATTTGAGAAATATCAGCAAAGAATGAGAGAAAGAGAAAGACGAGAAAGCAGAGATGAGATGTGACAGCATCGCCACAGGTCTCGTGTTCACAGGTACATGATGTTCATCCCCTGCTATGCTGCATGAGATGTACAGCTTTTACACTTCCCGCACCGCGCTGATGGAAAAAGAGAGAGCGAGAGAGAAAGAGAGCGACGACTGATAGAAAGAGATACAGAGATTCACACGACTTCTGTCACATCTGTAAAACATCAAGAGAAAAGGGGCATATAGAGAGAGAGACACAGGAGAAAGACAGAAAATGGACAGAACCTCAGAAACAGAGAGACGGAGAGGCAGATCGGCGCGGAGTCACGACGGGAAACGTCAAAATGGAGTGACACCAGAGAAAGGGGGAGACAAACAGAGATGAACGGAGAGGAGGAAAGACAGGGGTGCGGAGAGAGAAACCTCTACGAAACATGTCACAACAAAGTCACGTCAGACAACCGGAGAGGAAGAGAATGAGAAAAAAAGACAGAGATATTAAAAGATGTATGTAGACAGAAAAAAGATAGAAAGATATGAGACATTAAAGTTCAATGTTGTTACAAGGCTTTAATGTGACATCTAAGTGTATAATTATATTGCATTAAAGGAGAAGTGTTAATGTATTTACCGTACGACAAAATACTTAGTGGATAACATAAATGGTCGTTGTTTATTTTATCTTATTTCTGATTTCTAAGTTATGCTTTGATTCTTCGTTCTTGTGATTTTTTCATTCTTCCTTTAATGATTTATTCAGTGGCTTTACATCGGCAGATATTCATGTCATGCCAGAACCGCGAGCTAAAACCGAGGGAGTGAGACGGGTGGAGAGACAGATGAAATACAATCATGGAGAGAGAGAGAGAGAGAGAGAGAGAGAGAGAGAGAGAGAGAGAGAGAGAGAGAGACAGAGACAGAGGGACAGATGGAAACACAGAAAACATTATGATGATGAAAAGGAAATCCAGGCAGAGGGGATACAAACAGAACAGACAGACAGAAAGAGAAAGAAAGATAGAAAAATCCATCTCTTGATATAAAATAACCTCCGAGGCTCCATCAGAGCTGATTGGAAGCAAAGTGAGATGTGGCGGCCGGTTTAATGTAAGCTCATTAAACAGATCTCCTTAGGCTCCGGATAAGCTCAGTTTAACTGGCTACCTTTGATCAGATCTGTTGGATTAGTCGGCTGTTAGAGGTGCTGCTCAACACCTTGTTGTTCCCCGAGGGTTAAAGACAACGACAACCTATGGATAGACGAGGACTAGGAAGGTCAGCTGTATCATCACGCTCATAAGGTTTCCATTATGAGAGGAATATGAACGATGAAAACCTCTAACTTTTCAGACAAGAGGACAATTTATCTAACGTTTTATTTGGCCCCCTGGATTCTGTGTTTTATAATAAATCAGCTGACAAGAGTGAATATTTAACTAACCAAGGCACATTCAAATTCAATCATCTCAAAAAAATGTAACCAAGACAAAACAAATTATTATTGGTTCTGAACCAGGATTAATTTTTTTTCTCCTCAACAACAAAGAGGCAAAAGTTTGATGACGGATCTTTCAAGCGAAGTGATTGAATCTCAAAATTAAAACCACATCAGTTCATTTCACTGTGAAATTATTTCCTGTCTTGTGCTACAAAGCAACAAAGCAGAAATCCCCACACAAAGTTATTGTATGGAAAACAAATAAAAGTTAAAGACTGCAGAGGATAACAGTCTACTCTACTCTACTCTACTCTACTCTACTATGGGCTTTTCTGGACTGTAATATACTAATGTCTCTAAATTGCACTCATGTGGTAATGCTTTATTGATGTCTCCATGCTACATGTGGTACCTCTAAATCCATAAATCATGACCGAACACCACCTTCTGTCACACTATAAAGTGCCCTTTTCAACCTGCTCTTACTCTAAATTGAAATTGCAGTTTCTCGGCACAATAGTCCCCCTTTCCTCCCACAGCCATAATGCAGGGAAGAAAAAAAAAGTGCTGACAACGACCAAAAAGGGCCTCTGTCACTGAGAGTTGGATGGATTCATTGATTGACATCCCAGTATGCCAATGGAAACAACCGCACAGACCTCAGGATTCCAATTAAAAAGGTTTTACTGTCTAACGAGCAGCTGTGGAGACAAAAGAACCGATTGCCCGAAAAGGATGGAGAGATTATTAATTACTAGATAGATAGATAGATAGATAGATAGATAGATAGATAGATAGATAGATAGATAGATAGATAGATAGATAGATAGATAGATAGATAGATAGATAGATAGATAGATAGATAGATAGATGTTACATAACTGCTGCTGCAAAGTTTTGGCTTGCAACTGTAAACCAGCGGAGGAGGTGGTCAATCTTCAATCCTTGACAGATCCTGCTGTTACCTTGGCAACTGACAGTCAAACCCCCCCCCCCACTTACACACACCCCAACCGTGTGCGCACACACACACACACAAACACACACACTCAAACACACACAATTGTGCAAATACACCAAACACACACTCTTTTATGCAGCTGGGCAGCTGTTGGTGATGTCATGAGTTGTTCCAAAATGAGAGACAGTCTGTGTGTGTGTGTGTGTGAGAGAGAGAGAGTGTGTGTGAGAGAGAGAGAGAGAGAGAGAGAGAGAGAGAGAGAGAGAGAGAGAGAGAGCATGACTGCATGTGCTGATGTAATCAGGAGCACTAAGGAAACTTGGACCTGTTCTCTGCTGCAAGCAGACCAAGTGCTCATTAGAGAGAGAGAGAACAGATAGGAGGGAAAGAAAAGAAAAGGAAAGAGAACAGATCGGCGGAAGGAAGGATGAAAAGGTGGGAAAAGAGAGAAAGTTTCGGGGGAAAGAAATAATTTGGAGGACGGCAGGAAGAAGCAAAGAGAAAAGCTTAAAAAACTGTCAAACAAAGAGAGGAAAAGATCAAAAGAGCAATCCAAGAAAGGAAACCTGAAAAAGGGGAAGGAAAGAAAACAACTGAGCGAACAAGAAAAAAGAAAAAAAAGACAGAAAGAAAGAAAATCAAGAGTTAGGTCCAACGCTGCAGCTTATGTGGATGAAAATGTGATGGTTGCTTTGTAAAGGTGCTGGCAAAGGGTTGACTTTGTCTCCCCTGAGTGCCTACAGGGCTGTAATACACACACTCCCACTGGCTTCCACATCATTTACACCAGACAAAATCATGGTCAATTAGGAAAAACTTATTAAATCCTGGAGTTGCTGTGGTCAGCTGGCCTGGGGTGCAGCTTTTACTGGTCTTTGCTGACTGTAAAAAAAACAAAACAACAACAACAACAACAAAACAGAGAAAATAATAGGTCTTTCCTCAGGTATGCTCCAGTCTTAACATTAAAAGTGGTCATATACAGTAGCTCCAGTTTAAAGCTTGTACTGCAACCAAATGTTATTTTATGATAAGAAAATACCTTCTGAAGAAATGGGTTGTAAACCACGCTCACATTGCTCCACATGAGACCTTCACAGTGCTA
The DNA here is from genome assembly GCF_027409825.1 of Scomber japonicus. Classification (NCBI taxonomy): domain Eukaryota; kingdom Metazoa; phylum Chordata; class Actinopteri; order Scombriformes; family Scombridae; genus Scomber; species Scomber japonicus. Next base: position 17,934,273 of record NC_070583.1, read on the forward strand.
TAAACAGCACTATAAACAGCAACATATTAATCAGCAGTATTTAGAGTACCGAAAAGTACCCTAAAAAAAAAAGAGTACTTCAACAATCCCAAAAGTATTGTTGAAGGTTTCACAAAGAATCAGAGTCTGACCGCAAACTACCACAAATGATACCACAAAGAGACAAAAAAGTAGTGAATGAACAAAAGCACTTATAAAACACCCAGAAAAAAGTACCACAACTACCTCGAAGTGTCATAAAATCATAAATCTGTCTTATGTGCACTTTAAACTTAAGATGACTGTAGAAATAAATACCAAATTTCCATCTTTTTATTCTGATTTATCTGTTTCTGTATTGTAATAAAACAGATATTTGTAACCATAACAACCAGAACTAGGCTGTTCTGTAAGTTGTGTTTAACATTAAGGGTGTGTTATCTGTCATTTCCTGTCCACTCCTCTTTTTCAACTCTCCATTTTCCCTCTGCTTTCTTCTTCTGCATTTCTTTTCTTTTAAATACCATTTTTAAAGCAGTACCTTGAACAGTAAAAACATGGTTTCCTGTCAGCCTCCCCGCCTTGCTCTCCCTCACTGTTTCTGCTCACTTACTCCCCCCCCCCCTCCGTCTCTGTGACCCCTCAACCCCACGTCCCTCCCTCCCTTTATCTGTCCTGAGGTTCAGCAGTGGCGGAGCACTTGGTGAGAAGAATAAGGCAACTCTCTAAAGAATAACAAAAGAAGCTGGAAGAAAAGGCAGGAATTCCTCTGCTCTGATGTAACGCTTTTCACTTGGAGAGTCCTGCTGCTCTCCGTCCAGTCTCCACCTCCGAGTCCTCCACTCCTCCAATCCACTAAGTCCCTGGCTATCTGCACACTTTATTAAAAAATACACTTTTTAAAATGTTTTAAGATGTCTAGAAATGTTTTTTTTTTACATTTTTGAAGATGCTGAACTCATTTTTTTTGACACAGCAAAGCTAAAAACCTATCAAACAAAAGCAAATACACACAAATGAAGCTATAATTGAATGTTTAAGAGTCTATTAACAACCGTAACTTTTTGGCGACTGCAAACATCTGAGCTTGTGACCCTGTATATTTTAAAAGAAACTCCTAACTTCCTATTCACATACATCTTACATCATATCCATCCACTTATATACATCCAGTTTGAGTGAAGAAAGTAGCAAAAGTCCTTAATTAATGCGATACAATACGTTTCATTCATTTTTTAAGCTTTGTTGAGCAGAATTTATGACGGTGGATGTGTTGAAACATGTCAGATCCTTTCTTGTATCATGTTTTCTTTAACTGCTTTCTGTTTATACTCAATGAGAGCTTGGGAAAGTTACTTCACAAAACAACTAAGAGCCAACAACATGAGTCATGACAGAGCCTTCACTGCACTAGCTGTAACTTTGAAGGCGTGGTCCTCTGTGATGATGTACACTTCAGCTCTCGAGCTAGTCTGGACATACAACATGCTTGTATACTAAGAATCACTAATAATGGGTAGTTTTTTACACTTCACTAAATAAGAGTAAATAAGAAGGCGTAAATAGGAGTTTTTTTCCTCAAAATCTCTCCACTAACTGACCCTGGGCCTGCTCTCCTCCCCTGTTTCCCATCACCCCTGTCCCTCCCTCCCTCTCTCTCCCTCCCCTTGTAGTCTCTTGTCTTCCTTTCTTTGGCAGCAGGATTGGTGTTGCCCAAGTGACCTGGCCCACGCTGAGCAAACAGCTGAAAAGATGCCATGACTCCACTCCTCTTTTCCTCTCCTCATCTCCACCTCTAGCCATTTCTCTTTCTCCTCCTCCCTCTCTCTCTCTCTCTCTCTCTCTCTCTCTCTCTCTCTCTCCATCACTCTGTTGTACCTGTTGTCACATTCATCTGAAAGCTGTCAGCGTGCCCTCAGCAACAACAACAACAACGACAAGAAGAAGTAGAAAACAGAAAAAAGAAAAATTAAGTTGAGCTCAGGAACAGTTTTCAACATTTGAAACAGTTTCAGAGAAGAACCTGTTGCAGAAAAGTAAAAACAAAAACCACCAGGATACACTGTCAGGTGCTTTTAAACAACACCTGGGAAGTATCACCCTCATAGTAAGTTACCAGAGAGCAGACCGATAGCCTCAAATTGGTTAACTTGCTCGATATGTTAAAAAAGTCAGAGCTGTCATCAATTTTGGACTAATTGTTTCAATACAACAAGCTTACTTTTAGTTAGAGCCTGATTATATTCATATTGAACCCCAAGACTGTTTATAATCCAACAGAATGATTGCTCATGCAAGCTGATATTATTATTGCAAGATGTTTTGGCAGAACTGATATATGACAACAGTCAAACAAAGAGTTTCCTCTTCTCAAAGTATTCCCAATACCCTTAACAAGTAAGGAAGGACTATATCTCTGTTATACTATATTAGGCCTGTATTGATTCATGTATGTAAATAGAAAGCAATGCATGGAAACACATTGCTCGGGAACAATATTGCAATTTGAGAGGATACCTACCCAGTTGAGGTTAAGTACATAAACTATAAGATATATAGAAATATAGAGCTTAATCTCACTTTTAAACATGAGTCAGCATCACGAGAGGCAAGATAAAGCCTGTCACTTTTCAACCGTAACTACAAGCCAAGTCTTTATTCTGAAGTTCAAAAGGTTTATCTTGTAGCTTTCTGTCCCCTTAAGGTGACGTAAATCCCTATAATTTGTCCACAATGTGATTAAAACAAATACATATGTTACCTTCATGTCTGCAGGTGAACAGGTGTGACAAAACGCTACAAACAGGGCTAGGTTTACACAGGAAGTGACTGCAGTGATGGGAACAGACAGCTGTAATAATGGGTCTTCCCCATAGACCAAACACACACACACACACACACACACACACACACACACACACACACACACACACACACACACACACACACACACACACACACACACAGACACACGTATTGCACACACAACGTCAAAGAGCACACACACAGATATACTTCCATTTAATTGAATGGCGACATGGCTAGAACACACACTCACACACACTTATGGAAAGAACGCAGACACACACTCAGCTCAGCTATCAGGCTTCCTAGAGAGACACACATCTCACTATGACAACTATATATACACACCTAATCACCCACATACTCATCTGTCTTTTGTGCACACACACACACACTTACACACACAAACACATCTCGTTTGTGTCCTCGGAGGGCCTGCGTGGTAACCGGACCTCGTGTGAATTCTTGGTCGACCCAAACGAGTTCAACACTGTTCTGATTTTACTCACACCCTCACACACATACATACACACACACATACACACACACTTTTTATGCAGAAACATAAGAACAAATGTAGATTTCACCCGAAAACACACACTCACATGCATGAGGTGACGGTCACTGAATAATGAAGTGACAGAGAGAGAAACCATTGGCATCTTTACTTCTTCTTCTCCTCCAAATTTTCTCTCTCTGAGTCCTGGCCTTTCTCTCCATTACTGACTCTCTCCCTCCTCTCCTCTCTTCTCTTCTCATCTCATCTTCAACATCTGCCAACACTGGAACCAAATCAACAGCTAAAATGCCCCTCAGTGCATTCATTTTTCTATTTCTTCGGCACCTGAACAATCAATACGATTAAGCAAATTAAGCTGATAACGTATCACATTTGAGACATAATTTTGCATGTGACAAGAGTGTGTTTTCTGCTGTGATATGCATCTACATGGAAATATCTAACTTACATTCTGTATATCTAATCTCTTTTTAAGACTAGTCAGAAAGTTAGCTTCATAACTGCCATCTGAACATCAAAGTTCTCCTCTCTAGTCCTGATATTGAGATTATACAGTCCTAGAGCTACATCTTGATAGTAATAATAATACACTTTACTTTTAGAGCAATTTTCAAAATCCAAATGACAAAGTGCTTCAAAAGGCAGCAAAATCACAAATCACAAAACATAGTTATAAAAGAGAACAAATGATGATGAATAAAAGCGGTTCAATGTAGGAAAAAAGCAAGAATAGAGAAAACCATATTTAAAGGAGAGAACAATATACTTAATGTACAGTATTACATGATTGACCAATCAGTGACATCCAGTTAAACTCTACTTTAATGGTTGCAGGGTTATCAGAGAGTACGACCACACAAGGCTGGAGCCAGATTCCTGCTGTAAATTGAAGGTAAAGTTGACGTTTCTGATTTGAAACAGTGATAATCAGTAATTAGGACTTTGGATTTATTAAAAGTTGCCCAGTATACCACTTCAGTCAGCAGTTCTATTTTAAGTAGAAGCATGTATCACTCCAGGACATCCTTTTTTTTAATTAGCTGTTTCACAGCAAAGAAAAGACACAAATTGGTTGACAAATGAGTAATAGTGATGAGCCTCACTGTTCTAAATCATCACTCATGTTTATAGCTCAGAGCTGCCTTGCTCCAAGGCTCATGGACCTGGCAGTGGCTTTATGTCAGTGTAACAGGAGGAGAGCAGTGTTTGGATTGGCACACTGAGGCTGCTGCTCACTGGATAACACACTGACCTTCTGCACAGCTCCGAGTGTGTGTTTGTGTGTGTGTGTGCATGTGTGTGTGTGTGTACATTACCAACATAGTTAGACACGCATACACACTCATACAGACACACATTTCATCTCTAATACTCCCTGTCTTCAACTCGTTGATTATTATCACCCCTGTTGGTATCTGGTGTCGCACAACTGCCTTGATGGAGCAACACCTGTCTTCCTGCCCAACACACACACACACACACACACACACACACACACAAACCCCTCCTTCTATTCCACTACCCTGCATCCCAAGGCTTCAAAGTTATCTAAACATTCCCGTCCAACCTCTTCTCCTGTATGTGTGTGTGTGTGTGTGTGTGTGTGTGTGTGTGTGTGTGTGTGTGTGTCACTTAATGCATTAATTTCTGTCTGTGTGGGAGTGTATCCATGTATGTTGTTGTGTGTGTGTGTGTGTGTATGTGTGTGTGTGTGTGTTTTTTAGCTCTTGAGGCCAAGCTCTGTGTTCATTTTTGGTATTTTCGTCTGTTTTTAGAGTGTGCATATGTGTTTGTCTATCTTTGCCTTGTGTGTTTGTGTGTGTGCATGTGTGTGTATGTGGACAGTGTCAGCTGGCCTAAGCCGCCTCGTCCCCACCCTCCTACAGCCTCAAATCCCCCAAATCCATCTACGCTCCCCATGTGACTTACAACTGCCCCTTTACCCCGTCAGCTGCCCCAACACTGCTGTCAGCCTCTCTCTTTCGCTCACACACATGCACACACACACACACACACACACACACACACACAAACACACCTTCATCATGTCTCTCTGTCCCTGTGAGACAATTTCCGTTCTCTCAGTCGGAGGATCATTTACAGACTGAAAGTTTCTGAGTCCTGCAAGCATTTCTCAGAGGAAAAGATTCTCTCATTAGCCAAACAGTCCTGGACTCGTGTCCTAACTGCACGCTGCAGCGTTTACTTCTTCCAGCGCCTTTTAAAAAATGAACTTTACATAAAACGACTAGTGTTTTACTGTTGCACATCATAGATTAGGGGAACTTTCAAGAGACAGATTAAAAACAGAGAACAGCCTAAATGAAGATATTGTGTCTTTTTTTCTGAATCCTTAAATTCAACTGCGTGGCATCTCCCACCACGTCTGGTCCCTCGAGTTTGTGATGTAGGTGGTTTGAAGTCTCTGAGCTTCATGTTAGATAACTGGGTGATGTCACATGAGTGATTTTCTCACACTTGACAAAGCGCATCCAGAGCCAAGAGAAAACATTATACAGCTGTTTTCACAGGCTGAGGACTATGACTCATTTATTAACATCTATAATTATTGGAGTATGAATATTTCTCAATTTATGTGTGTTTTTTAGGGGTACTTTTGTGCTTAAGTACTACAGAAATGCAGAAAACAACATCAGTATATATAGTATATACTGTTAGGACTGAGGCATAGTTTATAAAAGTGCAGACAAATAATAAACTTAAATAAAAAATAAGATAAAATACAGAAGATAAGAAAACATGAATAAACTAATTAATATTCATATTCATTCATGATTAGTGAAGGTCAAAGGTCAAACATAGTGAAGCAGCATTATTCCATCCTGCATTTGCTTACATGATTCCAAAAGAAGAAAATGTTCTCTCTTTTCACTCTCTCTCTATCAATCCACATTCTTCTTACTTCGTCTCACTTCCTTCCACTCTCATTTTTTATGTGTGTGTCTCTCTCTCTCTCAACTGAACACACCCTTTGTCTTCTGACTCGTGCTATTTTGGAGGCACTAACACACACACACGGATACAGTACTCGTTAATCGGTGTCTTCACGACTTTACTAAGCGCTGCCTGTTTGAATCCGACCCTGCGCACAATCCCCTCTCCCCTTAACACCCAATACCCATATCATGACATCATGCGTGCCATGAAGTGGGCTTACAGGGCACCTGACTGTGGTCTTCTCTGCTCATTAAGTTTTACTGGACCACATAATAATAAGAAATAAAATTCACATGCTGGCTTCCCTTAGAAAGGAAGCGACAGATACAGTTTCCCTAATGCAGCATCCATAAACCCTGATGATGACTCTAGTGTGAATTTTAGTATTGTATAGTGTGAGTATTGATACTGAAAAGTAATCTGATGTTTGTGGGTTTATAAATTAATCATAATTGATAATATAGGGTTGTATTTTAATTATCACAGATGCAAACAAACCTTGAACAGCAGCAGAGCATCTAGAGCATTCAGGGTTTAGAAATTGTCCAGTTTGGAAAGTTAGGAGGTGTCCTTCTATTCTCTTATACTGTCTTATACATGTTGTTATGAAGAATACAATCTATAAATCACACAACAAAGCAATCAAACAGCTTCACCAAACCAATAGAATCAATCTACAAATGCAGAGTTGAACTTTTAAAACCAAAAAATGCAAAAACCTGCAGGTCAAATGTTGTGTAACACATTTATCTTCTTGTAATATAAGCAAACATGAGAACAAAGACAGACAGAGAGAGAGAGAGAGAGAGAGAGAGAGAGAGAGAGAGAGAGAGAGAGAGAGAGAGAGAGAGAGAGAGAGAGAGAGAGAGAGAGAGAGAGAGAGAGAAGAAAGTACAATGAAGGAAACATACTCTCTCACCCCAACATGCCTGTTTGTGATTGGCCTCAGCACCATATGATTAATTCTACAGGGAACCAAAGAGAGCTGTTTAATAGCTCATGGCACGTGGATCAGGCTTTGACCTCTCTGGATACACACACACAGACACACACACACACACGCATACACTCAACATTTACTCAACAAAGCTCGTCAACCATGGAGACCAGCATGCCTGGTCTTTGACATCATCATCATCATCATACACAATCTGGTCCCCATTTGTTACAGCTGGGACTGCCGAGTGTGTGTATGTGTATGTGTGTGTTTGTGTGTGTGTGTCTGAGAGAGAGAGAGAAAGGGAATCTGAATGTGATGTGTGTGCATGTTTCTGTCTTCTGAGATCATGTATGCCCATGTGTGTTTTTATATGCATGCATGTGTGTGTCCATGTGTGTGCATGTGTGTGTGTGTGTGTGTGATGGGATTTGGCACCACACTGAGGACACGTAGCCTGAGAAAGTGAAAACTGTGCAGGGAGAGGAGATTAAAACATCCTCGACTATATTTGAAATCCGCCGGCTCAGTTCCGTCACGCACTTGCAAGTAAAAAACTGCCTGAGAATTCAAATTCAAAATACACACTTCACTTCCACCATGACATAATCCACACTGGAAAAACAAATAAAAAACTCCTGGCTGGCTGAGGCGAACAACTCTGTACTGTAACTCTAACCCGACTTTTACACTGGCTAGCAACACGATCGGCGAGGGAGCAGAAATCAGATTGTTTCCTTTGAGCCTGCATGAACAGAGGAATGTGATCCTAAGTGTGAACCCTCGGCGACACCACTGGCCAAGAAAAGTGTTGTTGCTTGACTTCTTTCCAATGTCATTTCTTGTCTTGAACAATAGTTTTACCTGGCGAGAGCAAAAATGGAGATTGATTGCGGTCAGTGAAAGCTTGTGTTAATTTCGGTTAGGTTCAGTTTCTAATAGTATAACAAACACAGAGTAGCAAGTAAATCATCTGCTCTGATCCAGATCAGTTACAGCAGACTTCTTAGTGTATTGATGCAGATTACTTATGGTAAATGGTAAATGGACTGCACTTATATATTAGCTATCTAGTCTTCGCCAATCATCCGATTAGTGGACGAGCCACAGCCGCCCATTATTGAGCTACAGATATGTCTACTCCATCAAAACCATCTAATGATATGAAATTCAATGAGCCACAAAGTGTTTTCCTCTGTTACTTAGAACTCTGTGATATTTTAAGGTTATTGTTTATCATAATTTCATCCAAATCCTAGTGCAATATTATCTTATCGGGTCACTTTTACACATGTATATTGTCCATAGGAAGTTTTCAGAGAACTATTTAATCAAAAAGTTAAAACTGTGTTTTTAGTTTTTTACTCAAGATGAGTTTGGCCTTAAATACAAATCATCAGTTTAATACTTTATATGTGATTCTGCATACTTACTCCATAGTATGATATTACTCTTTTAAAGGTTGTGAATACTTATTTCAACTACAACCATCATGGCCCAACATCAATAAGTCTGAAATATGGCAAATACACAGTAAACAAAAACACAATAACATTATATCAGAAAAAACATTCAAATACAACAAAAACTTCAGTAACTTGAGTTGTTTTATTGCAGTCTGTTGTCTTCCTCATTTATTTGGACAACATAATTATGTAAAACAATAACATTATGATCATATCATCATAATATAATTGCTGGATGTTGATAAACAGTCACATCTCTTTGACTCTTCAGTCAGAGTTCATCTTTTGACTCAAATTCCCATTTTTATTCTGCAGCCTACAACTGATTTAAAGCTGTACATAGTAATATAAAATGATTCAGCTTGAATTAATTAACATGCTTATTTGGTTGATTTCATGTTTAGGATATTTTCCAGTTTGAGAACATATTAATTGTGATAAGTTGCTTCCTCTACAATCCTTCAACTCTTTGCCGAACAGACCAAACCTTGGGGAAAACTCTGCCAGGTCACCGTGCGCGCAATTTCACAGCTGGGAAGCACATGAAAAGTTTGGACACACGATTACAGCGCAACAGAAACGTCTGTGAGAGTCATAGCCCTCTCTCTCTCTCTCTCTCTCTCTCTCTCTCTCTCTCTCTCTCATCTCTCTCTCTCTCTCTCTCCTCTCTCTCTCTCTCTCTCTCTCTCTCTCTCTCTCTCTCTCTCTCTCTCTCTCTCTCTCTCTCTCTCTCTCTCTCTCTCTCTTCTCTCTCTCTCTCTCTCTCTCTCCCTGGTGACTCTTTCTGCTGCCGGTTGGAAAATGTTTCATCTTAAAAGAGGAGAAGGTGGCTCTAAAAAAGGAGAAAGACAGGAGGTCAGACTCCTTACGTGTGTGTGAGTGGCTGTGTGTGTGTGTGTGTATGTGTACAGACTAGATAAAGACATGATGGACGTGTCTGTAATTAGAGGTTAAATGACAAGAGTTTTTTATATAAACAGGAGTGGAGTATGTTTTCCTCTGCTCTCTCTCTCTCTCTTACTCTCTCTCTTTCTCTCTCTCTTACTATCTCTCAGTGTCGTGTGTAAGTAGGAGGAAGAAAGTGGCAATTAGCAATCAGCTAAAACACTAATTAGCTCTCTCTCTCCCTCTGTCTATAAGCCTCGCTCTCTACAAAATATCAGTGCGGCTCTGAGTGTGTGTCTATGCTTGTGTGCATTGTGCATGGTTGCATATGTACTGAGATATACACTGTATATGTGTGTGTGTGTTAGTGTGCACATGTCAGTGTGGAGGGCGGTGCCTGACTGGAAGTGTGACCTCATCTTTATTAATGACAACCATATGGAACATGATTGTATGATTTACAGCACGATGTTGAAAACACGGCTGTAGGCTCATGAAAGCAGCAGTTTTTGTTTTTTTTAAAGAACGTGGTTTAAAGTTTAGTGATGAGGTGACACACATGAAAGACTTTGAAGAGAGGAGAAAAAATGTGGAAAAGTTATTTACATTGAGAAATGCTTTAGAATGCAATATATCACTTTCTATTGTTCTGTCAGAAGTTTGTAGCCTAATAATTTCCCTGTTTATTGTAGTTCTGTTCTTTTTTCAAATTAATAAAGATAAAGGCTCTTTGAATTGAATTATAAACTGAGACAGACTGAAGAAGAAAGCTAAAAAAAACAGAAAAAGAGCAAAAAAAGAAAGGAAAGAAAAGAATAAATGAAAAAGACGTAAAAATGTAAGAAAGAAAGAAAGAAAATAAGAAAGAGACACCGTCAGATGGTAGGCAGAGCAAATATCATCCTGTCATCACTGCTGGGTCAAAGGTCATGAACTCCATCAGCCAATCAGCACCTCATTCTGTGGGAATCCTCAGTCATGTGACCAACACAGAGACTGTCTAACACACACACACACACACACACACACAGAGTCACATCTGTACATTACATGCAACCAAATCATATAGTGGCTGGAGTCGCTGGAGAGGCGCCACACACACACACACACACACACACACACACACACACACACAGTAATCAGGCTCAGAGCTTTGTAATTAAAGTGAGAGTCCAGCCGGTGTGTTAGAGAGACGATACGACAGCTGACGCCTTTGTGGGACCTCAGACTTAGGTAAAGGGGGGGTTGGGGGATTAATCAAAGGGGGTGAAGGGGGTGACAGTGGTATTTGGGGGGGTGTATATGTGTCGGAGGGTTGAGGAGGCGGGGCCTATATGCGGGGTGTGGGTGTTGCAGAAGGGGGAGAAATCAGGGGAGCTTTCACTGGGGGATTAAATAATGGGGGGGGCAGCTGTGGAACCAGTTCTTTTGTGGTGTGTGAGAGAGGTGTGTGTGTGTGTGCAAGAAAGACTGAGGCAGAGGGGTTAAGGGGTCCTAGAGGGCTACCTTTGTCCCCGTGCCAGAGATTGGGGGTCTGTACACATGAGAAAAAAACAAAAAAATGCAATTTCACAACTGATTTTCTCTCTCTCTCTTTCTTTCTCTTTCTCTCTCTGTCCTCAATGAGGTTCTTTGTTTGCTGCACTCACCTTCCTCCTCCTTAAAGGGAATGCCACTCCTACACAAAGCAGGACCCTATAGTGAAGGAACCTGCTTCTTTAAGAGCACGCACATGCACACACACACACACACACTGTGATCACATCTGTGAGTGTGGGTGTGTGTGTATGAGAAAGAGAAAGGTACTCAGAGACATTAGCAGATTTAGACCCTTTAGATCTGACCCCTTTGTGTAACTAGACAGATGCTGCCATGACTACCACCAACGCTAAGTGTCATTGTTGTGGAGGGCCAATCAGGACGGAGCACATATGTTGCTGTGTGTGTGTGAGAGTGTGTGTGTTTGAGCAGCATTGCATTTGATTTGACTTAAAAGTGTTTTATTAACAGATTAACATCTAAATAAAGGAAAGCAGTTTTAATCTCGTTCAACATCACATCATTAACTGTACAGAACTGAAACTCCCACACATTTGCATGTTGTGTTAATTTATTTATTTTTTACTGCATGATTGTGCACCGTCTGAGTTTTAATTGTAATTTGCTTAAAGAATGTCTTATGGTTCCCTGTGAGCAGCTCCTCCAGAAAAGCTTTACTCAATATTCTACTGCATACAAAATTTATGATGTTATTAAAAGCTGACACAAAAATTACAGCCTCGACTTCCTACAAGCAAGTGAGCACTGCTTATTTCAGCGACTCTCAAGGACAGAAGGCGAGAGGATCTGGAAGCCGACCAAGACAGGAAGAAAGACATCTCTCTTTCTCCGTCTCTCACCCTCTTACACCTGCTAGGGAGGAGAGGGGGAGGGTGGGGGTAGTCGGATAGGACAGGAGGAGGAGGAGGAGGGCGGGGGGAGGACTCCTCCTTTAGAAGAGCTGTCACTTTGATTCTCATCACCAAGGCAACGGGTGTGCAGACCCACAATCCTCTGCTTTGTCCGATGGGTGTGTGTGTGTGTGTGTGTGTGTGTGTGTGTGTGTGTGTGTGTGTGTGTATGGTAGCTGCTGTGTTGTACCTCTACGAACCTGCAGCTCAAACACACACACACACGCACACACTCATGCACCATGGCCTGACACTATCGTCATAGCAGGTCATGAAAGCAGCAAATTGCCATGGTGACACAGAGACAAATCTAGCTATGTCTGCTATTTATGGGAAGTGAGAGAGAGAGAGAGAGAGGGAGCAGGCAATTTTCTGCAGCCAAACTAGCTGAAATTGCACTGTGTACGTGTGTGTGTGTGTGTGCGTGTGTGTGTGTGCCGTCACTGTACATGATAAAGATGTTTTATGAAGAGAGCAGAGCCACGTTGCTTAGCCAAGCTCCTCACAGAGAGGAGCTTTGTCATAAGAACTGACAGATACGAGTGGCTGGGTGACAGCAGAGAGAGGGAGAGAGAGAAAGAAAGAGAGAGACGAGGTATCCATCAGTTAAGTCAAGTCTGCTGACTTAGATTCAGCTTGAGGCGTTGTTTTTCAAAGTCTGGGTTGCAAACCCACCAGAGGGTTGTGGAAGGGTCGTCATGGGGTCACAATAAAAACAATATTAAACAACTGTTGTTAACCAGCTGTAATATGAGTGCTGCCTTTATTCAAAGATATCGCTTTTATTACTCTGCAAGCTTTGGCTTACATGAAAAAAAGAAAAAAGGTGTCACAGCATCTGTAAATGTGTCACTGCTGCACATCAGTAGCAGTGTTAGCATATTTTAAGGTGCTTTAGAATGCATTACATTTAAAATAAGCTTAGAGTAGCATGCATATGCATTTCACAGTGTGGATATATTCTAAATTTTGCACTTATATAACCATATGTCTACTTAGAAAATGGGTCATCTGAAAACAAAATACTTGTCTTGAGTTGTGTTCAGACTGAATGCAAAATTGTGCATAAGGTGCAATGGCAAAGTCAATGCACAGACATGGATTCACTATGTGGTGCAAATTATGGCAAAGATGCATTCACACAAATGGATAGCATAAAAGTAGGTAATTAACATTACAAAAAAAGAGAAAAGAGTGCTCATCCTGAGGCTGTTTAACTTCTTTTAATTAATGAACACACAGAGATGATGATAAACTAGAAGAAACTAAAGTAAAGAGCTGCTGTTCTGGTAAGCTTAGAGATCAGTCAGAGGCTGAGATGCCACACAAACACACTCCACATCACATGCTTACTGCAGGTTGCTAGCTAACATATGCATGGTCTCTGAGTGTGGTGAAACCACTCTTAATCAATGCAAATACTAAATATTTCCTTCACCTTTAAGAGATGAATCAGCAGCTCCTGTATTCACATACATTGTGTCATTGTTAAAACATACATGTGATTAACAATGACACAGTTTTACCCACAGATTGTGAATAGAGTACAGATGTACACACTCTCTCTGCTGAGGCAGATGGGGACACCCTCTCTCTCCCCCTGCCCCCCCTGCTAGCTTGACCGGGGTCAAAGAGCCTATTGTCATACAAAGCGCCTTGCCTCCATCTATTGTCTGTGACAGTTGGAAACTATCAGAGCTCATACAAACCTCTGCACATTCAACTGCTCCTCCTCCTCCTCATCCTCCTCTTGCTGCTGCCCTCTCCTTTCTACTCTTTATTTCACTCTCTCTTTCACTCGCTCCTTTCCCTTTCCTCCCCCTTTCTCCTCCTCCCCCTCTTCTCTGTGTGCTGACTGGGCTCTTCAATCTGTCACACACACAGACACAGCTGGACGTGTGCATACATACATACACACACACACACTCACGCAAACAGGAACAAATGAAAAGCTACTTAATCTACAACTACTTCATCAGTGGTGCTTCACTTTATTTACTCAACCTCTTGGTTACTTCTAAAGATTTGTTTTCATATTTGTTGGTTGAACTGAATTTATGGCTCTTATTGACATTGCAGGCATTCAATCAGATGATTAGATTAGATCACATGAATCATTAATGATGCTTGTGGGAAAACTGGGGTGTTACAGCATAAGACGGGACATAAACTTAATTCAACTGAAAGTAAGAAAATGTGATGAGCACAGGAATTACAAGAAGCAGGAGATACTAAGAAGAAAGTAAATAAAATAATGACACTGAGAATGTTTTAGGGTCTTTTCATGATTTAAACTTCCATTCCATTTTGTTCCATTTTTTCCACTAGCAAGCACAATGTCGAGTGATCTTTGACTTGCACATAAATAAGAGAAAATCTGATGCATGTATGTGCACCAACGAATCAAAAGACTGAGTTGAAATCAGGTCAATTTCAATACTAAAAAGTAAGTCAGCTTAAAACTGGAATCCTGAAAGCATGTGCACTCTGCAGATTGGCTGTGAGCACCGACCAGGTTTTTGTGGAAAATGACTTTCCCTTGTCTTAAAAACACTCCTGGAAGTAGATCAAGCACATCATGGCAGAATGTATTTCACAGCCTCTGTAAGTCCAGCTTGCGTCCAGCGCGTTGTCAGCGACTTGTCAGGCCTCCCTGCAGGGGCTCAGTGCAGCCTGGGAGCAGGAGTGACCCCTTCACCCCAAGAGAGACGCACCTCGGCTTGGCACGATGGAGACAGGAAGAGTCTTTACAATGACGCTGCAGTTTGACTGACTGGAGGATGCAATGATGCAGTGAGTGGCAGGTGAAATCTCTTTAAGTCGCTCTTACACACACATATAATTTTCTCACTTCAATACTGCACAGGGGAAGCTACACTCTTTCCTTCTTGTCCTCTACAAACAAAACAGAAAAAGCTGTCCATGTCTCTTATTCTAGATCAGTCTGCCATTATGGTTTTGTTTTGTTTGAGTCTAAATCTCACAGATATTTCTAGTTCAGACCTGAGTCAGATGAGATGGCTGCGTGCCGACATTTGCTTTCGTTGCAATACTGTGGAAAAAAAGCTTGCGTTTGCTTTGCTCACAATACTGGCGAACTGGGAATTATTCAGTTTATAGTTGCTGTGGATACGAGCAGCTGCTAAACACTTTAGATGTAAAGACGTAAAAGAAAAGCAATTCCTTCAGTGCAGGGAGAGATGTGTGCTTTGTTTGTTTCACGAGTACAGAGTAAAAGGGATTCAAAAAGCCACATTTTGGTCACAGCTTTGTTCTGTCATGAAGGAAATAAATGAGTATCTCTTGTTTAGCTGTGAGCTCGTGGTCGGCCTGTGTATCTAATATAAAACGATAAGGCTCATAGATGTGAATCCAAATGAATCCCATTAATAACAGAAGCTCTAAGCCTGGGAGGCCCAGCACAATGATATATGGAAAGTGAAGAAGAAAATAAATATATCTGTTATAGATTTGCAGGGTTTGATATAATGATCAATAATATAATCATTTGAATAAAATAATAAAACATTTTAGCCTTGTTTAGTATAAAAAATACATTACAAACATCTTTATTTTGTTTTTCTGTTAGTTAAATTCAAGTTTTTTTGGGTGGCTCTTTGCTAGTCATGTCATCTTTGTTCGATTATCATCAATAACTACCCAGTTCTTCTTATGTTTATTGCAAATAAAACGCATCTTTTGCTGCATGCCAGAGGATTTTTTTCCCCCATGAGACCCACAGCATCAAATGCTGAGTTCTTAACATAAAAGATTTTATGAAGCAAG
Organism: Scomber japonicus; assembly: GCF_027409825.1. Classification (NCBI taxonomy): domain Eukaryota; kingdom Metazoa; phylum Chordata; class Actinopteri; order Scombriformes; family Scombridae; genus Scomber; species Scomber japonicus. The sequence goes on from NC_070583.1 coordinate 17,950,059, forward strand.
TGGATCAATACTGTATTCAAAGATGTTTATTTATGTAAATAATATAGCAGACTAGTCCTTTTATAATCATAATAGTATAACGATCATTATATAAGAACTTCTTCTAAAAGATCTGATGTCGACAAGATGTTTTTTAAGGTTTTCTTACGTACAAGATCATTGCAGCAAGTAAATACACACACACACACACACACACACACACACACACACACACACACACACACACACACACACACACACACACACACACACACACACACACTCAGATCTGCAGTGCCGATCAATGGTGATTATCCCAAGGGTGTGCGTGCGTGTGTGTTTGTGTGAGAGAGGGTGTGTGCGCTGTGGGAGTGATGAGGAGAAGTGAAAGTGTTTGAGGGGGTTTATGACAGTCGTATTTCACTGGCAGACTACATTATCCCAACACTTCCCAAGGACACACACACATACATGCACGCGCACACACACACACACACACACACACACACACACACACACACACACACACACACACACACACACACACACACACACACACACACACACACACACACACACACTCTCGTTCATAGACTGGCAAATAAGCAAGGCTTGAGAATCCTGCATGGACATGCACACACACACACACACGCTGCAGCATTGATCTGCGGGCAGGCCATATTCCTGCTGTTCTATTTACAGTCCGCCTCGCTGGGACCCTCAACAATCCCTTATTAAAAGTCTAAACACGGCGGCAGCAAATGGAGAAAGGGAGCACTGGGGTGAAAGAACCACCAATATTGATCACCAACTTCTTCATTTTTAATTATCATTCGCGCTGTTTTGAATCTTTCAGGCTACTGTAAGATAGGGACAGTTACAGACAGCAAAGGACGGGAAAAGAAAACAGATAGGAGACAGGGAAGGAAACCTGAGAATGGAGAGTTATAAAAACAGAAATGGGAAATTCAGGCGCCATTAAATCGGGTAGATGTATCCTTACGCACGGTCTCAGCCCTCCATGTAGCAGATGTGGTGCAAAGATTGATTAGCCATGCCTGTCTGCAGGCAGCAGGAGACTGACTGATGTGACCCAGGAGCTGCAGTGGTGGGGAGGAAGGAGTCAGTTGAGCTCATAGGACTTGGTTTTGCAATCCAGTAATGTAATCGGCAATTATTTCTTGAGTAGGGGATAAGGGGTAAATGCTTCACTGGGGTCATCAGGTGGGCACACAGAAGTTCAGGAGAATCAGTCGAGTTTGGGTTCTGTCAATGACTCAGTCCTGTTTATGCAGATTGTATATCATAACCAACAGCAACAGAAGTTCATGAGGATCAGTCAAGTCCAGGTTTCTTCTGTTGGTGATTCAGTCTTACAGGAAGGGGATCAGAAAGGACCGAAGTAACCGAGAAGCACACTACACTACACCTGTCTGACATCAGTATTAGTAGTTATGAGTCACATGTATTGGTTGTGATATTCCACCCATGAAATCAGATTTAACCCCCAGAGTCAAATTCAAACACAGATGGTGAGAGTGAAACTTTCTCTGGTACTGGACAGTAGAGCTATTTTTGACCAAATACCTCAATATCAATATTGCAACATTATTGTAGGTATGCCTTGTGGGCAAAGTTCAGAAAATTACAACACTTTACTGTAATGCCACCTTTAAAACCAGTAAAAGATAACATCAACGCCACATCACAATATTATGATATCCAAAATCTGAGACCATCTTTAGTCTTGTATCACGATAATATCGATATATATTACCTAACCCTACTGGACAGTGTAAAAGTTTGTTGTTAAAAACTAACATACATTTAAATTAGAGACACATATAAACATAAATGAATTGTTTACTATGGTTAAAACTATGGTTAATAATGAATAAAATACATTTTTTGTACCTCTGGCTATCAATCCATGCAGTTAAAAAAAGATTATACTCAGCAAAGTAACTGCTTATACTGGCCATAATAAAAGAAACATTTGTGCAATTTAATGCAATTGCTGATTTAACATTTAAATTAATTAATGAGTTATACATGTATAATATACATATATTCAATATACAACATACTTTATATTATAAGTATGTTGTAAGTAAATCAAAGGTTGGTAGTTTGAGTCCCTGTGTAGCCTGAGGAGTGAAGTCCAGCAAAAACACTGACTGAATGTCAGCGTGGTATTAGCGCTGCTTGGACTTAGGGCTCTCATTCTGCATGAGTTCATGCTGGAGAACATCAGTAACCCTGTCAGGGTTCAGGGTTTAGCTCCCACTGGAGCCTCCGAACACAGAAACTCACTCAGAAAGGCACTTTACAGAGAAGCAACAAGCTTCAGCCACTTTTAATTCGACCTTTTCAACTACAGCTCCTCCACTCCAAAACTGTGTCTATAAGAAGAAGAAAACATTCAGGATCTGTCAATCTTGTCATTCAGTATTTCGGATACACAGCTAATAAAAATGATACAGGATATAAAAAAGGTATAATTCAAGATCTTGTTGATCTTCAGAGGACAGCACACAAAGATGTGTTTGGTTTGGTTTATGTCTTTTCTCACCACAAAAAACAACAAAACAAAAACATTTAATAAAGTGTAGCAAATGTGCATAAAATGAGCAGACAGGTTTTACTGCTATATTATATAAAATATCCCATGAAAAAAAGCTTCCAAACATTTCTGGATCAGCAGTCCAACTTCTTCCTTAAAAAAGCTGCTGTGTTAATCTGAATATCATTTCTGGCTATAATAGAAGCCTGTGAGGATGATGGAAGTGTTGAAGCCGCAGTCAGACTCTCTGGGAGTGTGGCGATATGATGGTCTGTCCATCAGTCTGCGTGGCACCGACTGGTGCCGAGGCATTGCTTAGCCTGTCTGCGTGTTGGCTGACGTCACACAAACAATAGAAACAAAAAAAACTCCCCAAAATAAAGAGCTGTCAAGAAGTTGTCAGTAAGAGTAAGATAACTGCTACCTCTGGATTTGCTGAGATTTTGCTACCTTTGTCTGTTTCAATGGAAAGAATTTGGGTTATGAACCATTAATTGTTCAAAACAAAACATTAGAGCGTGTCTGTAGAATAAATTATCACATTAGATTTAATATAATAACTCTAAATTATATTCAAAAGCATCCTGGAGACCAAGGTGTGCTCCATGTAAACACCACCACTCATAATCTTATTCTAACTCAAATATTGTTAATGATCTGATGACACACGCACACACACTGTGAGAGGTTTCAACTTTGGCTGAGCTCTGATCAGCGGTGATGCTGGAGCTCCAACAGACTGCAAACACTTTAACTGATGTCAATTTGCTGCAATAATTTGACAAATTCAGACAGAATCAAAGCAGGAATCTAATTTAGTGGAAATCATCTCCTTATAACTGATACACAGCAGACATTTGTAATGAATAAGTCGCTTAATGAAGAGGGGAAATGGCTGACAAACAGGAAATTCATTACAGTTTCATGTGTGTGTGTGTGTGTGTGTGTGTGTGTGTGTGTGTATGAGCTTGTGTGTGTGTGTGTTATATGTAATATTGCAGTTTTCCATCTCTCAGTCTGAGAGCTTAGTGCTGCATAAGAGGCTTATAGTGCTGAAATCAGTAATGTTGATAAAGGCTGGGAGCAGTGTTTATGTGTGTGTGTGTGTGTGTGTGTGTGTGTGTGTGTGTGTGTGTGTGTACGAGTGTGGGTGAATCAGGTGTGTGTTAGTATGTGAGATGATGTGGCGGTGTGCGACAGATGTGTGCTGGTTGTGTGTGTGCGTGCATGTGTGTGTATGTGTGTGTGTGTGTGTGCAGATGGGATATTAAATACTCAAAACTGCAATCATGGCGTGGGATTAAAGACAAAGCTCTAAAATGGTGGCACGCTGTGTGACAGAGGACAGACAGAGGAGACGGAGAGTGAGAGAGGCAAACTGTAAAGAAAAAAAGGAGAAAAATAAATCAAGCAAAAAAGATTAAAAGAGGTTTAAATAAAAGATTGATAAAGATACAAGAAGCCATGAAGCCATGAAGTTAGAAGTGATCAGACTATGCTATAAAAGTAATATCTGCTTGTCCACATACTTTTGACCATCTAGAATACGATGACCATCCAACTAAACTTAGCCTCAACTGACATTTGTTAGTCTGACTTCTATTATTTGCACATGTAACTCAGTGGGGGCTGCAGTGTTTTCTCAGCTACTAATGAGAAAATAATCCTCTCATCTGACACATGAGCATGAGTCAGATTAGAACATGTGGTCCTCGTCCTTCAGGGCGTCTCATTAACAATCACATTCAGTTTAAATTGGACTCATTGAAGTGGGATAGAAGTGATGGTTAAGTCACTGGTGCAGGAATGCATTTCTAGTCTGGGAAGGCTAAATCAGCACAAACAGATACTGATCTTATTGTCTGTGTACACATATAGGCAACAAATACACACACACACACACACACACACAGAAATGAAAGAAAAAACACATCTGAAGTGTTCTGGCTGCTCTCAAGATGAAGTCAACTTGGTTATAAGTTTAGTTCAAAATCCTAGTTTTCTTTTTGTTGCACTTCTGTCTTTTGATATTTTCTTATTTAAATTATTTCAGCATTTAATTTTTTTGTAATAAAAGTTCATGTTGCAGAACAAAAAGTAAAGTTTGTGATCTGTATGCAGTTGATACGCCAATTTAACACCACCACTTGAAATCTTTTAATGTCTCATTTAATGCTGTTGGTCAGTTTTAGGCACAAAAAGCACTTGGTAATGGTTAGGGAAAGATCAGGGTTTAGGTTAAAACAGTAAAATGAAATTAAAATTCCCGATGTGATGTTGATTGGTTGTCTCGAACAGTGCTCTCCTGCTGCTTTTGCTACTTTTTTCACCAACTATATATGTAGCAATCCACCCAAACCATCACTTCCTAATAAGCAAAAGCAAAAAAGCAAAAGAATAATCTTAATAAAATAAAATAAAGTTCTGCTTGAGGTTTCTTTCAGTTAAAGGGGAGTTTTTCCTTGTTGCTGTCGCCAAGTGTTTGCTCATGGGGGAATGTTGGGTCTCTTTAAATCAAATTAAAAAGTATGGTCTAGACCTGCTCTGTGTGAAAACTGTCTTGAAAAGTGTCTTGAGATAAATAATCCTCTTGTTTTTGGAAACATTGGAACACGTCTGTATTTGTTTCAATTCTGTATTTATACTGTCTTGTCCTTGTATTGTCTTGTGTTTTATTTGATTTTGTTTTTGTTGATGTGCACCTGCGGATGTGTACGAAAATAAAGTTTAATTAATTAATTCATAACTTTTGTTGTGATTTGGGACTATATTAATAAAAATCAATTGATTGATTGATTGAAAGTCGCATTATATGCATTAAAGCTGCATTATATTGACGTCAGACTACCTGCATGCAAAACTGAACTTTAAGTTGGTGTATGCACTAGATGCAATTTGAAAGTGTCGAGTGGTTTTATTTGTACTCAGACTGGAGAGATCAGGCTGTAGAGACACATGAATTCACATTTCTATGAGGTCTGATATTTTAAGTCATAAAACTAAATGCAGTTCCAGTTCATTTTAGTTAGGCATTACTTTTCTGCAGTTTTAAGGTTTAAGGCTTGAAAAATGGATTGGTCAGTATCACAGATATTTGTAGTGTAAATTATATTTTCAACACAATTTTTACTTGGATTTCTATATTATTTATAGTATAACATCAGATCTTCCTCCTGTCCTTTGTGGTTTTAACGTTTCTAGTCTATCTGGACAGAGATCCTGCAGAATAATCCTCCATCTCTGCTCTCCAACATCAGTCACTGTTTCTTCAAACTCCGGTCGACACTCACATCATCTCCTCGGCCCCCGAGGCTCTAAAACAGAGCTGTTGCCATAAAACTGCAACAGGACATGCAAAGGAAACTTTGACGGCATCAATACTAATTCATTTCCTGCCTTTAGTTTGTGTTTATGGCTTTGCTTCTATGTCCGACCGGAGGTCAATATCTCAGCGGAGAGGAGAAGAAGAGGAGGGAAGCAGGGTCGATTCTAATTATAAAACAGGTGTCATGAATGAATATTTTATGTGGAATGGCAGCGGCTGTGAACCAGTGGATGTAGCCAGTGCACAAGTTTCATCTTTACTGGTTGCTTGCTGAGTGAATGCTGTTCTTCTCTGAATCTGAATTAACTCTTTTTTTGAGTGAGAATTAAAGATTTTTGTCTCAGTAACTTACCTTTTAAGAAGTGATTAGTGGAAGCGAAAGCTACATTTCAAGAGCCATTTCATGCAAGATTGAAAAGATTTAGGATTTATTTTGCCACAAAACAAAATCTGGACCAATACACAGTTAGTAGAATATGTTTTTACTTAAGTTAGATTTATCACCAAAGGCACAGAGGGAAGAAAAAACTATATTTTTAAGACCTAAGATGTGTGTGTTGCAAACCACAGCTTCAGCTATTTCAACACGAAACACTTTGTAAGAACCTGCAAACACTCTCAACAAAAACTGTGTTCAAAATAATTACATAAAAGTAGACTTTGCATCAGTGAAAATTACAGAACTGTACATTTAGCAGATTTTCACGCCGTTGTGGTGAACTAGTTTATTAGTCAGTTTCCTCTGAGCTACTGAAACCTATTAAATCGTTTTTGGGAACACATCTTGACTCCACACACAAGCTTGATATCAATCTTCTCTCAGTGTGTTTTTGGACAAATGTTGCACTTTTCTTTTTGAAGCCTGTTCTGTGTTCTCAGAAATGACAACAAAAGCTTTTCATTTGTCCGTGCCTGTTACAGTAACATGGTTTTGTGCATCTCGGCAGCATTACTCTCTCTCTCGCACAAACACACACAGTTCATTGGTTTTAATTCCCTCAATAATATAAATGGAAATGTTTTTTGTTGTTGTTGTTGTTTGATGTTTTTTCCTTACTGTCCTTTTGCTGATTACAGCTCTGCAGACGCAGCATTGTCATAAAATACTGTTATGTCCTTCTGTACCCTGTTAGCCCAGAGAGAGAGAGAAAGAGAGAGAGAGAGCGAGAGCGAGAGAGAGAGACAAAAACAAATAGAAAGAGAGAACGAGACAGAGAGAAGCTATATTTGGAAGCGGCACTGCCTTGTACTGTATGGGTATGTAATAAATCTGTTGTGCCATAATAGTGAATGGTAGGTCGCACAGCTTTGTGTGTGTGTGCGTCTGTGTGTGCGTGTGTGTGTGTGCGTGTGTGTGTGTGTGTGTGTGTGTGTGTGTGTGTGTGTTAGGATGAATGGTGGCCTGTCTCGTCCCCCTGTACTGCTGCTCCTTGCTAATTGGTTGTCGGCTTAAGTGCTGCTGCTGCTGCACTATTCTCCAGATAGATGGGATGGAAGGAGGAGAGGGGAGGAGAAGGAGGGGGGGGGGGCGGGGAATGATTGATGGATAAGATGGAGCTGCACCGAATGGATGCATGAATAAAAAAGAAAGAACTGAGAGAGGGAGAGATGGAAGGGGACGGAGGGAAAAAGAGGGATGGAGGGAGAACAGTGTGATGTATGAGTGAATGAATATAGGCTGAAGAAAGGACAAGGTCGTGTGTTTGAATGTTTGAGTTGAAGTTTTCCTGCTGGGATTGACTGGTTTTTAGCCTTATATACATATTAATAAATACATCTAAAATCAATGCATGTAAGATGTATTCTCCACTGTAATCACTGTTCATGTAATCCCCCTGCATGTGTTGGAAATGCTTATTTTAAGCTCACAGTTGTTTACATCCTGTTATGTTGATTTTATTGTCTCTGCTGCTTCTTGGATTTTCTCTATTTTTAACCGTGTGTTGTGTTTTTCTTTTCGTTCTCCACGCTGCGTCCTCTCCTGTTACATTAACTTTGGCACTGTAACGACTTAATTTCCCCCTGAGGGACAATTATGGAGTTCACTTCAAAAAAATATGTATTCATATATTTACCGTAAAAATCCAATTTATGGAATTTTGTTTTTTATCTCAACTTCATCATTCAACAGCTCGCTTGTTTTCAACAGCTTGCCAAGTTTTGTGATAAAGTATCTGCACGCAAGAGCCAGAGGTTCTTAATTTCTTTTTAAAATAATGATCTCATTTTGGAAAGTAACTCACATTTCTTAGCACTAAAATAGATGATTTCTTATTGCTGGATTGCATCTTGTTTTGGCTCGATGCGACTTTCACTCTGTGGGACAAAATGTTCGACTCCAGTTTAACTTAGTTATTGATGTAATATTCCTTTAAAGTTTTAAAGGACACTTATTGTGCTTTTTCTTTGTTTAAGCCACATATCTAATGTTGTTGTATCTAACAGTGTCAGATGTTTATATTAAAAACAGCCAAAGTGTTAAATGATGAGGTAGATGTGAGCAAAAAAGCACCAGCTTCAGACTACTCTTGAACGCTCGATTTCTAACATTTGTTTCTACTTTCAGCTCGACGTCAGATCATGATGGATTTCTTTATACAATTATCTACACAAGTTCACTACTCCGCTCTGCTAACATTATGGCATTTTTCTACTGTTTTTGAGGGGTAATCAGCACAGCAAAGTAAAATAAGTTGTTTCCCTTACCAAACACCATCACTTTGGCTATTTCTGCTTGTACTACTCCTCCCTGCATTCATCCTCCTTAAACAAAGAGCACCAAATATCTCCATGAGTTATTGCTTTACCGCATTTTGGTGCCACTAATAAAGCTCCACTTAACTATTAATTGGGTTTGCACTGGAGGTAACTTAACATGACTTTGCTCCTCATTAGGCTTTTGGAAAACTGACCAACCAGAATAGAGTGAGCTCATTGGGAGGAGAGCCTTAACTACCTGTTAAGAGACAGAGGGTGAACTGAGGGACTAGTATAAGAAAAATAGTTCATGCAAAGCTCCTCTTATGGAGTCCCAGAGTGAAAATATAAAGCTGGAAATGAGCATAAGGTCCCCTTTAACATTTCTCAGGACAGTAATATAAAATTCCCTCAAATTTCAGTGACCTATGCCAGGTTGTCTATGACAGCTGGGATGGGAGGGTGTGTATGTGGGGGAATCGAAGAGGGAGGAAAGCGACTCATGTCTTTCAAGGAGTGAGAGGAGAGGAATGAGATGCTTTGGCCAAGTCACAGCAGTAAGTCTCTATTCTCTGTTCATTAGACTGGCCCTGTTATCCCCCCCTCCCCTCCACACACACACACACACACACACACACACACACACGCACACACACACACACGCATATAGACAGGCCCTTGCAGCAGGTGGGCCTTTTGATTTGTCACCCAGGAAGAACTGTGTTTCATTTGCATACAGATGCCCCCTTCAGAGCAGAGGAAGGGCACATACACACACACACACACACACACACACACACACACACACACACACACATAGCTCCTTCAGTCGTCCCCTCCAGACTGGGGGCCCATACAACCCTCTCTTTCTTTCTTTTTTTTCTCCTTTCTTTCACTTGTCTCCCTTCCTTCCCTCTCTCTCTCTTTTCAGTTCTTCTCGGCACTGCAGTGATTTTGGCAAACAAACCCCAGGAGAGGATGTGTGTGTGTGTATGTGTGTGTGTGTGTGTGTATGTATGTGGATATTTTTGTAGACATATAAGCACTTCCCCTGCACAAACCTTCTATGAATTTATGTGCTCATATAATTTTTTACTGTATATGGTTTTTCTTTTTGGTCAGTGTATTTATTGTGTTCTAGACCATTTATATGTGGTTGTGTGTGTGTGTGTGTGTGTGTGTGTGTGTGCGCGTTCATCTTGGACGCTCTTGCACCTTGATTCTGCTCTAGCTGGCAGAGTTTTCAGGAGTCTCGTGTGCTGGTGTCAAACAACAGTAGCTTGTTTGCAGACCCCAACACTGAACTGATACACACACACACACACACACACACACACACACACACACACACACACACACACACACACACACACACAGAAATACTCATGCATACACACACTAAGACAAAAAGAATGAGAACTGTAATTCAAACCAAATAAATACTTTGAGACTGTAGTGGAGTTTGAAGTAGAGGGGGGAAAAAAGTGTAAATACAGCTGAGCTGAACAAAGGACGAGAGGATATGAAATGAACGACCCGTCTTAAAAAGAAAAACAACAGTATAAGTCGATAATTCGGCCGCCAAAAACAGCCATAGTTGTATTTCAGTGACAGACGCCATCTAGTGGCCGTATAATAATGACTTGGAGAAGTGTCGCGGTTTAGATTAAGTAGTAACTATGATTGTCGTGGTGTTTACTGTTGTCATTGATTGGCTTGTAGAAAGTCATGTGTCTAACACAGTCATGTTCTCAATTCCGCAGGTAGCCTGGTAGCCTTACATCACCATTTGAATTAATGGATATACTTTGGTTTCTTTATCTTCAGGTGTTCTCCTGTCCTCTCATATCCTCTCTCTCTCATCCTCTACGAAAAAACATGAAAAGTGTTGCATATTCACGATTTTTTTCCAGTTGACTTTCTACGTCTTCAGACAAATAAAAAATTTGGTCGTCTCCTCTCCCCATGTGCTACCACAGCTCATTAATTTTCTTATTCCGTGACAATGCGCTGTTGGAACTTCTTATAATTAGTCAGAACCATCCAAAAAACTATTTTTCCCTCTAGAAATTAAATGAACCATAGTTAGGGTTAGGACCACCACTGTTCGTCAAACCAAATCTTCCTTTAGTTGTTGTTGTTATGTTTTGAAAGTTACGGAAAAAACATATTAAAATCAACAACTGCTTTTCAGTTTAATCAACACAAGCCTTAAGTGACATTTTGGATTTCTGTCTGGATATTGTCTGCTTTTCTTTTCCTTTTCCTTATTACTAAAATATCTACTTCCATTTTACCTTTATTTAACCATGTTGTTTTATTGAGATTCAAGAGAGTCCTGGTCAAAGCTGCAGCACAATCATGTGACAGGAACCAACTATTGTTTTGTGGTTTTTAACTTGTGGATTCACTCTATGCATCCCTTTGAATACAGAAACCTTTTTTTTTATTTCCAACATGAACTCCAGGCTCTGAAACTCTCAAACATATTTACGAGCGACGCACTGTGTGTCCGACAAGTCTCTAGCAGAGCTGGAGAAGCCTCATGCTGTGATTGGCTCAGGGGCAACGATTACATCAGAGACTCCGCAGGCGCTATGACAACACTGAGAAGTCTCAGGGAGTTTAACTGTAAGGTGGGATTGTTCAGTACGATACAGACGGGAAAAAAAACAAAACAACAAAACAACTCCTAGCACATTGTTTCAGTATGATCATGTGACATAAATTTCACCACTTGAGGTTATTTTACTAGAGTAATCCTTATCTCAGAAAGAAACGTATGCATCACAGTAATGGATTCGGGTCAGATAAATGTGTGTCACCACAATAAATCAGTCTGCCACCTGCCACTGAGTTACACACAGCTGAAATGGATGCATATGAAGACAATTAGATCTTGACACAGCCCTACTTTTCCACATGATTTAAGGCAGCACAAAGTGGAGGCAGGGCAGGCGTCAAACCACAGAAATACACAGGATAATGGATGTTATATTTTATACTTTTGTTGTTTATCTGGCTGTAGCTTAAACCTAACAACACATGGACTTAAGATATCATCGCCAGTCTGCAGAGCTAAAGCCCTTCACTGGGTTTCTCTATTGTTTGCAACCAACTTATGTGCAGCACACGAATGTCATAACAATTCCCTTGATTGGAAAAAAAACATAAATCATGCCTCATTGAAAACATATTTAGCAAAGCAAATTAATGCATTCGTACATAAATGCATTTTATAGCAGACAGCAGTGTTTTATTTAGAAACTACACACTCAATAACAAATAAACTAAAACCTTCGACTCACAGCAGGACAGACACACAGATCAGATCACAGCCTCCCTCTCATCACTGCGCCAGTCACAAGTCACGTCAGGGCAGAATTAAGACTTTAGAAAAATATATAATTTCACCTCTGATCCTGTAATCCTGATGTCTGGTGGACTAGTGTGTGTGTGTGCGTGTGTGTCAGTGGGGGGTGCAACGTGAGCCAAGGCAAGGCCCCCTCTGTCCCTGAGGACTCATGACCTCAGACAATATAAACCAAGGGCCATACACACACACAGACACACACACACACACACACACACACACACAGACACAGACACACACACACACACGCTTTTATAAATCCATAAATCTGCCCCACAGTGTTGAAACAAGGCTGTAATGGTCAGCTGATTTGATCTGAAGGAAACTCTCTCAGCAGACATTTAGCATTATGCTTGTTTGTGTGTCTGTGTTCATGTGTGTGTTTTAACATCATGACAATGAAGACTCGTCCATTCTTTCTGGCACTTTGCATTCACTCTTTACTTCCTTTCAACGCAACTCCAAATCAAATTCACCTTATGACACTTTCCTCATTTCATCATTTTTCACTGTTTCTCATTCATCAACCCATCCTTCCATCCATCATTGAAATGTATGTTTGCTGTTTACTGTTCAGCTGATGAAGAAAAAATCCCACCTTTTAATACTTTTACACTGTTAGAAAATATATGATGCACTTTCCATTTTTAGTGCATTCTTTGTGTAACTGGGCAAAATACAATCAATTCAAATGTGTTTGTTTATGTTTATGTTATTTTTTTGTACATCATATATTGTGCATTGAGTATTTTAGACTACCTTCTTTTGGATTGAACAAATATTGGTATATAAAAATAAAATGGGGAGGTTGCAGTCTTTTTAAGTATGCCTAAAGCCTCAAGAAAAAATAAAAATCTGATCCCAAAATCAGTAAATAGTAATTAAAAACTACAAATACAGTGTAAAAGAATCTATGGATAAGGTTTTTCTTTTACTTTCCCAACCTCACTATCCATCCATCCATCCATCAGCAGTGCTGGTGTCTTACCGGGGTAGAAGTCTTTGGATTTGGACAGTTTGATGGTGGCTCCAGTCTCTTTCTGCAGCTGGACGATGGTCTGACCTCCTTTCCCGATGATCGAGCCGGCCGCATAGCTGGGAATCAAAACCTTCAGGAAGTACTCGCCTTCCTCTGCAGCAGGAAAAAGGAAACAGGAAGTGAGAGGGAGCTACTGCTGCAGTTTAGACTTTTTTTTTTAAAACTGAAAAAGAGAAACATTAAAAAGAAGCAACAGTTTTCATTAGTAGTCTGTTTGTACCTTGGCCCTCGTGTTGACCTTTTTATTGTATTTTTTTTCTCATTTCTGATCATTTTCAAAAAAAAAATAAAAAATTCACATGCAAAGGATCGTGGAAGTGTAAACTGTGAAGTGGAAGCAAAGTGTTTGTCGGCAATCACATTCTGACAGAACAGATGCGAGCCAGTGCCGCATCGCTACACCAGAGAAGAACAATTTGTCTCTTTGTCCGACTTTTGCCTTCAAAACAATCCAAATGGCTTCCCAAAAACTGCATAAATCCACCCAATCGAATCAAACGATGACTGATATCCATGACAACTAATTATTTCCATAATCTGATGATGATTCCCTGCCAGCGTTATCGCTCCCCTTATTTCTCTTCACGTCCACTTGCGCGAGCCTCTAAACACACTCTCCAGATTGGTCTGATCTAATTTTAGCATCAGGCCTGAGGAATCTGGTCCTTGTCACCGCATTGGCACACGGGGAGGGGAAGCTGAGGAATATGCCACTTGCTGGTTTAGTTATTCGAGCTAATCAGATTCAACCGTCGCTCGTGGATGCAACGGCTTGCGAATGCATAACACCACATGCCCGCCGACACACAAACACACACACACACACACTCGTGTTCACATGGACTCATTAAAAATGTGCAGATAAAATCTCACATAAACAAACACAAAGCAGATGAGCACAGATTCATTTTTATCTTTTTATTTTTATTTAAAATCCTGCTAGCACGGCTTTGGACGATAAGAGAGGAAGATGTCGTCTATTTCATGTGGTTGTGTCTTGACAGTTTTCTGCGCCGCTGAGCTCAGTTAACTGGCCTGATGGGATAAAGATGTCTTTGAGTCTCATCATCACAAGCTCAAAAGTTGCTGCAGTGAGATTTTAAGTGGAAAAGTACATTTGTCTTATCAGCATGCCTGAGGAGAAACAGGTGACCTTCCAACGGAGAAAAACAGACGTGCTTTTAAATATAAGTCCAAATATTCCCTGTAGACATATTCATTTTTTTTCATATCTTTTTCATATGGACATACACTGTTTTACTGAAGTTATACAATGTAGAAGAATCTTGATGACAGTTGGAGCCATCAAACTACAGAAATGCTTTACTAAAAGCTTCCAGTGTCCTTCAGTGCATCTTAAGTTATTAATCTTTTTTTTTTTTACTAAAGAAATTTGCCAGACTGTTCTCAAAGCAGAGACGAAAAAAGTTTCACAAAAAGTTCAGTTTGTGTGAAAAATGACGTCCGAAGCCAAGAGGAGAAACCAAAAAAGGTCACAGCTGAGCAAGGACAGATTCAGAGGCTTCGCTCGGGGACGTGGTGACCTCAGACGAGGCTGAGACTGAACCTGTGATCTTTTTGGCTGGAGCCTCCTTCTCTTTTTACAAAAACAGAAAGAGAGAGAGAGGAAGAAAGAGAAAGAAAAAAAACACTATCTACTACTGTCTCTTTCAGGAGGAAATTGACAGGAATCACAGTAACAAAGATATGGAGGCGTGTCAGCAGGGAGTATGTGGAAGTATGTGCGGGTTCAGGAGAGGGGGGCAAGGTAGATAAGAACAAGTCCCATTCAGAAAACAGACATGCTTTTGTTTCCATGGTGATGGTATTAACATGCTGTAGGTCAACTAAATCAGAGCACCACCTCTCATTTGTTTACCTCATTTCTTCCTGTATTTGGGCTCTCACCCAAAATTCTTCAGTTTAACAGGAGACGCTGATCTAAGAACTCTGCTTTCCATTTATGAAAGGGTCAGTCAACATAAGTAAGAGTCCTCAAACTAATATAAATAAATCTATAGCTAAATAAAATCATGCTGCAGCTCATTTAGCAAAATCTATATTTGGGAACATGCTCATTTGTCTTCTTTACTTCCAATCTGTCTGTCAATCCTCAATATGTACAGACAGAACTATATATAGCATATCTTATATTGATTATGAAATCACTATTTTTTCTATTGTACTACTTAATATTCGATTTCTCTGCTGTTTGATGCATTGTCTGTTTTTTAACGTGTTTGTAAGATTAGAGATAATATTATTAAAGAACCATTAAACCCAAATTACAATACAATTTCCTCAGTGGAAAGATATTCCTTGGAAATAATAATAATGTTTTTTTTAAATGATGTTTTTCTTTGTCATTTTTTCCCTTGATAGTGGACAGTTACTGCCAAAGAGGCCGACAGGAAACACAGGGGGAGGGAAACGGGAATGGCATGCAACAAAGGTCCATTACTGGACGTTGAGGATATGTGGCATGCATTGACTTCAGAGTTTTGTGTAGTTCACTTTTACTGTAGTGGGTTCAAGATCAGACGTCTCAGAGGCGAAAATATTTTGAAACCCCAACTAATCTAACCATGAGTATCTGCATGCTCAAACACTGCTGCTGAGAGAGAGATGTTAGTTTTGTGTGGTCAATCTGAAATAAAACTATCATTTGTTTCATTATTTTATCACTAAGTAGCAATTTTGGGCAAAATAACCAGAAATTCCTCACTCAGTTTTTAAAATCACAGTATCAATAAATTTAAAAAAAGAAATGATGGAAATATAAACTGACAAAGGATTTTATGAGGATTTATACCCTTAATAGAAATCTATCATCCTTTCTGTCGTCATGTCAGCAACTATTTCAAAAATAATTAAATACATTTTTTTTTCATTTATTTCCATGTATAAAGCCTTCACTGTATCTACTTTCTATTCTGCACATAGTTTCTAGCACAGCTCTGCAGTGTTGTGTCTTTTTAAAACTGCCACTGACTTAATATGTCTCAGCACTTCCCTCCCGTGCAGCAATCATCATATTTGATAATCCAGGACACATAACCTCAGGAGACTGATTAAAATAGGATTATTATTACAGGGGCACACTTTATCACAAGGGCGAGGCACCTTGCAACGCTACCAAATATCCCTCTTTTATTATGACATGCAACAAGTACAGTCAGATAAAATATTTATGATCCCATATAGTTACACTGAGGCTTCCTAAATGCGTTTTAATAGCGATAATTCCCAATAAAAAGCTTTAACACGCTGAGACAAACAGACAGAGATGCTGAGAGTTTTCTGAAGTTTAAAAGTCTACACAATACAATTTAAAATCATTAAGATGTCCCACCTGAACAAAACTAGCAAGAAATTGAGGACAATGTTCATAAAGCCAGACAGACAGGCGTCTGTACACACCTACAGAGTCCTAAGCACAGGTCTAATCTGATGAAGTAAGTTAATACACCTGTTTGGGTGGTGCATGGGCATGTTAAAGATTGAATTTCACTCTCTGTCCAATAATTGGTGCCTCATAATCCCCCAATTTCCTTCCATCTCACCAGGGATGTTGTAAAATCTCCATGTTCCACCCACACAGGTGTTCACTTATTTTGGATGATTAGACTTATTCTCAAAGTTATAGGTGTGTGTGACTTCATTCATTTACATTATATAGGATAGAAAGGGTTCAACTCAGGACAATAAGCATGATTGCAGAGTTGGCCATGTGAGAGTTAACAATACTGTGAATTACCAATGTACATTAAGTCGGACATATTGGGGCTTTCAGTAAAAATAATGACTTGATTGTTGATCATCATTAACAAATCAGAAATTGGTCACTATCCTAACTCTGATATTACATGAATAGGACGTAAGTGGGAATCACCACATCTGTGTACCAATTTCATATGTATGTATGTAGTTTCAAGCAGGTTTAGAGTTTGTAGTGTGTTCACAACAAAGAGGTCACAAAATAATGAACTATCAATCTTGAGAAAAAGGCAAATATGTGTAATTTCTGAAAAGAAAATAAAACTTCCAAAAGCTTTTATTGTTAGCACAAAAACAGTAATATGTTAATGTCTTGCACACTAACTGCAAAACAATTGTATTGTAACAATCTTGGACACACTGCAACAACTTTTTTAAGGTTGAGGTATGAATAAAGTATGTGATACATGTGGCTTCTTTCAAATTTCATTTAAGAGGGAATTTCTTTGAAGCTGTTTTGTTGTGCGGCTCCAGACTATCTGTGTTTGTGAAGTGACTGTATTAGTAGCAGTGCACTGTTTTAGTGTGTTACACTCTGGGTGGGCTCTGTTCTCATCTCTCAGTGTTCAGCCAAGTCAAAGCATGAGCACACAGACAGGAAACCTGACACTCCCCTGCCTTTCCTCAGCTCTGCTAGTGATGAAATACAAACTGCAGGGAGCTCAAACACGGATGAAGAGGAGAGAAACAGCAAGGGAACGTGCAGTTTACCTAATTTTTTTACTTTGTCCAACAGCCTCTTTTGTTAAAAGCTTGTGTTAATCTGAACTCCCTCATGTGCACTAGTAAGCAGGTGTTTTTAATGACTTTCATTCTGATTTTGTGTTAAATTAAAAGGCTCTTCCCTTTGGACTTCTTACCAGCTGCAGCTCTCACTTCATCCAACTTTTGTTCTACAAAAAAACATCACTGATTTTAAAGGATGCATAGGGGATTTTTTCTAAATGATCAACCCTAGCTCCTCTGCTCTATCATCTCTCCTTCATTTCCTGGTGTTCCTCCCATTCAAACTAAGTTGTGCAACATTTCTCAAACAGCAAGAGCAGCTTGAGACGTATTAATGGTCAGAATGGCTAATTAACCCTGTGTATAGGTGCAGAGCCACAAAGCGACAGTCCCTCATAGCAAATACACAAGCTAATTACACCCTAATCCTAATTAAAAAGTTGGGTCGAGAAACCAAAACAAGGCTGAACATTGTATTGGTTGTGATTTTAACAGTGTTTGTTGAATGTGTTGCATCTTTTTTCCCCAGTTATTTCCAGCAGTTTTATTTGCCTCACCTGTCTTTGATGTGGAATATTTTGAACATGCTTGGCCCTAGATGCTTCATGCTTAACTTTAGCTGCACTGCAGCTCCTCAGCTGCCTCTTATGGTTCCCTGATAACAAAAATGTATGTTCCAGCTTTATCCTCTGTTTCACAACTGGTGCCTCCAGCCCATTTTTTTAAGTTTGAGCCTGGCGAGAAACTTAACCATCTTTAGTTTTTTCAGAATATTGGCTATTTCTAATTAGCTGCAACAGCAATTTGTTTCTAATCTTGAAACAATTGTTATATGGCTCTAATGGCCTAAATCTGTCTGTCTCCTCCTCTTTACCTTTCTCTTCTACACACCTCCTGCTGTTTCCTTTACTGTTCCCTCCTTGCTTCCTCGTCTCCTTTCCTTTTTTTCCCTATCCTCCACTTGTTTTTGTTCCTCTCCTCTCCTATCTGTGCTGCAGTGACCCACTTTGAGTATGAAGCCTTGGACTGACCTGCTTTAGATAGAGGCAAGCTAATTATAACCAGCCTGTATTAATAAGGCTGGGGAATTGGTAAATATGACCCTAACCCTATAATACACACACACACACACGCACACACGCACACACACACACACACACACACACACACACACAAACACCTCCTCCACAAACAGACCATTTCTGACGTCTCATAAACAAGCCCACACACCTTGGCAACATGATTCATCATGTATATGAGAGGATGTAATGAGTGACTCATGTTCATCACTTGCATCTGTTGCATGGTAACACTTGTATGTGTTAGAATGGCGAACATTACAAATGTATTTATATGTGTGCACTATCATGTCATGTTAAAGATCAAGTTATCCACCTTTTCAGTTACACCTGAGAAATCAAAATTTTATTTAAAACAATCATGTTATTTATATTTTGGGGAACTAAATATCCTAAAGAAAATCTTTACCGTGTTAGATCATGACCAAACAATAATTTATCATACAGGAAATATTTTGGGAACACTTCAAAACCTTCCAAATACAAAGTCAATGCAGACATTCATGCACAACAACTTATCATTAAACTCATCAGTATCACTAAACTAAGCACTTCAAAGTTATGTAACACAGATTGAATTACACTTTGAATATAAGCTTTTGGCAAGTTTGATAACTACCATGATTCAATTTTTCATAAACATGAACAAACTTCCAGATATTTTACACAAAAGAAATGCTTGAAGACTGTGCTGCACTATCTGCCTCTTCCTCCCACACACTGCACCACGCTGAATGAAAGTGTTTAGAGCAAAGTTTTATCAACATTCCTCAACTTTTATTACGTCTATCTGGACTTTTAAAAAAAAGCCTCTGACATATAACGGTTCACATATGCCTCATATGCCTGAGAAACAATTCATATTTCTATGGAGCCCTTTTTAAAGCTTTTTCTCGTTTAGTGTATAATGTTAAAGACCCTCAAGACACTTTATCAGACCTCAAGAAACTCAACTCTGCTCTATACTTACAGGTGTGATGGTTTTATTCTTTATGAACTTTTCTGGTGCAACATGTTGGCAAAAATGCCCACAATTGATGTTTATGTCTTTCAATAAATGTAGATTTTCACAATAAAATTTGACTAAAAATAACTAGAACACAAAACCAAATCTTTTTTTGTTATTGTTTTTGTGAGTTTTGTGAGTTTTTTTGTTTTTTTTTAACAAAAATGTTTATTTATCTATATTTGTATTGCACATAGCTACTTTGTCAAAAAATTAAAACAAAAAGAAATATATACGGCAAACATACATAGAAGTAATTCATTTTGGCATCCCATACGTCCACACAAAATAAATAATAAATAAATAGATGATTCAATAAAGGAGGAAACATATATGTTAGCTGATTTCACATTTAAGTCAGTACAACTTTGTATCTTCCTGGTGATAATGTGAAATAAGCAATCACAGGGGCCCATTGATTTAAAAACATATCTTTACATGGAATTTTGCTAGTATTTTTTCCACTAAGTAAACCATCATAAACCTGTCTTTCCATTTATGTAGAGTGGGTGTCATTGGTTTGAGTTGTTGTTTTTTTGCCACCGACAGCAAGATGTTCAAAAAGTATGCCTTTGTTTATGAGTGATTATAACCATGTCAATCAAAATAAATATATTTTTAGCATGAATATATTATCCTGATTTAGAGCTGCTCACTTATTTGAGATGTCACACTTTTTGTTCAATTTGAATCTCAACAAACTATCACTGTTGAAAACATAAAAGGTAAATCCTAATTTTGTGAAATTATCCTGTCATTCATGTCACTCATGTCATCCTAGTCCAGAGTGAACCTCAACCGCAAAGTGCACACTTTAGATTTTTTCTTTTTACGACACTTTCAGAAAAGCAAAACCCCCATTTATTAACCTGTCACAGCTGAAAATTCTAATTATGTGTAATTATTCCCTACGCTCCCTCTATCGTGTCATCCCATGTCCCAGGGGTGCAGGTGATACTTGCACTTGCAGATCTAACTGAGCATAATCAGCAGCCAGAGGCTCTTCTAGCCACGTCTGACCCATCAGTGTCATCACTAAGCTCAAAATCTGATAGAGGTCACGGAAAACTAACCCACGCGTTATCCACTCTCACAGCTCAGCAAATTAAAAAGCGGCAGGTAGGAAAGTTATCCACTTGTGGGTGTTTGAGAAAAATGTCTCGGGATGACTAATTTATTCTTTGGATAAGAATATGAACAGAAAAAAGTTTTAGTAATGCTTTAGGAAAAAAAAAAAACTCCAGTTTTCGCAGCAGCCCCTATAAATCCTCCAAGGCTCACTAACATCTTTGTGCTTTGGAAATTCACAGTTTATTTTAAAAAATGAGTCCTGACAGCGGAGTTATGAAAGAGCTCAATAACCCAACAACCACAGACGCCAACACACACACACACACACACACACACACACACACACACACACACACACACACACACACACACACAGCAATCTTTTAACGTTCGCGGCTATTTAAGATTACACAAATACCACACTGCTTCTCTGCGGCATTATTTCATGCACTTGTTGATATGAAGTATCATCTGAGATCCAGTGTCTCAGCTCTCCGTGCGCAGCGACTCTTTCACGCTGACAACATAATGAGCATGTAAACTTTCAGTCCAAATACGAACAAGAAAAACACCATAATCACAGTTGTGGTGATTGTTACCAATTAGTTCTCAATGTTTTAGTGAGAGGAGCGGGGGTTCCTAAACAGATGCAAGAGCTTGGATATAGGATTCAACAATGACCTTGATGCTAATGTAACGAGCAGCAACAGACTATTTCTACAAAGCTTGTCAGATTAGATAACAGTAGAATCGAGGTGGGCTGCATCCACCTGAAACAATCACTTCATGCTGTGGCAGGTGTGCAAAGCTGTGCAATTAAGGAGAGCTGAGACTACTTTTGTCACTTTCTGTGTGGACAACTGAGTGCAACACCATAAATAATGATGTCTGAAAGTGCATTTGTCTTTATTAGCATAAGTATAACATGGTGTTTAAAAATTGCAAAGACTCACATAAGACAATAAGTCTTGGAGCCAGACTGGTGAGGTCGTGATGCAGACAAGCAGAGGCCATGACAGTTTTTGCTTTGCTCTGCAACCTTCCAAATCTGAGATAAACACTTTTGCCTTGTCAGACCTGTCACATTCATACAGATTGGGGCTTTTGAAGCGTCACAAAGCCTTTAGACTACAGGTTAGTCAGTTATAAAGTAGGACTTATATATAAAATAAACACCTCAACCAAATAGATGCAAAACTTTCCTTATTAACCTTTCCAATTGGCAGATCAATTAGAAAGATGGATGAGACTAATGATAAAGCTGGAGGAATGTTTTCTTTGATATTTACACAGGGAGCTTACAGTCCATCGATCTCTGCAACAGCATTTTAATTATGAATGACTTCATTAAACTATAGCATAAGTAGCCACTGAGAAAGTAAATGCCAACTACTTCATGTTGAACTTCTCATCAATGTTATTAATGCAACTGTTGATATTTGAGCAATACATGAGCTATTATTTGTGTTTTTTAACATAAATGCAAACAAAACATGTTTAAGTGGATCCTTTTAATTTGGTTTGTCAAAGAACTGATCATGATATGCAAAGGACGGGACACTTTACTGTTGAAAAATTGTAATCAAGTCACTTTTTATGAATAAATTTAAACATAACTTCTGAACCACAGTCTTTTGTTACTTATCGTCCGACAACTTGCAGCTACACACACATAAATATATGTTCAATAAGCTAAACTTGTTTCAAAATTTGAAGAACTCAGTTTCAAGCCACATTGAAGCTAACAAGCTCTACTTTCAGACCCACAATAAGATGCTCACATCCTCCATACTGTGTCCCCACAGCTGATGACCTCCAGTATGGCAGCCAAAGACGGCGTTATGTCATCAAAGACCTTAACCTAGTTTATAACAACATGTAGGCCTGCATGTGCTCTGTTTAAACACAGCACCGAGTCACATTCATGTATGTAGGTCCACACCGGCTCAACAGGGACAAAATACTGGCCTATATACTCTACATCTAAGGTCCAGTCCTCATGCAAGATACAAATAACGAGTCTCATGCAAGAAGCCATATACGAACAAAGTACCCATTGATTTCTGGGATTCAACCATGTTTTCTTATTTTTGCTCTTCTCTTAGGTCAGAGAAGATTTTACAAGGGGTCGAGAGCACTCAAGAGCACAAGATAAGAAAAAATATCTTATTTTCACAGTTCAAAAAATTGTCAAATGCAAGAAAACATACGTTTTAATTTGAGGAACATAAAAAACATCATATAATCAAAGTAAGGTTATGTTTCAGAGTAATTATAATAATCGGATTACTAAATTTGTGGGCTAAATAAATGCTAGTGGTCTATTGATCCCAATTAGGACTATAATAAGTTTAAGTTCATCAATTTAATTACTGCTAATGTTCATCTTCTTCTTTCTGTCTTTTTTTTGGCAGAGTCTCACTGATTCCTGCACATAGCACAACACCTTCCCTCATATAGTGTTTAGGGGGCGTAACTTTTGCTAATAACAAACACACCGACCACACGCCTCCAATATAACATCAAGTGGGATTCATCATTCAGCACCTGAGTAAGAGCAGATTTGGGTGATTAAGAATATTTGTTGCATCTGGAGTTAACTTATATTATTTTTTATGTATCTCTCAGCAGAAATGGAAGAGAAAATATAAGAGAAATGTAAGAAAATGTTGCTGCATGAGGCCCAATGTCTCTTTAATTTAATATATATTGTATCACTATTGCTTTTTTGTTGTCGGTTTTTATTTTGTAAAACACTCATCCAAAATAAAGTAATGGAGGGAAAACTTTCCCTCCTTTAGTTTTCCCAGCTGATGCAAACTGGCAACCTTCCAGTCCTCTCATCAAACCTCCCACAACAGAAACCGCAGACACGCTGAGGCACAGTCGAAGTATAAATCATAAACTGAAAATATCAGCGAGAAATTTGAGGAATTACAAGTTCAACTGTACAAAGCAGGCAGTGGTGTGTGTGTGTGTGTGTGTGTGTGTAGGACCTGTGTGTTTGCAGCTGAGTAACTACAGGGTTCCCTACTGGTTGCTGTGATGAGGGTCTTTGTTTTCACTCTGCTGAGCAACACACACATACACACATACACACACACACACACACACACACACACACACACACGCACACAAATCCCAGCAGTTACAACGTGTGCGCACACACACACACACACACACACACAAATACACACATACACACCAAAGACAGGAAGTAGACATTTCCTTTCTGCATGTCAAAAAATACAAAAAAATGTCTCTGTTTCTGTGTATCTCTGTTTTGTAAAGGGTGTGTTTGTGTGATGTAATGAACACACACACACACACACACCGCGCCAACACACCACTCCCAGAAGTTATTCATGAAGGGAACTAGCAGCACAGAGAGAGAGAGAGAGAGATGGACAGGCAGCCCATTGTGTCTCCACACAGTAACTTTATCAAAGTGTGGTAAAAACTGTACGTTCATGTTTAAGTTTGTCTGGGTCAAGAAGGGGAGAGGAGATGAGGGAGATGTAGAGGTCGTTGACAATAAATAATAAATCATCCTCCACCGCGACATATCTGGATGAGTAAACAGTCCAATCTGTTGCTAAGGCCCCTGCGGACCCGCCAGGCCCAGAATAGGATCTCCATGCTGGGGGATTGGAGGCTCAAATCCTGGGATCTGGTGTCCACGGGCCTGCAGGGGTGGGGTGGGTTGGGGGGGTGGGCTTGAAGATCACGATTCCTCTCTCATGTTCTGTTTTTCTCACACACACTTCCCTCCCACAAACGTTTTTTTCAAGCGTCAAGTAAGAATTAAAAATTTTTAAATTTCGTGCATTTTATAGTGTCGGTACAGGTCCTTCTCTTTTCCTAGATAAAACTGAGACTCCCTCTATTAAAAGTCAATGATGTCGCCGTGAACTCCACACCCCCGAAGTCCAAGTCAACATCATGTCCACTTCAATCTAAGACTTTGGCTATCTATAGTCAAGAACCATAAGGGTTGACTTTAGATAGCCAACGTCTTAGTATTGAAGATTCATAGAACTGTAGTTACATATTTAGCTTTAAAATTAAATTAATTTGCTGTGAGAGGTTTCGGCCCTTAATTGAATAGCGGATATTTTTATAAGGTTAAACTGAGAGTGTTGAGTTTTGTATTGACAGCAAATGTGAGAAGAACAGAAAACTAATCTGAGAGAAAAAAAGAAAAGATCCATGTGTTAATCTGTTCTCTCGGTTTATAAATCTGTGCGCACAGTTTATAATCCGTGCCCTCGAATTAAGGATTTTTTTCAGTTGTGGATATAGCACAAGGGCTACAATACCCATGATCCTCTAGCCACTGCCGCTATGGAGACGAACCCAGTACTCCTGTTTGTGTTACACGTGACAAAAACGTCATTTATTTCAAAATGAATGTCATATCTTTCAAAATGTATGTCATTTATTTCAAAATGAATGTCATTTATTTCAAAATGATTAACAAACACAGAAGCAACTTCCCATTTTGCAATCAATTTGCATTTCAGCACATGAATTGCAAATCAGAGGGGCCTGGATTTGTAATTCAAGGGCACAGATTATGAATCTAAGAGTACAGTTTGTAAACCTAAAGTGCAGATCAACACATGGATCAGTTGACCCTTGGGTGGGGGGGGGGGGGGGCTTTATAGAAACAGAGAGGCACCTTACTAAACTAAAATACCTCTGAAATGAATACCAGTCTATTATAATGGAAAAAGCTTCAAAAGATATTTTGCTTTAAGTTTTTTAAAATGATTTTATATCAAACGGTTTTGTGAAAATGTTGATAAATCTCCATGTAAATGTTTTGTACAAGTCACACATAAATAGCATGCTTTGAAAAAAAAAACTTGTGATTTAAATATTTAAATGTCAGAAATCAGCTCCAAAAATATACAGTTTTATTCCAAATGTGCCCTCACAACTAATATGGGTCAAATGTACCCATGTGGTTCAGACCAGAAATGTGTGCAGCGTGAGTCCCATATGAGGGAAAACTCTGAAGTGTAGCAGCGTGAGCACAGCCTCAGCTGAGGAAGGGGGGCACTGGTATGGAGGCTCTGAGCTCTGGGGACTTGGAAAATATTCATCTCCCCTAAGCAGGGAGAGTTAAGGGGGGCAAGCTTTGTCTAACACACCCCCCCTCCAGTCCTCTGCTCTTTTGTTGGGAGGGAGCACACACACAGACACACACCCACACACACCCACACAGACACAAACATGTAAAGCTCTCCAGCAGTGAGGCTCTGACCAGCTGTCTTCGGTCTGAAAGATGGCCGCCGTCACTCATAAACACTATAAGCTATCAGAGGAAGGTAAACGGGTGGAAATCTCTCTATCTTTATCCTTCACTTTTCTGCCTCATCCTAATCTTTCACTTTTTCCACGTCATCTGTTCAATTTAGATTTAGATTTTAGCCAACAAGCAGAAGGACAGTAACTATTTAACCAACATATTAAGACTTACTCAATCATGTTTAATTATAAATCTGAAATACTGTCAAAATTAAACCAATGCTCCCAAAAAAACATAATTGAACAGCTCATTCACACCTTCATTTTCTCCCTTCTGGACTACTGCAACTCGCTATTCACATGTCTTAATGATGCATCAGTGTACCGTCTACAGTTAATACAAAATGCAGCAGCAAGGCTCCTCACTAACACTCGTGGCACAGAACACACTGGCTCCCCATCCGCTACAGAATCCAATTACAAATTTTACTAATAACTTTCAAATCCATACGCGGTCTAGCTCCACCTTACATTTCTGACCTTCTCACACCCTACTACACACTAAGATCCCTCAGATCTGAAAATCAGATGTTACTACAGGTTCCAAGGTCCAGACTTAAGACCAAAGGAGACCACGCATTCACTATTGTTGCCCCAACGTTGTGGAACAATCTCCCACTCAGTATCAAGTCAGCTGAGTCAGTGCCTCATTTTAAAAAGCTTTTAAAAACACACTTGTACAATTTTATATTATATAATTGCTGCTCCTTGTTGTTTTATTTATTGTTTGTTTCATCTATTTGATTATTTGATTGTGTTTTGTGTATGTTATGCTGTTAATATTGCTTGTGTGAAGCACTTTGTGACTTTGGTTTTGAAAGGTGCTATAGAAATAAAGTTTATTATTATTAGTATTATTATTATTATTATTATCATTAATAATAATAATCAATCATCATCATCATCAAATATTTGAAGAAGACATGAAAAAAGGACTTTCATAGAGTCGAATTAATTGATATAGATGTTTGATACAGATAATTGTGCTGCTGAGGATTCATATCTACATTCTGAAGGTGGCTCCAGTGTATACTCTGAAAGTATCAGTATCACCAAATCACAGACGAGTGCGTCCTTAAAAATGAGCTCTTTTTCTCTTAAAGGTATTGAGATGACTCACAACACCAGCAGCATCTACAAATGAGGTTTTTTGTTGTTTTTTTTCCTGCCAGGAATCATTTTCTTTGGGAAGCCATCTGTTTTTAAAATGGAGGACAATTTGTTTTGAAAATGATGCCGCACCGAGTAAAGAGTAAATCATTGAGCTCCGAAACATGATAAATAAAAATAAATAAATAAATAAAGACAAATAATAGAGATAAGAGATAAGACGTCCGGGTCAGCAGTAACAGACGAGGGAATACCTCCGTCTCTTTATCATGAATAGAAAGTCGTCTGCTTAAGAAACTCAGTTTGAATTGAGGTTTAGTGAGAACCAATGAAAAGCTGCGATACTGAAACAATCACCGTCTTTTTTTGGGCCGTCTGCGTAGAAATTGAAGCGGACACGGTGGCTACGCTAACAAAGATAACTGAAACAGCCGACTCCTTTCTCTCCCTTCTGTGTGTGTGTGTTTGTGTGAAAACTGGTGTGTATTGTTCGTGGACCAAGGCTATTTCAGAGGAGGGGGCCCTTCCACTAGTCCTCGCTGCATCTGCCCTTTTATCGCTGTCTCATCCATATTCATCGCCGCCCTGCTCTCCTCACCTATCAGAGACCGACTAGCTGTGACCAGCGTCTCGCTCCACCAATCGCACGCCTCCCTTTGTGGGAATATTCCCACCTCTCGGCTCCTTCACCCCACCCTGTACAATGGATTTTTTTTTTTTTACTTTGACGCAGTGGCTTAAAAAAAAAAAAAAGAGGACGAGGAGAGGGTGGAGGAGGAGAAAGAAGGTCGAAGCTACAGCCAAGCAGTGTCCTGACGACGGTGGCTGCGAATCGATCGACAGCCTCGGAAACGGTTGCCGAGCGAACGTCGTTAATGGCAGCCGGCGATTGATGAAGGGGGGTGGGTGAAGGACGAAATGATGGGAGGATGAGGGTGAAGGAGGACAGGAGGAGGAGGGTGCAGTCATGATGGTCTGAAGTAGAGCATGATTAGTATGGATGAGGAGGGGAGGAAGATGGAGAGAACGAAAGAGGGAGAGAGGAGAGGGTGCAGCCGGGAAACGCTCGGGCTCGCGAGTGAACAAAACAGGCGTGTTGTGAAGGAGGCTAGAGGACGAGAGTGAGATGCAAAAACTCACTTTGTTTTTTTATAAAAATGCTGTTCGACATTCAACAATGTGTGTCTGAAAAACACAACTCTGTATATTTAGTCTCAGCAATTGTATGAAGTCATTATTTCATTTTAAAAATCTGCTTATTTCCATCTATTTTGGCCAAAACTGTTGGATTTTTCTCAGCCTGATTTAGGGCTGAACCAATTCTGCCTGGCGTCTATTTTTCGAGTTTTTTTTAAGGCCTATCGTGGGGCTTCTTCCTCCTCAGCCTGGATGGCCAATCAATGAGAGGAAAGCAGCTCTCCTTTGTACGGACGTCCCGAAAAAAGATGCTCCACTCAGCTCCAGGAGCAACAGAAATCAATAGCAGAAATCAAAAGCATCAAATAGCATCAAAGGGCTCATCTCATATGGCCGAGGCTCCATACATGGCATGCATGTTTGTGTGTGTGTGTGTGTGTGTGTGTGTATGTGCATTCGTCTGCAGTGAAATAGATCATTTAAACAACCTTTCTCTCTGTTGTTAAACTTTATCTCTGCTTTTATTTCCAACTAATGTCACACACACACACACACACACACACACACGCACACACACACACACACGCACACACGCACACACACACAGAAATCTGACGTATTGCTAGTCCCATAAAGTCACTTGGCAAGGGCGTCTGAAAGCCCCCCACTCCCTGTTTCCCAACACAAGCATGCCAGTCCATCCATTTACTAAATTAATGTATTATAAAGAGAAGAGAAGAGAAGAGAAGAGAAGAGAAGAGAAGAGAAGAGAAGAGAAGAGAAGAGAAGAGAAGAGAAGTATAACACATACTAGTCAAAGGACTAAAAGGTCTGTCCATGCAGGTCAGTGAACTTTTCTCTGACTGTTAAACCTGCAGGCGTCTCACTCGCATGTTCATTTTCTGACCACCTACATGAAAATCGAAAAAAAAGAGGGAAAAAAAATCCAATCCAATTTATTTTGTTTGTGCTTACATAAGACTTCTTAGTGGCTTATACAAGCAGTTTTTTCCCTGAAAGCTTTGTTCTGAATGGACAGAATCTGAGTCATTTCTATTAGAGTGAGATGCTGCTCTTGGCTATTAGAATACCTGCTAAGAGACTATTTTGTTTATTCGTTGTGAAATACTAACATTTAAACATACTTTAAATACAAAATGGTTCACATTGTGCAGACTTTGCCTTTTGTGTCAGTGTTGATGCACCTGCGTGCCCTATAATTAAAAAAGCAGAAAAAGGTATTGAGTGTCTTTCTTTTCCTCCTAAGTATTGTAACTTTATGTAAACTGCTCATGCTCATCTCTTCACTGACGCAACTAGTGTCGTTCTTTTGTAGAACTACCTTTCTTGGAAGATGCAGTAACTTATTTAAGATGATTTAGTGTCTTATTTTGAACTGATCTTCAATAGTCTCACATCCTAAATCACTCTGACCACCTAATGCTGTAAAAGCATTTAACTCAACACCAGTGCTGTTGTTGCCAACTCCTCTGACGCCATAATATCCAGCGCTCACTTATTGTGTTGTGCTACTTTGCAGCAAAAAAAAAAATGGGGGCGTTTTTTTTCCGAGCAAATGAAGTCTTGTTTTTTTTTTCTTTTTAAAAGTCCGCAGAGTGAAATCCACTGAACCGTGATCGCAGTTACTCTTCTCTTTAAATTACTTTTAAGATTATCACTTATTTAGCCAATCAGGATCACTTAAAAATGATCTTAGTTTAATAACCTCTGAAAGAAAATCAAATATTTACAATAAGCTCATCAAACGTCTCTGATCATATATGTACATGATTAGAGCGAAATCTGAATTCCTTTAATGTCAAAGAGAACCCTGCTGAGTCTGGGTGAGAGGCTGCAGAGATAAGAATGGGTTTGGGGTTGGTGGATTAAGGGGGTGTTGGGGGCGGGGGGCCGTGAACAGCAGCCACTGCAGCTACTCAGTGATCTTTCTCGTCTTTAAGACCTTCAGCTCTTTATGAGACGTTGCTGTGATTTATGACCTGCAGGGTTATAGCGGTCCCATGTCGTCCCGTGTCTGCTGTCTGACACCTGACCAGCTCTCCCTCTGTAATGTCGCTTCCCGTTTTCCTCATGCACACACACACACACACACACAGACACACAGACACACAGACACACACTGAACGAGCCTGAACACAAACCAACTGGAAGCTCAGTGGAAAAATCCAGAATGTCCAACTTTACTTGTCTTATTTTGATTAATTATCTGCTCTCACTTGTCATTCACACAGCAAATCTGAATAACATCAATGTAAAATACTTTGGCCAGGCGTTACTTTTTACATCTGGATATTCTTCGTTCTATCACTAACGAGGCTGCAGTTGTTGGGTAAAAACAACGTGACTGAAAAATAAAAAATAGTCACAATTTTACACTTTCATTGAGAGAATTTCTGATTTCTTGTGTTTTAGACAAAAATCAATTTAACTGTGAAAAGGAAAAACATTCAAAAGTACAGTCATGTGACTTTTAACCCAACAGCAGCATAGTGTATAGTGCATAGTACAGCCATCGTATAATCACACTTTAAGCACAAAGAACAGTGAATGAACATTTCAGCAATACATCAGCACTCATGAACCCAAATGCTTTGATGATATGGCTAGCATGAGGGTCAAAGGTCAATGGACTCATCTGTGCAGTAATGTTTGGCATCATGAAAAAAGAAACACTGAATTTGTATAAAAAAGCATGGAAATGGGTGTTATGGGATTGATCACATACAATATAAACAATATCAGCATGCATTAACCTGAATCATGAGTAGAATATGAGAGTGTTATTCAAGCTTACACGTTACTTTAAATCCTATTTAAATGTCAGGCCCTGCAGCAGTCAGACCACCTCATTAAAAAGCCCTCAAATTTAAGATTTTTTAACGCAGAATTTGGCCTTCAAGAACACAACATGTGCGTGTTGTCACTGCTGCATCAGCCCTGCATTGAAGAAGGTTACAGTAAAGATTATTAAAAAGGAAAAAAAGAAAAAAACAGGCAGAAGATCAAAATCAAAGTCTCTCTTACCATGAGTCTCAGTTTCTTGGTGAGGGAATACAAGGCCTTCAGTTTCAAATAGGGGCTGCAGGAAAGCCACTACAGAGAGAGGAAGCACAGGGGTGGGGAAGTGTGTGGCGTAAACTAATCATTCAGAGAAACAACCAGTATTATGATCTCTTATAGCAGCAATTTGACTTCTATATCTTTCAAACTGTAGCCTGAATGCAGGTTAGTTCTTCCAAAAAATGCAAATACAGAAACATATTCTCATATTAAATGTATTCTACTGCATCGAAGGCCAGAAGTAAACAGTCCGATACACCAGCTTTAAAGTTTCTGCTTCTTTTTATCAGTAGTCTCATATGTGTCATTTGATTAACTCTATACTGTATGTCATATTAAATATCACCAAGACCAAATTCTTATAGAAATGGAACAAAAACACATTTCTATAAGAACAGAATTGAATAAAATCTTTTTCTTTAAAAAAAAAAAAAAAAAAAAAAAAACAGCAACCAAGCTCTGATTCCTCTTTGGTGTTTATCTGACGGGATTGTAGTAAAGTGTGTGTGTGAGGGGGCGGCTTGCTCATTTTTAACCAAATGTCATCTGGGCATCGGCCTGATGCTGCCGGCTGAGGGAGTGTTGACCTGGCGGCGGCTGTCCTCTCTGCCTGAGTGAAAGCATGGCTGGCTGTGCCCATCATCATCATCATCTCAACCTTTTCATTTGTCTAAATGGATGAGCTGCCTGACTGTTACACAGGCAGGAGGATGGTCCCCTGGGGGAGGGGGTTCCTTGGGTTTTTACATACAGCAAAGAGCTGCATTGATCCGCCGTTAAAGCAACGCCGGCTAACCTGTGGCTCAACCCTCCACGACTGGACTCTGTCTAATTGTGACTCCTGAGGACAGCTGGTGGTGGGAGTTGAAAGTGGTAGAAATGACCATCTTCTTCTTTTTATGTCATTTCTGTAAAATCTCCGGTCACCCAAAAATCTATGAACAGGTCTCTCTGTGGGTTGCACTAAAGACTATTTTTTGAACAGTACATGGACAGGCCAGAGAGACTAAATGAGTCTATTAAGATTGTATATCCTTACACATTACAGTAAACATCAAACTAAATTAATAAATCATCAAAAATGTAAAGCTTTGTCAGGGAAAATCTTGTGGCCATCATAATTTTCAGTGTGACATGAGTATCTGAGTATCAGATCTCATCTAGTCATGAGGTTCCTAATCACAGCTGCAGAAAAACCTGCAGTGAAATCAGATTTCGTTCACAGAGTATATTCATTGATTGAATATTAAAAACATTTCATTAATGTGTGTTTTGGGGAGTTTTGGTGACTTTTTGTGTCCCACTGGAGTGTAAACAGAGACTCTTCTGTCCTGTCTTGTCTGACAGGGATAGTATTTGAGGAAAAACGTGGAATTTTTTGACACTTGCAACTTTATTTCAAGAATATGAGACTCATTTTTCAGTGCATTAAAAAGTGCAAGTCACTTAAAATCTAAGGGGTTTCTTTGCACAATTGT
The DNA here is from genome assembly GCF_027409825.1 of Scomber japonicus. Lineage (NCBI taxonomy): Eukaryota > Metazoa > Chordata > Actinopteri > Scombriformes > Scombridae > Scomber > Scomber japonicus. The sequence goes on from NC_070583.1 coordinate 17,982,813, forward strand.
GATACCATCCATTACCCCAGTTTGACTTTAAATGTCCACCTCTGGATTTGACTCTCTTCTCTCTTGTGTCTCTTAACTCTACAGAAACTAAATCAATTCATTACTTTCTTCTAGACTATGAGAGGGGACTTTAGTCTTTCAGACTCTGCATAATAATCTCCTAAATGTCTCCACTGAGCGTACGCACTCTGGTGTTCCCTAAATAACACATTTAAAAAGTGTATTGTATGTCCAAATGTCCATGATGGGGTGCATGGCCAGGATAGGCTACTGATGGTTGTAATGCTGGGTGATGGGAATGCTTGGCGCATGACAGCATGTAAACAAAAACCAAATATGGTGATCGCCATGGTGACATATCCATATTTCATCAAACCAGAGAATAATGAAGAAACATGATTGAACAATTTAGAGGAGAAAAAAGATATCTCCTCCCCAGCTGCAGGTTATTAAAATCAGGACAGCAAAGCATGATATAAATATACAGGCACTGACATACTGCAATAAGACAGAGTCGACACTGTCGCATTCTGAGCTGCCCCCCCCCCCCCCCCTCGTTCTTTCTGGCTCGCTACAGGCCTGCTCTTAATAGGAGTCCGCTTGTTTATCCGCTTGTGTAATTGTACACAAAGCGGCGATGGTGGCTGATGTGTGAGATTATCACAAGGTCATCCGTCGACGGGATGAGAGCCTGCTTTCACGCACCAGCTTGATCTGGCTTTCACTTGTTTACATCCTTATTTTGGCTCCAGCATGGCCGCTATGGCTGAGCGTAAATCTTAAGACGCAATAAAAACACCCAATTCGGCTGATCTAAAGAGGCTAAAACAGCCAGGATGTGCGCGAGGGAACCGGCGGCTTCCCTCCAAATCCCCCCTCAGTCCCTCTCATTGTTTCCCTTCCATCATGGCAAAAGCGGCGGCCCGTGATTATTTTTATTGCTGGTGGAAAATGACTGTCGCTCATGATAAAGGGGATAAAAAAATCGTGCACTCTATAATTTTTATCACTGCGTAATGAAGCACGAATCTATTAATCTGGGACTGTAGCATGCTGCTATGTACGTCAAGAACCAGATCAACCTGCTATCCTTTCTCTCTGCCTGCTTCAGGACGACCAACATTCACCAAAACCCGAACAGCTCCCTGCATCCCCATCGCTCCTCTTACCTCCCGTGTTTGTGCGTTTGGTGCTGCTGGCCTCCGTTGGGGTCTCCAGGGGTCTTTTACGCGAGTCCGGGGGATCGGACTCCATGTGTGGTTGTTGATTGTGATGATGAGGATTTGAAAAAATCCCGTTTTGCTGTACAGCTCCGCCGGCCATCATTTTCGAGCTTGCTCTTGGATGCTTGGGCTGCGTTTGCGTTTAAATCCCCCCGTTCCGTTTTTTTTACGCAGCGTAGCCTTGCAGATGAGTCCTTGGAGAAGGCGAAAGCGATTTAGGAATTGTAAAATACGCCTGTTTCTTGCGGACGGGGGAGGTTATGCTGCGTGTTTCTCCGTGGTGCGCCGTGCGTGCAGAGAGATGCTGCGCAGGGACAGAAAGAAAGAAACGGTGGAGCGGCGGATGATCAGCTCAAAGAGAAAAAAATCCGAAAACTTCTGCAGATGGAGTGTGATCTAGACTACTAAAAACGTGCAAATGGAGCGTCAATCTTCCATCAACCTTCTGAATATGCGGGCTAGGATCTGTGTGTCATTCCGCTGCAACCGGATAAAAGAGCGTACTCATGTCAGGCAGTGCAGGATGGTGGCGCTCCTCTGCAAAAGCCAGCGAAACGGAACAATAAATAAAACAAAACACCAAAACCCAACCGAAAGACAACGAGTCGAAATCAGCCGAGGAAAAAAGAAGAAAGAAAGGAAAAGGTCGTTGAAGCAACAATAATACAAAAAAAGAAAAAAAAATCCGATGCGTAATTCGTAGGCTAGTGTTATATATTAGGCCTATTTCTTCTTTATCCTGTCCTGGCTCCGATCATGAAGACACCCAGGGGTGACGGGGTTGGGTGAGGAGAGTCCGGAGACGCGGAGCTGGAGGAACACACAGAGAAAGAGACGTTTTTCCTGCTCGTTCTCTCGGTGAAGATGCTGCAGTCTTGCGTTCAGAGCATCCCTTCTCTGACTGGCTGCTGGAGGGAGCGCAGGGGAGCGGCTGACGTCACAGGGCCTGGCGATGCCTTCTCGGACCTCCCGTGAACCCAGACTTCCCAAAATGAAATATTAAAAAGTGCGACTTGTCGGGTAGTGTTTACGTGTTTTGTTAACGAGAGACAAAGCCAGAAAGGGTTACTCTGTGACGTTTGGTTTCCTTTTTTTTAAAAAATTTTTTTAACTATGTTTTGGTGCAGGAAAAACAAGAGAAAAGGCATGTCATTGGATTAGATTAACCTACATTACAATAGATCAGTGGTCTTTAACCATAATATTACCCAAGACTGCAGGTTTTCAAAATATAGGCAGAAATAGCCTTAAAATAAAAAGGCAAACAAACTCTTCACCGGTTAAATATTGCTTCCCCTTAGCTCAAATCCAACTGAAAATCCCCAGCTTTACTATATTGTAGTCGCTGACACATGTGCACCAAGCAGTGGGCTCCTTATTTTGGATGACACGTGAAGGCATCACTAGAGATAACTAGAAAACGAGAGGGAGAGAGCGACGCCTCCGTCGAGACGCGGTTGGCCGGGGCTGCATTTCTCAAGCCAAACGAAAAGGACAGTTATATTCGCTCGGCGGAGTCACATGACGGAGAGGAAAGGATGCGGCGGCGGTTTTTTTTCTTTACTCCGTTACAGCCGTGGCAAATGCAATTATGGCTGAACGGGAGTCTGAAGGTCCCGCTGCGGCCGTTGGAAGGTCTGTAGTCCTGCCTGTCAACAGGCCGAGGGAGCCTCTAACACACCTGGAGAGCTGCAGGAGGAGAGTTCAGCAACGTTTTCTGGCTTGAAATTCAATTAGGAGAAATCAGCAAGTGGAATTTAGTTGGTGGAAATTTAAGTAGGATGTTTTTCATAAAAGTGGGAAAGGCGCCAATTGGTAAAATGTCTTAAAAATTGTTTATATTTGTGATTGTTTGCATCACAATGATCCCCCAAAATCTAAATTTTTTGTTTCCAGCGCACCTGATTAACTCGTATGACCCTCAGGCTAGACTGCAGGCCTCTCTGCTTCCACCTGCACCCAAACCCCACAAAATGTGACACACTTGGTAGTTCTGTGTGACAGAACAACAGTTTTAACACTGACAACATCCCCTATAATAGAGCAAGAATGCAACCTGAGCACCCGGCCTGTCTCACCTGTCCCCTCAGCTGCTGTGTGACCCACCTGTGTGTGCTGTGCCTGACATCTCTGCGTCGCTCTGTCTGGATCTGAAGAGGGATCCTCCAGCACTGTGAGCTGTCTGAGAGAGCTATACCCGCCTCAGTCGTTCTCTCCCTCTCTCTCACACACACACACAAACACTCACACATTTGGCATATTCTCACACACACTCCGAGACACACGCAAATACCTTCTATTCCCTCTCTCCTCCTCTGTCCACTGCTGTATACAGATGCGGTGCACCCTCATTGCCTCTTGTAGATTATAGTCAAGGTGACATTGTGCTGCCTTTGTGCGCACACACACATGCGTACACACACACAAACACATGCGCGCACTCATGCACAGAGTGGCAAAGAGCAGCTCTCACACTATTTCACATCGCCATGAGAAACGCACCGGTGAGCCAGTCTCATGCTCTGGAAATACGTGGCAAATCCGAGGCAGATGGATCCCAAGCTGCAGTCTGAAACATATTCTGCACCACAAACATCAGGCGCTGCTCAGAGCGACAAAAGGCCTGGATACGACCATGTATTTGTAAGAGCTGCTCTGCATAGTGTGTAGACTGTAGCACAGTTTGAGCTGGACACATGCATTTATACATTTGGAGCCAAGACAAAATGTCTTGGAAGCTGAACTGTGAGGGTCCCAAACTGCCAGATTGTCCACGCTGCTGCTGCTGCTGCTGCTGCAGCATATGGAAAAAGTGAAGTAGCCCCATAAGCAGTAAAGCACACAGACTAGCAGCATTCTTGAGTTTTTATTAGGCTGGGGCTATGAGCAGATGTTAGTGAGATTGTTTTCAGAGATTTGGTTCTGCAAACTCCTGTTAGGCTTTGGACAGTGACCCCAAACACTAAAAGCAACTTTCAGAGTTGCCACAACCTATCCTGCACAACACCACATCCAATTTGGAAGCAGCAATGTTACAGTAACTCAGTTTTTCCCACTATGTCATATTTTGAAAGCCTCAGTTTAGGCAACAGCAAATGTTATTCAGAGCTCCACATTAACTTTTACTCTCATGGAATCAGTTAGGAAGAGCAGATTTTCCAGGGGTGGATCTTTCATTTTGGAACCAAAGTTCCAAGTGTTCCCAAGGATGTGACTAAAATGTTTGGTAATGACTCAAAAGCAAAAGGGAAGAAGATCGATAACACGAGCCAACTATACTGTCAAATCTCAAACCTGTAAGACAGTAAAACGGCTCTTTGATTTGACTTGCAGCACAAAATGATCAGTGAGATATACCGTAAAGTGGACCTTTCCATTCCACCAAGCTATCATTAGCCTTGTAATTAAAACAGCATTTACTGCAGTTAATTTACATGCCAATAATCCAAATAAAGACTGCATAAAATCTTGTGATTGAGAACAATGTCATACTCATCAGGTGTGACTTGTGTACACCTGTTAACCCACAGAGTCTGAACATACAGTATTCAGCGTGTTTCTCTCACTCAAGGCTGACTGCAGCTAAATGGATATACAGGATGTAAAAATCAGCTGTGTTGCTAACAGATGTTGGGCCTCTGGCTCCACCTGCTGGCAGTCTTGTGGAAAAGCAGCACATACTCAGAAGATGCTTCGAGGCCAACTTTTGGTGGTTCCTGAAGCTACGTAAACAAACATTAGTAGTAGGATTTCACTCCTTTTTGTTGCTTTTACTCAAAATATCACCTTCTCAAATACATCCAATCATTTTCAAGCCCAAATCGAATCTAAAATATATGAGTGGACAATGTGAACAACTTGTGGAACGACCTTAGCAACAAAGGCTACAGAACAGCTGGATGTTTGTAGTTGTGCACGAACAAGCTGATGTTATCACAAGAAGGAAATAGAGGTAACACTGCAAATGAAGCCCTCAGAGCAGATTGAAGCCCTGGCTCATGACTTTCATTGAGCACTTATTTCGTACCTTCACCTCAAGTTTTGGGTCTTTTAATAATTCTTAACATAGACATCCAACATCATACATTCATGAAAAGAACAGAAAATCACTAAAACCATGATACCCCCCATTTAATGTTTTCTAGGTTAAATTTTTTATGTATGTTTCAGAGTTATAATGCAATATACTGCATTTTGCTGTAGGTCCAGTATGTTTTTGTTCACTCTGATCATAAAGTTTAGTGTTGTTCTGCCAAATAAACAAATTTAAGGGGTTTTTCCCTAAAGGCACTATATATTTTATCTAACTGAAGCATTCAATTCTAAAATGTTACCCATTTCACAAAAGCTGTTACTTAAAGCTCTATGTAGAGTCTCATTAAAATAAAGATCTTGCACATGCCCAGTATATTGCCAACCGGCCACCGCTGACAGTATAAGTGAAGGAGTTTTCCCCCAAAGCTCAGTCTGTCCCCTCCTGTTTCTACATTTGCATAATTGTCCGCCCACCGTGCACTCAGTTTTATCCCAAAAAATCAATAGAAAAGTCGATGCAGACAAGGAGACCGGACCACTCTGTGAAATTGAAAGGAGACGGATGTGATGTGTCCTCTGTATTTTTGTTGTCACTGACCTCACTCATGCCATAACACTAAAGATTTATAACTGAAATCAAACAAACTGGATTATGTCATTAATAAAGACTTTTTCACTCCTACCAGAGCAAAAGTGTGCCAGCGCTCTTGAGAGGAATGCTTTCCTTTTTCTTTGCACCAGACATTTTTCAAAAAAGAAGGGGGTAATTATGATTCAAAAGTGACAGATCCATTGAAGAAGAAAAAAACATTACTCATCATAATACAATATCTAAAAAAAGTGGATCTCAGTCATTGTAAAAATAGGAACTAAACTCTTCTGCATAAAGTAGTCCCAATGAAATCTGTAGTGAGGTCTGTGGGACTTATTCCAAGATTCCAAGTGACAGGGACATTGTCTCTAGACAAATTATATATAGCTGTTGAATAAATTTTGTATTTTTTAAACATGTACATGTGTGTACTTTTATTTTTTCTAAGTGCGTGCGTTATGGTAATTTTGCACAGATGGTGGTGGTGGGGGGGGGGGGGGGTCGTCTAGGTGAAAACCCATTATTTCACCACTCTGGAGGCAGTTTACGAGCTTTCACATAAATCCTCACAGTTCTCTGCACTCCATCTTTAACAGCCTGTGTGTGTGTGTGTGTGTGTGTGTGTGCGTGTGCGTGTGTGTGTATGCGTGTGTGTGCATCTCAAAGATCTCCACTTTGACCTTGCCTTAACCTCGTACTGCAATGTTTTCATGGTTACTGAATTGAGGTTTTTCTTGCTGTTGCACTCATTTTAAGCCACTCTGGCAGATGATTGTCTCAAGCATAACTGAAGTGTTTAAGTGTACGTGGGTGTGTAAGAGAAAAACAGATAGCGGGCTGGTTAAAACAGGGGAGGATGAAGAATAAATCACATCAGCTCATTTGGGATTTCAACCCCCAGAGATGAATTTCTTCCTCCTTGTGACAGAACCGTGAATTGTGACAACCGAGGATTTGGGCTATTTCACTTGATTCATTATATGGCGGAGGAGGAAGGAAAAACAGCCATTATTTAAAAATAAGATTGTAAAAGTATTAGACACATTTTCATATTGAAAATATGACTTTTCCACATAAGAGCAGATCATGCAGATGCCACGGCAGTCATTATTCTTGTGCGGTGGGCTGATTTGCGTGGACTGGCATGGGTCATGAATGATTCTCTGTCTTTCTGATATTATTCCCTTTGTTCAGTGACACTGAAATTAGGTGTGATATATTAGTCTGTGATATTAGAGCTGCGTTCAGGATCAGATTTCTATAGAAGCTTAACAGTTACGTCACAAAATCTCTCAGTTGTGCAACATCTTGGAAATCCATTAGGGTATTGGCTGTGGACAAAAATCATGAATTTCTTTATATAAACAACCAGATTTTAAAAGTTCCCAATGTGGAGATGAGAACAGTTCTGCATGGGGAAGCTCCTGATGTGAGTGTGTGTAACTGGACCGTAAATGTAATGCAAAAATATGCTGAAAAGAGCACATTTATAGGTACTTGACTGGATTACAAAGTTGTGATAAATGCTGAAATCCCATGATGATATTTTATAACCGTTGCATGTCCTCTCTAAAGTATGATTTGTATATTTCCATTTGCCTTTAAGCTTTTAGCAGACACTTTTTTTCCCAGACTGGCTCATAACTTATAAAAGAAACATTTTTAGCTGGACTCCCACAATTCATTAGCAGGTTATATTTAAGGACAGGTTCACAGTTTTTCAAGTGTGTCTTAAAACAACAGTCAAGTGCTCATATGAACACACTGTTTGTCTTGTTGTAATGACTCCCCCTGTTCATACTGGCTACTTAAAGATCCCCTTTCACTGTCAGTGATGGGGGGCCAAAATCCACAGTGTATCCACACACAGTAATTTAAAAGTTGATGTGAAGCTTATATGAGGCTTCAGCAGAGTTAGTTTTATCAAGTGGATATCTGCCACATGTACAATCTTTTTAATATCAAATTCCCTCTTTGTGTTTCTCTGTTGAGCAGTGGTGGAAGTATAGTAACAAAAAGAGGGACTTTGCCACTAAAAAGACTGTAAGGTTGAAACATATCTACTTGATTTGACTCATTTGGACAGCTGAAGCTTCATATAAGTTTCCGATCAACTTTTAAATACATTTTTTCACAGGAGGACTGTGGATTTTGATCACTTAAAGGCTCTTCTAATGAAGAAAAAATTGTTCCTGACTGTTGTTTTAAGACAAACTTGAAAAACTGTGAACCCATCCTTTAAATGGCTGCAGCAGTGATATTCAACAAGATGAAGAAAAACAGAATATATATGAAATTAACCGAGCACTATATCAGGGTTAGGTTTCATTTGGTACCATCTAGTGAACCTAATATACGGAAGTAGCTCTAATACTTTATAAATACTGTACATCACCTTTTAAATATCATCAGGAATATTGCATCTTAAATATGAACTCCTGCAATGCAGCTGCTGATGGTACCAACATAACCACGAGCACAAAGTCGAGCACTGCTTCTGCTTTAACTGTTTATTGCCTGAATGAAACTGAGTTTAAATAGAATGGAACATAAAGTGGTTGTTATGATCTACATACACTGGATGGTGCTCTTGTCCAAGTTTCTGTATATCATGCGTCCAACTGCACAACTGTGTGTTTGAAATTGAAAGCCTGTAATAGGGTTCAGGAAGTTATTAAGGTTTGTCTTACAAGAAACCCAACAAATAAACATCCTGGTGGTTTATTACAGTAGTGTATGATCCTCTAAGAGTGTAGATTGAACCTGACCTTCAATACAACATATTACGTTATCCCCCATCATTAGCAACACAATGATTATATAATTAGAGCTGCAACTATTAGTCGATTAACCAATTAGCCGATTGACACAACATTAATCTGCAACTACTTTAATAATCAATTAATAGTTTTAGTCATTTTTTAAAGCAAAAATATCAAATATTTGCTGCTTTCAGCTTCTCAAATGTGATGATTTAATGATTTGGTTAAAATTCTCAGAAGTTTACATTTCTGAGCAAGAGACACATCACATCTGCAATCTGATACAATAATCTGATTACAATCTGTTGTAATTTGACTCCCGTAACGGCCTTACATAAGTGACGCCCATGCAATACAGTAATACAGCTAGCTGAAGTTGTGGAGGGAAGGTAAACACGACAGTCACGTCTATGATATTCTTTTACCACACCAGTTTGTTTGTTCAGCATCGGTCCAGTCTGGGTACCGTGAGAAAGTTCCTTCTTATTGAACGAAACAGAAACAAATACAAAACACATATTTGTACTATACAGTATGAAGCGGACAGTCCCCTGTCTCCACTCAGAGGCCAAAAGTACAATCAAGAGGATCTTTTATTGTATTTTACATTGTGTTATATATGTTGTGTAATATTCTAAAATGTTATCTTTTTAATGCATTTCTTTTATTAATAAAACCTGACCTCCTGGCCTTTTTCTGCATTATTTTAACTTCTACTGTTGTCAAATGTGTATCAGTACTTCGACCTTAATAAGATAGTGTGGTACTATTTCTTCTCTTACTAATCACAGTCAATAAATAAATGAATCATTTTGTTTTATTTCATGGCTAAAATTCGAGGCTAAAATGTCAAATTGAATGATTTAAACACTCCAGTAATCCATTAACCCCCCCTTACAAATTCTGCTGGTTGAAAATAAAGAATAATGTCAGGAGGTGAAGAGCCGAACTCCAACATATTTCATTACCTAAAAGAGTCTTCACATTAAGAAACATGAGACAGTAATACAAGACAAACAAGTTAATTATATCACTAGCTGAAAATAAGCCTGGTTATTGGTTTAGTGTTTAGATCATTTTAAATAGAAAACAAACCAAAAGGAGAATCACTGATCAGCCAACAGCTCGAGCCCTCATCTCGACAGAAATAGGAGATGAAAAAGGAAAATTCTGTTAATAAACAGCGAATGGGGATAAGATTTTTGTCCGTCTCTCTCGCAGATGATCGAGACTGTTTGTTTTCTCGAGGCAATGCAGTTTACTTTGGACGTTCTCCTCCATGACTACTGGTTTACACTGTTCCAGTCTGAATACATTCCTGCTGAACCCTCTGCTCATAAACAAAGGTTGCAGCTCTGCAGAGGTGAATGATGCACCCCTGCATGGAAATATCAAGTTATGACCAACTAAACTTGTTATTTATAAAAAAGTCCCAAATCCCAACAGTAGAAAAGGCTGCTGGAGGTAGGGTCCTTAAACAAGTCCACTCTATTCATACTGGGACCTGGATTCAATCTGAGCTAGGTCTGACTATGTAGGTTTTTTACGTGTCAGATTGGGTCAACACCAGGTACTCCTTGTGTCTAGTTTTTGGTATCCAGCACTGATCTCAGTGGGGTTTTGAGGATGTGCACATGACTTAAATCGATACTTTTGCACCATGAGGTCTTTGGGCTGGGTTTAAAAACTGTCTGGTTAAACAAAACAGAAACATTGTGATTATGTGCCTTCATGTAAATTCCTGTTGTTTTGAAGTACCTCTGGATGCAGTCAGATTTCTAATCTGACCAATGGAGACACATAAACAATATGTGGCTAAGCATAAATTAGGGTGACATCTGGATTTTATTCAGATATGAGACACTTGAAAGGACAAGCATAAACGGAAGCCTAATGCTAAGCTCGGCTAACCACATCCTGAATCTGGCTTTGTATGCACTGCAATGCACACACGAGGTTGATTCCTTCTCATCTTAATCTCGGAAAGGCGTTTCTATAAAATGTACTTCTTTACCTGAAGTAACAACTGATGGTCAATTTCTAATTCATGATTGTCTCAGTTAGTCAGTGTTTAGTGGAAGTAACTAAACCTGACAGCAGAATGTTGTTTGCTCCAAGTAACATCAGTAAAATCATGCATACTGTAGCTTAGTTCAAAACATACAGTACATCATATTTCCTGTGCCATCATTGTGAAAATGACAACACAGCACACGCAGGTTCTGGGGGAATGCATACAATAGCTTTGAGACAGCCTCACAATATATCAAAAAAATCAGCCAGGCTTCATTAGACAACTGACAGCACTGTATTAGCCATTGATCATTTTGGCGACTGTCTACCCCTGAAACTTTACAAATCGACACTCGGCCACTTCATCAGAGTTGGCTTGAAAATGTGTTGTGAATCTAGAAAGTCACAGGTTCAGTCCACAGCTGTTCCTGTTTTTGTGGCCCTATTACAGTTTCCTTTACCAAGACTCCATTATATGTCTATTAAAGATAGTGTTTCTAGTTTGTATACATTTTTTTATTAGATGTAGATGCTGTACACAATTTAATACAAACATCAATATTTCCTTCCCTGGAACATTTTACTGGAGATACTTCTGGTATCTCCAGTCTCCAGTCCCACTACCAATCTCCTCCTAGACCCCAGACTCAGTCCACACTGCTTGCTCTCACTCCAGTCTCAGATGTCAGCCCTCCTCTTACGAAATATCACAGACCTTACATTGACACAGCTGTACTATCTGGACGACCACAGGGACTATCTGTTAACAGGAAGTAGGCTGGCTTCACGCCTCAGGGCTTATTTTCTTATTTCCTCTTATGGCCAGCCAATCAGAGCAGGATTCACACGCAGGAACAGACCACCAGCAGACTGTCGGGAAACATCTGCAGAGGTTACAGAGGGTGTCGGACACATTTTAAGTAAATCAAGATAAATGAAGCTGCTGGGTCATGCTTGAAATGGCCTGCTAATAGTTTGACCTGCCAGCGGAAGAGGAACGCTTATACAATTTTTTTTTGAATGATTGAACCTTTAACTTTATGAATTCTTAATAGGTTAATAAATTATGTTAGTTTACATAATATATATTAACAAAACTTAAATATGCTGTCCCCATTATTTATGTGTTGCCATTGTGATAGGTGACTGATGAGCTGTGAAATAAGCTGTTTAGTGTGGAATGAAGTCAGACTAAGCCATCGCAAATCATCTGTGATTGATGCGAAAATAGTTTGATGTTTATTCTGCAAGTATTCACTAAATGAAGTGTGACAAACAAATGATTCAGGACATAACAGGGCTTGTTCAAAAGGACAGAGATTCTGGCTCTAAATTTGAAAACTGGGATTACAGCGAGAAGGTTTACAAGAGTGTTGTTTGATTTTTAATGTGATTTTAACCCCAAAGTTCATTGATGAGATGGGGTGAATCGATAAAAATAGGCAAAGACATGTGCTAAACTGCAAAATATGACCCAAGTTTTCATAAACTGGAATTATCCAGTGAGTAAGCAATGTCAAACCTAACATATAGTTGACAGATTCATGGATACATCCACAAACAGCTAACAACCAAAATAGAGAAAAATATCTTCTTCTCGTGAATCATCAGGGTGTAGATGGACAAGATGGTGGAAAAGTTCCACATCGGTCTGTCATCATAGGAGTTGGTATTATCATTTTCAGCAGAGTGACAGTCTCTCAAGTATGATGCTCAGTGTGGCAATACAGTGGTCAGTTGAGACTCCAATAATCCATAGTTTCACAGCACAGTCCAGCTCAGATGTAGGAAATGACAGGACAAACTGTGGGAAGAGCAAGCAAACCAGCTGAGCAGCAAGGTGGTCACTCAGTGAAAACCTCTGCTCTACCTGAGAGATTACTGTGTCTCATGCATATATCTTCTCATAAACACATCTAAATATTCAGAAAGATGTTTCATCTCCACTAGCCACTTTTTCTTGAAAAAAACTTTGAACCAGCAGTTTTAGTTATGACAGCTGGTTGGCTTCAAGGCGCTTTGATTCCAAATAAAGGGCTTCAAACCTGAGCTTGAGTTTCTTTGAGCTTTCTGAAGTTAGTTGGCGTTAGCTAAGAAAGCTTCCCCTCTTCTTGGTGACTGCAAATTTCAATTTAGCGCCTTAATCCATCAACAACGTTGAAATAAGCCACAGTTGATTGGCTGTCTGCCTCACAGGTAACCAATCAACAGATAGCCAATCAGCAGACAGCATAAGACTGACTCAGTGATACAGAGTATATACTTGCACTGAAACATGTGGCTGGAAATATAGATATAGCCTAAATACTGCTCTGGAAATGTGAATACCATAATATAAACCAAACTTTAATATATCACTAAAACCAACACTTAACCTTAAAGGTTGAATATGTAGAATATTTATTAAAAGCTATATTTTTTTTAAAATAATACAGCCACGGGGCGTTTTGAGGGGTACAGAATGAAAGTATTGCTTTTCCATAAAAAAAAATGTTTAGTCTGAATTAATATTTTTAAAATTTTTTGACGGTTCGACAATGACGTTCTGACATGTTCTGTGTACATTGTACCAGCCAATTAACGGCCGGAATTGCGGGTTGCCAGGATTGTCTGTTGTTCCGGTGCAGCTACTGTAGGCTGGCACTGGGTGAAATGGAGTTGTAAACAAACACGGCCGTGTTGGACTCACTAAAACCAGCGTTTTTTGCTCTCAAGTACAACTTTTCATCACAAAACTTCGAAGGTAAGACAGAATATCTGTTAGTCGCTGTAAATAAGTGGTTGTTTACCTTTGTATGCTGCTGGTTCACTGAGTTTTTAGCGCAATAATAGTGGTACTGTTGAACTCGCCAGGGTCTTAGCTTTCATATGAGATGCTATTTGTTTGTGTACCATGAAGTATCAAAACGGTAGCAATGGAAACGTGGAGAGTGGGTTGACTTTCTGACGCTATTCGGATTTTGATATTTGATCATTAACCTCTTAACGCACGCTGTTCCGTTCACGGGACGGGACGGATGTTAGGAGGTAGCCACACGGTCTTCTGAATGTTTTAAACACCAACCCTTAAACATATATACTCATGCCGTACATTGTTGGAAAGCTTAGATTGTCCTGATTCATTCAAGACCACTCACGACTTATATGGTTGCTCACAGCCGTAATAGTATTACCGATTAGCTCGGCTAGCCACTCAGCTAAGTGAGAAAAGCTATAATGACTACATACCTTCAAAGTCTTCCCTTTATCCACAACGATCATCTTATGACTCAGGACTTTCTGTACAGCTCGCCAAGTATCCATTCTTGTGAAATATGAAATCCGTTTCCATAAAACCGGAATATTTTCCTCAATATGTCCATGTATTTAGTCCAACGCGTAATGTAATAACACAAATAACAAACCATATACGGTCCGTTTACGTCATTTCCTGACCTGCGCGTCCATCTCAGACTACACGTGACTAGATGTTTACGACCGTGAGCCTCTTCTGCTTCTGACGACATCACACACAAGCCAATCGGTGTTTAGGATTAGGCAGTACATGCAGAGACCTCTATGGCAGAGACATTGCTGCTACTCCCACTGGCGTTACAATGTAATGTACCTCGATGGTTTCAAGTCAGTTACAGCGAGGGTATGTTCGCTTCCTGTTTTCAAAATAAAAGCACCAACTCTATCGTTATGGTTTTCTTAATAATAAAAGGCAATGGGTGTTTTATTTTGTGAAAATGACCGGAAGTGCGTTACTCGCTACGGCTAACTTGAGTGGCTCCGAATTCGCAGGAACAAAACTTTAAGCAGATGTTATTTGGACAAATTAGCGTCACATTGTGGATCTAAAGGGCTACTTTACATGTGGATAAAATGGTATATTTACAGAGTTAGAGCTAAAATAAAATCCGGCACCGGATCTGGCAACCCGACTGCTGGAAATACTTTTTGATTGTTGCGACTACGATCTCGAGACATTAGATGGCGTTGTTCTGCTCATTCTACATATTCTACCTTTAATGTTGTACCATGAATCTTTTTGAAATAATAATAACCTTTTCCAGTTTTGGTAGTTTCATGTTGAAGTAGGCTATAGCTCTTCATTTAACATCCGTATGTTAATGTCTTTTTAAGTTGCCATAATGAAGGAAGTACTTCCGAGAAATAAACATTATAAAGAACCCAGTGTAACATTGTTTCCCTCCAGCTAACAGATGGTAACTCTGTGCATCAGCTGTGAAAAGGGCTTCTTTCAAACTTGTGCTGATGAATAGTGTCAGTCCAAAGCAATCTAGTGCAGTGAAATGCAAAATTATTTAAAATTTAAAATGTGAGACACGTAATATATGTTCTTTAATTTAATTTCACTACTACAACACTAAAAAGGTAAATTCCTCGACATACATCCCTCTTCATGAACCGGTAATCCTCATTCTCACATTTAACAAAGAAAGTGGTGGTATTCTGCAGAATCATGTGATAACTAGCTCACAGGATTGTGAGATAATGTCATAACAATGTCACGAGAAACTGCAATACAAACTTTAAGAAACAAGTGATTCATTCTTTTTTTCTTTCCAACACGAAGAACAGAACAAACCTTTGTTAAGTGTGATTAGACTAGACACACTGACTCATTTCTCAGGTAGGATTTGTATTTTAATTGTACCTTACTCTTATATTAACACAATGACACTTGTAGAACAAGTTTTTTAGTATTTGACAAATATATTACAGCATGTTCAAGATAAGTAGACTTTTTTTTAGTCAGAGGCTTATGTAATTGTTTTATGTGGCCACAGGAAAGGCTCATTTTTACTTGGCAGACAGGTGTCTGTAAAGGTCATCAGGTCATCTAAAACATGTTCCATTGAACAATTTGACCACTGTTTTAAATCAGTCCAGAGCAGTGCAGAAAAGTGAAAATACAGAAAAAAAGAAATTTATAAATGCAGGCATTAAAGGACACAAAGAACACAAAAACTCCAAAAATATTTACCACTATACTCTCACTGAATCTGATCTTACTGAGTTGGACACTGTATAAAAATAATGCACAGTGAGGTATTCTGATATGGGAAATAAAGGACTTTGTGTTGCTCTTCTTTTTCATCTTGTCCAATATTTTCTTTCATCTTGTCCATTATTTTTACCCCCTGTATTGAACTGTGATCATTTACTCTAAACCCAGTAACATAGAGATGCATCTGCTTGATAAACAAGATCCTACTCTGTTTTTCTGTATCAGTTTTCTTTGGTTCTTATTTTAGCTTAATGAGAAGAATATATTTTCCAATCCATTAGGGCTAAAAAAGCAGCACTGTACATTAATGTTTATGCTTTTCTATTCTAGGCGGTGTGCAAGTGCATATCTTGATTTCTCTGCCTCTCTCTTTCTTCCAGGTTCATTGTTACAGAAGCAGCGAGGCGGTGTAGGACATGATGACTGAGGATCAACACCAGACGTGAGTCAGACTTTAGAAAATTATGACTCCGTGAAGCTAAAACAGAAAAAGCCATTGTTTCATTTCCTTTCACCTCTTATCTTATCAAATAACAAAATGTCACACACAATAACCAGCAAGAACACATAAGCATGTATGTATTCATATGTTTCTACACATTCAAGATGCATGCATATATGCACAATCACAACTAAACACACTAATACGACTGATGGGTAGTGTTAAAAACACACATTGTATGGTGCCCTATACAGGACCATACAATGAGTGTTTTTAATTAGCCTTAATAATATGATATATAACCAAAAGTTTCTTTTGGGTATGTTTTTGTTCCAACAACTTCTTCATATTAAAGGGTCACAAAGGTCATTCATGTCTCCTGCTGCTAAGTAAATTTTCGCCTCCCCCTAAGAAAGAAGTCACCTTATATTAACATCACCTGAACTGCTTCAATTCCTCGGGTCATAATTACTACGGCCACTAGATGGCCGTATATCTGTTAACCTAACCTAACACGCAGCTAGGTAAAAACCAGGCGGGGAGTTCCGGTCCTCTGCAATGAGGCCAACTAGTAACTAGTAAGTCACGTAGAACTGCATTCTATCAAAAGGCCACCCGGGGGGCAACCGTTTTGTGTTCAAAAGGACTCTATACAAGTCAATGGAGAATTCACCAACTTCTCACTTGATTTCTAGCCTCAGTAAACATTTTTAAAATGTGTTTATGGTCTCAATCGCTAGTTTTAAGCCTTCTTGAATGCAGTATGATGTTCATTTGTGAAGTTTTGACCTCCCTGATTTTATATTTGATGATAAAGCAGGTTATGCATCAGGGCGTGGCTACGTCGTGATTGACAGGTTGATTGATTCACAAGTTCAGGAGGGCGGACAGATAGACTGTATGGAAATAGCTATGAACTTGTTTCACACCAGCAGTTTTGTGGTTATAGTTATAGCATCACCAGGTTGCTGGTGTAGACTGTGGTAGGTAGGCGTGCAATTTCCTCGAGATCCAGCCCTCGCAACCTCCCCCGCTCCATCCTCTTGCTCCTCCGGATGCCCATATAAGTCGAATCTGTGTTCTTTTTTCCTGGAATGCACCTCAAATTTTCAAGATGGCGCTACTCAGATCCAATACTATTGGCCTCAAAGCAGCAGTCCACAAACCAATGGGTGACGTCACAGCTGTTACGTCCATTATATACACAGTCTATCGTAAAAACTGTAGATACATGTTTGTGAACACTTTCCTATAAATGCAATATAGTGTTAATAATTGTTATTAGTCCTAGATAGCTACTGATAGGGGAATGTATTGATCATAGACATAGAACCTGAATCAGATAATAAGTGATTATCACTTGTTTGATGTGAACATTAACATATGCATTGTGAAACTGTGCCAATGAGGCCCCTGACCAAACCTATAGTCCAAAGCTTAACCCTAACACCAAGTCGTAACCCTCTTAAGAAGTCAGATCTGGACTGAATTACTAAGTGAGAACATATTTTCCTCACAAATAAATTAAATCACTTGCTCCTCACAAAAATAGAACATACAAAGATATACACACACACATATACACAGAGGACATTTTCTCCACTTTCTGTGAATCTTTGAGATATCAGCCGCCCGGTGACTCACCGCTCAATACTGAGAGGGACAACTGCAAATCACTGAAGCAATTTCACCTTAATGTGAACACAGTTCTCTTTATAGCTGCAATCAGCAAGAATGTATTGTGGCTTTGGACTTTTCTGTTGAACCATCCACTCTTTAAATATAGCTCTGCCTTTTCTGCAGATACATGACTATTTTGTTGTTTGTATTGTCTGAGTGCTGTAGTCTCAGATAGCTGCTCTTTCCTTTAGTCCTTGGTGGCTTGTGATGTAGGAGTGGAACAGGCAGAAAAAGTATTTACAACAAAAAAGTGAATGTTTAAGAGGGTAATTGCTAAAAATATCTGTTGCTATGGGTCATGTGTTTGGTAAATATTAAATAAACTAGCTGAACACTAAATAAACACACAGCTAAATTAAGACACATTAAGTGCACTTTAGATTCCCACATCCAGCAGGTAATTTGAGTGTGGATTAGGAAGGATGCATGTGAGCAAAATGACCAAATGTCATCCCCCTTGATAATCTGCAATCCCCCCTTTCATATCCCTTATTAGCAGAGAGAGTGCAGGTGCAGAGACTATGTTTTATTTGTTAGTATGCCTGATTAACTGATTTTTTTATCTGACTGAAGTTTGTGCAAGTTTAAATCTAATGTCCTTACCATGGCTCTGGAATATCAGTAGCCTGACTGTGCTGTGTATTGATAAATCTATAGGGCTGTCCATGGTGCTGAAGTAGCAAATATATTTGTAATTACAACTGCCAGATTTTGTCTTGGGTATATAATATTCTCTAAACTATATACAATAAATTCTAAATTCTACACTATATTGTAGACTATACTCTATAGAGTAGTGTCACCTTCTTCATCAAATTGACAAGTAGCAACATGTAGTCATGGAAGAGCGATAGGATTATAGAGACACACTGCTGCCTGCAGTATTTCTTTAATATTCCTATAATATTTCTATAATCATTCAATAACCTCTGTGCTGCTAAAAATACCACCGTAGACCAAGCCACCCCTGTAACAGAATATTTTTGTGGAGACATGAAACAACTCTAGTTTTTACTAGAGATGTTTAGTGTGACCTGGCAGTGGAGCAAGTAAGCTGAGGACATTAACCTTCACTGACTGTATTTAGCCTTATAGCAGATCTATTAAATCAAAATTGTAATTGCAAATATAATACAAAGTGTTAGGCTAGCTACATCTATATGATAATCCTTCAGTCCTATAGGGTTAGGCCATCCCCCCTTGTTAAAAATGAACAAATCACATACTGTCCACATCCATTAACATGTCTCAAGCTTGACCAGGTTTCAGAGTACATGAATTATGGATTATCATTTGCAATTCCCTCTCTGACCTCTTTCAATTTACTGTGAATCCCAAACCCTAAAGGCTTTGTGTGATTCAAGCACAATGAATTTGTATTTCAAATGAGCAGTGTCTCAAGATTTGTATAATGAGGCTTTGGATTATTTGAATAAATACAGTACAGTTTATTGAGTTTCTAGATTACTTTGAAGAAACTCATCTGTGCAGACAGGACCGTCTCACCTGATGTTCATGTGTTTTTGTTGTACGTTTTGACTACATTTATATCACCTTCATTGTTATATGTTTTTAAAACTGTGGTATAATATTTTAATGTATGCAGCAATTAACGTTGAAAAGCAATACTAATAAAGACTGAATCAAATGAAACATATGTAATCAAGTAAATGAACATGCTTATTCTACACCCGCTGATTTGATGATTAGATGTGCACTTACTGATTGAAATGTATTGTATTTTATATCACAGTGTGTAAAATGTGCATCTAAATATATTCATCACTTAAAAAATGCAGTAAGAGGAAAAACCAAATATAATGGTATTTTTTAAAGAAGAAACAGTTTTTAAAAAATCAATGACAGTCAAACATAATGGTGTATTTGGAAGAAAAAACTTTGTTGTAAAAAATGTTAAAGGATTTGGAAAATGTATAATGGTGTCAGCAGCAGCCTTGTTATGTAAAAGGTAAACATCAGGAGGGGCCAAAGTTTGGACATACCCGTGTAAGCAAAAATGAGGGTATAGCCATAGGAAGAGTAAGGATGAGACCATGAGGCCATGGGAGGAGTTGAGTATTTTCCACTCCCAGTTTTTGGGAATAAAAAAAGATAAAAGACAGCTAATACTCAATGTTAGATCATTTTCCATAGACCTTTTCTGTGTGTCTCAGGTTTTGCTGCCGGCAATAAATACTCTACTGCGCTCAGCTTTGAAGACTCCTGGTGATTTTAGAGTCACCAAAAAACTTTTGAACACCAAAGTACGAGACTTCTTGACACAACAAAGCATATCACAATAATGAATATAGGAATCACTGATTAATCACTAAATGTATGGTTATGCAGCTGCGAAAATTGGTGACATTACAGCTCACTGTCTTGTAGCTGCATCCACTTACTTGGTAGATGGAGTTGTTTGAAGGAGTGTGGCTTGTTGGGGATTAGATAGGAGCACAGGGCCAATGATAGTGTGTGTAAAGCAGAATAAGATAAGAACTACAATCAAGTTGTGGTCTACAACCTGTAAAAATACTGTTGATGGAAAAAAAACATCAAATCAAGGTTTTGTAACAAATTTGACCTACAATTAGTGATTGAAAAACCCCATGGACCCATGTACACATACCTGCGTTAATCAAATTAAACTGTTAATACCCTCTGATTACACAATTTATCAAACAAAGCATCTCTTACTGTACACAGCTTATGTTTGCCAGTTTTCAAAGCAAGAAAACACAAACATAAGTTTTCCTGATTCACAGCAGTTCAGTTGAGATGTTAAGCACTTTTTATTTCTTTTTTTTTTAACAGCAAGGCAACATAAACAATATTCACAATAAAGATAAATATATTAAAAATGCTGGTAATACTACAAGCAATACAGAATATAATAGAAGATTTGATGAAAGCTAGAATGTCAGCAACAATAATAACAGCGATACTAAGCTGTGCTAGCAGCCAGAGGCACTTCATGATGTATTAGAATTAAGATAAATGAAAACCCAAACCGTGTTTCACTTCATTACAGCTTGCCAAACAAATGTGTCATGTTGCAATAGTTTAAAGAAAAATTACTTAAGCATTTTTTTCTCTTTATAACATTGATAAAAACTTTCTAATTGTTACAGATTAAAGTTAAAGTTTTTTCAGATATAGATTCACCATAACTTACCATCACTTCTTTTATTTAGACATTTAACTCAACAGATTATATCTGTTATCCTATGAAGCTTTATGAATATAGGCTACAGGAAGTCTAATTGTGAACCGAAGGTCATTTTTAGCTTTAAAAAAGGGTTAATGCTGTACAGTACCAGTCAAAAGTCTGGACACTCTCATTGAAGTGAAGGTAGGTGGGTAGGGAAATTGTCCAAACTTTTGACTGGTACTGTTCATCAGGCGCTGGTGACGTGCTTCCTCTGCCAGGATGGAAATATGACTGACTGTATGACGTTTTACAACAAAGTTCAGGAACGAAGACCACGCCTCGTACCTTCTCAATTCCCGCACAAGCAGTACTTCACACCCTATCCGCTCTATCCCTCTTCGTCTCATTTCGAATATACCACAATCACGCTCAGTCATCCCAGCTTCCCGGAGCCCTCGGCCTCTTTTCCTCCGAAGAGTGCCACCGTCGTCAGGCAATCACCTCTCTATGTCTCCAGGGGAAGATCCTGCTCCCGGTGATCCGGAGCTGCTGCTCCTCCCCGCCGCCCCCCTCTCTATCCCGCTTGAGGTCCGGCAGCCAAGGCCACCAGCGAAATGACTGCGACCGGGCGCAAAATCTGCACCATGGACTCAACCCGCACGGACTCAACCAGTTGAACAGCACTTTTCACCACCTAGACTGAAAGTCCACACTCTTCCAACTTTACACGAACTGCAGCAAAACACCACGCGAGTCGATGCCGATGACGTCATCGCACGCTACAGTGCCGTCCGCAGCTGTCTCATTCATTCATTCATTCATTCTTGTTTGTTCATTCATTCATTCATTTGCGCATTCATTTGTTCATTTATTCGTTTGTTTGTTCATTTGTTTGTTCATTTGTTCATTTGCTCATTCATTCATTCGTTTATATCATTAACAGAGGCCGTTGACATAGCTCAGACATCATGTCCTAAAGATAAGAACAACCTCAATTCAAACATACATCAGCAGAATCAACTTTATCATTAAATTGTCCTCTGGAGCTCCATGTCCTAGCTTTTCCCGTATGTTAAATAAAGGACTCCGTAAAGCTGAACCTCATCCCACGGCAAAATGTAGACCTCTCACCTTAGACCTTCTCACACACCGTATCAGAACCCTCCGCACCGGCTACCTATCCCCGTATATGGTTTGAGAATCCATGTTCCTACTGGCATTGTTCGGTTTTCCGCGCTGTCCAGAGTCCACCACTTCCTCTTCTTACAATGACCCATCACAACACTCATCTTCCACCTCAGAGAAAGCAAATATAATCAATCCGGCCAGTCACAACCGGTTTCCCTATTCCGTTCGCATCCATTCCTGAGCTCTTACGAATCCACTATTCATTACTGAAACAGGTACAGTAACCACAAGTTTCGGTTCCACTTCCACCTACGGCAAATACTAATAGAATCTAGCGTATCCCCAGAATCATACTCAAGTCATTCATTCCGCATTAGTGCCGTCTTCTCAGCTTCACGACAAGGTATCCCGGACAACATCTTCCCTATCCGTCAACCATGTTTCCTTCCACATAATAAATACTTAAACTCATATCTTAGTTGGTGTGGTCGTTAGTGAATTTACCACTTAGATTAAAACATGCATCTTAAAAAGGGATTCTGGGTCACATTGGTCACAGTTGTAGGAGGAATAAACAGCTCACCAAGTGTTCAATAAAACTGAAACTGAATTCAATTTGTCGGGATGAAGGATTTATGTACAATAAGGCAATTAAATGAGTAACTCTTGGCATATCTATCTTTTTGCCTTTTACTGCAAACTCAAGTAGGCTACCATTATACTTTTATCTTTAAACATCAAACTGTTTTTTTTGTTTTGTTTTGTTTTGAATACCTGAATGAACACGCTCATTTTGATATTAGGGCAATATCAGATGTTGAATCAGTTTATTAACATGATTTTGGAAGGCAAGCCACTCCTTAAGATAAGATAAGATAAACTTTATTAGTCCCCTAAGGGCAATTTGTTATGGGCACATAGTGCTACATGGTTGCATAGCAATATACACAATTACAATTATACAGATACATACTGGTAGACAACACAAGACAGAATTCCATCAGTTACATGTAGCCAGTCATATGATAATAAGACTTCTGGACGAAGTATATTGACAGTGAGACTGAGTACAACCACGTGATATTGCGAAACCCAGAATATAACTAAGATAATGACAGTGACAGTAATCACAGTGGTCTGGTGGTCTTAGTACCAGCTGGTTGAGAGAGACACGACAGGGCCAGCAGATGCAATACACTGGTAGTGGTAGTAAAAGAAGTTTAGGGCTCAGGGGTGTAGGGTGTGCCAGGCAGGGGATCCACAGCAATGAGCCTCCCCCATGCTTGGCTTGGATATTGGACCACAGCGTTTAAGTTGGGATAAGTTCGATGCATTTTTTATGCAAACAAACAAACCTTAAATTGTAATCCCTGTTGTTTTTTTTAACAGAGAACTGGAAGGGGAGCTATACACAAATGCCCTTCATAATAACATTATGTAAGATACCAACATAGCTTTACTGGCCAGTAAACTGCATACTTTAGATTATTTACATGCAACAATAATACAACTATAATCTTTGAATCTTTTAAATATTTCACATGGTATATTTTTATGGTGTTGTCTGTGCAATTTTAGACTTTAAAGAGTAAACAGAAACTCATGTTTCTTTTATATGAAATGGACTGCTGTTTTATATAGTAGTTACTTACATCTTTTACAATGAAAGTTAAGTAATTGATGCATGTTGCGTTCTCTCTTTTTTACTCAATGTTTACTCAGTGTCAAATAAAAGTGCAAAATCATCAAATTTAGGGAGTTCAATTCATCAGTGGGTAACTGTGGCTTCATTTGATGCTTGAAGCATCTTTTTCTGATGGCATGTCTCTGTAGAAAAACCTCCAGCTTGTTCAAAGTGCAATAGCTTCACTGAAGAAATGAGTATCTTCCTGATTTACAATTTAAATTTTAACTACAGAGTTAAATTTAATTATTTATGCATAAAGCCTCTATAACTGTAACTGTTTTTCAGTTACGGTTAGCTTTATACTGTATGCTCCAGTTTTACCTCTGGTGCTAAACTGCACTGCAACCATCTTTTATGTCCCTGAGGTGTTTCCTTACCTGATAATAAATCACTCTTATGATCAGGTGAGCAGCTGGTAATGGCAGTATGGCCTCTGGTGAGCTGCTATATTTAGATCTATAGCAGAGGTGACCAGTGAAGCGTAGAGGGCAAGAGACAATGTTCCCGCAGAGATAGAGCAAGATAGAGCGAGTTATGTCCTGTCTCTCCTCCCAAGAATGGAACGAAAGGTGTGTGTGTGTGTGCACTCACTCTTTTTACTCCGTACACACATGCAGTGAAGCCAACAGAGAACAGGGAGTAAAAATAAGATTCCCTCTGACAATGGTGGAAAGGAAACACTTACAAACTCACACATACACATATTGTCAAAGATAAATGCACAAGTACATACAGTATCCTTCTTGTAAGTAGACACATGCATGCATACGTGGACACACATCTACAGATTATACAGTGTTCTTCATGTCATTCATTATCTATATAGCCCGTGGGAGTCCAGAACAGGACAAAGTGATGAGTGAAGAGGGTGACTTTGTGTTGGCAGCATCCCAGACCTGCTCTTTCTGCTGCTGCATAGAGAACACGATTATGAGAGAATAGCTGCAGTGTTGCAGGTACAAACAACAGGAGTTCTTGTGTTTGTGATTTGTGGCTGTTTCACCTCTGTGTCTCTGCACGTGAACCACACATTCCTGTTTTCTGATCAGTCACCCCTTCGATAAAGGTACATTTAAAGGGATAGTTTGGAATTTTTTGAAGTGGTGTTGTAGGTAGTCCTTATGGTTAAGAACATGTAGTGCTAGAGGAAAGGGCTGTCTGATGGTAAGCTAACATATTCTAAATAGAGCATGCACTTACACTGGGTGGGCCTTTTTTTAGGTGGCTAAAATACAGTTTGCTGTTTGCCCTGTCCACAGCAGTACATTGCTTATGTTCCGTGCTGGTACTGCTTCTCCAAACTGAGGGAGTGCCACTGAATATGGATAACTACCTCATACAGCTTCACTTCCAAATATTCTAACTATCCCCTTAAGGACTTTGCATGCTTCAGACAAAGTAGTTAGAAAAGTTTATACCAAAGGTAAACCAGTGTATTCTAAAAGGCTGCACTCAAAGGCAGGTTAAAAACACTTACCGTCATAGTGAAGAGTGAGATGTGATAAATTGTACAAATGGGGCACACATTTTTCAACACTCTGCCCTGAGAGTCATTTATGGTGTTGCACTTGGCTGTACACCAAAATGACAAAAGTAGTCATGTCAAAAGTAAGAAGAGAGATTGAGAGAGATATTCAAACCCCTCCTACTTTCATACATCTGCACATCGGACCAATTGCTTCATAATAATAAAAGTTTTAAGGTCAAACAAAGAAACACAGATGGATGCAAAGTTTCATACATAATTTATTTGTCACTGACACAGTTGATGAATGAATACACATTATGAAGCCTGGTACCTCCTTTATCAAACTGACTCACGGATGTAAAACAAAAGCAACGGCACACACACAGAGCAGCCTTTAGGACAACACTGACAGTCTGCCTACACTTTCCAAAACATTTTTCATCCTTAAAACAAAATGGTTGAACAACAGAGCTGCAACATGGACAATAGCTGTATACAGTATGTCCATGAAATGACGGGCCATGATCCTGCACACAAGGAAGTAAAGTCAGTATGTCATTGGTATATTTCTGAACATACAAAAGAATAATCTATAATGTAAACAGAGGAATTGTTACAGTTACAAAGGTGATTTAGTAAGCTGTGTTCAGTTTGCAGTTTTTAAAAGCCCATCTAAACTTTCCTTATGTACAGTATTTGATTTTTAGTTGTAGCTGCCATGATCTGTTAGGATCCTAACTGTTATAAATGCTAGAAGTGCTATTATTGGTCACCTTCTTTTGAATTTATTCTAAAAACAAGCAACTAGGAAATGCGAGATGGACTGACTTGTGTCACTGTAATGTCACTTACGTACAACTCTGACTTGACTTTATGACTTCAGAAAGTAGTAAACGTGTGACAAAATATGGCAGCAATCCAGTGATGGCGGATTCAATTGATCAGTTTATATTAACATCAGATCTTGCCTGCTGTAACTTTATAATGGCTGTTTTTTTAAATATGTCTATTAAAAAAATTCTGAATGCTGCCACAATGTTTCCATTCATGGCTGCTGCTGGACTTTAGTTTACAATTTTGACATTAACCCTAATATACTTAACAATGTTAGCAGATAGCACTGGTGCTTGAATCAACGGCAAATGTATAAAATCTACCTACTTTAGGGAACACAGAGATTAAATATTTGTGCAGTGTGACAAGTGCCTGGTGAGGAATATTAATGGAAAATAGCAACGGCAATGCACTCCATGTCATTTAAGAAGTTCAGGACAGATTAAGCAAAAATGCATGTGTCTGATAGAGGAATGTAAACTGTATCAGGTCAACTATGCATGTAGTTTGGGTCTGTGGAAGTTGAGAGATGGTCACCAGCACAGTTTCAGTAAAATCTGTCAGTTTTATACCTCCAGAATGTGCATCACCATACTTAAATGATTACTGCCAACTGCTACACGCACTCACCTTTTGCTGTTTTGCTGTATTATGACACTATTTTTCCACTCCACCATGCTGCCGACATAATGCAGCTGAAATAACCAAAGCCCTAATGTATTTGTGTTTCAGATTCCCTCTGTCATCTCAGTGGAGTTCTGATCATTTTGGTGTGTGTGGTATAAATTAAGAAAAAGAAAAAACATGGCTCATGTTACATAAAAAAAGACACTTCTGCTCTAAGCCTTCTTGCTATTACAGTTTTTGAGCTGAGGTACTTATTAAGGCTTCATCCCATTGCATTTCCTTAAAAAAACAAAACAAATGAAAGACATTTCCAACAAGCATTACAAATGTTTTGACCAGTAATCTACAATATTTTTATTACCCTTCTGCTCTTCTCTTATATTACACAGTGGTGCAGTTGGGTGTCAAACCCCTGTCTTCTACAGCAGCCCTTAACCAGCTGGGTCCCCATGCAGTCTGAATGCAAAGATGCTTACAACAACAATCAGCCACACAGAGTGTGGTTGGTTTAAATAATTTCATTAAATATTCAAGGATATCTTCCTATGCATTGCGAATGACTCCTGGCACAGTAGGGAAATGTTTATATCCAAGTTGTCAAGTTGTGTTGATAAGATCCTTATTAGTCGCACTAGCAACATGAATCCCTGTCAGCTGGTCCATCAATCTGTTGGTCCAGACTGAAAAATTTCAACATCTACCAAATGGATTGGCATAAAATTTGTTATAGACATCCACGGTCCACAAACACTTAGTCCTAATGACTGTGGTGATCCCCTGACTTTTCATATAGCATCCCACAAGTCAGAACTTCCTCGGGTCCAACACTTTATTGGATGACTGAATCCTTCTCAGCCTTGCTGCACAAATGTTAGCATGCTGTGCAGAGGCTGACAAACTGCAGCTTGAAATGATGAAACTTTAATCAAATCAGAAACATAGAACTGAGCCTGACTATTGGCCAGCATGCAGAGGATAAACCTTTTTAATTTGCAACACGACTTTATGTTTTAGCCCCATGAGTGAAAAGGATCGAACAATAGCAAAGTAGTTTCTCCTTTTTTCCTTGGTATATAAGTGTGACAACCTCACAAAGGCTTCTACTGCGGCTACAGACTATATGTCTTGTTTATGTCATCTATCTCAGTCCCATTTTGACTGGGTACTGTGCCTTTAGTGGAAGCTTTTAACCCAATGCCTACAGCCACATGAATGCATCTGATTTCAGCCTGTCACGCCAGATAGAATCAGATCCTTATATTGTTGGGAGGTTCCTCCATCCACTGAGCAGTTTGGACCTGTTACTGAATGTACCAGGTAGGAGTCACTTCCTAACACTGAGTATGGTCATCTGTAGACACTCCTCCTTCAGAGCCACCAGTTCTGTCTTGTAGCTGCCCGTTTTGCTTCCATCAGCATAAACACATGGCTGTTTCTTTGCCGACAGCGGTGTTTCCATTGTCACTGAGCCAGCGTTGAGTATGTCGCCATGGGATGGTGAGGAAGAAGAGCCCCTTTGACAGGCTACAGACAGTAATGCTGAGAGGGCTTGGCCAACATCGTGCCTAGCCCCCTCATTGACGAAACAGTACAAAATGGGATCAGCAACACAGTTGAGGCTTGTCAGCGCCAACGAGACATGGTATGCTGCAAACAAGCTCTCCTCTGATCCACAGTCACATGGTTGCCTTAGAAACATGACACTTCGCACCAGGAGGAGAACGTGGTATGGTCCAAAGCAGAGCAAAACAATCAGGATCAGACTCAATGCCAACCGCTGAATTTTGGCCTTTTCCTGGCGCTCCGTTGACACATTGCAGCGCACTGCTGCTAGGATCCCACGGTAGGCAACCAGCATTGCTGTCCAGGGAGCGAGGAAGCCCAGAAATGTCCTGTACAGATTCATCCCTGCCACCCAGTCCTGCATGGGGTACTTCTCAAAGCAGAATGTGTGGTTGAAGCGATCCTGGAAGAGCTCATCGTGGAAGAGAGGAGCAGAATTGGCAATGATCTCGATGATCCAAACTATGGCACTGACCACGATAGCTGCAGGAAGTTCAGGGGAGGAGAGAAATGAAGAGGAGAGAGAAAAAAAATACACATTAACTTCCATCCTTCTACCATGTGTCTCTCTATCTATTCATATATAATTAATAAGAGTTTATGTCCAGCTTCCTTTGAAATGAAGTTACATTTCCTGTCATGTTACGGAAAGACAGACATAACGACACACATCTCATGGCTCATCAAATGGAATCTTGAACCTGTAAAAACAGGATGTGACACAGTATGTCAGATGTAAAAGCACAGACTTTTGCATTTTTATGTTAGTCACTTTTCTCTTTTATTTCAGATTAATTCATCACAGCTAATATGGCACAATCGCTTCATTAAATAAGCTTAAACAAGCTTGTTTTATATCAGACAAAACGTTATCTGCCATCATGAACTCTACATACCTGTTTTAATTCGTCGAACCTTTGCGAAGCGCATAGGATACGCCACGGCCAGATACCTGTCCAGCGATATACAGCAGAGGAAGGCAATGCTGACGTAGATATTAGTGTAGAAGATGAAGCCAAACAGCTTGCAGCTCTCCTGACCGTGGATCCAGTCATCATGATGCAGGAAGTAGTCTATCCACAGAGGAAGAGTGGTGATGTACAGGAGGTCAGCCACCGACAGGTTGATCAGGTAGATGCCGAGCTCGTTACGTTGGCGCACCTGTGAATTATGAAAGGACAGGCTTTCATTATTATATGGTCAGTCAACAGTATGGTCAACAGTCAGTGGGAGTCAATGAGGTGAATATTTCCATCAGATGCACATAAATTGGCTTCTTCAATGTCAACACATGGAACAAATGCAAAGTTTGTGAAAAGCTGATTATGTCTGGTCAATATGTTGTTGTTAATTAGTGTCTGATACTGATGAACAATTTCTTAAAAACAAATGTGTGCCTTTTGTTTTTGAAGCAATTTAAGGATTTACAACCACAGCAGTGGCTTGTAAATGGAAATATTTTACAGCAGTTGAACATGACCACGGTATATCTCCCATTAAATTGTTATTTGTCAGTTCCTTTGAGGCAGCTCTGTATCCCTTACAGTATATACATATATATATATATTTACAATATTAGTAATTAGACAGAACAGCCTGATAAATAAGCAGCATGTCAAGTGTGTTCATGATTTGGATTCAGTTCACGTGTTAATTAATTAATCATCATCATTAATTATCATCAATCATTAATTAAGTTCATGGTTCTCAGAAATAGACTCATGCTGCCAATCACTGAGAGGTTGTTTGTGAACTACAATAATCATAAAATGACCCAGTGCCAGGTCATGGTGAATCTATGCATGCATGAACTGAATGAAGAAAGTTTAAAATGGCCCTGATGCTGACATGGAAACAAAACAATAAACTAACATTGAAATGTCACTCACTTTGATCATGTTAGTGCTTAACAAATATGAGTTAGTGAACTTGCTTGAATGAAAAATCAATAATAATCCCTTCTGCAGTTGCCAAAGCAAACTGAAACTGAGTCTGTGGGAAACATGAAATGTTCAATGCTGTATGGGAAAATTTCCCTTATGTGCTGAAGACTGTACAGTATGTAGCTGGCAGTGTTGGACATGTAAATGGCATCTCTTATTTCACAGCAAAAGTGCAGTTCCTTACTACTGTAGAATCATCTTTCTTGGTATTGACTTTGCAGTTTCCATTACGCTGTTAACTGCATGCAGCACTTTACAAGTCCTGTACTGAGAGTGAAGAGGCTTCACATACTAAATTATTTACAAATTATGAATCACTTTACTTGTGTTTTGTTCAGTATGCAAAGTCATTGACTGTATAGCTCTTTGGTTTTTTGAAAGTAAGAAAATCCATCACCATCCATGAAATCATCAACAGACCATTAACGGTCTTGACTTCAGTCTTGGTTTCTAAACCACAACATACAGCACATTGCTTTGGGAAGCAAATGTGACTGATCTGCAATTTCATTGCAGAGTTGACAGATTATGCAGGGCAGTGAGGACAGTGTTGTGTGTTTTTCTATTTTACGTGCATCACACATCACTCATACGTGTTGCCATTCAGTCTGCTGCTTGTTTGAACTGTTTTGTTTTCAGTACAAAAGTAGGTCTGCACTGCTAATGAGGTTATTCTCAGAAACCACTTTTCTTAATTTGGACCAGAATTGAATCAGCTTACTGGAATGTCATCTCCCATGTTGAATATGAATTTAGGTTTAGCTTTTTAATGTTGTAAAAAAAAAAACACAAGTAACTGGAGAGCAGATTGAAAGAACTGATATAAAACTTTTGCCAGATGCATTATTTATGTTATTTCTTTAAATGCCTACCTGAGTTTTTTGCATTGTCTCAAATAAAAAATGAGACCTTTCTTAAGAGATTCATTAGATAGTAAGCTTTACAAACCAAGATATGTTTTATTTATTTATTGTTTTACTAAAACCTGCTATCAGAACTCCAACCTGACTAATGGCCCCTCAGTTGGCTCCTGACTCCTAAATTGGAAACCATCATTTTACAGTCATACATTAATATGAGGTGTTGATGGAAGGGGGAGTGTGTGCACATGCTGTATATGTGTGTATCCTCACCTGCATGTAGGCAGCCCACAGGGCCATGCAGTTAGTGGGAAGCCCCAGAACAATGACTATGATGTAGAGCGTGGGCTGGAAGAACTGGTCCACCTTACTGTCCACATTACAGAATGAGATGTTGCACATTGTCTTGTGTGGAGCACTGAGTGGGTGTGCGTGCATGTGTATGTGTGCAGGTATGTGATGTGTATTAAGCTACTCTCAGCTCTGCATATCCCTCTGTAGTTTCACTATATCCCAGCTCCAGCAGATTGACAGTGACATGCTGAGTCCAGCGTCCTCCTCGGCTACCACACAGCTGTCCAACGCAGAGCAACAGAAGAAAACAGAACTGTCATTTCCGGGGCATTTCATGGTTCCCTTTTCTTATAACACTGTCCTTCTGGCCCGGGGGCTTCAGTGTGTCATAATCCTCTCTCAAACTTCAAAGCCAACTCCTATGCCCCTCAGTAGGAGAAGTAGAGGAGAAGAAAGGGAGGAGTGAGGGATAAAATGTGGTGAAATGAAAGCTGCCTTATCGACACTGCTCCAGGCCTCCTGCGCCTGAACAGGACCTCATCAATCTTTTAGAGATTAGAGGTCTGTCAGGTCTACTGTGAGAGGGAGAGGCTGAACATCAGTGTGTGTGTGTGTGGGTGGGTGGGTGTGCCTCAAGGTCTTGATGACACACTAAACTCCTCAGGGATGCTTTCACTAAAACACAGGAATGACTTTAGTGAGCTTCAGCACTCTGAAGCAGTTCCTGACTCTTGAATCTGCAAGAGAGAGAAAGAGAGATATGTTTCAATTACAATGCTTTGGGTTTCAGGGTTAAACTGTCTGGAACGAGCACACCACAATACATACAATCCATTTCTTCTATTATATTGAATTTTGTTGTGTGAACATTCAGAGAAAAGTGTGAAAGAAATGAACTGACTCATAAGTGGAATAAAGAGGCAAAGAGAGGAAGCAAGCAGGAGTTTATCTTGGTAGCACTTTCTCAAAACTTTTATGATGACACAAAATATGCTGACACAGTCCTGGGACAAAAAGACCTTGCATAGAGTACAAGCAGAGAGTCCAGGACATATGATAAACAGTATGTGAATGTGACCAGAATATTCATGCACAACAGTGAAAGCAGGATGGGAGCTAAGTTTCTATTTCATTCCTCAACTTCTCACTTTCCACCCCAAGCTTGGCTTCTGTTTTGACATTTTTGCCTATGGCTGCTATGAGTTCACATGTGCTTTCAATTACATCACTTAATATGTTCTTAAGCCCTGCGAACAGCCATCGTCCAGAGTTTATGTATATTTCAGCTTCTTTTCATTCCTCTTAGATCAATAGTTTCTGAAATAAGTGTGAATATTTTGAAGCCAGTAGAGCCAAGTGGACGCAACAGCTTTCACACACTTTATGATGGAGATGCTTGAAGAAAGAAAATTAAATGATATCAACATTAACAAACAGTGCTGTAGGGACTTAGTATGAGTTGGCTGATGGCCACCGTTGTTGAAAAGAAGAAAGGAAAATCACCAAATAAATCTAATTTAACTTTTTTGTCCAAAGAAGGACATTGTTTAGTATTATAAATGCAAAAACCATAAACAAAACAAGGAGAAAGAGGTCATAATTATATTCAGCTATGTCATTTTATTATGTTACAAAACTGAACATTTTAATTCCTCCAAAGCTACCCCAACAGGCTGTGTTATTCATATTATCATATTAAACATTACATGCAGCATCATAAAATTAGGATCCCTCCTTTGAAGGGCATGAAAGCTCAAATAAAAGTCAGTCTATTATTATTTTTCTTCATGTCAGTCTGGATTTTAGTTATTTTGTGTGCAAAATTAATAATCTGACCTTTAATTGTAATATGTCCTTTATATTTGATAATAGTCTCTCTGAGGACCATGAACATACCACACAAATCTCATGCCAATCCAGCCATTTGAAACTGTGCATATAAAGCTGATCATTTGTTGCGAGGATTTGTGCTAAAGAAAACTTCATGCAGTGTCCGCATGGAGAGAGTTCATCCTTCTGGGAGCATGACTGTGCGCTGTAAATTTAATGGTATCATTTTACATTTGTACAAAAGTAAAATGAACCTGATGGTGGTACAAGAGGAAGGGTCAGGAAAGTAACCAAAACCATCAACTGTGGACCATGAGTATACACAGGACATTTTAGGAAAATCGTGCCCATTAAGTGTCAAGACTGGCTGGGAAAATCATAGAAAAAAGCTTAAAACAGAGAAAATAATCTTCAGATCACATTACATAATACTTTTGTCTTCTGAGATTGTCACTGTGTAAGACTACACATTGCTTACATGGTTCCCACTGAAAGCAACAACAAGGAATGGTTATGTTATGATAAAATGTCTTTCTTTGGTTGTCCATTTATGTTTAATGACACATTTTATCACAGCATGATAAATGCATCACAGATCCTAAGTTGTTTGTCTTAAGATGTATTCCCAGCACCTGACGTGAGGGGTAGAGCCATTATCAGGAAATGTGACTGACGTAGTCATTTACACAAGCTTGTAAGTAAACACACACACACAGTCACACACACGTGAAGTGCGGTCATTTCTATAGTGACCTTGCAAATAACTCTTTGTTGGGGGAAACACCCATGTTGATATGCTTTACCAGAACTGGGTCACAACTCTACTCTACTAATCTGTTACCACACACCCATCACAATGCAGACATTTGACAGTTCGAGGTTTATTTGTTCTTCTCCAGAAATGATGTTAGTGTATCAACTTCCAATTTCCCTACAAAGACTTGTTTGCCTAGTTAGTATCAGCATGTTATGCCCGTGTCCTTGGTTTCACTGGGATAGATGTCAAGTAGAAGGTTAAGTGTCTTGTTTTTCATTCAAATATCTTAAAATGTTTGCATTGCTGGAAGTTATATGTCAAAACAAGCCAACAGTGGCTCGACACTAGGTTTCACTGAGGAATGTTATCAAGACTAAAAAGGCCTTTTGTTTTTACCCTTTAATAGACGGAGCTAGGAGATAAACTACTCTGTCTTCCCTCTGGGAGCTTCAGCCGCTATAATGCTGCATTGGTAAGTTCAGATTTGCCAATATATTAGATCAAATTAATTAATTCAACTAATATATTATTTAGCAACAACTTAAATTAAGAAATCTGATTTCCAGTTTGAAAGTACATTAAAATTCCAGTGACAAACAACTTTTAGTGTGGTCCCCTGTTCTCTACTGCTGCATTCATAATGAAACTGAATATTAAAGTAGTGATGATTTGAAAATGATTTGAAAATTAAAATGTGAGTCCACTCAGTCCAAAGTCCACTTCATTGTATACACATACAAGTAAAAGTCCTGCATTCACTGATTTTGCTGATTAAGGCATCAAAAGTAGTTATGGTGATGACTTAACTTTCACTGTTGTGACAGCTTTATGGCACCAATTTTGGGGACTTTCATCCTTTTGCAAGGCAGGGCGGAATAAAGGATGGAGGAAATGAAAGAAGCAAAGATATAGAGAGAAGTCAAGATGGAAGAAAAGAGGAAACTTTAAAAAGAAATTAGGTTAAAGATGTCTTGCCTCGTACAAGTTGCGCAAACTCTTTCATAACAGTTACAAACATTAGTAACTCTTATGAAGGGCTGGGGTTTGATAACAAATCAGTGAATCCAAATCTGCGTATCAAATTTGAATCCTTATCCAATCAAATTAAGTTCTGTTTTCAAGTTTTTATAACTAGAACTTAAACATCTGTGAACATATTGTGTCTGCAGTGTCATCATTATTCAACAAGTAGATGTTAATTGTCTACAGCTGGTGAAGTAAAGATCTTTGTAAGCATCGTAGCTCGGTGAATTTTGATATTTTACTAAGCAGGAAATACAGCACTCCTCTAAAGTTTACTTAAGGACAGTATTTGAGTTAATGTGTTAAGCTTACTTTCCTCCGACGTGACGTTTTTAACAAGAGCAACTTTCTGAGAGTGAACAAGAGTAAAGTTCTAATCCCCAGAGTTTGGCATGACATTCAGTATCTCCCCTCTTCACCCTACAGTCACGGTGCTCGACTATCAAAGAGCTGGGATCACATCTGTGAGCAACAGAGCGACCTCACTTCCTCTTTAGATAGAACAGCAGAGCTACATGCCAGTAACAAAACCTGCTGTCAATCAACCTTATCACTTACATTCTGGTCTGGGCATGAGGGCAGGTTGTGAATCTGACTGTGTGGATTAACACGTATGGAAGCCAGCAAGTTTAACCACACTCTATCTGGCAGATGAAAGCGGAAGAAGTTGGCATGTGTTGCTCAAGGGCACAATGTCAGTCCTTATTTACCAAGGCAATAAGACCAACATAGCATGATGTGGGTTTGCTTCACATGTGTTAGCTTTATCAGTTCATCAGAAATGTGGTTTATTCTGTCAATTAGCCTCACACGCAAACTCTCTGCTGGTGTTTGTCCTCCTGGGAGGATGGTCACGCTGTTGGATCAGTTAGCAAACAGCTGATCGGCTGCTCAGTAAACAGACAGGCAAACATTTAGCCTGTTTTTGACACGAAGGCTGTTTAACAGTCAGGAGGCTCCATTACAATCACTGAAGAATTACACACACCTACATAGTGTGCTCACTGTACTGTACAGTACATGCACATCTTTGCCCTCTTTAACTAAAGTGCCCCTGTGGATTTCATAAATAAATAACTGTATTATAATTGCCAAGAGATTAAGACGTCAACCGTGAAGCTCATGTCATGCCCCGTCTTTCTCTCTCTCGTCATTTACAACCAACTCTCGACAGTTTCCTCTCAAATACCCAGTTATCTTTGTTCATCAATTACATTTAAATACAATACCTATATGTCAGGTCTCAGGATATTTTATTTTAATTGTACACACTGAATTTGGTAAACTGCACACAAATGGTATGATCTTCAGATGAAAATAGGTTGTACATGTTGGCAGTCATGCTTGCACATGTTTTTCTTAATGTGTTAATGTATGTCTGTGAATTATTTTTGTGTCTGTTAATCTACCTGTATGTGTAAACTTCCTGTACATAGATCTCTCTTGAAAAAGAAATCCACATCTCATTGAGACTACCTGTTTAAATAAAGGATTGAATAAATGAATAAATAAAGGCACATGTCTGCCTTTGCCTATATAATATTAAGAGTCTATTACAGATTACTGGGTAACACTTTAGCTGATGGCCCCCAAATTACAGTGTAAATGTTTTGTACACATAAGGAACAAATGAAAGAGCTGAGGTGGATTCATACTTCTGCGTTAAGGGGTTACCTTCTGAACAGCGACACAGATTTTACTTGGAGAGCCGACACATTTCTGAAGAGTGGTGTGAGTGAACATTAAGGACGTTGAGTTCAGTAACACACATATAGCCAAGCTAGACTGTGATTACCGGTCTGAATGAGTATAAACATGGCAACAGCATGGCGGTAGTCTAGTCTAGTCTAGATGTACGTAGCATGCTGTCACTACGTATCACAAGTAAATGAAAGAGTATAATTAAAGCAATATGCCCTAACTATGTAAAATACATGCATTCCACATTGCAGATGGTGCTATCAACAATCAAGATAAATCAAAACCTATATGGGACTCCTGTGAACCCCTTTTGTCAACTATAAATCCAGCTGTACTGGTAGGTAAAAGGAAAACAGTACAGGTAATAAGACGGTAACTAATTTGCACAATCTAGATGCACTAGATGTATTTTTTGAATAAATTGTACATATTAAAGTCCTCGCTCCACTCAAAAATGTATCCTTCCTATTGTAACATCAAAAAAAAAGAGGAAAAAAATAAGGAGACCAGAAAAATCATACAATTAATAATACAAACAAAACCATTTGTAGCTTCTTACTGTACACTAACCGTGAACTTACAGGGTCAGTAGATCAGAGTTTTATGTATTTTCACTGGCCTGGCCGACAAAAAATGAAAATAACTTTTTTTTACCTAAATTTTGTTGATTTATTAAATTAATTTCATTTACATCAATTATACACATTTCAGATAATTCTTTGTGTCAATAACTAAGAATGCTGAGAGATCTGCCATAGAACACAGAGTAGAACACAATCACATTGAGAGGAAAAAAGCATGTGTGTTCACTCCAAGCTTCTTCTGTCTGCTTCTGCAAGCCACCTGTCCACACAGCTCATCATAGATGACATTTCCAAACCTGATAAATAAAAAAGTAGTAGTTAGGACAACATATTCACAAGGTATTGTTGAGTGGCCTGCACATCCAGCCTAACAGACTAATTATAATTTATCACTCACACATACATACACACACACACACACACACACACACACACACACACAGAAAGTATTGCTATATGACATGGCACTTTCAACAGTCACATTTTGGATCTAAACAGTATGATGTATGACCAAATTTACAGACTACACATTTGTAACTGTTATTATGAACTTTAACTCACCTTCGCCATGCCACATCAGAGGAATATAGTGTTCCCACATCGACATTGTTCTTCTTTAGAAGAGCGACTGTCTTTTCATACGAGATGAAAGGCTGTTAGCACTTAATGGTGTGGTAGGCCATGTTGATGAGCTTATTCACCTGCTGGTGACACTTGGTGTTTGCTCGTCTTGCCCAGACGTTAAGCGGGCTGGCAGCCAGGTTGTCCGCCATCCGCTTAGCCACCATACACAGCAAGTGATTTTTGCTCTTGTTGTGAGCATCGATAGCATGTTTCCGGTAGTTGTTTGTTCCTTTAAGAAACACCCCCACCCAGTCAGCCTTCACTGGAAATAGCTGACAAACGGAACATATCACCTCCGTCGCTATGTTGTAGCCATGAGTATTCTTTCTTCCATGAGGGTATAAAAAGACTCCTTTTCTCTGCCACATATTTTTCTTTCGCAGACATTTTCTTTCATCTTACTTTCCAGGCGCGGCAATTCATATTATGATGCTGAAAAAGTTCCCCACGTGCATTTCAACGAATCACAATGCATTTCGACTTACCCATGACCAATCAACTTGCCCTGCATGTACTTTTACTGGCCCCAGGCAATGGGTTATGTCGAACCCTGACTTATTTTCATAATTTTATTTGAACAGCTATAGCAAAGAACAGTCATATGTTTTCATCTGTGCTATTGCTGCCCATTGGGATGTGTCGCTGCACGCTTTCAAATTCTGCTTTATTATCATTTTAATAATAACTCATTGCTTACAACCACACTGAATGCATGAAGAATTATCACACCTTTGCACACCAGCTGCAGCTACTCTGTCACACTTCCTGCTACAGTTAACCTTTACCTATGCTGTTTCTCAGTCCTTCCATACCAGTGGCTCCTTTTGTGCTTTGAAGGCCTGGACTCATATTTTACTGTTTAACTAGATAATTAGCTGATGACATGAAGCTCCACCATATTGTGTTAAGTTTATTTCAGTTAATCACTGTGGACAGACTATGATACATCAAAGTGAGTACAAATGAGGAAGTTCTTTAAAAGGAGATGTCAGCAATTTTTAAAAAACACATCATCATACTACTGCTCTGATTAATTATTGCTCTAGATTTAACATAGTAGTAATTTAAAGTTGGTGACTATTTATCCATTTCATTTGACAAATCTCTTCACATGATTTGCTATTCTTCTATACTATAGAGAAAAAAGTGACAGTGGTTTGTACATAAAGTACAGTGTAGCAGGGACACACTGTAACTGAAGCTTTGAGGCCACATTTTACAGCTGGAGAGAGGTTCAAGAGGTTTATTAGGAATTAGGAGTGTGTGTGTGTGTGTGTGTGTACAATGGAGGCCTATATCAACCTGTTCTGTGCCGTCCGGTGTAACACAGCAGCGTCTGATCTGCTGCCAGATGAGGTCAAGGCAACTATGCAGACACTTTTTTCTCTGTTACATACCACAAACACAGCTGTGTATATAACACACATATACACCCTTTACACATAGTGTGCTGCAGTACACAAATATACAATATACAAAAACAAATATACACTCCCGCATGCCAAGACAACACTTCAAAGATGTTTTTTTTATCCATCAGAGCTGTATTTGAGTCAAAGTCGACTCAATTATGACAATTAATTCTGTGTCAAAGTCATTTCAATTTACGGTTTGATGAGGATGAGTTCAAGTCTTGTAATGAGAGGATGTAAATAGTGCACACAATCATGTACAACAAACATAAGAATAATTATGTTATGTAATAATTATCATATTATATGATGTACTTATATGTGGAATAGCTCTGGTGATAACAGGTGGAACAGGTACAATATGTGGAGAGGGGATCATAAATTACAGAATATATTGAGGTTTATAACTGAGTCACTGGGTTCATTTTGTGTTAGAATATACCTATTAGTTTTTTTGGGGTCTTGGTACAGAAAACACTTGAGAATGTGGAGCCAGGATGGAAGACAAGAAAAATAAGAGCGTGACCTGTATTTGACAAAAAACGGAAACACCAGGGTCATTGATGAAATCATTTACCCTGTTTGGAAGACTGTGGCTTTCTGTATCCTAAATTATGGACAAAATTATGAAAAATATTTGAAATAAACTGTGATTATTGTTTAAATCTTGATGTCAGGTTAAATCTAAAATCAGGTTCAAGTTACACTCAGGACCAAATGTTTGTGTGTGTGCGTTCATGTGTGTCTATCCATGTGTGTGTGTGTGTGTTTTCGTGTCCTAGTGGTGAGTGTAGCGAGAGCTTGGCTTTTTGCCAAACATTCCTGTTGACAGTCTAACAGTGGAAGCAGGAAGGCAGTAATGCTACACTATCAAGCATGTCAACACACATCTTACACTTCACAAAACAACTCGGTCATTTCCAGGGCACACACACTCTGAAACACACACACACACATATAGTTTTAATCCAATAACCTGACTGCACTCATTCAATCTCCGGATTAATGGAAACATGAAAACAGTAGCTGGCGGTATTAAAGGCTGTGTTACATGCAGTTAACTGCTTAAAAGGCCTGTTCAGACTGTGAGGACACATACAGTAGACACTGACAAGTCACAGGAGAGCTTAAAGGAATGTCTCATTAAACAGCAGCACATCTGTTTTCCCATTACCAGTGCAGTCATCATTACGTAATAACCAAGAGCAGTTCAGTTCAGGGGATCATTGATACTTGAAAGGCAGTGGCCAAATGATTGAGATTTTTTGTTTAGCCTTGTGAATAAGGCTCATTAAAAGTGTTAGTGAC
The DNA here is from genome assembly GCF_027409825.1 of Scomber japonicus. NCBI lineage: Eukaryota > Metazoa > Chordata > Actinopteri > Scombriformes > Scombridae > Scomber > Scomber japonicus. The sequence continues at coordinate 18,023,371 of NC_070583.1, forward strand.
CCCCAGGGTGTCATCACGCCTACACTCTATTTTCTTTGGCACAAACCACAGTGGAAACGATTCCATAACTGTCATATTAGATTTGGCTTGTTTAGATCTACACTGTGTGATTGTATATAGACAAAAGTCGCATGGACTAACGCCAAGTTTGAGTGTTAGCAGTTAAATGAGAGAAGACAAATCTAATGCTAGTCACTGTAACTTTAATGAAAATCTTGAATATGTCTGTACTCTTTTTACTGTAACACCACTTGGCTTGTTGGTCTGATGTGAACAGCGGCCATAAAGGACCAGTATGGAAGATTTAGTGGCATCTAGCTGTGAGCGTGCCAACTGAATAGTCGTCCCACTCCAAGCGTGAAGGAGAACCTACAATGTCTGGGAAACTTGCGAAAAAGGCAGAAGGCCCTCTCTAGATCCAGTGTTTGGTTTATCCATTCTGGGCTACTGTAGAAACACGGTGGTGCAACATGGCAGTCTTATGTAGCTATAAATGACTCATTCAAAAAGGTAACAAATCTTTTTTTTCAGGTGATTATACACTAATTAAAACATACTTATGAATATTATATTCAATTTCTGCCAAAATTTCTGCCCCCTAAATCCTACTCAGTCCTTTAAGCCTCTTAGTGGGCTTTAAAAGTCTCTCATGCGCTGTGTGAGAAATAATGACGACAAGGAGTCAAACAGTCACTAGCTGACAGGTTCATTAAGGAGCCTTGTCACCCCTCTATGGGTGGTCCATCCATGTTGTTCCTAACCTCATGTGGGACATCCCAATTTTTACACTATTTTTATCAGCTGGTGCAGTCAATCAATCTAAATGGATGAAGAGCTTGTTTGCTTTCAGCCCTCCTAACCCGTCCCAGTGCACTCAGGACTCAACCTCGAAGTACCACAAAAAGACACTTCAGTCAGGAACACTCTCTTCATAGATTAAACCATTTATTGCAACAAATGGTAATACAGTTTTACTTGGCGTTGAAGGTTCCACTCTAAGATGCTCCCTGGATTAGCCAGCAGCATGCTGAGCTAAAAACAGGGAGCGCAATGCAAGACCCCCAAAACAAACATGGAACCCAATGCCAAGTGTGGTTAGTGCCCATGCTAAGCATCAGCCAGACTACAAATAAATCGGTTTTACAATCCGTGGGGACGGATTATAAACTGTGGGTACAGATTTCTGCGCAGTTTTGCAAAACCGTATCCACGGTACAATGTATACACGGCATTTACAGCGGTGTGAGGGCAGTTCTTCTTTGACATGCAACATTGAAGCAAGAGTGAGGATCTTAACCACCATCAATTATCCAGCTCAAGAAGCGACGTGACGAGCGCAGAGTGGTAAGCAATTAAATAACACAGTAGACGTTTTTCTATCATACCTTTTGATCAAGATTTGCCAGCAGCAGTGTGAGCAATGGTTAAGCTAGAACAGTGTAGGTGGGAGTCATATGTAAAGGGACCACCTTGTGGTGAGATTGGCTGTGATTGGTGTGTGACTGATTCAATCAATGGCTGTCAGCTGATTACAGCTGGGGTGTATGACTAACATGTCCTGCATGAACTAACGCGTTGCTTCATTTGTTGACTTTGACTCCGCTGTGACCTGCTTTCTAGCCATATTGTTGTGGTGTAGGCAGCATGCCACAGTTTACAGACATTACAAACCACTCATACCTGGTAAAAAAGAAGAGGTTTTCCACAGGGCTGAAGAATGATGTGTCTGTTTCACTGCACTGTGGGTCAACTCTGGGGGATGCCAAGCAAACCTGATTACCACAAATTGTCTTTATGATCCTCTTCTGTTAGCAATGTCAAAACTGCTTCACAATACTTCCCCTGCAGCACTATGTTGCAAAGTCAAATTTTTTACCAAATCATGGTTGGTTCTGTCAGACCTTTCTTTGCTACATCACCAGAAAAGCGGGAATTCACTCAATATGAACATTTATTCTGCACAGCTTTTGGAGTACAGCAGTCATGTTGTTCACCCCTGAACAACTACTGTAACAAATTAAACATTCAAGAGTTTAAGCAAATTGCTCAAAAAATGCACTCCTTTTTTAATTGAAAGCTCTGCCTGCGTTATCATGAGAGTATTTATTTTGGGCTTGACTGGCCATAGTGGAAAAGCAACGCTTCAGCCTCACTGTCCTCCACTATTCAGCTAACCAGTAACATACTGTAACTGTCCAAAAATAGCCAGATAATGCTCAGTTATAGTCCAGGAATGAGATTGACTCATTTTAATCCAGTCAGCACCAATTGAAACTGCTTTAAACTGTTCCTGAGGCTAATTAAACATGACTTTATAGTACAGCAGTTTTCCAGTTTATCAGATCACAACATCCACTTCCTGAATTAAATGAATTAAATGGCCACTGACCCTGACTAGTAAAACACAGACCGTCCACAAGAGATCCAGACGTTGCTCCTTTCCCACCAACATTGGGATGCAGTTTTTTGCTTGACAACAGCAGCAACAGCCATAATCCTCCCCACACCACCACCCACCATTCAAGATATCCTCTTTGAATTAAAGTTGTAGTTACAGAGTCAGACATTTCTTTTGAAATGTTTCTAATTTCATTTTTATGTTAAACATTTTGAGCTTTTTTTATTCAGTATTTTCATTTGATCATTTTCCGTTTTCAATGTTGATTTTTCAAATTTTCCAGTGACGTTTTAGACTTTTCCATTGAAACTATTTCCGTTTTTTAATTTCACTTCCCTATAAATTTTTTTTATAAAAAGATCCATCTGTTATTTCAATATCCAGTTGCATCTTTTGTTTCTCATTACTGGTTAACATGTACTATAGTCAGGACCTGATTTTGAGAGGGCAAAATGCGAATCCAATTACAATTTTTATTTTATTTTTTTTAACTATTTTTCATTTATATTTCTATATGCCTAAACCTTTATATTAAAGGTGATGTATGATGATGGGAGAGTGGGATCACTGTGCAAAGCCTTCTCCAGCACATCACAAAGATTCTCAATGGGGTGAAAGTCTGGACTCTGTGGTGGCCAATCCATGTGTAAAAATGATGTCTCATGCTCCCATAACCACTCTTTCACAATTTAAGCCCGATGAATCATGGCATTGTCATCTTGGAATATGCCCGTGTATGTCTATATTAAACAAACGTGTCACCAAACTTAAATGATTGGTGAAATCAAAAAACAACAATAGAACTCAGGGCTATGTTTTAATAGTGAAAGTAAGAGCATTTCCACATGCACAATGCGAAGGGAACTCAAGGGATTGGGACTGAACAGCTGTGCAGCCTTAAGAAAACCACTGATCAGTGAGGCTAATTTGAAAAAAGGCTTCAATTTGCTAGGGAGCATAAAGATTGGACTCTGGAGCAATGGAAGAAGGTCATGTGGTCTGAGTCCAGATTGACCCTGTTCCAGAGTGATGGGCGCATCAGGGTAAGAAGAGAGGTAGATGAAGTGATGCATCCAACATGCCTAGTGCCTACTGTACAAGCTTGTGGGGGCAGTGCTATGATATGGGGTTGCTGCAGTTGGTCAGGTCTAGGTTCAGCAACATTATGTGCTCAGACTCTTCCCTGATGACACGGGCATATTCCAAGATGACAATGCCATGATTCATCGGGCTCAAATTGTGAAAGAGTGGTTCAGGGAGCATGAGACATCATTTTCACACATGGATTGTCCACCACAGAGTCCAGACCTTCACCCCATTGAGAATCTTTGTGATGTGCTGGAGAAGGCTTTGCACAGTGGTCTGACTCTCCCATCATCAATACAAGATCTTGGTGAAAAATTAATGCAACACTGGACGGAAATAAATCTTGTGACATTGCAGAAGCTTATCGAAACAATGCCACGGTGAATGCGTGCCGTAATCAAAGCTAAAGGCGGTTAAACGAAATATAAGTTGTTGTTTTTTTTCGCCAGGCAGTGTATTTCCAGCCTTCTCAGAAACCCTGAGGTGAGGACTAAAATCTAAAGTCAACTTCAAAGAAGCCAAAGAGATCTCCAGTTACTGTGAGTCTTTATGTTTTCACAAACACACCAAGGACATAAAGTGAGCTTTTCCTGCTACAGTAAACATAGATTTGTAATTTTAGGTATGTAGTTCCATGTTTAATTGTCCCTGATTATTGGTTTTTTATATGATTTTGGGTGCATAATTCACATCTGGAGGTGCATATCTATACAGGCATACAGTCAAATTACAGGATGTGTTCTTGTTCGTTATTGTGAGTCTGATATATGTGATGATGAATCTGATGTAAGATGCATGTTTTTTCATAATTGTGTTACTTTTGATGAATTGCTTTTAGACTGTTTTTTGTGTTCATGCTTTTTTCTATGTACCTTATTGAATTATTAATCCCTTGTGAGATGTTTTTTCACGCAGGGTGGGTTGGACAGTGCACCACACCTGTCACTGTAGAGCATTCCAGCCCATTGTTGTGCATGATGTATAAATATGGGTGTGTTTTCCATTTTCCCAAACATTCTGACCCGATGAAGTAGTATCAAAATATTGTCCAGATTAAACTTTGTAGCTTGAGGTAAGTGAGCAGGCGTTACCTTTTTTCATTGCCTCTGCCATTAAAAAGTAAATGTATGTGTCTGGCTAAAATGTGCCTGTACATAGTGATGTAAAAATTAGGCAATACTAACCACCACAAGCCACCACTGCAAATGTTGTGGAAATTATCTGAAAACATTAAAACCCTGCTAGGTTGAAGATTAAACACTTCTTATTGTACAATAAGGAGACAGCATACACACAGAGTGACTCTAACTAATTTCAAAAAGCAAAGGAGAAATCTGATCTATTACAGTTTCTGAAAGAATAAAGAAATGATCTGTGACTGGTCAAACATTTCAACCTTTAGGACTACTGCCACAAAGAAATACATTTGCATATATCTGTATTTGTTACCCAAAAGTCATGTCACACAAGGGTCACACATCACCCAAACACAGGAAAGTCGTGAAAGATTTACTGGCACTTATAACGGTCATACATCCAGACATCCCAAAACTCAAAACGTCTATCTTATCTTGACATGGACCAAGGCAAAGGAAATGGCAGTTAACATCTGAACAATAGGAAAGAACACATTTCACAAGACAGCACAATTACAAGGCCAAAGAAATGCACGTTTTGTTTTTTTTTAAATGATAAACTCAACCATTTGTTGCTTCGTTACTTTAACACAACAAATAAGCAAGGACCTCATCCCTGTCTGGCTTCCCACTCACTGGATTGTCACAAAAGTATACCTTAAATTATCAGAAGCTGTTTTTCACTATAGATCAAATGCTTAAAGTCTGTAGAGTATTGTGCCTGATATCTTAGATGTTTGGAAAAAGTACTCTACTTCTCCTCTACCTCTAATTTTGAGTGTTCATTTTCTACATTTACATATAAATGGGTTCAATTTTCACGAATCAAAGCCACATGTCACAAAATTACAGGCTTTAGTTTATTTCGCTAAAGGCTTTCCATGCACTAACAATTTTCTGATGAAATAAAACTCATCGTCTTGCACAGGTGCTGCAGAAACACTAGAATACCACAGAGGACATGTTCTTCATGGCCCAGAGAGACAGTCAGAGATAAATTGGCAGTGAACGACAGGGACGGTCTGGCTTAACGGATGAAAGAGGTGAATGTGAATGCCGCCTCCACATTTCTGACTCAAAGCACAGATGGTTTGGAGGGTTAATTCCCATCAGTGTTTGTCATGGCTCATATACATAGAGAGGATGAAAAGTATCGCATGAGGTGTTTTTCCTGCTAAGTTTTAATCACATTTAATGGGCCAACATATCAACATCATCTCACCAATATAACTCATTCTTTGAATTGGATCTGCTTATGCTGGCACAGCGTGGTGAAGTCACAAAAATAGCATTGAATAGATTTTCTTTTGCTCTGTGCACTTTTTTTTTCAGACAAAGCACTTGAACATAACACCCCGTCTACAGCAGATGAATCACAGATGCCTCAAATTCAATCAATACTAGTGAACTGGCCCACATGCACACAGCAGTCTCTGGATAACAGATCCAGTTGGGCTGCCAGTGTTGCTGTTGTTGTGTTGCAGGCAGTGAAGTTGAGGAGTTACATTTAATATATTTCCAATGGGATGCCTTGCAGATTGCGTCTGGCCAACACTTTCTATTTTCTATCACCAGTAACCGTGATGTGAGCCCGTTAGTTTTTATGAACTGCTATTTCCACTTCAGTAATTACCCTAATTAAATAAGGAATGATTGATGTTAAGTTTCAGCTTTCATCTATTTTACTTTAAATCTCTCTCTCTCCCTCTCCCTCTTCCTCTCCCTCTCTCTCTCTCTCAAGCAGACAGTAATTGTGGGGTAAAAACACTGTGATATCATCTGTTACAGGTCCGTTTCATGTAACGCTATGCGAGAGAAATCTGAGAAAATCTCGGCCAAATCAAGCGTGACAGCGTGCAATATCACTTTCATGACATGACATACGGTATCATCAAATTTAAGCACTAAAATGGAAATAGAAATATATGCAAACAAGAGACACACGATCATTTTGCAAAGCAGGTTTTGGCCATTGCACTGACACTGTTATGTGTTGTTGCTGTTGTCATTCAAAATAGCACCCAGAGTGTTAATAATCAAATTGAGAAAATTTAGTCCACACTGTCAAAAAAATGTAAGCATCTTGTCTTCGGCTGCCAAACACAATTTAACACTATTAATCGTATTTAAATCTATTTTTCTATTGCCATGTGTTGCTTTTATATCCTATCTTGATGCATTTTATATTTCATGTAAAGCACTTTAAATTGTTGTTGAATTCTGCTATACAAATAAATGTGCCTTGCCAAAGCTCTAAATTGGCTGGAAGTAGGTGTGATTCAAAGATCGTTTTGTCATTTTTCATCTAGGCCAGCATAAAGTCCTGCCATCCACTGTGCATCATTATGAAAACAGGGCCCAAGATCTACCCAATCACACCAAAACAACCTCGATCAGGTAGATGTTTTCTTCTAACCCAGCGGATCAATATTTAACTATTATTTCCACAAAGTCAGCTCCTTAATGGATCTCCCTGGTGGCGCCAGACTTGTTTGTTATAAGATCTGTGCAACAACTGCAAAGCAGAAAACCAACAGAAAGCTACAGTCATGGCCGGATCTACAGTACCATATGGGCAATGTGGACAAGTGCCCTTGAGCAGCAGGGGGCCCTCGAGCATGTGTGTCAGAAACCTATTATGTCAAAAACAAAATATGGAGTTACAAGGACACTGAGCAACAGCAACGTTATCCAATCGGAATATTATAATAGTTGTTTCCAAGAAAGTTTAGTCTCATGATTGACTGACTGTCGTATTAACCAATCATCATAGCTAGGCATATGATGATTGGTTAGCAGGCTGCAATACAATCTAGGTTGGTTGTATCAATGAGTGTGTGGGAGCCTTTTGAAAAGGGCAAAACATGAAGAATAAGGTTGGAACATAAATTAATTGTGTGTGTGTGTGTGTGTGTGTGTGTGTGTGTGTGTGTGTGTGTGTGTGTGTGTGTGTGTGTGTGTGTGGTTGGGAGTGTATGGGCTTTCAGTGCCCAGGGGCCACTGTAGGTACTAATCCCTCCTTGTCTACAGTAACTTTCACTCATGGTAAATATCCAGACGGTTAGCTACTAGGGGTGCAACGGTACAGGTAAGCCACGATACGGTCCGTACCTCGGTTTTTGGACCACAGTTTTGGTTCAGTTTTCGGTACGTGTTTCTCCCAAAATGATCTCTTTATTTTGCTTGTCAGCAAAAACTGCATTTCACAGTAAACAAATTCCAGTATCACTGGTGTACTGATTAATATAGCACTTTTCTTTCAAGTTAACCGTTACCAAACACAACACTTTGAAATGGAAAACTGCCTCTTATTCCTTGACTACTTGTATACACTATACAGTAGTATAAAATATGTATACAAAATTAAAACACTGGGTGTCAGTCGGGTGTGGGGGAGGGGGGTGTCTAAAAAGAAGCAACACAGAGCTATAAGGACGTTGTGCTCTCACATGCACTGCATTGATAGTCATACAAACACACACTCACACATGCAGTCACTCTCTACAGCGCGCTCTTGCTCGCTCCAGATTCTGGTAGATTGGATCTCATTTGCGGGCGTCAGGGAGACGCTATCAATTTGCGGGAGACTCCTGGAACTTCCGGGAGAGTTGGGATGTCTACGTTTGCAGACAGTAAAATTCCTGTTAACAGTTTTCACTCCCTCATCGTTGTATTCAACGGCAAAATCAAAATTAACCCACACCGGAGATTTGAATGAAGCCGGTGCTTCTTCAAACTTTTGTCTCTCAACTCCTCCACTAGTGCTGGCCATGCCTCTTTGTTTTCTTTTTTCCACTAATGTGTGTGAGCTGCACCTTGAACCCGGCTCCAGTTACAACAGTGTGAGAGGGGGTGAGTGGGTGGAGGCACAACAGTGATTGGACATTAACTCGCGGGGAGGGCTTTTCACCTGCCTGGACAGGCACACACACACACACAGTTACCTGTAAAGCATCAATGCAAAATGAACTGCAAATCCGAAAACCTGCGGTCCATAAAGGGTATTGTTCATTGCAGAGCGGACCGAGCGGTTCAATATTTTACAGAGTACCGTTGCATCCCTATTAGCTACATTATTTTTGACCAGCCACACCGATAATATTGCAATTAAAACCCAGCATTGGACTCTTTCTCTGTGTATAACACCAGATTTCACTTTTACTGACAAACTTCATGGAAAAGAAAACATTGCCAGTTAACAGCTTTATGACAGACTTTCCCATGTGGCTGAAGCTGACAGAGCAGTAAAGATAAGAGACAAGATTAGATTAGATAAAACATTGACGATTCCTGTGGGAATGCTGCGCAGTTACTATTATGATACAGTAATGGAAAAAAAAGCAAATTCTCTATTTAGCTGCCAGTTTATTAGTTTCAAATATAGCTAAAACTAAAGCAGCGTACTACAACATTGCTGCAATGAATCACAGTGATTCAACTTTGTGGTCATTTTGGAGGATGTAGTGCTGTTGAATTGTATGGTGTGATATTTAGGAGTGTTTCTAATATTTTCCTCCTCGTTTATATCACAGGCGACTCTTTCTACATTGCCATGCTGTAGGGCTGCACTTTCTCATCTTTTCATCAAAAAATGCAAAAAAAATGTGTTTGTTACAACGACATTCACTTGCACTTCAATTTTGTTCTCATGCCGAGTTCGAGGAAATTAGAGATATGTTGTCAAATATTAATGATTTCCAACCACGTCAGAGAAGACAGTTGGGCTTCATCTCCTGTCCTCATGGGTCTGAGTTTGAGACAGGCGTCCCCGAGGAGCCTGACTGTCATAATGAGTTGTAAACAGGAGGGAGGATGGCTCGGTGTCAGCTCCCATAAGTGCGGTGGGAAAAGCCCCGGCATCATCCTGCCGAACCCCAAAACAATAAACACAGCGGGAGGGGAGGGGTTGGAAGGGAATCTTGGTGACAGAAAGTGCAGACATAGTGACTGGGTCAGTCTGAACTAAACATTTATCCTGGGTGAGCGTGGTGTCTTCTTCTATAATTGTGAGGACAAATTTGAGTTTTAGACCTGAGAGAAGACATTTTGGCCCTGTTTACACCTGGCGTTAACATGTGTCTGAGGTCATCTGATTGACATGGACAGCCGAGACAGATTGGTGTTCACACCTGTCTCTTTTATGCATCTTAAGCTGACCACTTTTGTCCAGATTTTCTTGCTGCCTACATACCTTCCACAAGAAGGTCAAAGGGACCCACTCACAGTCATTAAGACAATCAGACAAGCACCAGATTTGTTTTTAGTGTAAAACATTTTTAGTGTAAAACATTTTTATTAGCCCTATAGGCTAATAAAAATGTTTTAAGGACTAAAACATACATGTGTGGGCTATTCAAACTGTGGTCTGACTGACCACATGTATTTAGTGCTGTCGACTTGTGACCGGATCAGCCGAGACACATGTTAATGCCAGGTGTAAACAGAGTGAGAGTCTACTCCTTCAAAGGGTTTATCTTGAGTTAGATGGAAAGATTAATACCATTCATTGTGTCTAGATTAGGGGGTGACGATGTAGAGAAGATGTACAATAATAATTAGTATCAACAATTTTTTAACAATAATCATTATTTCACACACATTAAATGAGGCACTCGTGTAAAAACAAGACTAACAGTTGGTGTGTCAGCATGTGATAAATTAAAGAGGCGGTGTGATGCTGTAAAAAGTAGCAGAAATTGTTTTATTGATTCATTTAAATGTATATCAATAAAGTCTCTATCTGTGAGCGTGCATGTTTTCCCTTGTACTTCTATTTTTGTGAAGACCATGGTTCAGATGTTAAGAGTGAGGACATTTTGTCCGGTCCTCTGTTCTTCAAAGGGTTGTGTGAGGGTCAGGATTTGATTTTTGGGGTTAAAAATAGAATAAGCAACAACTGGATTTGGACATGTAGTGTATAATGAGAGTTAAAGGGCCTGGAAATGCATAATGTCAATGAGTCCTTATGCTGTACATTTTGAAATACAAATGTGCGTGTGTATGTGCATGTATGTGTGCTGTAAACAAGGTCATACTAAGGGCATGGGATGACCACAATAGGCCCTCTAATCACCATCCTCTTCCTTCGACATTCCCTGTTAGCTAATGAGAGGATCAATTGAGACCTTTCATTCAGCTGCAACATGTCACACCAGGAAATGACCAGGGATGCTTTTACAGGATACTCTTTATAATCTGTAACCTTAAAAAATTCAAAGACTGCAGTGCAGAGTTTCAGGATGAAAGCATTATGGTGGACTGTATTCAATATGTAAGTCTGAGCTGGAGCCAAACAGATTGAAAACTAAAGAAAACACCACTGAAAATGTTAATGCGAGTTCAAGAAAACGTTACTAAGAGGAACAGACAGAAGAGACTGGTTAAGGATAGCTGTCCTAAAGAGAAAGAGAGAGACAAACAGGAAGTCAGCATAAAAAGAGAGCATTCTTTCTTATTCATTAACCTTTTGCACTCCCACCCCACTTACCATGGGTCCATGTTTGCAGGGGTCAGGGGATCTTTAGGGATAGATAGCATTAACTTTGGAGTGTTACTTAGCTCCAACAAGCATAGCATGATTGATACCAATGGATGCCATAGATCGTCTAGTTTCATATGACACCAGTACTTTCAAACTTAGCCTGCTACAGCCTCTGAAAGACAGTAATGTCAGCTGAGGACACCGGCATCCTCAGGGAGTGGAAGAGGTTAATGAGAGCAGAGGAGAGAAATGTGAGATGAGGGACGGACAGAGGAGGAGGAGGAGGTAATAGATGATGGAGGACAAATGGAGCAGGTGTAAAGACATGGAGAGAATAATGAAAATTGGAAGAAAAAATGCTGAAGGATTGGGTTTGGGGTGAATGAGGGAGAGGATGGAGGGAGAGAAGCTTCTTCTGTCAGCATGTATTAAAGCTGCATACAGCAAGGTCATCTAAGGTTTGATTACATTTGACAAAATATACAATACGCAATAAAGATGTGACAGTCAAACAGAGAAACACTGTTTGTCCCATAAAACACCTCACCTGGATCACATCACGTGGATCATTCAAAAACACTACATCAAATCTCAGTATTACAGCTCATCAATACATAAAAAAGAGGTCAGATGGAGCAGGAAACACTCAGGTGATCAACAAGGAAGTAAACAAACTCTATTAATATTTGAAAGAGAAAAACAAAGCTGAACAATAAAATGATTACTCAAGCTGTCCATAAATGTCCATCACAGACTTCCTGGTTCAGTTTTTACTGTGCTCCTGTGCAATGAGGCATCATTACTGACATCTCATATGCAAGCACTTTCAGTTTCACCTCCAAAGGAAGCAGTTTAAATAACCTGGATAAACTGTTGGCTTGTTTAAAGCCTGATCGTCTGACTCATGTTTCTTACTCTGTTAGATTCATTACAGCAAAACAGTGGCACCACTCCCAGATCACCATGCAAAGTTTTCAAATAGTCAATAGAAATGACCAAAACTACAAACATAGCAGCTTTTTTAATGTGCTATACTTTTGATATGAGTCAGTTTAAGGTTCATATAATCTGACCAGTCAGGGCAAAGATTTAAGATATATGTCTGCATGAGATACTATAAGTGAAACAAGCTCTCAGTTTTCATCTAAAACAATAGCTGCAACATACTGAACTTCCTGTTATGGGAAACTTGCATTTCAGGCAATTTTCAGCTTGATGCTCATGATATAACCTTTCTTTTAGTATTCAGACTTGCAATTTAAAGTTTATTTATAAGAAATAATTTTGCTGGTCGAGTTACGCCTCAGTAGACGGAAATAAAAAGCTACTGTTTCTTCATGCGCTGCAGCTTCCAGATGGCTGATGTTTGTTGTTCGTATTTTATATTCCTCCTGTAGGACTCATGGGACTGTGAACTAAATTGTAAACCTGGAACTGTAATTCCCCAGAGCATGTTTACTGCAAAAACACACCAATAAACACCCACAGCTAAGCTTTTGTGGAGATGCTCGTCTCAAACACTTTGTCATAATACCATCCAAACCTGGCACTGTAACAGCAGTCTGTTGTGAGATTAAACTCAGAACTTCCATCTGACTGTATTCCAGCCCATTTAAGAGATGCTATTTTTGTGCAGAAACCTGCCAAACATGTTATATGACAATTATATGACTCAGTCTGTAGGAGATTTGGGCTTACTACAGGACAGTCATCAGTTTAAAATAGGTGTTATGTTGCAAACATACTATTTCATTGTTAAAAATAAAAAACTTTTCATTCCAATCCTGTGAATGATTTTTCCCTCTCTATAAGCTTCCTTCATTCATGCAAGATTTATGTCAACTGACAAAGCTGAATCTGTTAAGGGCATGTTTTTTTAAACCTGATGCAATCCATGAAATCACCAGCTTCTAACTGCACTCAGCAGCCTCTCACTGTCCAAACTAGATTTCATGAATCATACCTTCCCCAAACAGAAACCTCCCAGTTCAGTTAGTGCTAGAGCTGTTTGTTACCCTTCACAGGTGGCTCGCCTGAAGCCTGATGAGCAGATATTCCTGTGATAGTCATAACATTAGCCCCTTTGCTTTGCTATCGTAAACACAACATCTGCAGCGAGCTCCGACATATCTGCTGTGTCACATGGAAGCAGGCCAGCAGCTGTAACACCAGTGCTCATGTTACACAAATGATCTGATGGCACAGGGCTGCAGAGGGTTGCTGCTGACGCCACCGGCTGCACTCAAACCAGCTGTAAAACATTCACAAATCGGATTTTGACATGACATTCTTTTAATCAAATTATATATGCATTATGCTATAGGAAAGGCCACTGTATGCAGTGAACTGTACTCTGAAAAGTAAAACACATGATACTACCACCACAACTTACACCGGTCCAATCCAAAGTTTAAATACTACTTTCAGTTATATGTATAGCACTGTAATACTATCTATATTAACATAACCTTGCCTTCCTTGTATGTAGAAACAAACTACTTGTCCTTTCCTTTGTGAGAGATGCTGTTGAGTATGAACTTCTCCTCACTAGAACAGCTGTTCTGCAGCTGTATCACAGTGATCCATCATGTCCATGGGCGATACCGTTGCATGTTACACGCAAATATGTAAATGCTGTATCATACTGAACTGAATATTATGATATTAAGTCCCTACAGGATAAATTGAAATAACATATTCCTTTATTAGTCCCAGAATGGGGAAATCTGCAGTTTTATATTGCAGCAGTAAGATCGAAAATCAAATCAAAATTACACTAAAATTCACTTTACCTATTGCCCAAATACTGTACTGTATGTATGACTTCAATTAGTTTTAGAGGTATCCTGTCATGAACTGAAGTGAATTCTTTCCCCTTGGTGGTGCTAGAAAAGTAAGGGGGTCATAATAGTCATTAGTATTCATCCTCTGGGGATCAAGGGTACAAAGTCTCCAATTCTCCCCCTTTTTTTCTTCACATTAAAATCTATCAGATTGATGTGATACTCTGTCAGACTGCCACAATGCCTTGAGGTTAGAGGGACACTATATGCTTAAAAAGCAGGGAATCAAGTTTAAAATAACCACAATTTCCGAAACTGCTCAAAACAGTCCACCAAAACATGTATTACATATTGAAATTCATGTGACCTTTAATAGTACTAGCAGTGGAAAGGTTCTACATGGTGCTGGTTAACCACAGGTGTGTGGTAAAGGGTTTAGCACACTCCACTTGAATTCATTCTCGAAGGAGCTTTGAGCCTCTAGAGGCTTCTGTTTGCGGGCATGTAATAAGAAAATTGGGACTAAAAATAGGTGAGAAAGTTATGAGGATTCCCTGCCGTCATTTGTAACAACTGACTTAATTATCTATGTGTACTGATTACATGATATGCTGCAGTTTCTGATCTGTGCAGCACCTTGTTTAAATTCTCGGGTACAGGAAGTGCTGACAGACAGTTGTCACCAGCAGTGTGGCTGCAGTCCAGGGTCACAGTTATTACAACGATCCATCAAAAGCCTAATCCTTTTACAGGTGAGTCACAACAGACAGTGACTTCAGATGAGATTATAGTGGAGATGATTGGGTATATCTGGACCAAACAGTCAGACTGTATTATTAGAAAGGCTCAGTCTCTAGCAACGTAATCAGTTTTTCAATATCTTTTGGAGTAAAATGCACTACTATGGCATCTGACTTCAATGCCCCTGCAGAGGGTGAGTCAGCGTGGTGCAGCACCGAGTGTTTGTCCTCAGCTTAGACCAGAACACGTCTGTCACGGTCTCACACACGGTCGTATTTGTAAAGCTCAGCAGCAAATTGCTGTGTACCGTATCGACCTGAGCTTTTCCCAGCAAGGTGACTGGAATATGTCACAGGAACTGACGTGTGTAAATCTGATATATGTCATCTTTGTCTCCTTAATGTTCCTGTTTGTCTGCTCTTTGGTATTAAAATAAACATTAAAATGTCTCAGACTGATAAGACTATTTGGGTGATGAGTTCACACTGCAGCATTTAGGAACTGATACCTGAAATATGAGAGTTCTGTAATTCAATTACAATTGCTTTTCTGTCTGTGTTTCACCTCCCTGATATTTTGCTTTTTAAGGTTCTGCCTGGCCAAACATCATAATACACAATAACAAAATCATAATTTTCAATACTTAATTATATTACAATTAATAATCAGGTATTGCCAATCAGTGCAATCTGAATTCCAACTATATCCAAGTAAATACAGCTTTTGCATGTGCTAGAAGATCAGAATTGAGAAACCTAACAACTACATGTTAAGCGAGTGTCACACAAATACAATATCTGTGAAAATAATAATCAGGACAGGATGCGTTACAGGCCGAACATGGCGTATGTCACTGCAGTACATGTCAGACAAGATGATGATGACGACGCTGAGGACTGAGAGCAGCACAAGAACAACAAGAGGGAGAACGATTGCATGATAACAGCTTTCAGCCCATCATCAGCTGCTGAGCTGAGTCATGAGACTGAAGCCAGAGGACCCACGCTGTCATCATGTCTCATAGCTCACACCTGTGTGTGTGTGTGTGAGAGAGAAGAGAGAGAGAGAGAGAGAGAGAGAGAGAGAGAGAGAGAGAGAGAGAGAGAGAGAGAAGGGGGAGAGAAGGAGAGAGAGAATCTAATGCAGCAAAAAAGAGAATGAAAAATGGACTAACAGGAAAGAAAGAAGAACAGGCATAGCTATAGATACAGAAATTGAAATGGATAAAAGGAAGAAACAAGAAAAAGACACAAATATAACACTCCTGTTGTCTTCCCGTCAACCGTGTAACTTTTGTCCTCCCAGGTCTGATTTGACTGCTTATGAAGCATAAAATATAAATTATCACCCAATTCTGTCTTTTTAGCCAATTTTATTCTATGTTATTAACACAGGCTTTACACATGTTTTTGGAAATGATGGTCAATAGGTCCCATTGAAATGAAAGTATACCTCATTTTTGAATTAATGCCTGTTGTCCTTCCAGGTCAAAATTAATCTGAGGAAAACAGGAAGGATGAACAAAGACAGGAGGAAAGAAAAAAGGAATAAAAGAGAAAAAAGTATGGTGCGTTTGGATCTTACTGAGCATGAAAAAATATGCTAAAAGGTTAGATGTAAAACATTTCCCAAACGAAGATTTTACTGTGAGTTGATATTTGCCAAATTATTTAATTGTTTGCATGAGGCATCATCTTCTCTCAAAAGACACTGTAAGCACTAATATCAGGCAGGATTTAAGATTGTTCTTATAGTTTTTTTCCACAGCTTTCGAACACTTTAAGCCATACTGTTAAATTACTGTGATGTGGAAATAAACAGTTTGGGCATCAATACTATATCATTTATTATTATTTAGAGTCTAGATCTGTATTTTTTTCCCACCTTAAAAAAAAACAACTTTTTACACGTTTTTCATATTCCTGAGACTATGCCCCAGCCTGGCCCCCATCAAAAATGTTCCGTCCCTGGAAACAGGTTCTGTTTCATCACAGAGAAAATTCTCATACAATTTCTTATATTAACCTGAAGAACATTTTAGCACAATAAACATCAACTATGCCTCTCTGCTGAGTTGCCTCAGTGTTTTAGCACACACAGCTACAATGCCAGAGATATTCCCATGGGAAGACCTATCACTCTCCATCTCTTCCTTTGTTTCACGACGTGTAAGCACTCTTCAGCAGATAGTACGTACAAACAAACTTCTTGTGTGGCCGTTTTATGAGTGATGCTTCTTTCTCAGGGCCACCAACTATGTTGAAACTCCATCTGAATCGACTTTGATGTACATTTCCCCCAAGATGCTGAGTCCAAGTTTTATTTACAAAATTTACATAAAGCTATGTAACAGTTTTTCTCTGCTCTTGACAGATTTTTTACATGTTTGTTCAGTCGTTTTTTATTGTTCTTTCTTTCTGCATCATAACTGTAGAGAATAACTGTTTATTTCTTTTATTTTGTTTTATGGTTCTGTCATTGTATTTTTGTTTTACTTTTGTTTCCCAAAACATACATTGTTCTTTTTTAATATAAATCTGTTATTATTGATATATTATAAACTACCCTTGGGCTGAATTCTCTCTTGAAAAATGAGATATGAAATAAAGGACTAAAAATAAATACATTCAAAGATTTATTGAGAAAAAACATATATTTCTCTCTCTCTCTCTCTCTCTCTCTCTCTCTCTCTCTCTCTCTCTCTCTCTCTCTCTCTCTCAACCCCAACCAGTCAAGGCAGATGGGCCCACCTAGAGCCCAGAGTTTTTCCTTGCCACGGTTGCAAAGTGCTTGCTCATGTGGGAATGTTAATTTTCTTTAATTTAAACTTAAAGAGTACAGTCTAGCTCTGCTTCATGTGTAAAGTGCCTTGAGATGACTTTTGTTGTAATTTTGCGCTATATGAATAAAGATTGATTGATTGATTGATTGATTGATTGATTGATGTGTAGTTCTGCTTGCTGACTATTGTGGGAAAACTCATAGGGAATCTACTGCAGCAAGAAGAGAGAAATAGAGGGTTGGGGGGCACAGAATATGAGAGCAGATGAGAAGGATAGGGTTAGGTGGTATTTATAAGAATGCTGAAAGTGGTGTAGTTGGTCCTGCTCTGAACATTTCGCTAAATAAGCTTGAATATTGGTGAAAAATTTTATATACGTTGTTACATAATGTTACATCTTTCATCAGTCTTAGAGAAAAAAAGTCTGGCTGAATGCAAAGAGAAGACAGACTTTAAAATAAAAAAGAGGCAAAAAACAAAACAAAAATGATTGATGTCAAAAATGTTGATTCTATGATACAAGAGAAATCAGAAATCAGTAAAAAGGGGACAAACTGTAATAACAATAATAATAATAATAATAATAATAATAATGATCTTGAATTTTAGAGCACTGTACAAGACAGCAGAAAGTTGGATACTACAGGATAAAACTGTGCAGTGAGATTTAAAATAGATTACTGACTCAGCCAATCTGATCTTCAGAGCCTCAGGGCCCTGACAACCACCCTCTCATTTTTAGTGTTCAGCCCGGCCTCTGGAACAGACAGTACACCTCTGCCCGAGAATCTTAAGGTACGGACTGGCACATAGGGTATTAAAAAGTCGCATGTAGCAGGGGTCAAGACCATGAAGAGCTTTAAAAGTAATCAATAAAATCTTAAAACTGTAGGAAGAATTGGAGTTCCTGGTAAGTTGTGGGACCAGTCAGAGGCTGAGCTTCAGTACTTCAGTACTATGTTGACACACATTGGAGCTATTTTATAGCAGTTGAATGCAAAGCAGCTGACTGAACTTTCAGACTTTTTACAGTAGTACATGAACGCAGCAGAATAGTTATGGCTGAAAAAAAGAAAAAAAACTTGCACAAAAAATTCATTTCCTTCCCTAACTTCTCAGCACTGATTCAGATTTCCAGAACTTTTCATGATTTATATCC
Organism: Scomber japonicus; assembly: GCF_027409825.1. Taxonomy (NCBI): domain Eukaryota; kingdom Metazoa; phylum Chordata; class Actinopteri; order Scombriformes; family Scombridae; genus Scomber; species Scomber japonicus. The sequence goes on from NC_070583.1 coordinate 18,041,937, forward strand.
AACTTTGTTCACAGGCTAAAAATGTCCTTCCGTCCTGCTTTGTCACACATAATTCTTCACTCTGAGAAACATTTCAGGAATTTCAGGTAACAAACTACAGACTTTTATCGCTTTGCCATACACACTCAGCGGTTACCCCCTCTTTTATGTGTTTCACTTCCTGTTTCTATATTAGGCTGCAGGAAGCCTAAACTCAATCAACACGTTCCATTTACATCTAGAGTACAGCCCGTGAAACAGCAGTCTGTTTACATATGAGCAACAAAAAGCCATAAAATGAAACAAAGAGAGGTTGAGAAGTTGGAGGATATTCATCGAAGGTGTACTGCACACAATAACATGAGCTTTGATCCTTTGTATAACTGTTTTGTTAATTAATCTCATAAGAACAACACCTTTGTTGTTTCATTAGAGCATGTTTCTTCTTCTGTCTTTCCTTTTTTTCTGGCATACAGTTTTATTTCTGAGGATTTAAGCATTACTGCTTCAAATATGATATATTAGACAGTAGTACAGTTCTTTCAACTTCTTTCATGACAGTGTTTTGTTTGTTGAACCCACTTAAAAAAATACATTCCAAAGAATGTAACTCATGCACTTTAACTATGTAAATACAGACATTGAATGCTTAAAGTACTAATATGTGACGGTTGGTTTAGATTGAATCTGATGCAAAGGTTGTGGGTCACAAATGCAAAACTGTTTCCATGTGTCAGGATGATTTGTTGCCCAAGGAAGGTATCAAATGCCTCTATTTTACTATCCGTGCAGGCTTAATAGACAGAGAGGTTCACTGTTTTTCATATACAAACACACGCACACACACACAAATGCTTGTAACCTGACTTATTATCACTGCAGCACCAACTGGAAAATTTACAGTAATTCAACACAAAGGTTTATGATGGTCTTGAGATATAATTTTAACCTGACCCACTTTCTGCACCATTACTACCTCGTCACTCCCTCCAGACTTGGGGTTTCAGTGCAGCTACTGTGTGATCGTAATAGACTGACACATTGCTGCATTAAACCCACAAGTCTGTAGTTTCATTCCAACCACAGCACCATCACATAGCCACGTTATCTATCATCAAGACTCTGTCTTGCCTGTTTGTTAGTTATCACGAAATCTCAAAGCCCACCCCTGTATTTCAGCTGTTAGTGAAACAGAGCCTTCTGTTTATACGATGATGCACGACATCCTCGCCACAGAAATGTGAATTTGTAAGACAATAGGCCAGATGCAAGAATATGTTCGTAATGTTCGTTTTCTTCTTAAATCTGTCGTACTTTTTTGTAAGGTGGAATTTCAGATTCACCAAACACTTGTATCAACAGTAGTAAATGACCTTTGTAAACATGATGAATCCCACCTGTTCTAAATGAACGCGCGTTCCAGAGAATAGTAAATTAACATGAATGATGCCCCCAAAATACCATATAAGGTCAGACGTCTGGCAGGTTGTGGAGAAGCTCCATTCATGAAAATGGCACTAAAGACTAAGAATAAGAACTTTATGATCTCTCAGACTGAGGTCCTGCTCTCAGAAATAGATGAACAGAAACACATATTATTATTGTGTGTATTATTATTATTATTATTTAGTGTTAGTGGTGAAATTAAAGGTCCAGAGAAGGACAAAGAATGAGGAATAATGACCCGTGCTGTGAACGCTGTCTCAGCTGTTGCACGCACCATCACAGACACCATCACACAAAAATAACTGCCAGGGAGTTAAATTATTACTTCGATTCAATTAAATGAATAAAAGTTATTAATAAAAAGTCAGTTTATATTGTGGAAAAGTAGATGTGGACAAGTTGCGTTTTCAGCCGCTAATATTTATATTGTAAGATTGCATTATCATAGTTTCAATTGTCAATTTAAATGATATATCAACCTAAATTGTTAAATAGCCTACTTCTTTATAATAAATAACCTAATAATTTTACAAACAGAATAATGCCATCATGATTATGGATTCAGAAGTGCAATCTAATGAACGGGACATACTTGCTCATTGCCTACACCCCCTGCAGTTCACACCCATTACTCAGGGGTCTCTAAAATACTGACAATATAATATATATACGCTCAGCCTGCGGATCGACATCATTCATTTCTTTGTTAAGTGGTAGTCAGCAAACAGTGATGTTAAAAAGAAAATCCAAATCAGTTGACTCTGAAGCTCAACTGCTGATGTTACACCTGCAGCCGGATTGCTGTCAGAACAGACCTGCTAAGACCCGGGATGACAACGCAGGGCAAGCCGGCAGAAGAAGTTGGAGATGAGGGTAACAGTTCAACAGCTCGACCTCTATGTGTCTTATTTGTGCTGATAAACTACAGTAGGTAACATCACTCTGTAGTATAGCTACCATATCATGCTTGGCTGTATTGTATCATACAGTTGTTGTTTGGTCTTGATACCCGTCCTGTGTGGAGGGGTTATGTGTTCATTAAGTGATTATCATATCTTGCTTATCTAGTATATGATGTTGGATGTGTGTACATTACCAGAATGTGCCATCCCACAGTGCATTTCGCTGACAGGTATTACACATATGTCTGTGTTTTCATAAGGCCAATACTACTGGTGCCAAATTAAAACTTAAATTTTAGATGGAAAATACAAATTACACAGCAAGCAAAAGTAAATTATTTGTATTTTGCTTACATAATTAAGATTTGGTCTGTCAAAAATGCAGTCTCCTTCTTATTTCCACAACCCTCATCCTTGGTGTAGGCAAAACTATTGTTTTTGTTGACATGATGTGTTTGCATGGCATGAATACACATCTGAGCAGTGTATTCTGGGAAAGAAATGGGGATTGAAAGGGTTAAAACAAGAGCAACACTAGTACTAAGAGGAACAAGGGATTGTTAGGACCCTGATGGAGGCCAGAAATCAAAATGTGTTGGTTTCACAATAAAGTGGGTTATACTATAAGTGTTGCTGGAGTGTTGACCTTTTCAGACTGTTTTTGCTTCTCTGTGCACATTGGAAGGAGAAGTGTCAGAAACTCTACATATGGGATACCAACCAAATCATATGAAGTCAAACCTTTATTTCTTTTTTATCTGGAAGGACTTTTTTATAATCTCCTTGTTAACCTTTCTCCTCTGTACAATCCATTTTTCTTTATCACATTTTTTTTATGATGGGTTTTTTCGTTATTGCTTTATACATTTCATATCATTTTATATCAGTTCTTAGCCCAAAGTATGACACTGTGATACTTTATACTTTGTGAACAATTGCAATGAAAAATACTGAGCCTTAATTTTTTCCACTTTTTCCATGTTTCTTGTCACTGTCAATCTGTCTCTACCAGTGTCAGAAACTTGTAGGAAAAAAACAGAAGCAGGCCAAACTAACCAATCACAGATTTTGTGGTCTTTATGCGGTATTGTAGGTGCCATAAGCCTGGTTACATTTTGAGAAGGTGCATGTCAGCTCTGGAGAAGCCATTGTAACTGCAATACTGTAGGTTCATTTGATGTGTCTTAACCGGCACAAATCCAACTTTTACAAACACTGTCTGGAACAACTACAGTATGAAAGTCATCAGCATGCAGACAGAAGTGCAGTGGAAGCAAAGAAACAGGTAAGCCTATAAGCAGTCTTGACCTGAGGCAGAGGAGGCAGAGGGAAAGACGAATGCTGCAGGTAGTTAATACTGTCTGATCATTTCATGCTTGGGTGGCCGTGCAGCCACTCCATGTTTCAAAGCCCCCACAGTCATGACTAGACACCCTGCAGCGAAAATTAATGACTTCAATAAAAGTGCCACATTTTCCTGTGATGTTTCCCGCATCGAGCTTTATTGGACAAATCTTAATTTGGCTTTGATCAGATCACTAGAGCTTGTTACTGTAAGTCTGGAAAGAAATGAATGAGGCACTGTGTGTGTGTGTGTGTGTGTGTGTGTGTGTGTGTGTGTGTGTGTGTGTGTGTGTGTGTGTGCTGATGACTAACTTCTTCCCTTTCTGCAGCAGCCAGTACACAGAACATGTTGTATGATGTTAGTGTCTTTTCCGCTCTGCACCTGTGTGGCTGCAGTGTCCCTGAACAGGCGGTGGAGATCACAGTGCATATTTTGGTCTTTTTTGTCCATGTGTCTGCTCCCTTCAACAGATTTTTAGTGTTGGCATTTGGGATTTTTTTGTCTCTCTGTCACTGAACTATAAAGTAAAACATTTGCTTTTCAAATCAGTAAATACAAACTTAATTTGTACCACCAAGTTTTGCTTTAATTTCTTTTTTCCCCATAGATGGAACAAGAGTAGATTGTGTCGTTTTTCCCTCTAATGTCCCAATCCAATCTGTGTTCAACCACTAAATTCTGACCATGTGTTGTTTTAGGCGTTGTGTGTAGTGTTGTGTTTTTAATGAAGTGGTTTGTGTGGGTTTTGCATCTTCTTTTATTGGTGGTTTTGTTTCAAATTTTGTTGATTTTGCTGATTTCCACCAATAAATTAAAGCCTATCATGACAAGCAGTACTCACATAGATGTGTGAATATTTTCAACCTCATTGAATAAAAGGTTTTCATTACAGGTCGTGTCGACCAAATGCCTTAAATCTCTCTAGTGTTTTAATGCTTGGCCTCAGCAAACACTTTTTCCTGGCTGCCTGATAGAAGCTAAGAAGTGGATTTATCACAGATTAAAATATTTTTCACATAACTCATTGGACTTGGATCTGAACATTTGTCAGTTCACACCTGGCATTAATATGTGTCTCCACATGTGTCTCGGGTGACCACTTGTGATCAGATCTCACCTCCCTGCTCTGTGTAAATAAAATCTGTTCTTTCTATTTGAAAGACTCTCACATGAAGCTGAAATGAGGGCTAAATGACTATCAGCTATTGGCACTTTAATATGATGTCATTGATACACAAATGAGTATGTACTTCCACTTTCAAAGAGGTTGTCAGTTGAAATTTACTAAATAGATACTGCTAAAATAATGTGAACGTATGCAGCTCAGATCATCCTCAAATGTGGTCTGATCAATCGGATCTCAGTGGGTTCTCGATGTGTCTTGGGTGCATTCACACCTGTGCTCAGAGATGTCGACTGGTGATCGGATCACCTAGGATGCATGTTTATGCCTCATGTGAACAGGGCCACTGTGGTTTGTATGTCCTTGGCTGCTCACTACACCTCAGACAAATTATATTCCAGTGAAAGTTTGGATGTGGAGGTGTCAGCAGTTTTAATGACGGGTTGCAGAAAACCTCCACTCATTTCTGAGGCAATGCTCGCCAAACTAATCCCACCAGGGTGTGTGTGTGTGTGTGTGTGTGGGGGAGAGAGAGAGAGAGAGAGAGAGAGAGATGGCAGGGAATACATATGTGTTTGTCAGAATTTCTGTCGAGTTCAGACTATATATCGGTGTGTGTGGATGGTGTGTGAGACGATGTGTGTTGACAGATTCACTAGAATGGCCGCCCAACAGTACGAATGCACAAAAAATCGAAATTTGAGAGGTGCCTTGAGTGAGTCGCACCCAAAATGAAGAGGTGAATAAAAGAGGGGAAACAGATGGTTGCAGTTTTATTACAGCAAAAGTCAAATATTTTGATAGAAAAGCCTGAGCTAGACTTGACCCAAAACAAATTTTCATGACAATAAAAAAAAGTATAGATACACAAAGAAGATTCAATCCATCTGGAGTGAGTCATGTGTTATTCATTTGTTTGCTCTCACGAGAAGAAGAATTGGGCATAGTCAGCATGAGCAGTGCCTAAAATTCTGCCTAAATAATAATAATAATAATTAACATTACTAATAATCTCAGACACATTACATAAGGCACTTGTGTAAAAAGATGACCAACAGCTGGGTGTGTCAGCAGTGATAAAAATACATGAATCATAAAATAAAAATAGGAAAAGACATTAAAGAGGTGGTGTGATGCTGCAAAATGCTGCAGAAATTGTTTTATTGATTCATTAAAATGTTTTATGTATGTTAATAAAGTCTCTTTATCGGTCTGTGTGTGTGTGTGTGTGTATGCGTGTCTGTGTGTGTGTGTGTGAGTGTGTGTGCATGTTCTTCTCTTGTACTTCTATCTTTGTGAGGACCAGGTTGTAGACTTTTAGAGTGAGAACATTTTGTCTGGTCCTCTGTTCTTCAAAGGGTTGCATGAGGATCAAGACTTGATTCTAGGGTTAAAAATAGAATAAGGAACAGCTGAATTTGGTCATGTAGTGTAATATTTAAGGTGAGAGTTAAGAGCCCTCCAGTGCATTGTGTCAATGAGTGTCCCCTGAAATGTGTGTGTGATCTATCTTAGGTTACTCTTAGGGACACATTTTAGACTAAAGATCAGTTAATTGAGGATGGCTTGTCCAATTGGGGACAAAATCCATGTCCCCAATTGGTGAAACACTCTTTTTAGGGTCAGTGGTTAGAGTTATATTAAGGGTTGGGTTTAGGCAAGTAGTTATTGTGGTTAGGGATAAGGTAAGTCTCAAGGAAATTAATGTTAGTATATGTAAATTCCCCAAAAGTGACTGATTGAAGACTGTGTGTGTGTGTGTGTGTGTGTGTGTGTGTGTGTCTCTGTGTGTGTGTGTGTGTCTATGCATTTGCCAGCCCTGGTCTGCTACCAGAATTCCCTGTTTCCCGTTTCACTTCCTGTTTTGTTTCCTTTTTTCTGATTGGTTAGTTCTATTCTGGTTAGTGGTGTCGAGTGACATGTAGGCACAGAGGGTTGAACTTTTAAACATTTTCCTGTTTGATATCCTGCTGAAGTGCACTGCAAATATCTGATGAATAAAATCAACTAAACCACTGGCTGATACACACTTGAAAATGAAAATTTCTCAATTTCCTTGAAATCCAGCCCTCGCAACCTCCCCTGCTCCGTCCTCTTGCTCCTCCGGATGCCCATATAAATCGAATCTGTGCTCTTTTTTTTCAACGTGCACCTCAAATTTTCAAGATGGCACTGCTCAGATTCGACACTATTGGCCAAAGCAACAGGTTATTGATTTGGTCTGAAACCAACCATCAAAAAAATGTTGTGTCTTGAAAGTGTATATACCTACATGTATGATGTCTTTGCACGATGATGATTATGATTACAACCTTTTTCCATGTCTTAAACATCTGCACTTTATAGTTTGTGAGCAATTAATGAATTCATCTATTGGATAGAGTGTTTATACATTCTAGTTGGTCACAGCATCAAGAATAAAGGATGAGTAAAACTCAAATTCTCTTCTAAGAATAGAAAAGGCTTGTGTAAACCATAACGTGTCTCTGTATGATTTAGTGAACAGCCTTCTCAGTCAGCTTGGGTTGAGGTAGTAGCTGGCGGTCAGTCAGACTCAGAGCAGCGAGGTTAAATCGTGAGTGTTCACAAATCAGCCTGATGCCATCATGGAAAATACAAGTTACATTAAATTAAAACTGACATGGTGAGACATTCACTGAACATGGCTTATGTTTTAGAGAGTTGCTTAAGGGGGGGAGGGACAAACTGTCATTTTAGAACCAAAAGAGTTAGCATATACTTTTTCACTGTCATCCCTTATCACCACTTTTCCTTTATTCCTCTTTTAGTTTCGTATGGAAAAGTGCACATATTGTAGATCAAAGGGGGGGCCGGAGGATTAGGAGCCCAGCAGCACATTTTCCCCCAGGGCCACCAAGCAGGTTAATCTGGCCATGCAGCTAATATTATTTAAGGTTACTGTACATGAATCACCCTGTATTATACATTTAAATACATTAGACGTTCATAATGTATAATTAATTCACATACAATGAAAAAATGTGGTGTTAGTTAGTTTTAATTTAAGCACATCATTCTCAAAAGGGGGATGAGTGTTACAGCTTACAGTTTATAGGCATTTAAAACTGTTAGACATAATGAAATACTACCAAAATGCCAGAAATTTAACAGAAATAATCCCTTTAATTACACACACATATACCACCACCCCACACACCCTCATTCACTCTCCCCACCCTCAGAAAATCTTCTAGTCCAATTTTAATCAACTGAGCTGCATGTTTGTATTAAAGTTTCTCATTTGGAGGTGAGCATGCAGGAAATGAAGCCAAAGGTAATAAAATATAATATAAATTTAAACTCCAATCAGGATTTCAACAGCAGAGCACAATTAGCATTGGTTTCCCTCCAGTGGTTATTGCTCTTACAATTTTAACCGGCATGTCTTCCATATTTAAACAACAATAAACAGCCTATAACTGCCCTCCAGAACAAAACATGTAAGCAAATGATATAATATTTCATGCACTCACTCGCATCATAATTGTTCAATTTTACATATGCGCTGATAATTTGTAATATGTTTAACTTATATTGCTTTTCTGTCTCTGACCCTGGCGCCGGAATAGGTAACAGTAATAGGTAATAGATAACAAGACTTTTTGCCCTCCCACTTTCAGGTGTTTGGCCATGTTAATACTCTAACATGTAGGAACTTTAAATCTAATCATAGTGAGAACACAGGGGACAGTGAGTAACCTATTATGGCTGCCAGTTCAGACTAGTTTAAATAATAAGACCACTAATTACAACATTGGACCCCTATTTTTTTGTGATAGTGCAACAACCAGCGCAAGCAGTGGACAGTCTGGTATTTTCCTGACCTCGAAATTTGCTTTGCTGGTCTGTGTTGTACTGTAGTTCCCAGATCTGCATGCACAGTGCACTGCTGAGAAGAGCAAATAGGCAGCACAAGGCGAGTTGTTGAAAATGGAACACCTCAATTCTGGAGCAAAGTCACTCTGCAGCTAATTGGTGATTTTATCAACAAAAGCCAACTAAATACTTGGTGTAAATGTGCCACAATAACAGATTAATGCTTAAAATACAATTGAAAGACTCTCCAATCAAGATCAGCACACAAAATAGCATTTAATGTAGTTTAAGCATCTGTATTGATCTGTAAATGAATGTGGGTAATTCTTATAGTATCAGTTCTCCACAGCTGCTTCATACTGTATGAAAAGCTTCTCTATGAAGGTAGGATTGTGCCATATATCCAAAGAAGAGCAGACTATGACTTTCACTTGTAAAACTGTAATTCACAACTTGTGAAAGCGCATCTCAGAGTTTGCAATTGTAACTTCTGATCTGCAAAACTGCACCACAGGATTTGTTATTTGCCCGATCATTTGTGTCATCCTTCTCACCTGATTTTTGGCATGATTCACGCGGATGAAGTGTGCCAAAACAATTTGCATTCAAGAGAACGTAAGGAGTGCCTACCACATGTATCCAGTTCATTAAATCCCTGCAGCATCTGAAGGCATCAGGACTGATACGTTGATAAATCCAGAGACTCTGAAAAGTGCTGCACCAGAGCATAGTGCTGTTATGCACAGCTGTTCACTGCCTTTACTTTCATTAAATCAGCTGAAAACGACACCAGGCTTTTGCAGAATAACCACACACACCTCTACACATACTCCAGACTGGTCGATTATAACTTAATTTCTACCTTTTTAAAAATTACTTGTCAGGTTAGCAGCACTCATCATAGCATCTTTTCCAACTTTCTTTAGCACAAAAGTAGCGTCTCATGTTTTATTATTGAGACACACAGCAACGCAAATGCTGTTGTGACAGAATTAATTACTAAATTATGTGACCATTTACAAGGTGAGATAGGCTACATTAGAGTTATGGCTGAAATATTGTTGGTCCGATAATGACTATTACGTCATCCAAAGCTGAATGTCCTCCCACTTCTAAACTCATTGCGATGCCGCTGTCTACTGAGAATAATAATAATAATATCGCTGCTGCTTTGCACATGACAGTAATCAAGACTTGTTGCACATTATTCATCCCAAAGGCTGCTCAATATTTCTCACACACACACGCACACACACACACATGAAAACACATGCACTTACATGTAGCCAGATCTTATTTCTTTGAGCTGCTCATTAAAGCTTTATCTAATCATCCTCAATAAAATAGTCGATAGCTGCAGAACTGCGGAGAGACTGCACAGAGTAGAAAAGGAAGATGCGAGAGAGAAAGTTTAAATATCATTACATCAGACTGTCAGTTTCGGATTTCATCCAGATTCACTTTGTGCATTAAACTCAACATTTCAATACCTTGAATGTAACATCTTGAGTTTACAGCATCACCTCAAATGCAGTACAACCACAGAGTGATGCCATGCTCAGATAGAAACAGTTGAACTTAGCTCAAGTCAGGAGATTCAAACCAGCAACCATAGAAGTGAAAGAGAAGGATAAAAAAGAAAAAGGCTGAAAATGGACAGACCTGAGCCTTGACTGGACCTGAAACAAAGCCCACACCCAGTCTGGACCAAACAGATTATAGCCTAAAAGAAGGAAATGTGCATGAAACATTTCACATCTACTGTGCTTCATGCTCGAAGTAAACATGTAAGTTTTAGGCACTGATCATGGCAAGTGGCAGATTCTTTTTACTTTGGGGCTGTGAGCAGTAACAGTGAGGAATATTATAGATCAAGGGAAAGTAAAGGAGGAGAGGGGTGGCAAAAGGCAATGAAATGAGAGCAAGAGACAGAAAAGTGGAAAGTGATACAGAGAGGTAATGTCAGGGAGGGAAAAGGTTGGAGAGCCAAATAAATGAAGAGAAAGGCAAAATAAAGAGACAGAAATGAGGGACATCTGAAACTGCTAATGCTAACCATAGGTGCTGTGTGTGTGCGCGCGTGTGAATGTGTGTATGTGTCTAACAGGGCTAACAGTGTTTACAGACAGACAGCGGTGACCTCATCACACCATGGGTGCATTTAGACGCGGCGTCAGACTGTCAGCACTTACACAAACACACACAGAGGTGCATACTCCTGATCTCCATATCCCCCTTTCTGTCTCTTTCTTTTGTCCTCTCTTTTGTTTAAATCTTGCACTCAGTCTGCAGGCCATCAGCCTTATCATTTCATCGGCACTCAGAGATGTTCTCCATTGCATTATATTACAGAAACTCACACTACAGTGTTAGGTCTTGAAAGCTTGTTGATGCCAGGATCCCTTTTTTCCATTTGAAGAAATACACCAACAAACCATAATCAATTACACACTGTGTGTGAAGTCTGGTAGCAGTTTGTTTTAGAATACATCCAAACTAAGCTGGCTGTTGCTCTTGATTTTGGCACTATTTCTACACTACGCAGGGTTTTTTCTCACCCAAAAACTGAGCTTTTCAAAAATGGTCACACTGCATAAATCTTAAAACATCAGCCACTAGACAAGGAAAACAACGTGTGAGTAAAAAGTGAGAGCCCTTACACCTAAGACACATTTCTGTGTATTTGTTTCGGGTTGTGTCTCTCTCTAAGCAACTGCACTGCCTCTGAAATTCACCTCACGTTCAATCTGAACACAACTTCACAACTGAAAATAAATTGAGTTTGGGCTTTGTGAATTGATTTAGAAGGGTGGATAACACTTGCCATGTTTTTCCCCAGAATTGAGGGCAATGAAACGCTGTACACCAGTAATATAAACTACAGAGCTTAAAGATCCCATAAAAATACAGATTTGGACTTTCTCGAAATTTGTTATGTTCGGTTACTGAAGAAAACAGTGCACACAAGGGCTACCTCACTCTGCAATAGTGGATGTTACTAAAAGATACAAGACACAATAATTTATTTAACAAGTCTGTTTCTCTTCATATCCTATCTAATCAAGTCATCTTTCACTCAACAACTAATAGCCCTTTGGTTGGTTTACAGTTAAACAGGACATATCATGCACATTCCCTGGTCTATATTTATATTCTGGTGCTCTACCGGAATATCTTTGGAAGACTTAATAACCTTAATAGTAACTAAGTTTTATATATAGTGCCTGTCAAGAGACCCAAGGTTCTTCACACAGTAAGGCACAGCAATGATTGCAGGGAATGACACGTTTAACTAGAGGCTATAAGGTACAGTATAATGTACTGTATAAGAGTGGAGGAAGTCAGATAGGTACTGGGGGGGGGGCAAGCGCATGGAAGGATTTGTAGGTGAGGAGGAGGATTTTGTAGGGCTTGGTGTGGGTGAGCTCACTGGCAGCTGAGTTCTGCATATACTAGAGTTTCTCCAGGGCTTTGCTGAGTACTCTGGACAGGCCTCCATTGCGGTAATCCAGTCAGAAGGTGATGACGACATGGATGAAGGTCTCTGCCATGGAGTCTTAGAGTGACAGCCAGAGAATGGAAATGTTTTTTTAAAGGTAGAAAACAGATTTGTTGATGGATCTGATGTGTGACTGGAATGAGAGGGTGGAGTCCAGAATGAAAACCAAGTTGCGGACTTCTTGGGATGGGCAGATGGAGCATCCATCAACATTGAAAAAAAGCCTCCTGGAGCAGCACCTTGGGAGCCACAACCAAGAGCTCTGTTTTGTTGCTGTAAAGCTTGTGTAGGTGGGCAGTTGACAACAGACTGTCGGGGGGGAGCTGAGTGGGTGTTTTAGTGCCGCTCAGCACAGTACAGTTGTATTTCACATTTATTTAATGGTCCTATGTGCAGCCCCTCAGTTCAGCCTCTGTCTGAAACAGGCCGTTTTAGCTCCAGTCTCTTTAAGGCCCCCCCTTCTGATGAGCTCACTCTGTTCTGACTGGCCAGCTCTCTGGAAATGCCCCAGTGCAGATTACTGGCAGCTCTGAAGGTTACGTAAACTAACAATTAGTGCTAGGAATTCACTTATTTTTCTTCCTTTTCACTTGAAATATAAACTTCATGTTGAGTCCCGAATACGATCCAAAATATGCAAGTGGACAATGCGGAACAACCTTACAACAATAAAGACAACTGAACGGACGGCTGTTTGTGGGCATGTGCCAACAATCTGACGTCAATCCACTGCGTAAGTGAAGGTGACTTTGCAAACAGAGAGCTCAGAGCGTTTCAGTTTAATCATGTTTAATGTGGACATCCACCTCTATAACAATCACAAAAACATGATAAGTCCCCTTTAAGACTCATCCCTCACTGTTCTGTTTTAACAAAGTTTGAGTTTCAAGGCATCTTTAAGATTTTTTCAGTAGTGAGGAAAGCTGTTTTTTTCCCTGCTGACTTTCACCAGTACCTCAAGATTAGATTCAGCACTAGTTTTATCAGCTAAAAGGCACTACAAAACTAATCAGTACAGCAAAGCATATAAAACCAATTGTTCTCCATTGATTTCTGAGACAGTGAAATTCTCTGCCACTGACACACAGCTTGATACTTACCTACATTGATTATAGTTGCTGACCTGAAAATCGAATGAGCTAATGTATTGATTCTTCACCCTTTCACCCTTGAGATGAATTAGAAGCAGCCAATAATTTTCTTATCATGGATCACTAAATGAAATGATGGCACAGTAAATGTCACATCATTGACACTGGGGCCGTGAACTACAGTATAACACCTCTTTTAAGAACAGGAAATAATAGAGGGGTGTGAATTCAAAACAGCCAAGTTTCAAAGTCAAACAGAAAGTTCATGGTGGCATTTCTGTGAAATTGAAACTTTTGGCAAATCAAAAAATTGTTTTATTGCCATGACAACAAATAAAGCAGAGGTTAGCAGAAGAACTGTTGCTGAAACAAAAGCAGGGTCGCACACAGTAAAGCACAACAACATGACTCTGCTCAGAGACCTCCAATTAAGTATGTAGATACACTTCACAATGGACTGTTCTGGATGCGTGTGTGTTTGTGTGCGTGTGTGTGCACGTCTCTTTGTCGATTTGCCAATTAAGTATTGAGCACTTTGCTGGTATAATTTAGTCCACCACTCTATGCTAACACTTCAACATTCATTATACTGTACAGTTACAGTAGATTGGTTATGTGAAAATCAGGCATCTCCATGTCAACTTTTCTGAAATTAAGATTATAACTATCAATATTTATGATACTGTATCACTTAATGTAGGGTTAGTAATTTATGGTCGATCCTAAGAAATATGCATGCATGTTGACCTTACTTAAAGTAGGGTTTATCCCTATCTCCTTATCTACCTTTGGGGTAGGAGCCACATCTGATTGAGTTGAAAGAACCAAGAGATTTAAGATAGACAGAAAAGAAAGAGAAAAGAGTGGGAAGGTTAAAGGTGACATTCCAGATGTTGGTCAGAAGAGTATTTCTGTATGCTCTTCTCCTCAGCTAATTATTAAACCAGTTGAAGCTTGAGTCGCTGAGTTAACTGATAATTAACACCAACTTTGTGGCACTATGCAGCTTTTAGCTTCATTGTTTTTGTCGTCCAGCTGCAAATTAACAGTACTGTTGAGTCTTGTGGTTCTCTTCAACCCCTTCATATACGAACATTAACCGTTGTTTCCAGCAAACAATCTCATACAAGATTATTTTTCTGCCCCTGGTGGCCAAAAAGTGCTTAATACTGCTTTAAAATTAACTAACTGAAAGCAGTGGACTCAGATTTCAGTCAAAATGAGTCTGCAGGTTACAGAAGCTGACTAGATGCAGAAAACTGCCAACACCATTTTTCATATACAGAAAATTGTATTGTATTGTCATCAAAAGAAAAGAAATTCATAGATTGAGAAGTTTGTCAATTTGCTACAAAATTACCTGAAAACATGAAAGGAAATTATGTAAGTGTATACAGTCTGTCGGGAATTATACAAGTGTATACAGTCTGTTCTCTTGCTTTAAATGAATTATTCAACCTGCACCTGTTGGAAATCCCAATATATAGATCTAAAGAAAGCTAGTTATATATCAACAGCAGTGTTGGGAGTAATGCGTTACTGTAATCACATAACATTTACCTATAATGCAGTAGTGTAACACGTTACAGTGTCTACAGTCAGTAATCACATTACAGTTACTGAACAAACAAATATGGCGTTACTTGCATTAAAGCAAAAATATTCTGACTGAAATTCTACCTTCTCATACCTTTTCATAGAAACCTTTTTACCTGGGTGGATTAAATCAAATTAAGTGTGTGAGTGTAGTTATCACCTCTAGTTTTCACCTGGTTCACTGTCTCTGTATGAGCAGCACACACTGAGGGCTCAGCTCCACCTGAGGTGAAACATATGGCTCTTTAATGCAGAGATCATCATCATAGCCATAAAGAAGATCTCTCATTAAGACTTTGCTTTCTTACATTGATTGAACCAACCAAAACTAGCATAATGTACTTCTATAGCACGCAGGTGTGTTTCAGATTCAGAGGTTTGAAGCTGAGCTGCAGGGTTGGGTGAAGGTGTGTGGGGAAGTTTATTTGTGCTGTTGAACGTAACCGCTGTGAAACAATCAGAAAATAACGTTTTATTGATCTGATTCACCGGCTTTCTTACTGTCGCTCCCTCTCTTCATTCACTCTCTAGATCGCCTTTGTAATTCTCATCGGATCTGCATTGATTCATATATGACCTTTCAGCAGTCCAATTTACGTAAATCCATCGTAGTGATGGAGAACTTTAATCCCTGTGCGTAACATTAGTTTTTCAAATAGTATTTATAAATTGCACAGATAAAAAAATAATAAAAGGCGTTTTTCATGCACGCTTGCGGTACAACTGCCTGACCTCTCATGCTAACACAAAGCTAATAGCAAAACACTTACAGACCCACAGTTATGCTCAAGCTGTATGCAGACCCCAACCTAGCAGCCAAAGCTTGTGTGTTACTTGATAATGTCCATCTGTCAGAAACAAACTCAGCTAAGTATCGATAATAGTGACCAGACAGCCATCATAAGACAGGAAAACTGTAGTCGTCCTATTTGTTAGCATCATTTTCTACTGCTGCAGCCGTTCTGGCCCTTAATCACAATGATTACTTAACCACTGAGGCTCTTAAGTGGTGCTTATCAGACCTCCACTGATGAGCAATTACACCATCACTGCTGTGTTTTTCCACATTCACCCCTGTTTTTTATCTCTGTGTTCTTACCCTCCATCAATCATTCTTTTCTCATCTCTAGTCAGTCTCCTACTCCTCCCCTCTCCTCCCATCCTCCTGTCACTTCTCCTTTCATCCGTTCTTCTTCATTTTCATCTCTCTTCTCTTCTGTAACCTTTTTGTATCCTTTATTATAGTTCAATAAAATGCAGATTAACCAAACTTTATTGTTCTCCTGTCCTCTCTTCTCTCTTGCCATTTATCCTTTGTCCTTTTCTTTCCTTTTTCTGTTTTATCTCTTGCCCTTGAATATTCCTTCCTTTCCTGTCGTGCCCCACATAAAGTGATATATGATGAAAACAGAGAGAGATAACAGGACTCAGAGTAAAGCCCCGAACCGCCTGGTGGCAGCTTTTCATGGCCAACCAGTACGTCAGCATGAGTGCATGGGGCTAAAGCTTTTTTCAAATCTACGTTGTTTAGACTCTAGTTATGATTCCTTCTGGCAGATCTGAACACAGCTATCATATCCAGGTTGTGGATGAAAAACAACCTTACAGAGACCAACTTTGAGAAGTGCTCTCAGTCTGGTCCCAAGCAGTTCGTTCGTGGTGGGAATGTGATCTGACCTCAGGCAGACCTCAACAGATTCAAGGCAGGTGTGTGTTGCATAATGGGATACGGATGAGTGAAATTAGCAGTTGCTAGCAGCTAACCGGAGAGCAAATTGAAGTCTGACCTGGACTAGCAAAGAAGTGCACTGTCCTCTTGATTTTTGGACAGATGGGACCCCAGAAACATCTGAACAATGAGCAGACTTAACGCTCTCATGTGGCTTGCTTGGGGTTTTTGTGTGTGATTGGTTGAGTGTTGGTAAAAGGAACCCGCAGGTAAGTAACACCGGGGCTCTTAGCTGACCGCAGTCCTCCTTCTGACTTCAAGGTCAGAGCTAAAACTGAACTGATTATCTTTCCTACGGGGTCAGAGATAGTCCAATACAAGATATAGAGGAGATCAGAGGGTGGAGTATTGATGCAATATTACGATGAATAAGAGACTGAAGGAATACACGCAATTTCTGTATTTATTTATCTGTATTTCTGTATTTTCATTTATCACAAAATTACTTTTTTATCACCTGATTACATTTTAATTACCATTTAATTTTGTTTTTGTAGCACAAATGCATTTGCCAGCAATGACACACGTTAAAGAAAAAGAGAGGGAAAGGTTAAAGATGAAAGTAACTCAACCATCTTCCTGTTGGGCTGAAGGAGAGAGGAGTGAAAGAGGGAAGAGTGAAAACACAGAGAGAAGAAAAAGAGATTCTACTGGATTTTAATATTACAACTGTTGGAGTTGAAAGCAGGAATTCTGAAGGAGGAACAGAGGATTCATTGTGATGACTGTTTAGTAAAAAGACCATTAAGGTCTGTTGAAGCATTTCCCTGCAGCTCAATGAGGCATGATGCTTTCCCAGAGATCACTGTCTCACTGCCTGAGGTGGCTCATCTGCTCGACTGTTCTTCAAAGTTTATTTTTTTAACCCTAGAAATCGTCAAATCAGAATAATAACGCAAATACTGTTTCATTTCTTCTAGAAGAAGCCACTGACTAGTAGCTACCCTTTATTCTTGTCTAGCATGAAAATCAACTTCCATAGAGTTATCATTCACAGTAAACATGAATCCACAATGGTCAAACTCCATTTATTCTCCTACAAATCCCTTAGTTTCTTCTGACATTAAGAAACTGAACTCTTGCTAAGAAATAATCCCTCAAAGACATGTCACTTTGTAAACTTTATACTCTTCTTATTCAGAGAATCTGTGCCAGCCCAGAGAGCTTTGAATCAGTGACACAAACTGAGTAATGGTGAAAACCTACAGTGCAAGGTGCTTAGATGAGCACTTTAACTCTTGAACAAATAGCCTCCTTATGTTGGTTTATTGTCTGTTTCTGACAGTAAAACACAAGCACTGCTGAGCAGCTAAATTTGGAGCCCAACATTCATCTGTTACAACAGCAAGCGAACACAGCACAAGTATAGCTATGGCCAAAAAAAAAGATCTGGATTTTTCACCAAATTCTAAATAATCGATTAGTCCTTCAACTTTCAGCCACGTCGTTTTGTTTCTGAGACCTACAGACTATATTAATGCAGTTAAAAAAAGAATAGTTATCCATTTTACAGTACACAAAGAGTCATTGGGGAACCCTTCAAGCTGAATTTTAAAGTGTACATGACACCAAAGTCTTATGATTTCAAAGAATAATTTCTGGCTCTTGCCTTCACAGAGTAATACTGTACATAGTCAGAGAGGTTCAGTGACAAGTGGCTGATGTAGTTGTTCAGTCTCATGATTTATTAATTGTCTGCATTCAAAACCCCTGGAGCTGTGGCAGACACACAAGCGCCGACTGTACTGTCGCTGACTGTTTTCCATCTACTAATGCAATTTGACTTAGGTTTTGCAACAAGTTAATAGGCCAAAAACCAGCCTGCTGTGTGAAAAGTGGAAGTGATGTCAGGCTGAATACAAGCTGAGTTCAAAGTCGGGGGGAAAGAGCAGTTCTGACATTTATTTCTTTGATGTCTTAAAACTCCTCTGAGAGTTTATCATGTACAGTGAGAGCATTATGTTCACTTACTACAGCATGTTTAATCCAAATCATAAACACTGAAGCAATGTGTGACTGAATGTTATGGGATGTGAATATACTGACATACTGACCTAATAAGCTGGGAATCATCTTAACTACCACAGAAAAACTTTAGATAGATAGATAGATAGATAGATAGATAGATAGATAGATTTATAGTTTATGATGTACTTTATCTGTTATGCTATAATATTCCTATTTGTATACAATTGGCCTCTCTTATGACATTTGATGTATAGAAAAATACCAAGGTTATTCTTCAGATTGTTTTCACAAGTACACAGAATGATGCGACAAAGCAGTATATAAAACATGTTTTGTATGTAACGCCTGAGCTCATTCAATCTTACAGCTGAATTACAGTTTCTTGCAGCAGGTGACAGTTTCACTCATACTTCTTCCTATGTGAGTGTGTGTGAGGACAACAGTCAAGAGAAGAGAGTAAAACAAAAAAAGAGGCAAAGCGCGGTAATACTCACATTAAATTGATCCCCCGCTGTCACCTCAGAAAAAACAACTCGTATCCATCCAGAGGAGGAAAAAAAGTCATTTCATTTCAACCTCGAGCGGCGACGAAGAAAATAAGTAGTGATGGTCCGGTTTAACAGCAAGCGCAGTGCAGAATAGTGTGAGCTGAGCGGCCGCAGCCGGCAGACTGAGGGACGCAAAGGGAGGAAGGGAGAGAGAGAGAGAGAGAGAGCGCGCGCGCGAGAGAGAGAGAGAGAGAGTGAAAGAGAGAGGGCGTAACAGTCAGAGAGAGAGCGAGAGTGCTGCAGAAAACACTATTACTAGTGATAGTATTTGAAATGTTACTTGAATAAATATGCTTAGATACTTTGCACCTGTGCTTATTGTGGATTGCAGTGGTGAGCAAAATGGTTTATTTTGTATTTGCTCATCTAAGGTAAATTTAAACTATAGGTAGGCTACTATTGAAACTATCTGCTTTATTTCCATTATTTTATTTCCATTAAAGCAGTATACTCAGCAACAATGAGTAACCTGCATGCCTTTGTTTATTTACTATTTATTTAAAGAGTCAAAATATAAATGCATAACTAAATACAACAATAAAACAACATGCATGTC
The DNA here is from genome assembly GCF_027409825.1 of Scomber japonicus. Lineage (NCBI taxonomy): Eukaryota > Metazoa > Chordata > Actinopteri > Scombriformes > Scombridae > Scomber > Scomber japonicus. The sequence goes on from NC_070583.1 coordinate 18,061,556, forward strand.
AGTAATCTTTCTTACCTCTGACAAAGAACAGCAGCCAGTAGAATCCTTTAATATCACGTCTGTGGCCGGGAACATGTTGTAAACTACAAATTGGGTAACTTTTGCTGCAGATCTGTACTTTGTCATCTAACAGACAGACAGAATACCATCACTGTCATGTCCAGTAAAGTGTTAAATGAACAGCACATGGAGCTCCCTGGTGACAAACCATTTCCTGGCTAGTCTGGAAATCTGGCGTTGGTAGAGGCATGGTGTCATTCCTGTGGAGGATCAAATACTGATGTCTTTGAAGGGGTTCAATGTGTTCTGAGTTTGATGAAACCTGGATGAGACACATGGTGTTTGCAGCTATACTCGCTCTGCACACTGTAAACCCGAAAGTTCATTCTAATCAAACAGTTTGAGTTAATACCACTTTTAAAAATGAGTTTTATTGCATTACTTAAACAGTATGAGTATATAAAGAGTGTTTGAGACAGTCATTGAGTGTACTCATTTTTATAAGTTTAATAAACTTAAACTATCAATTTTTACATCAGGCCACATTGCTGCCCTGTTGTGATTGGCTCAAAACACAAGACAAGTCCGTACTTGTCCATCGGAGGTTACAGAGAAGTTGCCATTTTCGAATTTTATCCAATTTAATCTTTGCACTTTGCATGCTCCTCGGACAATACATGCTCTGCCTGCATTTTTCAGTTTTTTTCAAGTTTGGCTGCTGTAAAGAGGATGCCATTTTCTGCCTGAATGAGGTGAGTTGTTTTTTCTATTCAAGTACTACTAATTTGAAACTGGAACTTTTGTTTGAAACATGTAAATTTGAATGTGTGTAGAAATCAGGTAAATTTTAAACATTGGGCAATTGCAGCATTGTGTTTTTAGAGAAGTTCTCTCTACTTGTGTGTTCACTACATACAGTTCTGCAACAGTAGTGGAAAATTCAAATTATTCAACATAGTTTTTAAAAAATGCCAACGTTTAGCATTAGCCTCATTTGCCATGCTATTTTTGTTTAAAGCCATACTAAAATGCTTTGGAAATGCAAGTCTTGTCTTATTTGTGTTACACACATCATTAGACAACATGTTCAGAGAGGTTTATTAGTGTAATAAGTAACTATGCCTGAATATCAAAGTTGAGCTCATTTTATATTTCTCAGGTGTACTTGGAGTTTAACAGGGTTGTTGGAAGAAATCTTAAAGAAGAGTTCTTTGGTGTTCTTGATGATTTGTGTCCAAGCTTGATGGAAATCTTCAAGAGGAAGACAGGTCGGATAGGCAAGCAGTTAGCTGACCTGCTACAACAGACAACGGTGGGTTGATATTTAGATTTTATCTTGTAATGATATTGTTGTTTTGTATATATTGATGTTTAGTTCATCCATATTACAAACGCTAACTCTCCCACTTCTATATGAACAAATACATGGATATAAGATATATTTGTTTTTCATTTAATAGTGCATCATACCTCTTTGCAGAGCACTGACCCAACAGCAATTAGATGCCTTGTCCTGAGAGGACTTCCAGTCATTCTTGGGGATGATGCATCTATGTTCTTTAAGAGCAGTTTGGTGAGTAAAATTTTTTGATTGTTGTTTGAATCAGTTTTTCCATTCTCCTATGTTTTGTGGGGATGATGGGTTATGATAATTAATAATAGGCCACAAAAATCTGGTCAAAAAAGTGCACCTGAAGAGAAATGAACCTTTCTCTATCTTTACCATTCACACATCACATTGTCCAATACAGCACCGACTGTCACAACATGGGATCTACACAACAACAGACACCTATACAGGACCACACAAAAATGCTTCTAACAGCTTGTCTATACAACATTATGGGGAAAAAAACCCACTGTGAATTACAAAAATCATAATGTTTGTGAAGACCATACAGCTGATTGTAGACAAATTGCTGTTAACCTGGATATCTTCTTTTTGTCTTGTTTCTCTCACCATAGGCTCTTAATGAGGGAGATTCCATAAACATTCCAGTGGGAATCCTCTGCTATGAGGACACTAGCGCTGCAAACCCAGCAAGCTCAGCATTGCCACAACTAAACCCCTCAAGAGTGGGGATCATCCTAGAGGGCAGCCTTGTCATGGATGTACTCACCAACCTACCTCAAGCAATGTGCCTCTTGTTTGGTTTTACCTATGCACTCCACCTGCAGTACCCAAAGTGCTTGAGAAACACTTTTACCTTCATCCAGCAGGTAATGCTAAATTTGGGTCGAAGTGAGCTACCTCCAAAGGTTCAAAAGCTGAAGAATGACCTTGCAGTGTAAGACACATTCACGTTCATGGCACAATTCTTCATGTTTGTGTCTAGATTGTTGCACAAATACATTGCAGTCACTAAAGCAAATATTCTTGTATTTTCTATGTGATAAATCTTGTACTGCATGTATCTACTGTTGTTTTTTACTGAAATAATTCTACAGAGGACACATGTTAGAAAGTTTCAGGTTTTTTTTCTAGCAACTAATGTCCTCACTTGTTCTTAATGTCTGCTTTGTTGTGTTAGGTTCTTTTTCAAACTTTAAAATTGTTCACAGAACAAGTAATTAAAAAACTGTGCTGTCATCGTATTTGGAAGGACATGGAAATCGTTTATAATTTAATACACATGTTCTATGTGCTGCAAGGTCCTGTTAGGTAATATCTGCAGAAAAAAGTAAAATATACTGTTGTAACTGTTGGCAAAAACCCATTTTGATAATTTTATGAAAACAAGGTCTAATTTTGGATTTGCACCTGTTATTTCACTCAGAGCATTGTTACATATCTGTTGCTTTGTTGTATATTTAAATAAAAAAAATAAAATGTACTGCTTTATGTGTTCATTGACAAAAGAAGAATTTAATTGGAATTTTCTTGTACCAAACATAATATTTTAATTTAATTAATGAATTCATATTTTAATAAAACTAGGATTTCAAGTATATTAAACTTATAATATTAAGTTTTGACTATACTACTTTTAAGTAGACTCCACAATTTTATTCTATTTTAAGATTGTTGATTACTTAAACCATTTAAGTGTACATAACTTAAAAACATAAATTCTGACTATTGTACATTTAAGTTGACTGTACTTAAACAAAATAATTTTCTCCACTTTTAATAACTCAAACCATTTGAGGCAATCACTTGACGCAAACGGTTTGAGTACAATCAACTTATCCGGGTTTACAGTGCAGTGTCTCTATCATGTGTTTTCCCATTCCTTCTAATAAATGGGTCGCAAACAGCTCTTTCATGCAGCCAAGGGACACATAATTCTGCTTTTATTTCCATCTTGCTGTGTAGGATTGTTGCTCCTTGCTGCATACACCATTGCTGCACTGCATCACCAGTGTTCATGCATCAGTGCCAGTCTTTAAGACAAGCATTAACAATTGTGTTATCACTTAAGCATGCTGTGTGCTAAGCATGATAACAGTAATCACAACCAGTTGGACAAACACACAGCAAAGATCATTTATTTAAATATTGTTTGGTTTGTTTTCAGCCATCTGTTATAACCATCATGCAGAATTTCCTGATCCGACTGTCAAACTGGAAGTGGGAGAGTCCAAAGTCATAAATAGAGGGGAGGACCCAGAATGTACCATATGTGAGCCAGTACAGAGGGGTGTTATCTTACTACTGCAGACATGCTTTTTTAGGGGCCCTAAACAAGAATGTTATCATGATTTTTCTGTGTGAGGATAGATTGAGGGAGTGTTAAGGCACACAACAATGTTTTTATACATAAACACTGCAACAACATATTATGTTAGTTGAGTAATTTCAATTAGTTGTGGTTTGTTTCATAGGAGGGGCTTCCGGATAATAATAAAAAAGACAGAGGTGGAGGTGTCACTAGGGATTGCAGCTTGGACAGGAAAAGGCAGAAAGTAATAACGCCCCAGTAGTTATGGGCCAAGTGTTGGTTGTTTTGCTTGTGTTTGTTTAACATAAGATTCCCTATGATCATTTGAGGAGTTTTCCTTTTCGTATGTTTCCATTTTTTTTCTTCTATAAATCACATTATCACAACTGCACTTGACTGGTGATAGTAATAAAATAAAGTACCAGGTAAATATTTTTTAAATCCATGTCTAGTCCTTCCACCACTGGACCAGTTCCCTCAAAACCAGTTCCCCCCATAAATGTTTCTGCTAGGTTGAACCTTGAGGAACAGGGTCGGAGATGAGGAGGGGGTTCAAATCTTTCTGACCCTGTGATGCAGCTGACAGAGATGATAAGGTGAGGTGAAGTCGGCTGCTTCAGTGTGTTTATTATTAATGTTTGAGAGCTGCATATGATTATATGATGATATGTGGTGAAAGAACACTGTTATATTGTCAATTTTCTGAACGTTTAATTGGCCTTTTTCTTGGCAAAATCTGTCACCAGGAGGTAATACTCCTCATAGTCCTCAAGGCAAGGTCCTTTAATCCTTGATATATTCAAGAAGTCAGGTCTGAGTCCATGAAACACCAAGATTTTTGTTTTTTAACATTACCGATTGAAGCTTACCCACTGACCTTTAGTCATTCTCCATTGGCTCTAAAAAAGTTTATTTAGTTTTGTGTTTGTTTAATTGAAGAATATTCTGGCAATTCTGGAAATTTTACAATGCACTTCCTCAGTGTTTGTATTAAACCCCCCCTGGTGATATGGTTATGCGAATTTGTGTGTCATCTGCACAATTATGGTAACGTGTTTAGTTGTTTCCCATATTCTGTGCCCGTGGGAGCAAAAAATGTCGGTGAAAATTTCATTGGGAAAAAAATGCTTTTAGTCATTCATCTTACATTGACATCAGGGGCCTCATTTATAAAAGCAAGCATTAAACTCAGCAGTGGCTCTTTAGCTGCTAAATGCTCCACTATATTCATCAGCTGGATGTCAGCTTTGCTTATCTGGTATTTGATCCTGAGCAAATTGTGTAGAGTGCTTTGCTGCTTAAAACATCCAAATAATGTTGCTGGAAACGAGGCTGGTGAAAACTGTGAGACTGAATCAAAACTGTAAAGATGCCAACAACCAAAACAATGAGCTAAAAGACTCTGTGAGTGTTTATGTGTGTGTGTGTGTGTGTGTGCACGTGTGTGTGTGTGTGTGTGTGTGTGTGTGTGTGTGTGTGTGCGTGCGTGTGCGTGTTTGCTATCTCAACAACAGTTAACTAAAAGCTACTGTCAGCTTGCTGGTGTAAAACATCTCCCAGCAATGAACTCATTATGTCCCATTAAGACACATTAAAACGCCATGCAGCTCATTTACTCTGAGTTTTTTATTGGAACTGAGCAGGGCAGAGCCACTGAGTGATTTAGAAAACACTGCAGAGAAATTGGCTTTCAAGCTTTTATTCTATTTCCATTTCATTTATGTGGCTGACACTACTGCTTTTGCTCTCTGCCTATAAATGTTTCAAGATGCTGCCAAGCCTTTAAATGATCCTGTTTTATTGACATTTGTGTGCATAATTGCACTCTAACTACTCTACAGAAGTAACACAGTAACATGATGGGGATATTGAGGTGACACCACAAAAGAGAAAACAAATCAAGAGATTGGAATAAGGACAGTCACCGCAGAGAATAGCAGATAATTGGAAAGCTCAATAATGCTATCTAGTAAAATAAAGACTCTTATCAATCATGGAAAGAAAAGTGAAATTGACTTGTAAAATTATTTTCAGTGTTAAATATATAGAAAGGAGTTCTGGTATTTTATTTATTTTTGTTTTATTTAAGTGTGAGATGTGTGTGTGAGTGATGCCCGAGGATGGAGCTGTTGTATTGACCTCAATGCAATGAAGACAATTCAATTCAATTCAATTCAATTCAGTTATTCCCTAAAAATAGTACAAAAGTGCTGTAAGGTCAGGCTCTATATATAATGTGCTTTCTCTAATATGTTTCAACAGTGCTCATGAGTACATATTTATGATAATTAAGACAAATATAACAAATATAATGCATGATGTCTGTGCTGTCTCTGCTTTTCCTCACTTGTCTATTATTAACATCTGTTCAGTTTTCCAGTATTCTGAGTCATCTTACGCTTTCTTCATTCAGTCATTACCTCCCCACTATTAGTGGATGATAACTCATCTTCCTTGATCCCAGATGAGTATTTATCGCTACAAAGCACATTGTGTTGTCTCTTCCTGTATCCAATCTGACAGACACTTTCCTGTGTGACTTTGCTACTGCGGTCATATCAAAAGCATTTTTAATGGACTGGAAACTTTTTATGGCAATGTTTTTTTTACAATCCTGGTTTCTCTTGTATTTAGATAAATATAAGTGGTTGAGACCATTTCTCTGAAACCACCTACCATTATTCCTACTCAGCATCCTCCTCTCAGCATCCTGACTCCATAACTATGCCAACACCAGTTCACTTGCAGTTTCTCTACTTGGAAATGAATGTTTAAAAATAACTTTACTGTCCACAATGTGTCATTAAAAAAACACAAGCCTATTACAACTGACAGACTGACAACTATGACAGATATTTCTTCAGAAAATGTTGGACTTTTCAATAAAACTCTATCACGTTGTTCTGGTGATTCCTCCTCTACTGCTGAAGATCCCTGTGCTGTACAAAAGATTTGATCTTGAATATTTTGGTCTCTGGACTGTCAAAGGTGTTATAATACAGTACCACTGTGTTAAATAGTGTGCTCTCTTCAGCATGTGTCCATGCAGATGTTTCACACCCATCACCCTGCATCAGCTCTGTTGAGACAGGTGGAGTCAGCCAAACACTGGGTGGATCCAAGACAGTGTAAAAACACAGAGAATCAGCACCACTGGGCTACAAAGGATTTTTCAGGACAACCATGTGTCAGTGAGGTGTGTTAATGTGAAATGCAGCCGAGCCTTCTGCATCCCTCCACTACAAGTTTCCAGTTAGCTGTGATCGAGAATTATGCAACATGCAACACAGCCCTGCAGGACATGCAAGCTAACTGGATGACAGTCTTTTTTAGGAACCTACAACCTGGAAAAAAAATACAAATACATGATTTATTTGGATTGAAATGTGTATTGTAGTATAAAGGTATAAAGGCACTCTATCAACCATTGTAGTTATGACTTTTGTACATTGGGAGCAAATAATAAAGTTGTGGGTCAGGGTAGATGAGCAGGTCAAGAACATGTTGGACTGTTTAGATCTCATTTTCTACCAACAGATAACAATTCATTTTAAGCATATTGTCAGATTAGTTTGGTTAACCCTAACCCTAATATTTTGGAAGGCACAAAGTAAAAGTGCTTACACATGTCAGGTTTGGAGGGAAGTTAAGAGCAACATATTGTGTGTGTTCCCAACGGTGGGCTGAAGATGTATTTGAGATTTCTGTTTTTGTCATTAGTATTACTGCAACATAACTTCTGCCATGTAAATACTGTCATGTTAGCATGCTGATAAGCTTAATGCCACAGCTGAAAGTGTGGCTCTGTGTAACACTGTGCTAAGCTGTGTGGGTGCAAACAGTTTACTGGAAAGTTACATTGTTGTATTTTTGTGTTTAGATGGTTTAGGTTCACACTGCTGTTGTTCAAGGAGGTCTGACCTGAAACTGCAGCCTCGACTGACACGTTACATCAGTGGCGTAAATATCGACGGTGCAACCGGTGCAGCTGTTCTGGGGCCCAGACCCGTCAGGTGCCCATGTAGGAAGAAAAAAAAAAGCAGCTGTACAGCAGATGTATTGTTTTTGTGAATGAAATAGCTCGGATCAGTAAGGTAGGCTAACACTGAGTGGCTGGTATGGGAGGAGGAAATGATAATTTGTCCAATCACCTTGATAGCTGTCAGTCATGATGAGTCGCGATGACATGACATAGCTGTTTCTCCTTTCAGCAGGAAAAAAAAGCAATTGGATGAAAGTTGACTAGAAAAGGTAGTTTAGCATGTTTAGCAAGCCCAAACAAAAAAGCAGTGAGAAAAAGAGGGAGGAAAGAAAGAAGCAGGATGAGGGTAAAGCTGAAATGACTAAATTAGACACGTTTTGTACTCAAACCCAGGCAAAAGCTAGCATGCCGCTGGAGGCTAGCTTGCCAGCTAGTTCCGTAAATGAAGCGGCATTGACCCTACCGCCGCGTCCCGCTTCTCTGGACTCAGTGGACTGGCTATACTCTCTATTGAGAACAGCAGAGAGGACTTTGGACCTGAGCAGCGTCGTAAATGACTTTGCTGAGCACAAGGCCCGTAAGATGAGCTTCTAATGAGTGAGTACAGCTTCTCTTTGTTATGAAGTGGGATTTAAATCTATGGAAATGTACTTGTAACCTCATATATTGGAAAAATGATTGTGTGATACAGGTGCCACATCCATTCATTAATGCTGTGTTTTTGTAAGGCATATAATGAGCTGTGTTTTTCTTGATGGATATGCTTATGGACATACTGTGCAAGATATCTATTCTGTCCCCTATGTGCATGGCTTCACGGAGTGACAGATAGCTACACTTTGTTGCTGGAAAGTTGAAAGATGACTCAGACGTGTAGTAAGTTGAAGTCTGTTTACTGAAGATCTTTGTCACCGTACTTAACAATGCCAGGAACAATCTTTCTTTCTTGTGAAACTAAAAATAGACACAGAAAAACGCCCATAAATGTACATAAAAAGGTGTTATAAATGAGTGACTATGTTACATACAAGAAAAATATTAATTTTAGCATTCACTTATAAATATTGAAAAATATGAAATAAACCATCACAATATTCGAAACTATGAATTATACAAATATAATATATAATATAAACTTACAAACAAAGCTTCTCCAAGGCTCAACAGCAACAGATGTGATGGATTACAAGGCAGTGGCACATTGTCATACAAAGCCAAACAAGATGGCTGCTCTCATCTGAGACCCTAATCACATGACCGTGATAACCAATAAAAAACAAGGACTTTCATAATAAAAGAGCACCTTGCAAAATACCACCAGGAGGCACTGTAGAGCAACATCACAATATCTTTGTGTAGCTTTGTTAGTGTCGGCTATATTTGAATGTTTGATAGTTTGGAGACATCATCAGGATGTGGTAGTTTGAGCCGAGGTCAAGGCAGGCTGTTAGATAAGTGTTGATGTGGAGCTTCGGAGGTGGGGGCACAGAAAAAATTTGCACCCGGGCCTATCACCATGATGTTATGCTGCTGCGTTACATCATGGAGAAAAGCATGTGTTGTGTAGCTGAATTTCTCTGACTAATTTAAGGCACCTGTGCATTTGCTGTTTGGTTTTCTACATGAGAAACAGGAAAGTTCTGAGCTTTTTTTCTGCACATTTGGGAGCAAATTCAGCCAAGTCACAAACATAATATAGACCGAATTCCTAATTTTAAATACTGCAAATGTGATTTGTACCTCCGTCTATTTCTACAGCTGTACCGATGCTTTCATAGCAGTTACGCTGGAGGACAAGTGCTCTGATACTGTGATGTTTGTGTAACAGCAGCCAGTGTAAACCTACTGATTCTTATGCAGGATTTTTCCTCTCTGCATGACAACCAACAGACAAACCGCTGTTATTCAGCAACGCCCCATACATCAACATGTTGCTCAATGGGATGTCGGCAGCAGCTCAGACACCCTGGTGCTATAGAGAATGGACTGTGGGACACAATCTGCATTCTTGACCCTCTCCCTTAGCTCCTTCACTCCTCCACTCCCTCTTTTTCACTTTTTGTTAACTCTCTCTCTTCAGTTACCTTTATATATGTGTGTTATATACTCTCCCTCTCTCAATCTCTTTGCAGTAACACTTACATGTTTAATCTCAAAATTTTACAATGCATCCTTGCAGCATTAGAGTACAGAAAAAACATTCAGTATATCTCCAAAGTTGAAACATACCATACCATACCATACCATCTGAGCTATGCAGGACTTTCTGACTGGTGTCATCTCTCATACTAAAATCTCTTCCTTAAACAATTTGTGAAGGTGAAGTTTCTCCCCATTCCTCCTTCCATCCGCTCTTCTTTCTCTCTCTGGTTTCACACATTGTCAAACAGGTATGAACAATGTATGGTTTCAAATATCTGAGGGTAAAATAGAGAGGAAGCATGTCAGATTCATGGGAAAGGTTCCTATAAACCAGGATAAAAAAAGTAACAGGAGTGTGACTGTCTGCTGGTGACAAAGGTATGGAGAAGTTTTTTTCTGAATCTGTCCCAATTCACTTTAGAGATATCCCTGAGATGTTGGAGAGCTATTTTGGTGATGCTGCTAATATGTGAACAGTTAGATTTAAGGTCAGCATCAATTATAACTTCAAATGCTATGTTATGGCATCCAGAGACTGTTATTCTTCAAGCAGTTGAAATATAGAGTACTATCTGCAAAGCTACAATAATTGCTTTTATGTTTGCTGATGAGAGAGCCAAGTGGAAGAATATTCAGATTGGATAGTCAATGAATGAATCCTTTTGAGACTCTTTACATGCATGTCAAATCTACAGGAGCTGAAAAACTCAGTGAAAGTCCTTTAATTATGATCTGTATTAAGATAAGAGTGCCCAGGAAGTAAATAAAATGCATAGTTTCAATAGATTAAAGGATATTCTATGTACAAGTGTTTTTCCATTTCACTCAATTTTATTGTACCACTTGTGAATAGATAAAAAAAGGAGTAGAGTAATATAATAGTGTATATTGCAGTATACTTTTTATGTAGTGTTTTCTATTTAATCATTCTTTGACACTCTCTCTCTCTCTCTCTCTCTCTCTCTCTCTCTCCTCTCTCTCTCTCTCTCTCTCTCTCTCTCTCTCTCTCTCTCTCTCTCTCTCTCTCTCTCTCTCTCTCTCTCTCTCTCTCTCTCTCTCTCTCTCTCTCTCTCTCTCTCTCTCTCTCTCTCTCTCCTCTCTCTCTCTCTCTCTCTTCTCTCTCCTCTCTCTCTCTCTCTGTCTCTCTCTGTCTCTCTCTCTCTCTTAATCTGTGCCTGATATTGTTATGAAACTGTGTCTGGAATATTAATAGATGTTTGCGTTATACCAAACACAACATCTTGGCAGACGCTGTGGTGTATTAACTGAACTGCAACACATACACAGATAATAATAACTGATTTGTGCTGCAGAGGTTCACTGTATGAACTGTTAATAAACTTCCCGCAAAGCAGGATATACTGTGAGATTTAGTACTTGGAATTGCATGAGAAAAGTTATTTTTAAAAGAGCTTAATTAACAGCAAATTTAAACATTGGTTGTTAGTCGGTCTCATAAGCTCAATATCCCACTTTTGTCCAAAACACAGCTGAATCTATTTTAGTTTGTCTCAAAGTGAAAAAGGATCTGAATGTCAGAAGCATTAAATGGTATTAGTTTTGTTGATACAAAATCTTAATCCACATGATGGCCTTTAAAGGAATACACACATTTTTTAACTGAATACTCATCAGGCAGCTTCTGTTATTTAAAAATGGATAAAATTACACAGTGGAAGCTTCAAACTCAATGAACACAATGTACGTCACAAAGTTTATCTGGCAGAGACGCAGAGGAGGCTGTGAAAGCTTTACAGGAAGTTAACACAGTGGTCACAAGACAACTATGTACTAATCTGCACTCAAAACAATTCATGTGCAAACATGTTTCATCTAATGTACAGTGTGTCATGTTTACTGAGAAAATGGCTGAGCTTTCAGTCCGAAATGTTTTTTTTAGAAAATGAAGCAACAATGAGCACACAAGGCAGAGTTGTCATTGAAGCAGAAGATGATGATTACCAGTGCAGAAACCAGTGTGTTGTTTCCTTCTCACTGATACCATGTTTAAATGACACAGAAGCTGTGTCTGTTTTATAACTAAAAACAGTAATTAAGGAGCCAATTAAAAAGATGTTAATCCTGTAAATTGCCTTATAACTTGTATAGCTGACCCAATGCTTGTTGCCATATCCATTTGTCATTTTCTGGAAAATTATTTATCATACTGGTTCTGGCACAGGAAAATGACATGCCCATTGTTAATTCAACCTATTTCCACCAGCTGTTGATGAACACAACACCACAACTCTTAGCCACATCCGCTGCAGCCGTCCAGCATTTGTAACATTTGCAGCATATGTCCCTTCATAGTTTCAGTCCCAGGATAGTAAAGTGTATGTGTGTGTGTGTGTGTGTGTGTGTGTGTGTGTGTGTGTGTGTGTGTGTGTGTCAGCCTCCGGGTTGTACTCTTTGTGGTTGAGACCCCAGACTGTCAGATTCTTCCATCCCATGCCCGTGTGTCTGAGAACAGCTCAGAGTGTTTTGTGTTCTCATGACTCACATCAGAAAAAAAAACACAAATCAGCATCTTTCATCACTTTTATATTCTATCTTTTAGGACCTAATGGGAATGGAAATCGTGAAAGCTTCACCTATGAGTCTTTTTGTTATGAATAGTCATCATTTGTTCAGATCAATACGTGGTAAAATGATTGAAGAGATCTTTGGTTTCTGCTGCTCTGTCTCCCCATCACTTCGCCACTTTCAACCGATCAGATTTATGCCAAATACATTGTTACTCTGATGGTCCCAGCAGAGACAGACTCCCAATATTACAGCATTAATCTCCTCTAATGTGTAGCTTACTCCATCTTCCTTCTGACTCAGCAAAGAAAATGGCAAACATCATTCAATGAAAATCAATGAATCACATTGATCGGCGCGTTGAACTTCATTAAATCCACTCCACTGCTGCACCAAGCTGAGGTCCCCTTTGGCACAAAACTGCTCTTTCATTTAATACTAAATTGCACCTACACTGGGACATTATCACCTTCTACAGTGTCATCAAAGTAGGAAGTAGTTGTCGTCTGGCTCCAGTTGCCAGACTTTTTCTTCAACAGTGGCTGGAATGATTGAATTCAGTGGTCTTAAAATGAACAGTAGGTAGTGGTTTTCATGCTATTTGAACATACTGGTATCCCCCGTCACTTGGTGACAAACAAGCAGAAACCATTCTCTTTGTTTTCTAACTTTATGTCAGCAGACGCCACTAATTCAGTTTTTTGAAGCATCTTCTGGGAAAATTACAGTGTCCAGATCATGAATTCTGATAATCTCTTGTCTGTAGGCCTATATTTTCAGAGGACTACCCTCAAACAATAACCAATCTGATTGTCTGCATCGTGACTGAATGTGAGCTAGGAACCAGTTCTAGATGATGTGTTTGTGTCTACTGAAGCATAGCTGTTTGGTATATGTATATGTATATATATATATATAAGAGAATGTGGAAGAATAGATAATCATTTGTATGAAAGCTCCTTGGTACTTTTGGGGATGTATAACCATGCATATATAGAGGTAAATATGGATGTGTATATTTTCAGTGTATTATTATTATTATATGTGCATATGTATATAATACTCTAAATGTGTCATGTATGTTATGTATTTAGGGATCTACTCAAAAGATTAGTGTAAAAGGGTAGGTGTTATAAGTTCATGTTTTAGCCGACACCTTTTCAGTCAGAAACTGGCTCTTTTGGCGGGGTTTGTCACCATTTCTAAGGGAGATGAAGAAAACAAGCACATATGATTATTAACTTTATTTATTTACATGTGCATTTGAGTTGCGTACATTTAAAATGACTAAACTAAACAGAACTAAAGATGCACACGTAGACACAATGAGATTTCCAGGCGTGCATTAGTTGAATTTATTTTGTTACTTCTGGAAATACAGAAACACAAGCACATTAGCTACATATTGGGACGTTTACCGGCGCGCGCTTGATGACGTATAACAACAACAACACGCTAGACTCACCGGTCTAACCGTGGCTAACAAGTTCATAGTGTTCACCGCCATGTACACGAACACACAAACCAGAAACAAGGTTTACCTCCTCGTTGTTTTTGGCGAGTCGCCTCTGTGACTCTGTCACCGTCAGAGTCCGGTGGGTCCTATCTGGGTCCTATCTGGGTCCAACTCTACTAGAGACACAACAGCTGAGAGGAGCGAGTGAGAGGACGTTCCTGTAAAGGTCCTGCTTCCAGAAACGGGGCTTATGTCTGTGTTTTGGAACTATTTCCAAGTGTGTCCTACGGAAACTAAACTAAACTAAACTAAACTAAACTAAACTGGTTCAAGTAGGTGAGATGAAATGAAATCCCATTGGAACAAGCACAGAAGGGCCTGAGGTAAGCATTTGATTGGTAAGTGGTGATACTCTGGCTCTACTCTGACTGCTTGATGCCAGCTATTTCTGTGTTTTTATACTTTGATAGTTTGTTATCTCTGGGTTTTACAGAACTTTCCCCAGCCTGTGAGTTTTTAGCACTTAGTATTTAAAAAAAGGGGGCAACACTGGAGCATCAGCCCTTGTCTTCAGTCCTCTTGAACCCTCATGTGTATCAAGACTTGTGACTTTATGTATATTCTCCTTGAAATCAGTGGTAGGAGAAGAAGGGCCTGTCACATCCTGAACTTAAAATTCCCTTTAACTAAAAAATGTATTTTCCGTCAAGCTCCTTCAGTTGGATGTTTGAGCTTCACTGTGCAGAATGATGTATGTGCAGAGCTTGACACAAACTGTTTTCACATGCATGTGCTCAAAGTGGAAAGTTTTCTCTGTGCTAACCTTAAATCTGATTTTAAGACGTAATAATTTGTGACATGACAACTAGTTTTGGAGCCAGACGTTGTCCAGTATTCAAGTATGATGTGGACATTTGAAACCTCCATTGCTCACACACTGAGAATGGAGCCTGTGAAGTGGGAGACATCATTCAAAGATTCTGTTTTTTGTTTTGTTTTTTTATGAGGGAGACGAAGATGTGATTTTCCAGATTTCCTCTTCCACGATCCATGATCTATTAACTTAGTTGATAGACAAAAACTATTTTTTATTTTTTTAAATGGATAATAAATTAATTGTTAAAAGCAATTTATCAATCACTTGTTGTAGTAGTCTCTCTAAACTTGATGCATTTACTTAAAAATATATGTTTAGGTTGCACAGACTGACTACCACCTAGTACTGCACATTGAACTAAAGCAGAGCCTTGCAATACAGCCCCCTCTTGTTATGTAACATGATGTGACGTAGGGAAAAAAGCCCTTTTGAAGTGCTTTGCTCAAAATGGGCACTTTTCCTGCCAAAATGTATGCCACTATGTCTAGTAAAACATTTTAAATCCTTCATTAACTTTTCAAATTGTCATTTTTAGACAAGTTAATATATAAATTTAGCAAAAACCTTAACCTCCAACCTGTTCTTTAAGTAGAGTATTTATCCAAAAAGAATGTAAAAGTGTGAGTATAAAAGTTAAAAAACCAAACAAACCACAACCCAAAAACAAAAATAACAACAACTATTTATTCTGAATTGAAGTATGACAAAAGTGTTCAGAATGACTATATGTTTAGCATGTAAAATACAGTCAGGAAAGTAACTAGTACTGATAAATACATTCTTACTGAATGAGTGTGTGGAGGTGTGTTTAAACTTACAGTAGATGCAGTTCAGGTAATTGTAGTGTGGAGAAGAGTGCAAAGTGTGTATGTGGCGTTTATCCAGGGATTCAGCTCCTGACCCCATAATTCTGAGTTACCACCTGCCCTGTACACGACCCTGCCCTTTAGGAGAGCTATAAGACAAACTACAATTACCCTCTAAATGCCAAAACACTGGTAATATAATTATCTTCCACCTTTAAAAAAAAGAGTTAATGTCCTCTTAAGAAACCCATGTGCTGCCTCCTCCTCCTCCTCTTCCTCCCTGTCCTCCGTCTCACCCTTGGCCTATAGGTCGATGTTTATTGTGTTAAAGAGTCGAGTATCGTATGTCTTGCGTTCTTCCTTTGCACTGTATGGGAAGTCCTTTTGTCCTTGTGATGTTCATGTTGTCATTACGTGTTGTTGAGCTCGCAAAAGCTACTGAGACAGATTCCTGTTTATATCTGGCTATACTGTATAATGAAAAAAAGCATATCTGACTCTGAATGCAGAGGGAAATGGTATGATACATCTATGGAAGTCATTAGACAATATTATGTAAGTAAGACGACATGAAATGAACACACAATGAAAAACTACACAGAACACAGATGAACTGACAATTTTTCAAATCATTTATTATAGGAAACTTGTAGGAAATTACTTTGTTAGTATGAAATGTGTGTGTGTTTTTTTTAATTTTTCACATTATTTTACAGCCTATAGTTACAGTATTATTTAAAATGTATTTTATTTCATACTAGTTTTTGCAAATATTTTGGCTCAAGTTCAAACTTTTTCAGCTTATATAGATACATCTTTACTTCAACTCACACTGCCAAAAGCAAATTCACATCATTTGTGGCTTTTTGCATCTTTCTATTAAATTTGACTGTAGTTTTCCACTAAAATCTGTTTCATGTTCAGCATGTGCACACCTTTATGGATCCCTCTTGTTATATAGGCCACATTCATAACTACTGTAAACCTTGACCTAATGTAACCTCTGCTCTACCTCTACTTGTGTGATTTACATGTATAGCTTTTTTCCAGTATAGCTGTAGATATTGCAACATAACATATAAGATGAGCTTAATAATCATGACCTAAAACCTCAACATCTGAACATCTCGTTTTAAAATCCCATTTATCTTAAAGGATCCATCTTCCTGACCACTATAACATTCATGTTTTTGTTTATTGTGAGGAGGTTAAGGGCAATCCCTCCTCATCTTGACCTAAGAGGTGTTGACAGGCAATAGACCATCGTGACCACAACACTAACACAACCTGACCCGGCTCACTGGATAAACACTGCCATCGACTCGCTTGGCTTTGACATTAGCCTCCTTATTTACCCTTTGTTCTTACGTCACAGAAAAAAACCCAAAACATTTTTGGACAGCTTGGCTCAACTCATCATCTGTTTTGTCTCAGGCCATGATCACCTATGTTTCCCAGAATTCCTTTCAATCATCCTTGGAGAATGTGCCTGAACCTGTTGAATTCAACTGCAGTTGTATAAGAGAGTGATAAAGATCAAGATGTTGAAGATGCCTCTCATTGTTGCAATGCATTCTGACCTACAGGTAAATGGACCGTACTTATATAGCACTTTTCTAGTATTTACAACCACTCAAAGTGCTTTTACGTTATCTCATTCATACACTGATGGCAGGGGCTACCACACAGGGTGCCGACTTGCACATCAGGGGGAAGCTAACCATTCATTCTCATTCACACACTGTTGGCGCAGCAACGGGAGCAATTTGGGGTTAAGTGTCTTGCCCAAGGACACATCGACATGTAGAGTGGAGGAGCCAGGAAATGAACCGATTGGAGGACGACCGCTCTACCTCCTGAGCCACAGCCGCCACAGTCGTGTGCATGTGTGTGGGTAAATATTCGTCATAGTTTGTATTTAAGATAAGATAAGATTTTCCTTTATTAGTCCTATGATTGAAACACACCATCTTATTAACAGAATTTGCAGTATGTAAAGATCACAAAAACAGTTTCAGACTCAAAGAGAAACAACTTAAAGACAATTAGATGTGCTTTATGTGCAAAAAATAAATTTATCTATAGAAGCACCTCATGCACACACTAATCAACAGTGTGCAACTAGTGCAGAAGCACTCAAGGCACCGCATGTCAACATAATTTAATAAAGCCACTTTTAGCATTATGTTCAGCTTCAGGTTTCTGTGCACTTTTGATTTGTGCACTTCTGAGGCTTCAACAACAAGAAAATACCTTTCTTATGCTCATGAGAATGCAAAATTTTATTTTCAGATTTAAAGACACGAGACAGGAATGAAGTTCAATCCAAATTACTTTAACACAGGCAAGAAATACTTCAAGAAAGTACCTAATTTATGTATAATTTGCCACTTTAATTCATATTTAACCAGTCTGCTTGATCAACTAAAGCTGCTTATTTATGGAAACAGAAGAAGGGTGTCACACCTGAGATCTTCATGGGGCAACACCAGCCTCCTTCTGCCAGTCACCAAGCATTTCCACTGGAGGAAAGGTGAATCTCAAGAGGAATCATCTCACTTAGGGAGGACAGAGAAAGCTGTGTTTACTATCCACCCATCCAGATTACCGTATTTGAACCAGCAACCTTTGGCTGCACCAACCATAACCACCATACACATGTTGACTGTCAATAGATTAACAGTCACCACAACATCCTGTGAAAACTCTCTCTTCATTTCATCGTAATCTGCCACAGTTTTTTCTTTTAATTTATCACCCACACTATGTCTATCAGTTTTAAAAAATAGGAACAAGTACCTTTTTAAAAATCTTAGTTTTAATGGATTTCTTGAAATCATGCTCCACTTCCCAACACTCTATACACAAATGCAAAACTTCACACACTTCACAAACTTCCCTCTCAAAACCAGACTCTACACTCAGAAATGATGTAATCTCATATCTAAACCAAACTTTGCCTTCAGACGTCACACACAAGCCTTTCAAATACACAAATACTAGAACACAGCTATTACACACCAGTGAGATCCATTTAAAACAAACAGACACAATAAATGCATACATTTTCAACATCTCTAATTCCTCAATGTGCTGAAAATGAACTGGAATTGAGTGAAAGACTTAATGTACTGTTAAAATATGCAACTGCTAAAGAAAGTACAATATAGTAATATAATATCCATGTATTTATGAACCAATGAGAATAACAGTTTGTACAGGAATAAATAAATCACTTATCATTTATTCGGCCTCAGAGGTCTGTGTGGATCCATCGTTCCAAAACAAGTGAACGGACTCTCGACCCTGTTATCCATCTATACTGAGGCTCTGATTGGAGTGTCAACAATCTCAACTCTTCATGTTTCCACCTAGGGAATCGTATGTTAATTTGGTCCCAGCTGTGATGACTTGAGTTAATGACATTGATTGTCAGCACTTTCTAAATGAGAACATGAATGAAAATGAAGAAAAGTGTTTATAGTTTTGGGAAATGGGTCTGTCTTTTAGTAGATGACATCATTCATTTGGGATGTTTAGTCATAGTGTGTAAGTGATTTAAAAACATCTTACTATAGTCTATTTTACTATAACAGTGTCTTGACATCAGATTTATATGGAAAAAAACCTCCACTCAGCAGTACTAGGGTAAAAACTTTATTAACAAACCAGAAGAAGGCAAAGCATAGCTCAAGCTCACCTCTACAGTATAGTATAGCCAGTACCCTTCTGTAAATCGCTAAAAGTGCCACAAGAATAAGAACAACATCCATCATAGTAACAGGTTAATATTAAAATAACACAGCCACTCGAATATACTGCATAATATATATATTTACTCTATAGACCTTTGCGACATTAACAGCATCTACAGGAGGAGGGCAGCCTCGCTCATGCTCGTTCTCTTGCACTGTAGCGCCATCCAGTGCCTTTTCAGCACAGTTACAGTAGTAATACAATCATGAAAACACAGCAGCCCAGAAAGGGAGGGAGGGGGACCAAATGAGAAGCTTGGGACAAAAAAGAAAGAAAGAAAAAAGAAAAAGACACTTTTGTACCTTTTACAATCTCCCTACAGCAATCTGTAATACTTACAATCTGCACCTTAAGAGTTTGGAAATCAGGCTGAGGGATGGAAAAGTCTCAAAAGGCAATGGGGTTGTATTAAAGATTTTAAAGGGAGTGTTCCTTTGCCACAGGGAGTGTTCCATTGCCACAGGACAAGTCCGTTAGTTCTCACAAACATGCATTAGTCTGTCTGAAAGCTAGAAGCTGATAGACTGGAACACTGACTTTTTAAATGTTGCATTTTGACAAAGTACCATGCAGTTTTTTGACATGCCTGCACAAGTACGAGGTTTGATTTCGCATTTGCAAGAAACATGTTTTAACCCCTTTATTTCAACTCCTGTATACTTAACATCTCAGTTCACCATTTTGCAACCTAAGTTACAGACAACTGGAAGTCATTTCTCCTCAGTGTTAGGGTTTTCATGCATTTAGTACTGTCTGAAACTCTATGGTTAAAATAATTTAGCAGCATAATCCATTACGTTGAACATCAATTCTGCATTCATTTTTGTCAATATTACATTCTTCTTGTTGAGTAGTGATGCAGTTATGGTGCAGGCTGATTTGAAAAGTCTGTACTTCACAATTAAAAAATTTGCAATTTCCCACCTGAAGCACATTTCAAATGTCGTTCATACTGCACAAGAAATGAATGGAAACCAATACCTGTCTGTTATGGTAAGAGAAATTCTTCAATATTAAACTCTAAAATAAAAATATAGCCCTAACCATTACTGTGTGAGGTGCAGTCAAAAATGTAAAGTATACATGATTTGTAATTGAGGAGCCAAGACACTTGTCTTTTAAAATAGGTGGAATTTCCATCATAGGGGGTTAAGATAAATACAGTTTAGGCACAGTTAGTACTAATGCTAAAGTCACTGTATGTCATTTACTGTGTGGTCAACATCAGCAGCATTCGGCCGGTGCATTAGTTGATTATATATTTTTTTGTTTTTGTTTCGGGAACAGTTAGGGTTCACTTCCTGTGTGGCAACAAATGCTCTTTTCTACATTCTATTACAAACAGCAGGACACTGAATAATATTCCATTTACGACAATATTACAACACTCTCATCATTTCATCCGGTGTGACATCTGTGGGTCTGTAGAGTTGCGTGATTACTTAATTTATTTATTCATTATTACTTCCAGTAGGCACAGAGGAGGTGCTGCCCCCTGGTGGGTAAGAGAGTAGAACAGTGAAGAGGGGACAGGGGTCAGATAGGATGCGGGTCCCTGCCTGTGGGGATCAGCAAGGTGGATTTATTGCGTTGCCTAGGCAACCACCCACTGCAGGATGCTGGTGTCTTTCCCGCCGGTGGAGATTAGGTGACTGTTGTCGTGCAGGAAGGCAACGTTGGTCACGTGGCTGCTGTGGCCACCGTACTCGTGGCTCTGAGCCTGAAAGAGTGAGGAGGAAGTGACATGCTAAAGTTAAGTTTATTAGTCTGATGAGACATAACAACAAGATCAAATGTATTTGATATATGAGGCACTTCACCCAAATGTTGTTAATGTGTTCTTGTCATTCTAAATAATTAAAAACCTACTTGAAACTGTCTACCTGTTCCCAATCCTTTGGACTTGTGAACACTTAAAAAATAAGCTTTTCTGCTCAACAGGTTGCACACATATGTCTGTGAACTGCTTCATTAAAGAGCGACACCTCCTTTCCAGATCAAATCATGAAAGGAAGGGGGGGGGCACATTTTTCCTCTTGGCTGTTCCATGAATCATCCTACAACCATTTACATTTATTTACAAGAAGCATTGGGGAGTCCCAACCCCCAGGTTGGGAAACACTGATAGTGGCAATGAAACCTTTTTTTCCTGATAATTTTAGGAAAACCAATTCTTTAAACAGGAGGACATCAGTATCAGTTACAACAACTAACTCTGACAGTGCTAACAACAACTAACAATAACTCTTTTGGATTTATGCTCCAAATGTGTGTCAAACTGTGTTTAAAACAATACGAGCATGTTGTAACTATTTGCAGCTCCTGAGTTTGTGTGCTAATGGAAGCCAGCTTGTCTGAACGGACAATTAACTTCACAGCTTGTGTTTAAATGGCCTCAGCTGAAAACAGGACTTGAGCTTGTTAAGAAAAGCTACAGTAACAGTCTAAACTCGTTTGTGAGAACAAAATAAACACAGAGTAGAACAAACTGTGATCCCACATAGAAAGCTTGTAGCTCAGTGTTTAGTTATTTCTTTTGAGCTTTCACAGTGTGTATTAACACCTCAGTGGAACAGTGTGGTCAAAGATAAACTGTTGGATTGCTTCAGGTCATTAATATGTCCATACAAAAACAATGGATGCTTAAAAACACATTAACAGTGAGTAACTGTGAGTGAACGTGACTGACCCTTGGTTGAGAGGAGGGGAAAGAGAACATGTGCACTTTGCCAAAGTCATCAGCAGAAGCCAGCAGGGACCCGTCATGTGACCTGCACACGGCGTTGATATCTGTGCCGTCTGCTCCATCTGGCCATATTCCTGAGAGAAGCAGAGAGAGAGCGAGGGAGAGATGGAGATTAAAGAAGGTTAGAAAAAAGGGTGAGACATACAGTCAAACATTAAAATTCCATCAAAATGCCAAATGTTTAATTTAACATTAAACATAATCAGTGAGTGGATGTACCCTTTCACTCCCTCTCATCTCTTTGGTCTCTTTTCTTCTCTAAAGAATCACAGTCTAGCGAGTGGTTAACATATTTGGCTGTCAAAAGTTTAACCTTGCTTAACACTTAACACACTCTCGTTGCCATTTTGAGCTGGCAATGTTCTTCTTTATGCATTCACTGCTAATTGCTATGAGCTATCTGCTAATTCAAGCATGTCCAAACTATTCCATTAAGGGCTGTGTGCCTGCAGGTTTTGACACATGATTGTAATAATTGGGATAATTGTGGGAAACAGCAGCTCACAAGTACAGATATATAAACCAACATCTGTTTCTATCATGAATGAACATAACAGAGTGGGTTTTTAAGGCGTACCGAAGGTGTTGAAGCTCAAAGTGCAGGTGGAAGTGGCCCACTCCAGGTTGCGCATAGTATCCATATTGGTGACATGTTTACCACTGGATGCCTCCCCTGAGGAAAAAAACCAAAACATAAAAACGTCACCATGTCCACCAACTCAAAATTTTACCTTAACCACCACTTGTAAATGTAAATGCTACAGAAGACTTACAGAAGAGGATCTCGTAGTCTCCTGAGTTGGTGACAAGGTACTGGCTGTCAACTGACCAGTCCAAGTGGGTGACGAAGCTGGAGTGGCCCTGGGGAAGAGGGAGGAATTCATGTTGCTTAAATAGAGATAAAAGACTGAATCCTCCGTGGGTTTTAGTTTCATGATTTATTATAAGATAGGAGAGGTCAGGATTTCATCATTCTTAATTTTCTTTCATTACTTAATGTAAAAGCATTTCATGGGTTGAAATGCTTTGATCTTTTGACATTGGTTATATAATAGGGTTGTACATAGAAGGCCTCCAAGTGGCTAAAGCTGTGACTGCTTTAAATAAATAAATGAAAAATTTATTTTAAATTCTATTTTAAAGCTTTCAGACTGCTAAAGATTCTATTAAATGATGAATTGTGAAAAAAAAAAAATTCAGGAATGTGGTTGTGCAATTACATCCAACTAATAGATCATTACTTACAGTGCATTTCCCCACGCGACTATATTTCCTGCCATTCTCCGTCACAGCATAGATGTAAACAAAGTTGTCATGGGAAGCAACAGCCAGGAAGTTACCGTCTGCAGGCACAGAGAGCTCAGAGTTAGCAGGACGTTCAGCAGAAATAATAGATAATACAGAACTACAAACATGACAGCTGACGAGGAAGGGTGATGTTTTACCTGGAGAGTATTTTACATTGGAAATGATCTCGTTGCCATCTGTGTGCATAGAAACAAGATCCCGGGTGTCAGTGTCCAGCACCAACCACCTATGACACACACACACACACACATACACACAAAATTTCATAGTCCCATAACCCAAAGAAATTTGATCTACAATGATATGAAGAATAAGCAGCAAATATTCATATTTTAGAAAATAGCAAATTCTTTGTTACACTTTGTTAAACTGTAACTGTGTAGACAAAATGTCTCTGACAGCTGAGAGTCTGACCTTCCAGACATGGTCCCCACTGCCATAACAGCCCCACTGGGATGGAAACCTGCAGACCTCCCTGGATCCTGGAGCACAGGAAGGAGGAAGAGGATCAATAATTATTCTCCTATTATTAGAAATAGAGTGGATTTGTCTAATTGTAGCTTGATGATTATTGTAACTTCTTTTTAATTATTAGTTATATTCTTCTATTGTCATGTCAGTTCTTAATGATTTCATCCTCATGTTAAATAATTCTCAAAATATATCAAAACATCGAACTCCTCGTCACCTCGATGGTCTTGCTCCAGAGGGGCTGATGGGAGTTGGTGTCCCACAGATGAACCTGTCTGTCCTGGGAGCAGGTGACAAACTGCTCCATGGTGGGATGGATGTCCAGACCCCACAGCTCATCTGTGTGACCCTGTAACACAATACATGTCTTATTCAATACAGGCTGAGACTGTGTATACCGTTAACACCTTCCACTGTAAGTTAAATTATCTATTAAGAAAATGATGTGTGTGTGTGTGTGTGTGTGTGTGTGTGTGTGTGTGTGTGTGTGTGTGTGTGTGTGTGTGTGTGTGTGTGTGTGTGTGTGTGTACCTGTACAATAGGTGTTAATGTGTCAGGGAAGGCGGCTCTGATGATGGCATTCTTGGTGGTTCCTACGAAGAGCTCTCCTGGTTTACCTTCAGCCAGAGCCCGAACAGGTCCATACAACTCGCCCACCTGAACACACACACACAAAGATAGTCCATGGATAGACCACAATGTCAAATTCAAGTAAACTTACAAAATGTAATGACTAAGTCAAGAATAAAGAAAACATTATTATTTATTTATTTATTCATTAAGAAAGCAGTGTTATTGTGCTGATCTTTAAAAGCCCGGCAGTGCATTTTAAACATATCTGCTGTAGATAGATTTGAATATATGAATTAATGGTGAAAAAGTGATCACAATTGAAACTGTAGGCCTATTTTAATGCTTTACAAAAAACATTATTAGTATCAAGAAAACATTAAAAACTTGGATTTAGCTGCTATCTTATCTTGGTCCTTGTATTGTACTGTTTCTGTTATTGTCATAGCAGGTTGCAGTATTACACCATTACAATCATAAAAGATGCTATAATAACAAACAAATTGGGCTTCAAGTCTAGCATTTCTTTATTTCTTGTTGTTTTTCCATTTCAATGTATTCTGTGACACTTATTTCTGCTGCATAATGGTAATGTTCGACAAGGTACACTGTTTCAAAAGCCGGATGTAATGATAGTGTTCATATGTTGAATAGCACAATCTTTCTGTCTTTGTGTCTTCAACAAACACATAATAGTTATTTCAGTTCTCTCACCTCCATCTCAGCTTGTTTTCTGTAGTCGTGGTCCCACAGAACCACCCTGCGGTCTTTCCCTCCTCCGGACACCATGGTCCCATCCTTCAGGACACAAACAGAGAAAATCCCGCCCTCGTGAGCCCCTGACACCACCTGGCTGATGCGGTTACCACCTGTCAATCAGAGCACAGAGGATATCAGGATATCAGAACTCAATCCTGCCTCTGTTGGATTGTTTTCAGGCTTTTAAACATACTGGTAAAAGAATATGAACGTTACTTTTTAGGTTGCATTTTTCAAGTTTGTTTTTTTTAAGATTGCCTCTCCCACTAAATTAAACTTATCTACAAGTCAAACTGTTTGCGGTTGTGTTTTGATTTGGTAGCATTCAATACAAGAAGAGACAACATTCAAAGACAAGAAAAAGTTATTTTCTGTGTTTAAGGATCTTCTTAGACGCCATTTTAAGAAAAATACTGCTGTGGTGCTATCAAGAAAATGACTCATGATCATTTGTATTGAACATATGTTTTAAGAGTCTAACAGGGAAAATAAATTGTTTAACTGGAGATGTTTTACATCTGCTTGCTGGTCAAGAATATAATATTACTGCAGTAAACCTCTTCAGCAGACTTCAGCAGTGACCTCAGTGGCTGAGTTTTAGCAATAAACCATTAACAGTCATACTGGTTTTATTATTCATTATCTTTACAGATGACTTTAGTTTTTTGGCTGTGATGATATTTAACCTGTGGAACAAAAGGTTGGGATTTTTAAATTCTACCTTTGGCCCAGATATAGACGTTTCCACTGGAGTCTCCTGTGATGGCGTCTCCATTCTCAGCAAATGCCACACACAACACATACTTTGGCTTTTCATGTTTCTAGAGAGAGAAAGTTTCACTTTAGTGACTCAACGTACAAATATTTTCTTCAGATCATTTATGATAAATAAGTATCTAATTATAGGAATGACCTTGTGATGGTCATTATGATGTGATCTTTACATTTGTGACAATACATTCTTATGGCTGACCAGTCTATTAACGTGAGGAGACAAAATATTAAACACCTCACACTAAAATGCAATACAATTCAACAGTGACAACAGACTTATTAGACTGTATGTAGTTATTGAGTGTATTTTTTAATCATACAGTGTGTTCATAAGGTTGATGTGAGGAGGGAGGGCAGTGTGACAGATTGTTGTTATCATGCCATACCTCAAACAGGCCCTGTCTCTTGGTGAGTGTGTTGCCCTCCATGGTCCAGAAGTTGATGTGAGATTTCCCACAGGTGACAATCAGGTTGGCGTCCATGGGATGAAACACGGCACCCAGCACAGAGTCATTGGAGCACTGCAGACACAGGAGGCATGAAGATGTAAAACATGTTTCACTGCCAGACTTATTAAGTGTACAGAGGAGAGAAATAATATTTAAATAAAATAAAATAATGTTGCTGTTATATAAATGATAAGGTCGGGTGAGTAGAGGTCAGGGTACCTTCACATCAGCCAGTTGTTTCTCCTTCTGCCAGTTCCACACCGACAGGATGTGATCGTTGGAATCGTCCACAGCACAGAGGAAGGTGCCCCCGTTCTGAAGAAAAAAGTAATAATAAGTTCATACTTCTTCAAAAAATGTAATATTTTTTTCTGGTGCTAAAATGATCTGATATCATCTTAGACATTTCTCAGCACATCAAAAAGCTAAATTACTGTAACAGTTCAAAGCTTGTATTCTTTGGTAAGACACCGGTGTTAAAACCAACTGAAAACTCTACAGGATGTGAAGCTGCTCACCGACTTGGAGAAAGCCACGCAGGTGACCGCTCTGTCGAACACTCCCATCCCGATCACATGGAGAGTGTTGAGACTCACGGAGTCCCAGACACGAACATGAGGAGCCAGCAGCTGTACAGAGAGGAAGAAACATATACGTCTGTTAGCTGGACAAACTAAAGTGACACACAAACAAAAAAGTGGGAGGACTTAAGAAGAGGAACTGATGAATGAATTAAACAACTTGGATAGTTTACATAATATTACATAACATTAGCCACTGACTTTCTTTGACTCTCAATTAACATTCTTAATGGGACTCTTACATCACATGAAATACTGTGAGAGAAAAAATGTGTGTTACAAAATTTGCTTTGCAAATTCAGGCCAACTGGTTTTAATGAGAGACAGTAAGGCTCCAGTTCCAATATTAAGCAGCAAGTAATAAACTGACACTGAGAAGGAGGTTATAAGTGATGCAAGTGTGGTTTTCACAGTACCTTTCCATCTTTAGAGTTGCCAGCCACTTGCCCCGTTGCTATGGTAACCATGTCAGGATGCACAGTCAAGCTAAGAAGAGAAAAAATTACTTAATTTTCATAACATTCATGAGCACAAAATGGAACCTACAGTCAGACATGTTTAGGATTTGCCATCAATCATCAACATAACAAGTCATGTTTTGTTTTTGGCCTCTGTCCTCCAAAACAAAGAATTTGGGGAAATTGATTCATCCCTCTTCTGCTGTGATGATAGGAAATTTTAAATATGTGGTTAAGTAACACGCTGTTGACACTATACTAAAAAAGAATCCTTAAAACATAAATTGCCAAATTCAGTGCTTATTCATTTTGGAAACTACAAATCACAGATTTATAACCAGACGTCATATCATCTTTATCACGTCAACATCTGTGCCTTAAAAGAAAAAAAAAAGTGCAATAAAAAACCACAGTAGTTAAGACGGGAGCCTTTTCATGGCAGGAAGAGCGTGAGGACACGATGTGACGGCGTGGGAGAGGAGAACACGATTGTTTCCCTGCAGAGATGGAGAAGCTTTCCCAGCATGCCCCGTGGGGGATTCAGTTTGTTTACATCCCTGTGGCTCCAGTCACAAAGCTCACTCAGGATGTCAAATAGCGCTCATTAAAAAGAACCAAAAATCACATAAATGTTAAAAACTGTAAGCTGCATGATGCTGTCAATGACATATTTCACAAAACCAAGAATGATGAGAAAGGTGAGTGTTTTATTTTTTTTCCTTTCTTTTTTTAGATGTTGGAGTTCACGAGGAAAGCTTCTGGCTTGAAACGTCTACTTAAAAATCTAAGTACTGTGTACTAAATCATTTCAGTAGATGAAATACATTAAATATTTACACTGAATGTTCAAGCAATATCAATGTATTACTGAAAAGATATATCACATGAGGAGTGACTCTGTTTAAACAAATGTTTCCATGTCCTGCTATCAACTTTATTCAGTGTACTTTTCTACAGCATTGCGTGGTTCATGTTTCAGCATAATGAGCATGTTAAAATGCACACTGGAGAAATGAGAGAAATATTTACATGCACTGTTGCTGTAAATTAATGTATACATGCAGCAGATTGGTAATCCAGTTTTACCTCTATCCCTGACAGTATGTTATATAATCAGAGACTTGGTTTGTTTTAAAGCCTGATGTTTCTCACCATTTGACATCATCGTTGTGACCCAAGTAGTGTCTCTGCTGCTGCTCCTCGGTGTTGTACAGAACCACCACAGAAGCGTTAAAGTAGACAATCTCTCCTGTGGGCAGCAGGTAGAGGTTGGAGCGACAGTCACGACCGCGGTAGCCATACCTGGTCCATGCTTAAGTTAGGGACAACAAGACAGCTGAAGATAGACAGGGCCAACAAGCCAGAACATTACATATTTATTTTAGGCATTTAGCTGATGCTCTTTAAGTGAACTGAACGTTATCATACTTTTGGCATTTCTAGATTATCAGCAAATAAGAAACAGAGTCAAAGGTGTGTCTCTCCAGAGGATACAAAACAACAAAGTGGTTATACATGTATATATGCGTGATAAAGAAATAAGAAATTAAAGCTTTTATGACCCTAAATTGTTTTTAATCCATTCCTCTCTTCCATTTCCCTCTGCCAGTCTGAAGGATACACCCACTGCAGTTTGAGCTTGCGGTCAGGCAGCGCCACCTTGTGGTCCAGGCTGTAGCTCTCCCTCTGCTGATCAGGGATGTGCATGGTGACAGGACGACCTCGGAGGAACATCCTAACATAGCCGTCCTCTAGAGGGAGAGAGAGAAACGGAAGGAAGGGAGTCAGAGTCTGTAAAGAGCACTTACTCATCCTATTTACAGCTCAGTAAAGTAGTGCAGTGATAGGATGGTAAGTCTACAGTACGTCAGTCTTAAATTAGACACACAAGACTTATCCATATAAATTAAGCAAAAAAGCAAAACTTGAACTTACCTGCATTGAAGGTGCATTCTTTGGATTTGCTGAAACAGAGGAAAAGAAACATTAATGAAATATTTCATGTTAAATTTGATCTGAGCATACTCCACAATTAAAAATTACACTAAAAAGAGGGATATTGTAGATATTGTTTTCACCCAATTGTCTCAAACATTACACAGAACCTATGGAAGTATTCACACAGCTGCTGAGAATGTGTCCCAAAGCATTAATTGGATAATGGGGATATGCCCTCTCCTGTGTGTGCTGTATTTCATAGGCGAATGACAGAGTGAGAAGAGTGGAGAGTTCATACAGGCACACAGATCACAGGATAACATCGGTCTGAGAACATTTCTTTGTAGTTGGAAAAGACACACAGCTAAAGACACAGTGGACTTTTTCTTTCACGAATAAAGAAAATGCAAATTAAGTTCTCTTTAATGTGACTGTGTACACAGGTAGATAAAGAGACCAAGTGTCTTTGATCAGGTCAGCACATTCAAAGTACACAGACGTGTCCTATTTTGTGTGTAACCAAACATGGGTGGTGACACTTTTTTATCAGATAGACACACAGTGAATGTGGAGCTCGGCCAAACAGTGTGACAGAGGAAGAGGAGGATGAGAGAGGAGTCAGATGGAGAACTAGGACTAGTGTCACCTGATGTCACACAGAACAGCAAAATGCATGTAGATGAAAAATGTCAAGTTACAATCAATCAGTGACTCAGCAAGTTCGCCAACATGAATAATAAGACCTGTCAATCAAACCCTGTGGCCTCCTCATCAGTTTGCAGCCGCTGCTCTTCTGAGTCAGCTGTCTGTCTGTCAACCAATCAGAACTGCCCACCAAGCACTGGAGAGCATGCTGACCACTCAACCTAACCTTTCAAGATGCCGCCTAAACTGTCAGATGCTGTTATCGCTTCAGCTGACAGGTGGATATCACCATGGCAACAGCAGGAAAAAAGTAACCATAGATAAGATAAAAGGAAACTGAGGGCTTGTCTCTTCCTGCTCAGCAGCAGGAGAGTCAGAAATTATGTATTTGACTTTCCTGAGGAAGCACAGGCAGAGGCAAAGTGGAAAAAAGCCACTTTCTACATAAATATTTATTACAAAACCACACACAGTGAGTCGCTTTACAGATGTTTTTAAAAAAAAGAAAAAAGAAATGCATTCAACATTTTTTTAAGACTCAAGGACACAAACTCAAGGATAATGAGAAAATCTGAATGTAAGTATGACTTTTTGTTTACAGGAAAATTGCACACTTCACCTTTAAGCACCAGGATGAGCTGTGTGTCTTGACTTATCCTGACATTTGTTTAACGGGGAGGTAACTAGAAAAGGTCACACGACACTCCGACACCTCACTGGGTAAAAAAGCTAAATGTATTCATAAATCAATTTTTATATCATCATAAATCAGGTTTGCCAACAAACGACCTGGGTAAAAGAAAAGAGAACAAGTAAAAAGAGTAAAAAGAGCATCAGAAAGCATAAAAATGAGACGTGTGTGTTTGAACATAATACATTGCGTTAAAGAAGATGAAACGACAGACTGCAGAGCAAACAAGCGACTGATCTGAGGACTTGTTTGATGTCTCTTGTGTTTCTGGACAGCTCGAGGCAACCAGGCAGGGTGTCCGCTCTTTAAAACCACCACATAAAGGCCTGTTTGTCTTTTGAACTGTGTTTGTGTGTGCGCATGTGTATGTGTGATCTGCCAGGAAGATGAGGAGTGGCCTGCATCTAGCCAATCAGAGAACAAGATTGATTCAGAGCCAGTAATTAGTGCAGGGCATGCTGGGTAACTGGCAGCCAGGCACACAGGACAGCTGGGAGCAAATAACTGTGGAAATAAAAACCCATGCGGCTTTAGTTGCAGTCACCAGGTTTCTATGGAGAGGGAATGCACAATCAGACCATTGATTAACATGCACTGAGTGTACTGTTAGCATTTTCTGCCTGCCTGCACTCTGAAACCATGATGAGTTCTTCTAACAACCAGAGGGGACTGACAAGCAGCAGATACCCTTCAGGGGTTGTCTTGTCATTTGTCATTTTTGCCATCGAGATCCTAACCTCTTTCAGCCGAGCCAAAAAGAAAAGAAAACTCTCTCGCTGTGGTCTGGGCAGCCTCGACACACTATTGCTTGAACCTCATTAAAAAGGGCACAAAGACAGCAGCTTGGCAGGTGATCAGAATAGCCTCCAACCAAGAGACAGATACAGTAATTGATGTTTTGTGCTTCTCTAAAAACATCAACTTGAACCCTTATTGCAGCTCAGGGCTTTCTCTGGGTTTTCCAACCTCGCCCCCTTAAAAAACATACTTGCTGTTATTAAAATGTAGAATGTTTCCAGGAAAATCAACCTCTGAATAAATGTAAGGAATCAAACAGTTGCTAAATCCTGATAAATTTATATTTAACATGTTTTCAATGAGCAAAGTTAGGATATGCTAAGTCTGGATGCACTTGCAATTCCAAGTCCAGCGCTGCTTGCTGTTGCCGTTCTTATCTAAACGACTCCTCACCTGTTCATCGACTGACTGGACCCGAAGCGAAACTAAAAAGTTTATCAAAGAACTTTTCAAGTCACAAGTTTTCAATGTTTTTGCATGGAGATTAAAAGACCGCAGCATGACCAATAATGAAGCTTTTATGTAATCTTGTGAATTAGCTTGTTTATTTGAATTTTCTGAACTTGTTAAAAAAAGATCATTTCAATGCCTCATACTTGTGTAATATGTTGACAACTGAATACATAACTTTTGTATTTTTGCCAGTTGCCATCCAATTTCTGACTTATTTAATAGTAATATCAATTAATGTATATTTGCGTTCAGTTTTACAGAATTTCACACAATTTGGCACAAACCTACACTTTTGCAGGTGTGAGTACATATTTCCGTTGCCGATTTCATGGGTAAGAAGGAAGTGTTTAAGTGTCTTAGCTAGCTGAGAAAGGATGTTGTAGTAAATCAGTTTGTATCAGATGGATGGATGCTGTGGTCTAAGTGATGGGTCGTGGTCTCCTGAACTGTGGGGTCGGTGGTAATAGTCAAGTGTGCGTCCATTTCCTAGTCCATTATGACTGAAGTACTGCAGTGGTCCATTAGACTAATACTCTCTGAAGTCAGTGTGGCATTTAACTGACAAAATACCAGAGAGAGAGAGAGAGGGGGGGGGGGGGGGAGACAGAAAGGTGGAGAAAGATTTGATTGGACAAAAGGAAATGATCTCAATTTGTTTATTGTGAGATCAGATCTTTTCCTCCATCAAAATTTGCATAGGTTAAGCCTGAATTAGGGTAAGTTATTTGTTCTAGATGTTAAATCTCTTCTATTTAAAAAAAATAAAAAAAAATAACAAAAGGTCATGTTTGGGCTTATAAGTGAGGTATGCATATAATTATTTTAAATCAACTTCATAATATTTTCCTGTGGATTAAAGCAGTTTATTCTACAGAATGAAACACTAACACAAAAGGAGAGTGATATACTTAATGAACATGATATCAATCTTTTCCTTATTCCTTGTATTTGCATAAAGTCAGACCTGAATGGCAAGACTCATCTTTGTACTCTGCGGTTTGATATAAAGGGTTACTTCACTTCCACTCTAAAATGTACAGTTGTTAATATTAGATGAGGAGAAAGGGGAAGAAGTTTCCAGTTTATTCAAGACAGGCCTGGTTCTAGTGGTGCAAAATGCCTCTCTGCAATCAGGGATTTGGTCATGATGTTTATTGCATGTAAAGCAGGATGTCCAATCAATCTTATCAGGGTTTCTGTAAACTGAGCAGCTTTCCTCTTATGTTTGTGGTCATAATGAAATGAGTCTCTGCAGTATTTTGTACCACCTTCAGTCATAAGTTACTGTACAGGTTCACTAGAAAACACCTAATTTCATGGTTATGAAAATGCAAAGGTGCACCATCCAAGGCAGTATATGTTTTCATCACCAACATCACCTGCAGTACAATGTGAACATGTCTAACAATGTATTTTTGAGTTAACTTGTCATATAAAGCTGAAGCATTGTGTCATCTCTGCTGTCAAAATCAATTAGATTCAACAGAACAATCAGTTAACTAAGAGAACTGCTGAGCACAGTCTGTGTGACCGGTCCTCTGTCACTTCACATCCACTCATCCCATCTATGTGTGTATGTGTGTGTGGGAGTGTGTGTGTACTTCATTACTGGACAGAAATGTGACTTGTTTGTTTCCACTGTCGTTAGAAGTCTGAAGACAAAAGAACCACTGATGACACAAAAAAAGCTGCATCAATTCACATAATGTGTGAATGAAATAGTTGGACATTTCTCAGCTACGCAGATCTGCTTCTGAAAGACACCACATTTAGATAACGCTTCATTATTATTTCCACAGAAGTCAGGTTTCATCTTTTGAGCAGATTAACTTTAGAGTTAATTCATTCCTGGAGAGCTTTCATAATGAACAGCAGCGACTCATTCTTTCCTTTTATTTAACTACATAATTATACTATAGTACATTCTTCTCATATGTCACATTTTTGTGGTGTTTTAATCCGATCTACCTCATGCAATTTGATCCACTAACACAACTGGCTCTCGTTTCTGTTGTATTCATATAAGTGTACTGCTGCCCCTCCCCACAACCGCACACACTCCCGCAGACAGGGAAATTACTGCACCAAAACGGTTTGCGTGATAAATAAAAGAACACTTCCTCAAGCTGTTTTGAAACCAGACCTAATGACTGACTTTGTTTAGAGTGGAAAAAAACCTTCAGATGGGGAAATCTCAATGCATTTTTAAACAAAAACCTCATTGCGTTTCATTGTGTAATCTATGATCTATTCAAATAAAACTCAAACAACACATAGAGGACTGAGTGTGTGTGACACAATAGAAGTATTTTTACATTTTGCTGATGTTAAAAGCTGCACATGCATTTAATAAAACTTCTCTCAAATTATTACCAGCTGGTAATCTGAGCACTAAAGCCTCCTTTGTGGATAAATAACACATGTATTTCATGTTTGTGCAATGAATCATTGAGAGTTCTTCCGAAAAGGTCCAACAATAAAGTCTTTGTGCTAATAGTCACTCTGTCAATCATTGATGATCTATTGTAAAAGCCTGTATTTACCTTGAGGATCTCTTCATGGCTGCAGTGTTCCGGTAACAGTAACAGTTAGCTGAGCGACTCCTGTCCAACAACCACAGCAACAAACTGACTTCCTCCTTCACTCGCAAACTTTTAGCTCTGCCTGTTCAGCCCCTGTCACCCAATCAAAACACACTTCCTGACTGTGGAGACCCACCTCCCCTCACCATGCTCCCTGTTAGCAAGAACTGTTAGAAACCTGATGCCATCAGCAGAAAGAGAGGATTAGAGAGGAGAGAGAAGCAGAGCAGAAGAAAGAATGAGGTCTGACTGAAGAATGAGGTTTTGACAGAGAAGAAAAGTAGTCCAGACTGAGGAAGACAAATTAAGGAAAGATAAAAGAAATGTTTAATAGAACAAGCCATGAGAGACAAATCGATGCAATGCAAAAAACATGTTACTGCTTGGAGTTGTTAAAGTAATATTGAATTGTAAATAATAAT
This sequence comes from Scomber japonicus, assembly GCF_027409825.1. Lineage (NCBI taxonomy): Eukaryota > Metazoa > Chordata > Actinopteri > Scombriformes > Scombridae > Scomber > Scomber japonicus. The sequence goes on from NC_070583.1 coordinate 18,096,408, forward strand.
TTAAACAAAACAACTAAATGTTAATGTGTGATAGTTTTAACAAAATAACATACACATGTATGCTACACAAAATAAATGCATGTAAATAAAAGATAAATAATAATAATGTTTTTTGTAGTAACCAGTTTTACTTTTTCCATCATTAGGCTTCCATACAAACTACGTGCAGATTCCCCTGCTGCTCTCCTGCTGCTGACTGTGAGACCTGAGCAGGTAGAAGCTGATAGTTCACTAACTATAACCAGGGAGCACACTGCAACAAGGTTAATGATCCACACAGTCACATTATATTATTGATATGACGCGCCAAAGCGATAGAAAACCGATCGTTTTTTGTGCACGCGCGCAGTCACTCTCTAGTGCGCGCTCTTGCTTGCTCGCTCCAGATTCCGGGAGGTTGTGTCTCATTTGCGGGCGTCAAGGAGCAGCTATCGATATGCGGGAGACTCCCGGAACGTCCGGGAGAGTTGGGTTGTCTGCTTTTGTCCTCCCCCTACTTCAGTAGCTTATGAAGGGAGGGGGCAGATTGTGTTATGAAGCCTACTCCGAAGCCAAAAGCGAAGTTATATGGTTAACTTGCTGCTAGCAACTTCTAATGAAATCGAGCAAGTGATCAATATAATTAACGTCACCTTACTTCAAGCACAGTCATTTTTGCAGCGGTGCTGAGAATCCAACAGAGGCGGTGAGCCGCTGCTGAATGTACATAGGGGGAACACTGCATGTGGATACTTGTCTATCAAGCTCACAGCTGTGGCGTCTCAAAGACCAACAGCCCCATTACATAATTCACTGTGACATCTGAAATTTACTGGAGGCAAATGTGTGTGAGTGCTGACTGTGGAAGAGCTACAGATGATGATAAGACAGACAATACTACTGATGATGCTTATCTGTTTTTTTCTCTCCCTTTTTACTCCAGAAGCTAAACCAGCAGTTTTCATAGCAGGGGCTTCCACACTGCGGGCTGTAAATGTTAAAAAACTTCATAAAATGCAGATACCACTCTCCTCCTTTCCTGGATGCTGTTTAATGAGGAGAGGCAGAGCAGAGGCATCTTGTCTTTGCCTTTTTATTCATGCAGCACTTCTCTGTTTGCGTTAATGCAATTATAAATATAAGGATGTGCAGAAGAAATACAGGTGGAGCAACATTTATGTTAATTTAATTAAGAACAGAGAAAATAAACAAAGGCTTCATTTATAGTTTGCAGTTCATGTGTGACAGCATTTAGATGAATGGTGAAATAATAATATATTTTATAATAATAATGATGATATGATGACATTTGATATCATGATTTGGCTTTGTATTTTATGTAAAAAACCCTTTACATTATGACTATGAAAAGTACCAAATACCTAAATTAATCTTCTGCTTTTATCAATATTTTTAGGTATGACTAAAATGTAACTTTAACATCTAGACATTATAGGCTGGTTTTGTCTCCCCCTTCTGGCAGTGAGACTAATTGCAAAAACACTGTCAACATGCTTAAACTTTAGGCTCCACTGTATGCTACTGATTTGCTATCTACGGTTGTAAAACAGTGGATTAATGGTCTTGAGCGTCATACAAAACCCACAAAATGACATACTTCACTATCAGAATGTGATCAATTTGATCAAGTCTAGAAGACTCACACAATTATATAATTGTATCCCTCATTTGAGTAGCAGAGAGCTATCTGGAAGTTAGCTGGAAGTTAGCTGGGTGGGCTGGTGAAAATCTCTGGGTGTGCATTCAAAATATATATTTTAGAACACATATTTTTAGTTTTATGGGTATGAATGGTATGTGGTCATGGGTATGGGTGAGATATGATTGGGCTTGTGCGTGTGTGTGCTATTGTTATGTATGTATATATTTTATATGTTCTATTTTATATTTTTATTCTGCAATTTGACTGCTCAGATGGAGTTTCATTGTATACTTGCAATGACAATAAAGATGTAGTCTACTCTAAATAACCAGAGTATGTCCAGGGTATGTCCCACCTGACATGAGATTTAAAAACTCTGTATACTATTAAATACAGATATTTATCTGATGGTGATAGGATTAATCAGCATTGTGTGAGCTCGTTTGGAAAGGGCTTGAATGCAACAGACTTTCATTTATAATGTAAGAGTTCCAGTCTTTCTGTCTGGCAGCTGCAATCTGGATTACTATAACAAGCAGTGACAAACCCTAATGAGACTTGTTTTCTTCTTCTTGCTTCTGACTGACACAGTTTGTTCAGACTGGCTGGGGTGAGACTGTCTGATAGTCAGTCTGTCTCTAGACAGACAGACAGAGAGCATGGAGAGGTAAAACAGCTCATTATAGCAGTCTGACAGACCCTGGTAACTCTACTGACCTACAGTACGCAAACATGCTCTCTGAGCTTGTTAGAGGGAATGTCAATTCAAGAGTCAATTGTCAATTCTACATTGATGTATAATGCAGCATTTTCTTCACAGAGTAGTGAATGTGTACTGTATTAGGAGCTGCTCATGGGTTTAGAAGAACACTGTATAATTTAGGCTGTTACCTTTTTCCACCAGATGAGCTGCTAGAAGAAGTGGTTCGACTCCGATTCTCTGCTCCCATCTCTCTCCTCACCAGGGTGAGACGCTCTGTGGACATACTCTTCCTAGAGGAGAGGAGAGGACAGGAGAGGAAAGGTGTGTAAAAATATGTTTAGGAGAAATGTGCACTGATCACTGCCCTTCTTTATATCTACTCTTCAAGGCCACTATTAAAAAAACGAAATTTCACTCCTGGTGAATTTGCTCAGAGCGTAAAATCATCTGGCTCCACTGTGTCCACAAACTTTCTGGTCAAACCAGGTAATTGGTCCAAAATATCACTTTGTGTTTCCTGTGTCCTGAAGCCTGTGTCCAAATTTTAGATTTACTCAAAAAGTTGTGTCAGTCTGCTGTTTTTCTCAGTGACTGTCTCTAATGTTTAACCCTCACACTCTACTTAGATTAAGATTAAATAGAAGAATACAAACACGTGTGTGAGCAACATGTAACACAGATTTGTTTGTGGCAAAGCTTTTGTTTCTTTAACACGGTGCGTACCTTTTAATAGACTGCAGCACCTCTTTCTTAGGAGACGAAGGAGAGGAGAGGAGGCGTTTCTGTTGAACATAGCCATTACTCAAAGGTCTGGAGGGAAGAGCATGCAACAGCTGGCGCACTGGAAGGTAAAAAAACTATCATTAGCTTCATGAAAACAGGAGGAGAATGTAAACAATTTAACAAAGAATTTAAAGTATGTAATAGAACAGGGTCAAAACTCAATCTCTGCACGTGTTGGTATGTGCAGTGCAATTTAGGGAAATACAACAAACACACACACACACACACACAGAAAATGAGCAGAAAAACAAACCAATCAGTAGACAACAAAAACAATACTTTGAATTGCTAAAGATTTTCTGTATTTGACATAACTAAACTAAACTATATAGCCTAAATGTTCTTCAGTGATGATATGACCCAACTTTTTTCTCCCAATGACTAAACTAATAATACTAAGCTTATCTGCTGATGCTGAGTGCTAATCCAACTAGTGCACTCTTTCTCTCCAAATTTAAAATCCAGGGATTATAATGACATTGACAAAGAGACTGTTTGTAATGTGGATCCATCATCAACCCAACATCTTACTCACCCTTTGTAGGGGGTGGTGGAGCTGTGGTGGCCAGAGATCTCCTCCCAGCAGCATGGACGCCCCCTGTTTGCATCCCCTGGCTCTGCTCCTCACAGTAGCCCAGTCGGCGTAGAGCGTCAGCCAGAGCCGCTTTCAGGAGCTGGATCTCGTCCTCTTGCAACTGGAGCCTCTGCTCCAGATGGGAAACCCGGTCCTCCATGTCCATGTTGCTGCTGGCTGACACTGTGTCATCTGGACAGGGAGACAGCCAGAAGAGAGAGGGTTTTAGTTTAAATACTAGTTACTGCAGACTTAGAGCTCACAGTGCTGTTTAAAAAGCTGGAAATTGGACAAAAAAAAACCCATAGTGAATTTTTTTTTTGTTTACCTTCTTTCATTATTAGTAAATAGATACACTTTACCTTCTGTGGTTTAAGTCTGAACTTTAGCTAATACTTTGTTACACCCGAAGGTAAAAATGAGTCAGTTGGTATTTTACTCAAAAACACTGCACATGGAGTTTTTTTTATCATCATCAACTGAGAAAAACTATCGATAGAGAAGAGATTATGAAGCAGTGGGTCAAAAGGAATGTCCAAATAAAAGAGAAGAAATTATTTATAATGAAAATAAATGATAAGAACCAGTAAGCTGCCTGGGTATTTAAACATTTGGGTTTCATTTATTTTGGATACATATACAAACAGATGCTATAGGTGGGTGTTGTGGATATCTGCTGCTTTGTGAATCAATAGTTTTGAGTTTCATGGTGGGGGTAAGAGCATACAGGACACTTGACTGCTTTAAATTATTTAGACGTTGTGTGTGAGTGTGAGGTAGAGATAAAAAGAAGGTAAACAACACCAGATACCAGGTTGTGTGGTTGCTTTGAATGGACACCATGTAAGAATGGGAGGGGAAAAAAAGAAAGAGCGACGGAGACAGATATACAACTTTGTTCTCTTGTTTACATCCTTGTGCATGATTTAATGACAGACTGTGGACTTTTTTTATTATTAGCAACTCTACAAAGAAATGTCTGAAGTTAATTTTGCTTTTAGAGTTTAGCGTACTATTTTACTCACATTAACTGCAGAGGGCGGTAATAGAAATGTGAAGTGTATGCATATTCCACTGACTGGAATTGGATGACTGCTATCTGATGTGCAGTAAACATAGATGATATTGATACAGGTTTCAAAGTATTTAAAAAAAATTTACATTGTAATATTTTATGGAGGAAGAAAATGACTGAAGCATGTTTGTTGGGTCTGAGTTTTGGTCAGAAACGCTGAATGTAAACAGAAGTGTAAGATCCACTTAGGCACATACTGGTATTTGTGCAATAAATCACATGCATCAAGTTCATACAACAGTTTACATATTTTACAGGATATTATAGGTCAACTTTCCTACACTACATATTGCACTGTGTATAATTGTGTTTGATAATTAAAGTCTATTTTTATATGTTCATATGTTCATACTTTTATATTGTTTTTAAAATGTTCAAGATAAATAGGCAAACCCATTTAAAGTAAGAATTTTGGGACTTTTTGAGTTGATACCTCAGGAGTTACAGATTTAAAACCTTATGTACTCAGTACATTGGGTTTTAATTCATTGGAACAACTGAAATACAGTACATAAAGACTAAGTAGTCTAGGAACTTGAATATGGTAAACAAGCCAATATAATAACTACTTAAAAGAAAACTGTGGTGACACGGTCAAAAATTACACACTTAGTCTTAATCACACACACACACACACACACACACACACACACACACACACACACGTTTAACTGCTGTGTTCCTGCATGCAAATCCGTATTAAGGGTAAACATTGTTCAAGCTGAAGCCTGTTAGTCCTCTATATTACAAACAAACACACCAAATGACAACAATGCTTTACTTTGAGTGCAAACCACTTTACTTCTGGTTGGACACAAAAAACCTCACAGTGAAACAAGGTTTTGTAGAAGATTGTTTTGTAGGAGAAAATCTGGTCCAACCACGAATGCTTAAAAACTCACCTGCCCCAACATGTGCTAAAACTGTCTGCCAAATAAAAAAATACATGCACTCCTCCCCTCACATCCCTGCCTTTATTTCCCTCATCTTGAACTGTGTCCTCTCACTCACCCTGGTGACATCATCGGACGCCTACCAGATTATGGACGGCAAACTGCCCAGTGCGGATTATTAATCTGTGGCCCACATTGACAGATTACGACCCAATAAAGTCAAAAACAAGTTTCTGTTGGGACAGAATATCACGGCCTGTCATCATGTGTCCTAAATTCTAAACTCTATCCCCTCTCTGTCACAAAGCCAGCTCTGAAACAACCATGTCCTTAAAATCACATATACAGATTTCTACTCAAAATGAGATACTGTTATGCCTTTTAAAATGTTAGATCTACTGAGAAAGAAGTTATCATTTACTTTACTTAAAAATGTATAGCTACTGACAGTGTGCAATTATCGATTTTTGATGTGATTCTTGTACATTTCCTGTTTTAGAACTCCTAAAATAGGATGGAGATATCAGATAAATATCAAATATCAATCAATCTGTTATGTGTTGAGATAGGTCACTTCTTCTTGATCACAGCTATACAAATGGAAATATTTTTATTTTTACTGATGTACTTTTTCAGTTACATTTTTGTTGATTCATTCTTAATCCAAATGTATCTAAGAGGGTTTTTTTCAACAGTAGTGCCAACTCAGCTGTTTCAGATAGGAGGTACACATTTAATGTCTGATATTATCTATGAAAAACATACTTAATTATGAATTTTGTTTTAAAATTGCTGCAATATCAATAACTACTTAACATCAATATCAGCCATCAAACACCTGTTTCAGTTGAACACCAAGTTAAACACTTTAGTGAGAATGAGCTCAAAATTCAAATTCAAATATCACTATTTTAAATGCAATTACATCTGAACAGCAGAGCTAGTATGTCTCAAGGCTGCATAGAAGATAAAACTTAAATATACGCCTACAATCAAAAGAGATAAAAAAAGAGAAACAAATCAACCATGAACTACCCTCCTTGTCACCATTATTTTTAATGCAAAGGTCACAATAATATTTACACCATCCATAACTGCAATAATATAAATAACATTTTGCAGTAAAAGAGCATCACACTGTAAAAAGGGGATTTTACATGTCAGACTGCTTCAGCTAATGCTCCCAGCATGCATCAGTTCAGCGCTGTGAGCTGAGCCGGGGGACACAGGGAGTACTGTTACTGTTACTGTATCACATCTCCCAGTCAAATGAGCCAGGAAGAGGCCGCAGGGAAATCAAGCTTCAGATTTACATACAGAAATCAAACTCAGGGGAGTTTTGCATGGCAGAAATGGACGATGAACCAGCAGCAAAACACTAGATCAGACCACAGGCCTTCATCACTGTTTGTCTTCTTTAATTTCTCAATGTATAAAACATTTGTATTAGGGTTAGACTGATTTATCCAAATTATATTAGCCTTTTGTTTAATATCAGACATCAGATGTGTTGTCCATTACCAAAAATGAATGCTTCACTCTGACCACAGGGCTTTAGCTACTGAGAAAACAATGCTCACAATTTCGGAATTTTATATATATTAGCAATTCATTCAAACTTGGTTAGTATCCCAGATTTTCCATTACAACTGAAACACATTATGGTTGACAGTTTTTAAATGCATGTCATTAGTCTTCATTTGTTACTGTTTCAGAGTCTTGACACGCAGAGACCCATTTGAAAATGAACTCAGACAATATGAATAATGAAAAGCCTGGATGCTAAGGTTGGTAAATGGTACAAATACAATCATATGTCACCTCTTGGCAGGGTGATACTACACAAACAAATCTCTGTGTGTCTATGATAGCTACTCACACAAATCCATCCAGATGACGCACAGAAACCACCACAGACAGTTTTTTTGGTAATCCAAGAGCAATACAACTCAATGACTCTTATAACTGAATACAGATGAGGTGGAAAGCATAGACCATAGGCTGAAATAACTGATACACAAACTGAGAAAAAGAAACAAACAAACATAAGAAAGAGGCAATAATCAAAACAAGAGGAGACAGATTGTAGGTGGGAGGAGATGGTGAGTGAGAGAAAAAGATGGGAGTAGAAAGAGATAAGAATGAGTAATTTTTAACTGAATACAGCATCAATGCTGTTTATCTGAACTGATGTGACCATTAGGAACACTAAACCAAGCATAGAAACAGAAACGAGGGGAGATAGATGGAAATCAATACAGAGACCACATTGCTTTTCCATGTTTCTCTTGACTGAAGACTGTCAGAAATCATTCCCAAATGTTTAATATGCACTGGATATAATAATAAAAAATATGTAATTATTTACTTTGTGATATGTTACACTGGTATTATATATATATATAAACTGAGCTGCCTTGTTCACATGCTGTACTGAAATCTACAGACTCTGATCATGTGGCCATTAAAGTGAGATGAAGTTAAGATGCAAATAATGTAATGTTCCCAGCTTCAATTTTCAAACTTGAATCTGCCTTGGATTCCATCTGAAACACAGATGCAAACATAAAGATATGCATAGATGCATAGATAAAACATAAATGTAAAACATACAGTGTGCATGTTTACTGTGCATGTCAGAATAAGATTATTAACATTTAGCTAAACATGCTAAATGTTATGAAAACTACTAAGAGAGAGCCAGATAGGAGAGCAAAGAAAAAGAACAAAAATAGAGATCAGCAGGGTTCACCTTCAACCCCTCTACTGACAGGACACCTGTTTAAAAACGCTGCAGAGCAGGATACTTTTCCATTTGCCCTTGAATTATCATGCACGCACAAATACACACACAGACACACACATCGTTATAATGGTTACACTTCAGCATTATTCCATTACTGCCCTAATAAACCAGAGGCCACATCGACTTGATAGTCATCAGGCGAGACACACTCACACATTTTGTATTACTTGCTAACTTCCTTCTCCGTCCCAGCACAGAGAGACATTAGTAAGTGTTAATGCAGACACATGACTGCTTCCAGGAACCAGAAAAATTACCACAGAGAGGCAGATTGGTGGTGGCAGAGCAGGAGTTTACAGAATGGAGTAAAAGGAAGGGATGTAGAGGAGACAAATGGGGAGATATCGAAGATGAGATGGAGAGAAAATAGTGAGCAGAGGGGGGTGGGCTCTGTCTGTGTGTGTGTGTGTGTGTGTATGTATGTGTGTGTGTGTGTGTCTGTGTGAGTGAGTGTGTGTGTGTGATGCTGGGACAGAAAAATGGACAATGGGAAGTCGGCGAAGGGCAATAAGAAAACTGAAGGCTGCTGAAATATTCATGGTGCAGTGAAGTGTTGATGAAGGTGGAGCTCGTCTCGCCTACCTGTCATCATGCCTCGTTGAGTGGCTGGTCACTCCTCCTGTCAATCAACCAGTCAGTCAGTCTACAGAGCAACAGCCAGTAAGTCAGTCAGGATGTCCAGTTGCTCTCACTTGTCCTCCCCCAGAGGCTTCCTGCACTCCTACTCCATCCCCTCCCCTCCTCGATCACTCCCTCTCTCACACACACACACACACACACACACACAGACACACACACCACTCCCTCAGTCATCCACCATCTCTTCCTCCACTCTCCATTGCTTCCTGGACCACTCCCTCTTCCACCCCCTGCCCCTTTTTGTTCTTCTGCTTCTAATTCACTTTCATCCCTCCTCCTCTTCCTCATCTCTCGTTAACTACAGGCAGAGAGAACTGAGGCAGAAGGGGTGGAGCCTGGCTCTGGGCCACGCAGCATCAGCATCTCATACTGCTGCAAAGCTGGAATCCAGCAACACACACACACACACACACACACACACGTAGCTGTCACTGCGTTACTGTACATATATTGCCTATATTCCTCTGTGGTGTTGTTTACTTTGAGTGACCTGCTTAAATGGTAAATGGACTGTACTTATACAGCGCCTTTCTAGTCTTTACAACCACAGAGCGCTTTACATTACATGTCATTCACCAATTCACACACATTCATACACTGATGGCAGGGGCTACCACGCAGGGTGCCAACCTGCACATCAAGAGGAAGTTAACCATTCATTCTCATTCATACAACGTTGGCACAGCCAATGGGAGCAATTTGGGCTTAAGTGTCTTGCCCAAGGACACATCCGACATGTGGACTGGAGCAGCCGGGAATCGAACCGCCAATCTTCCAATTGGAGGATGCCTGCTCTACCTCCCGAGTTTAATTTACCTTCTGTAGCTCAGGAGGTACAAATTAAAGAGCAGCCCATTTTAAAAGATTTAATTAATTGGTAGGAACTGATGTGTTTTGGGGCTGTATGCCACACACAGGGGGGAACCAGAAAGTGGTGAAAGACAGATGAATTCATTGTTGTTTTTTGGGATTTGTTGACAATAAGAGAGATACACAATAAGAGAGATTTCAGCAAACAATCAGAATCATAAAAATGACATAGTCACCAGTTGTATCCCTGACTTTTAACTGAACAACATAGAAAGAAAGAAAACTGGTGGATAATGATGATTGATTTTTTAGTAGACTTATAAAACTGGATGATCACAGGGCTGTGCAGTAGTACAATGTGCCGTGATGGACTTGTTGTTCCACTCTATGCTTCAGTCATCAGTCATTTCATTTCAATCTACAGCTGAAGGAACACTCTGTGCTGCACTGCCAACATACACCCAGGATACATTTACACTGTAGTGCCCTACAGTTTCTTAACATAGTAAATGCTGTGCTGATGTCACGATGCACTGTGTAGATGTGCATATTTTGCAGCATACATTACAGCTGCACTTTAATGCAGCACTCTTATCAAAGTGTATCATACATGGATAAAATAAAAAGAGTGGCACTTCACACCACAATTCACCCTGTTTTCCTAAATTAAATTCTGGAAAAGAGCACCAGTGACAAATATTCTCCACACATACCGTACATTATCCAGCTGCTGACTAAATTAAGTCTTATTAAAACACAAAAGTGCACAGAGAAAGCTGAACACCTACATCCTCTCAAACCTCCTTCAGACCCTAAGAGGAAATTACCTGTAGGCACAGTGGAGTAGTTACTCCTTTCTGCCATTTGGGGCTGCTGGTCTGTAATTTCAAGTGCAGATTTAAGTCATATGTGACCTCCAGTTATTGTGAATGTATTTAACTCAGTGTTTCTTTTTCATACTGTGGAGCCTCTTTTGAAAATGTCACAAGTTTATATGCTGATGTAAGGAGAGTATTAGAAACATTTAGGATTTTAAAGGGGAAATTGTTTAATTGAAGCTTGAATAATCATCAGTGTTTGTTTTAAACTGCCTGTAATCCCAGGTGGGTGGTGTTTACCTCAGCAGGATCATTTAGATAAAGCTATGAAGATTTTCAGCACCGAGGAAGCTAAACTGTCTATAGACCATCTATAAAACTATAAAAACTACAAAAGGGCGTGTGCACACTGTATTTGGCTTGACATATAAGCAGGTGGTGGATGAGAGCACATCTGATGAACATGCTGTGGAGAATCTCTGGTTACAGTGAGAGAGGACAGATGGCTAAGGAGGAAGAGAGACAAAGAACAAAACAGACAGAAAAAGACAGAAGTTGCTTGATGTTCACTTTGCAGATGCTGCACAACTGATAATATGACAGTTGAGCAAAGCCTACAACTGAAAATACCCAACACAATGTGGTTCTATTATTCTCCAGCCTCTTCATGTCACCTGATGCAGACTGTAACTGAGTGAAAAACCTCATCATCATTTCTCTCCTCACTTTGTGGTTTTGTGTGGTTCTCACTTCACCAGGCGCTATATTCAGTGTCAATTTCAGCGCCTATTATAGCTTTAAAACGATTCCTATTTAATCTCTTAATTCAACATTTAAACCTGTAGTGCAGAACTTTTATGTATAAATGAACGTCTGGTGTATTTCACAGTATACAGAGTTTTTTTGGTGGTGACATTCCTGTGCTGGCCGGATGAATGAACACGTACTGCATATGCTAGCATGAGCATCCGAAACTTCTGTCACCTAAATTCTGCTAACTTAAATGAGTATTAAAATAATTAATCATGCAGCTCTTCTAGACTTTCCAAATGTTATTGGACCAAATGGATCAATTTCTGATAGTGAAACAAGTCCTTTTGTGGTAGTTTTGTTTTGTGTGATGCTCAAAACAATTTACCCACTGTTTTAAAGCCACACCAGTAGCAATGGATGTAAGCATGGCGTAAGCATGTGTTGACAGTGTTTTTGTGATTACTCCTACTGTCAGAAGGGGGAGACAAACGCCCTACTCTCCAGCTTTAATATTGGACTTTAGCCTGTTGGTCAATTTTATAACTATATAGCTGGACTCTTCATACACTTAGAGGGGTTGTGTAATCCTAACGCATACAAATCAAGGCTCAAAACAGTCTCAATCTGTAAAATCAGATGTAGTAGTGTTTGGTTAGATGGAAAACCTGCAGACTATTGAACTACTTTAAGGCACCTTTGGGCTTTGTACGTAACGCCTATAAGCATACAAGCAGACAAACTGCTTTTCCATTTCTCCTCCATCATTCTGGTTTTTGTACTTAAGGAGAATAGTGGATTTTCTCCCTACAGTTTATTACAAAACCGCTCATACGAAATATCACACGGGCAAGTGTATTCTATGACTTTTTATGTCATATTTTGATTGGTTGGTTTGTAGATGTGGGTCGCAGAATTTGGTCCAATGAACTTTGCCTCAGGTGTCTTTTGTCGCCAAAGATCCAAATTAATTGTGATGGATATGTCTCACAGTGCGATTTAGGATACTGTTTTGAATTAATGACCAAAGATTTCACTACATTTCTCAAATAATTGTGAACTTTCGTCACAGACAGCCCAAAATCACACCGTGTAAAGGGGCCTTTCCAAGAAAAAAAGGGAGTCATTCAGAGTTAGGAAACTGAGGGTTTAGTCTGAAGTGCCCTTGATAAGATGCTGAATCTCTTCCATCTCCAGGGAGTCTAACCTCTGACCTTTGAGAGGAGGAAGCCAAGCAAAAATACAATTCTCTTCTTTCCTTTTGGTCATCAATACAATATCTGCAAATGTTGGCAAGCACACAAACGTTATTCTGAAAACCTTCACATAGACATTTATTCTTTGACCTAACTTTACTCTAATCCAAACTTTAACCTGAAACTCAACCCTTACAAAAGTAATGTCGACAAAAGATGCTGATAAAACAAAAACCACTACATTTTTACCTTTTATTGGAGGACAGCAGACAAAAGGACATCCTGCCCTTGACAAAAAATGTTTTTTTAAACCCAGCTGATCCCTCACTGCATGCCTAGCCATCTGTCAACATAAGACACTATTTGCTTCATTTTTAAATTTTTTTTTTTACAGTGTGCGTTGATCTTAAGAGTTTAACTGGAACCCTTATGAGCCGGTGAGCTGCGGGAGGCATTGGACCAAAACACTCACCAAATGGTTTGAACGGCACATGTTACATCTTGGATAAGAAACATCACAGCTCTGATCAGACTCCCCTGACCCCTCGCTGTCTCTCCACCTGCCGCTCAATATGGCTGTCTGTGAAGTTTAATAGACTGCAGGGACAATCCAAGTAAAGCTCTCTCATATAACATACATTAACTATCCTCTTGATGAAATTTTCTGACGGACATATTTTTGTTTTGTTTTTTTTACATTTTTTGGTAAAATGCAATGGTGAACACGTACAAAATGAAGTTTTATTACACTACTCCACTTTATGGCAACACATTTAAAATGGACCACGAGCTAGGGTTACGCCAAGAGAAAAAACAGGCACCTATTTTGTTTGAAACTGTGCAATAATCCTTGTCACGTCAGATATTATCTGTCAGTTGCAGGTTATTTGCATTACATTTGTAAAGCAGGATGTGACCATTACAAACGCATGTGGCTGAAGGAGGGAGAAGAGACTTAAACTGACAGTCGGACATCAACAGATATTCAAATCCACAAAATGGATCATGTTCATAAAGTTGAAAGTAGAAATATGATATCCCAGCAGCATAGCAGGGCAACCCAATATCCTCCCACCATGTTATTGTTACAGTCAATGTGTGACTTGTGTTTTGTGGACAGCTTTTTGTCACTTTAGACGAAGAGGAACTTCTATCATATAAAAAGGTTAATGATACTGATAGGGAAATACCTAGCAGCTTATTTAAAAATATAGATAGCAACCTGATATTCATTTTCTAACACTACATGACAACATGAGACAGCAAAAATAACATTAAAGCAATGAGTGGAAAATGCAAGAGGAACCACAAAGATATACGCATTTGTCTCTGTTTCTTGAAATCCCAATTAAACATATTTGTGTGAGAATAAAAACCATATTTAAGCTAGGTTTATTTGTATTTTTTTTTTTTTTTTTTACAACACACACACGCACGTGTCTTAATTACTACCTCTGGGGGAAAAAAGCCTAAACTCGTGAAGACGTCATGTTAATTAAATGGATCAGCAGCTGAAAAATCATTGGCTACAGTCTATATATTTCATACCGAATGAATACCAATCGTCAATTTTGTGCGTATTTCTTAAGACATTTCAGGACAAGCGTTTCAAAATTAAAGGTAAAATCTCTCCATATTTTTCTTTTCGAGACCTTATTGAATGAGATGAGAGCAGCCAGCTGTGCATTTTGATGTGTTATCTGATGCTGTGAAATGAGAAGCGACTCACCGTTGTTGCAGTACTGCAGCAGCAGGTTGGTGCTGTCATACAAGCTCCCACATGAAGCTATCCTCTCCGACATCCTTTCCCCTCTTTCCCTTATTCCTTCCCTCTCTTTCCAGCTTTTCCTCCCGTCGGTCGGCTCCTTTGTCCTCCTTTCACCCCTCTCTCCGTCACTTCTTCTCACGCCGTCACCCCTTCCTGTCTTCCCCACACATTCATAAACACCTGTACCTGCCTCAGCTCCCCCCTCCAGTCTCCCGCTCCAGCCTGCCAGTCAAGATGCACGTCAAGCTGCTCGCTACGCAACAAGCTACACATCCACTTCCGCTTTCAATGCAAGAACATTTTAATATTATAGTTTTTCTTCTTTCAAAGTAACGTAATATTCACGTCGATTGAGATTTTGTCATCAAATTTCAATATTTTCAATAACATTTATGGTGTAAGATATCATTTGCATTCACACATATATTAACTTGGATTGATATAATTAGGCCTTTTCTAAGCATATTGACATTATGTTCCCCACTAGCCTCTTCCCATTTCAGCTTAATACTTCCAATTAAGTGGATTTCTGCATTTGTCAAATAACAATCACACAACCCCACTGTAGTCTACATATAATTAATTACATATATAAAATTATTTACATTCACCCAATTTGATGTGTGTGCTGCCAGCTGTGCATGACCCTCTACATCCAGAGGAGGAGCCTGATCCAGCAGCAGGCTTAACCACACACACACACACACACACACACACACACACACACACACACAGACACACACACACACACAGTCTCTCTCTCTTTCTCTCCTACACACTTACTCACCCCTCGCCAAACACACACACTCTCTTTTCCTCCCACACAATATTTATATTTTTATATTTTAAGAATTTATCACATATCACTTTGCCTATGTATTACTTATGTGCATTCCTGCTTCCACACCAATGTGCAAAATCATGTCTAGTTGTGTAGTTCACTCTCTATCATTTTATAATCTAATCTCATTGAAACTAGAGCTGGAAGAAGCCAATGTCCACACCCTTCAGTGTTTCCATCTGCTGTGTTGTTGTGCATATGACAATCAAACCTCTTGAATTTCTTTGCAATAACAAGGCTATATACTCAGGTACATTATCATCCACCAATAATATTACCATTTTTCAACTATATTTTTTGCTACTATTGTCTTTTCATTGCTATTTTTTTTGTTGGCTGCTGCAATAGACTAATGTAAATTTCCCCACTCTGGGACTAATAAAGGAACACTGTATCTTATCTTGACTTGACTTGAAAGCAATAGGCTACCTTTGGACATTTAGGCCTATTGTTGCCTACAAATAAGCATATTTAATATTGTCAATGAAACGTTTTATTGTTATGGTTTCTTTTTTAAAGCCTTTAAATATGTTTTCAAGGTGACAGTAACATGGTTTTATGTTGAAGAAAGTACAATCAGCTCCCCGGTATTGATCGACTTGTCTCTTGTTTGCTTGATTAAACATCCTTGGCTCCGTCTGCCTTGCGTACTGTTGTTACCATAGCAACAGCCTCTCCGCCAGCTCCAGCTCATAGTCATTGAAGGCAGCAGAGAGAGAGAGAGAGGGAGAGAGAGAGAGAGAGAGAGAGAGAGAGAGAGAGACCGGAACTGCTGTAGTCGGTTGTACACACACGTCTGAAGTTTCTGATCAAGTTGTTATGAATAAATGATTCAATTTTATGTTGATGTGTGACCTTGATCTCCTGTACATGATATTATTTTTATTATTAGGGCCATATATAAAAAAATAAAATAAAAATACTATGATTAATATTATGAGAAAAAAGTTGGATATTCTCTGACATTATGAAGTAGCAAATTCAGAGAAGCTTCACTTTGCAACACTGGAGAGATACTGTTTGTCGTGCATTGTGCCTGCCGTGGAAGAACTGATCAAATTGCAGCCTACTTTTCAGTTGGGCTTAGCAATGAGGAGATACATGTGTAACCCAGCGTTATAGGTCATCTTTTGGTCATACGAGAACTGAAAAACAAAAAACGAGTGGTTATTTGCTTTTTATTTTCAAATAGATTAAATTGAAATACGAGCTGTTTTTCTTTTGCCTGAAAAAAAGTTTGATTTTCTTATTTAGAATAATAAAAATTATAATCACTGGCAAACAGAAACAAAATAAAATTACTTTTGTACTTAAGTACATTTAAGAGCCTGTACTATCTGTACAGAATGTACTTTTGCCACCACTGATATTTATAAATTTAACATTTTGATTTACAAACATTTTATATAGCCTAACATGTTGTTTTACATGAATATCTGTCTCAAATGAAAGAAAAATTAGCCAAATGTGAGTAAAGTGCATGTGTGTAAATATTTTAAATATATCAGCCATAAAACTGTAACACAAATTTTGCAATCGGTGCCCCATATAAGACTATTTAAGCAATTTTAAAAAACAAAACAAAAATATTGCACTTTAAAACATGATTTCTTGACTCTTTCAGTTGACTGTCACCATTCATGTTTATTTGTATTGACATGAAATGTAACTAGATTATCATGTCTCACTTGACATGATATTATTTGAAATTGTCACACTGGTTTTGACTTGTTCATATTTATATTAACAATAATTTCACTGGCATTAGCTATCTTAACTATTAATATAGTGATACAGTTCTTCACTTTGACCACCAGAGGGCAAAAATATTCTTTTTTCCTCAATACACCAATTAAAGCCAGATAATTGAACAATTATAAGAACGTCTTTTAAGCAGAATCTGTCCTTAATGACATTCAGCCAAAATGTGATGAGAATTAACATCAATAAGAATTAATTTCTCAAAATAGTTTTGTTCCTGTACTTGTTTGTGTGTTTGTTTCTTTGTGTTTTTAAACAACATTAATAATAATAATAATAATAATAAATATGCTAATAATAATAATAAATATGCTAATAATAATAATAATAATAATAATAATACCTTTATTTGTATAGCACCTTTCATACAATAAATACAACTCAAAGTGCTTTACAACAAAAACAATTTACATACAAGTGCTTCTCATAAAACTTCAAATCTCAAAATAATGACTTCGTGACTCAAAATAATGACTTCGTGACTCAAAATAATGACTTTGTATCTCAAAATAAGTATCTCAAAATAATGACTTATCTTATGACTTATTAGTATCTCATTACTTTGAGAAAGTATGTCATTATTTTGAGATAGTCATTATTTTGAGATCATCACATTGTTTGGAAATGCACTACAAATACTTCACAAACAAAATGTATTATTATTATTATTATTATTATTATTATTATTATTATTATCATCATTATGTTGCTAATGTTAAAAAAACACACGAATCCGTACTGCGCCTGCGCCACTACGTGGCTTTTTGTTATTGTCACGTGACATCTGACGTTACACCGAGCATGAATACCAAGTTACAGTAATGCTAACTTCTAGAAATGATGAAATAGTAAGAAATACGGTGTGCTGACGTGTGACTAAGATTTTTGTAAGTCGTTTTTACATTTCACTTGTGGTAGTCGGATCCTTTGCGGTACTAACGGGATCAAAAACGTCCAATTATCGGGGGAAAATATCATTAGCGTTAGCCAAAGGACCACAGACCCAGGAAGGAATACTGAACGTCTGACTGACCTGAAAGTAAGTTTAATTCAAGTGACTAACGTAGTGATTCAGTTTACATGTGTGTGTGTGTGTGTGTGTGTGGGGGGGGGGGGGGGGGGGGGGGGGGGGGGGATTTATTCATTACGATCGAAATGTGTAGAAAAGTCAAAAACATACAAGTAAATGGTATAGATTGTTTATCAGTTATTCGTTAACGTTTATTTTACCTCGAAAGACCATTGAGGAGGAATCCTCATTTACAAAGGTGTTGAAAAACAGATACGAAACAGTGAGGTTAAAAACATCAAACAAATCAATTAAAATAAGGTCTGAGATAAGGCCTTTGAACAGCTGTAGTGGTGATCAAATTAAACACAATCTAATTTAAGGCCTTTTGCAGATTATTTCAAGTGTAAAGTGCATTATAAGAGACATTTTTCCTATTTTGGTTCTGACTAATCAAGTGTAGAGCAACCATAGACTGTAGAGAGCAACAACCTATTTTGTGATCGAGTACCAATATCATGTGTCTTCAGTTCCTTTGTGGTAAGTACATACAAACTGAAGTCATATGTTATAAAAGGCAGAGAAGATGATGTATCAGCACAAACAGAGTCAACTGTGAAATATGAACTCAAATAAATAAGGTTTTGCTCAAATATTGTTATCTCTGAGACTTTGCCATTGGTTTCGCCAGAGCTGAGGAGCAGCAAAAGCAAAATCACCTGTAGCTTTCAGCCTCTTCCCTGCATCCTTCGTCTGTAAACTTACAGAAAAATAATCTCATAGTTATCCCTTCCCAGGTTGTTTTGAGTATGCGGAACCGGCCGAGGGGTACCCAGCTGGGCTTGCTGCTCCTGGCCTCCCAGCTGTTTCAGGTGGGTTTGGACAACATCCCTCCTGTCACTCTGGCTGTCCTGGGACTCAACGTGTATCTTTACCTGTTCCCCGCAGCTCCAATGATGAAGGTAACACATTATTACAATAGAGACAGTTATTTTATTTGTTGTTTTTTTTTTTTAAACATAAAAATGTCAGAACTGACCTTTCTGACCTCTGAACCATCTGTCTGGAAAGACATAAGATAAGCTGCTGTATTATTAATATTTATATGTAAAATCTTCTACTGATTCAATCCCCAGGCCTGTATAAGTGTCCAAGAGGTATACATGTCGAGAGACTGGCGCCGTCTTCTGTTGTCCCCATTCCACCATTTGGATGATTGGCACCTCTACTTCAACATGGCGTCCTTTCTCATGAAAGGTATCAGGCTGGAGCGGCGACTGGGTGGTGCCTGGTTCTTCTACCTGCTTTCAGTCTTCTCTCTGCTCACCGGGTTTGTCTATCTGGTGTTGGAGGCTCTGCTGACAGAACTCACAGATGACTCGTCCTACAGCATGACATGTGCTGTTGGCTTCTCAGGTATTACTCCTCTCTGTGAGACTGAAAAATGTTTAATATGTGTAAAAATACATTCTTTCCTTCAAGTGAAGTTGAATAAATGCATGGAAGTATGTATTTATTGTTGGTTTAATGGTGTCCTAGTGTAGGGCCTGGCCAATGCTGGGTTTTTGGGGAGTGAAAAAATTCCGATATCGATATATTGGCTGATAATATTATATACTGCCTGTCCAAAAACAAAGTCACCACCAAAAAAAAAAGGTCACACACTCTAATTTTTCGTTGGACCGCCTTTAGCTTTGATTACAGCATGCATTCACTGTGGCATTGTTTCGATAAGCTTCTGCAATGTCACATGATTTATTTCAGTCCAGTGTTGCATTAATTTTTCACCAAGATCTTGTATTGATGATGGGAGAGTCGGACCACTGCACAAAGCCTTCTCCAGCACATCGCAAAGATTCTCATTGGGGTGAAGGTCTGGACTCTGTGGTGGACAATCCATGTGTGAAAATGATGTCTCATCCTCCCTGAACCACTCTTTCACAATTTAAGCCCGATGAATCCTGGCAGAATTAGCAAAAAACAAATATGTCACAACATATTCACAGACACTGGTATATCTGTGATGGGTCAATATCGGCCGATAATAGGTCTGTAAGACACTGACCATGTAGTCATATATTCCCTCCATTGAATACAGTCAGAGGCTCTTGCTGCATCTGTCCCATCTGTTTGAGGATGAGAACAACTAGGAAAACCCACTTGTACCTGACCTACATGCTCTACTGCCCACCACCTCATAAAACCAAGAATATTAAAAAAAATTAAATTGAAGTTAATTTTATGTAAAGTAAAGATAAATGCTAATTATAAATGTATGGACTAATGGCTTTTTTTTTGGGGGGGGGGGGGCTCTTATGTTGTTGTTGGTCTGATTGTAAGGTATCTTTATCTTTGTTATGGTGATATATGTATAATATATATGTATGTGTGTGTGTGTGTGTTTCTAGGTGTCCTGTTTGGCCTGAAAGTGCTCAATAACTATTACTATCCAGGGGGTGTGACCTATGTGATGGGTCTCCCTGTGTCCAATCGCTATGCCAGCTGGGTGGAGCTTGTGCTGATCCACATAACATCACCAGGGTGAGTTACCAGACAGAAATTAACAGGAGAGGTACCAGTGTGAGGACTAGCATTGGCAGGGCTAATTGTTCTGTTTTCATTGGGGAAACCCATGCATAAAGGACCAATTCACAAATGTTCAATTCTCCCCTTTGAAAACACAAGCTAATATTAGCCATTAAACACGGTTTGTGTTTGTGTGTGTATGTATGTTTTTGAGGTTTTGCTGCATTATCAAGTGTAGCATTTGAGTGATGATGACACAGTAATCATATCCCTTCTGTCAACACCCACACTAGATTACATACCTGCCCTGGAAGATAGATCTAGACTGGCTGGAAAGGTTTGATCTATAACTGAATGTGAAAAGCACCAAGGAGATTTCTCTTTTTTTCACTTTCTCTAGAAAACAGCACCATAGGCACTACAATAATCCACAAGCAACCAGTTAAGGCAAATTAATGATCAGTGTCTGAAATTTCATAGCATCTCAACTGATATAGTTTAAATTGCCAGATATGGTGTTTATCAGCAGGTCAAACTATAACAAAATAGACATAGAGATCATTTTAGAAATGATTGAAGTGCCTGGGTTCCTGTCTGATGCTATGGATTAAACCGTTCACCAGGTGGCAGTGTTTCATTAGTTAAGAGTTGATCTGTGCTCTGCTTTTTCAGGACCTCTTTCATTGGTCACCTGGCAGGTATCCTGGTGGGTCTGCTCTACACTGCCGGTCCACTGAAGACCTTCATGAAGACTTGTGCAGGTTTGACTTAATGTGCAAATGTGTATGTTTTCACTGGTGCTTGTATCCTGTTGGAACACTTTTCCTCAGTCTTTAAGCTGTCTTTTGTTTTTCACTAACTTTGTCAATAGAGACTGGCTAAGTGACATAACATATGTCTGTGTATGTATGACATATGTTATGTCACTTAGCAGATGATTATTTTGAGTCTTTGTGCAGATCAGTGTGTCTCAGTCTTGATAGAAATCTGTCTACAAATCTAAACGTACATTAACAACACTGTTTGAAATGAAATCATCTATTTGTCTTTATTCTCACCAGGGATGGTGTCATCGGATCAATATTACTCCCAGCAAAGAGCATACTACAGATCCTCAGGTAACACACCCTTTAGAGAATTACATACAAAGGCTTTGCCAGAATTTGATAAGTTGGTTAACTGCAGCACAGTTGTTTGCATGATACCTGAGTTTGATCACTCTACAGAGAAATGTAAAGTCTTTGACCTGAATGGACAGAATTCTAAGGACCTCACCCTATTCGTTTCTCTACCACCATTGAAACTTTCAAGACAATACGTTAAAACTTACTTTTACTCTTAAGCTTTTAACTGTGTCTAACTGTCACTATGTATTTTATGACCATGTATTTTTATTACCATTTATTTCTTTTGATTGTGTTTTCTATTTTTTGTGTGTTCGTCCTCTGTGTGAAGAAATTTGGATTAACCATGTTGGGTTTAAGGTGCTTCATAAATAAAGTTGAAGTTCTAGATAACCTTCAGATTGCAAACATTGTGGAGCTTCAGCTGATTCCTTTAAGACCCCCTTCAGGCCAATGATTTTTTTTTCTTCGTATTGTCAAAAACAAATTTAATGAAAACACCAAAACCAGGAATTAGTTGTTCCTACTAACAAGTATTGTCTGTGTAGCCAAAGCCTGACCCTCATTTGTGTGTGTGGGTATGTGTGTGTGTAGGCTACAGCGGCACTGCTGGAGGATACCCAGGATACCAACAGCATACAACATACCAGACAACAAATCAGACAGCACCTTATACAGATGGAATGACTGAGGAAGAGCAGTTAGAGATGGCCATCAGAAACAGTCTGAATGAACCTGGTAAGAGAGGAGGATTGAGTAATACATAAAGTGTATAGATATTAACAATAATAATTTCTAATGATATGATGTTGTTGTTGTTGTTGTTGTTGTAGGACAAACCAACCAGAGAGGAGCTCCTCCACCGCCTGGTTTCCACCTCTCAGGGGACGCGAGAGCTGAGGAGATCAGGTGGAGGAGACTGAGGAGGTTTGACAGCTGAGCTGCAGCAGTGGAGGGGAAGAAGAAGGTTTAGTTGACAAGACAGAAAAAGAAGTCACTGATGAAGCCTGGACCAAACTCTGCTCCTACAGGCTGAGCTAGAGCGCCCTGAATGAGAAGGTCTCCCCACATAGTCTGACACATTCAGCTCGGTGTCCTCTGTGTTAATGTGCCCCTGAATGTTACCAGAGAGTTTGTAGTAGCTATGAACAGCTACTTGAATATGTAATCATTTGAGAGACCAGAAACCAATGAGCAACTTAGATTTGAATATTTTTTGAGACTGAAGTTGTCATCCAATTCCGGAAGAACAGGCAACAAAGTTGGGGGATAATATTTATCGTAGTTATACCAACTTTCTTTTGTTACACAATACTTCAAGTTGTGACATGGGGAAAGAAAAGACATTTGAATAAATGCCTTAATTCTGAATTATATAGTATTTTCTAAGTAGATTGAGCTGATTGACCAAAGCAAAGTACAAATTCGGCTCTCTTCATGCTGTTTGCGATATTCTGACTACTTCAGTTTTTTTTCCTTTCAAATTGTCTCTCATCAGATTTACAGAACCTGATTCATATAGTGCCAAAAACAGTTAGCTTGCTACCATAGTTGATGAAAGCGGTCTATATTGTACATTTGTACATTGTACATGTAATAAATGTTATTTTTTTAATCACAAAAATGTGCTACTCATGTACTTGTTATTTTTTTTAAGTTGGCAGAATTTCTAATAGAATCAAATAGGTTGTAGCTCAATTCAAAAAATTTAGGGTATAATGGTCCGTTCATGCACTGACCTATAATACCAAATCCATGTAATAAGTAGCATTTCTCATGGAGTAATAATTGAGGAAAAACATTTTTAGGAAAAGCATGTGTAATATCTTTTTTAACAACCTCAACTCAATACTACTCCAAACTTTTTTACAACAATTTCCCCTGAGAGTGATATTGGCTTTAAGCAAAGTTGCAAAAGGAGTGTCGAAGAAGTGCATAGCTGGCTCTGGCTCTGATTCGCTTAACGCCCTGAGGCATGATGGGAAGTAGGACAACCTAAATTAGAGCCAATGAGCCATCACGCCACACGGGTCTAAAACCATGCTGCAGCTGATGTTATCGAACTATTTGTCTCAGGGGTAAAAAAAAGGTTGTGTGTTAAATATACCCAGAGACAAAATTACAGTAGGTGGATGTGTGACTGTTTTGATGTCTGATGGATTTGACAGTTTGCATTGTTTGATTCCTCATATTGCCGAAGGGGGCGTGGGAGCTGAGTGGAGCGTGGGGCCCTGGCAGAACATGAATGGCGAAGGCTGAAGAGTGACAAGGGGATGACAGGATGGGGACGAGGATGGTGCACAGCAGTCTGTGTGTGTTTGTAGCATGGATGTGCTTTAAAGGCGTTTCTTGGCATGCTGGTGGGTTTTATGACTTTACTGTGTGTCTGTAAAAATTGCAGAAGTTGTATCTCAGTTTGTCATTTCACATCACCACTCTTCTCTAAACTTGATTTAACTGATTGAGTCTGAAGAGCTCCACCTACTGTGATACTGTCACTGAGCATTGAAAACTGTCTCTGCTGGTTCATGCGCAGAGGCTGAGTTCAGTTTTAGGGTGGCAAGAGAGAGCAAGTGTTTCTTAACCTTCATAAGATTGTAGGTGTTCAGCTGCTGCTCTGCACTGAACTAACCTTTGAGGCAGGTGCACCGTGATAATTCTGTGATCACACTGTGGTTACAGGAATATGCCACCTCGAAAGAGAACCATACAAGGTAATTCAATAATAATGATGATGCATTTTATTTAAGGGGGTCAGTGACAAATAAGGGTTGGCAAGATGAGAAATTCAAAAATATCTTAAATTGTTTTAAAAGCAGAATTAAGTTTGTTAAAATGTACATTTTGTATTTTTGTTGGTTTTATGTCATTTGAAATTACATTTCACCTTTTTTTTTAAATCAGCTGAAGGCTCTTGACCCCATGGTGGTGAAGTTGGCAGATGGGGAAGAGCACAGGATGTCAGAAGAGGATCAGACAGTGTGGGAGGGTGTGTAGATGTGAACAAGTTCACATACAGAGAGATACAATGGTGCCAGGTTGTGAAGGACCTTGAAAGTGAGGAGCAGAATCTTAAAATCAACACGATTTGAAAGGGAGCCAATAAAGTTGCTGCAGGGCAGGAGTGATGTGTTCAATAGAGGGAGTTTTGGTGATGATATGAGCGGCTGCATTCTGGACCAGTTGGAGTTTATGCAGTGATTTACGAGGAAGACCAAAGAGGAGAGAATTACAATTGTCCAGATGGGATGTAATCAGGCCTGGACTGGGACAAAAATTCGGCCCTGGACTTTTTGGTCCAGACCAGCCCACTACAATCTGCACGCAGATACTGTGCCAACAGCCCCGTTGATGTACATAAACACACAAGTCCTTAATAACAGTAGTATACTGAACAATATCCCTTATATTCTGGAGCCTTGAATAAGATAAATGATGACTACACAGTATGTTGCTCACTTGCTCTTAAGAAGGATACTGGAGAAAGGATTTAAGATTCATCATGACTGCTTGTCATTAAAGGTGATTGGACGAGGGGGAGTCTAGAACATGCGTGGGTGGGACTCCTGGGCATCTGTAGCCTATCATAGGGCCACTGGGCCGGGTATTCTTTAGACAGACAAGCCAATGGGCCTCTGCTGTGTCTGCAGGCTGCAGCGGAGCTCTGTGGGCTGGTGCATGTCTCTGCCCCTGGGCCAGGAGAGTTTCCATGGCAAGGCACAGCAAAAAATAAATAAACAAAAAATAAAAAACGAGCAGCCATCAGCCCATTATTGATCGGCCCACCGGGAGAAATCCTTGTACTCCCAATGCCCAATCCACCCCTGGATGTAATCAGGGTGTTTACAAAAAATAGTGAGGCAGATTGGTGTAAGTGATGGATGAAGATGATTGAGCAGCTACTTGAGATGGCTCTGCCCCCGAAACCCCCCCGCCCCCCCATCCCCCGGTTTTTGGTCATGAGAGTGGTGGAAAGAGGGTTAGCATCTGACGAACGGAGGTTACGGAAGGGAGTGTACAGGTGGAGCAAGTCAGTGATGTAAGGGGGGGGTGAAGTTGTGGAGGAATTTTAAGGTGAGGAGGAGCAGTTTATATTGGATGCGGTTAGGGATGGCCAACCAGTGGAGGTTCTGGAGGTTGGTGGTGATGTAGCTGTGAGAACGAGTTTGAGTGAGGAGTCGGGAAGCAGAGTTCTGAATACACTGAAGTTTATTGAGGGCTTTGGAGGTAGAACCAAAGAGAAGTAGTCTAGGCGGGAAATTACAAAGGTGTGAATGAGGGTTTCAGCAGTGAAAAAAGAGAGAGATGGAAATGGAGGAATGGTGGAATTGCCGATGGTCAAGGAGAAAGAGTTGGGTTTTGCTAAGGTGGATTTGGTACCGATGAGGAGGACCTCAGTTTTGTCACTGTTAAGTTTGAGAAAGTTGAGTGAGAACCATTATATAATTTCCAGTAAGCAGTTGGAAAGAGCAGTGACAGGAAGTAGGCTGGGTGTCATCTGCTTAACAGTGGAGTTGAATATCAAATTTCCTGGGAACATGACCAAGAGGCAAAAGATAAATGATAAACAGAAGGATGCAAGGACAGAGATATCTGAACCAAGCCAGAGGGATACCAGTGATACCAATGGAGGCTATGTTGTCCAGGAGGATGTCATGAGAGACAGTATGGAGCCCAGAATCAGATGCCATCAGGAGATCATTGGTGATTTTCACCAGGGCTGTCTCAGTGCTGTGGAGGTGACGGAAACCAGACTGAAATTGTTCATATAGATTGTTATCTGACAAATGAGTGTGGACCTGAGCTGCAACAGTTCTTTCAAGTATTTTAGAGAGAAATGGCAGGTTTAAAAATGGGACGAAAGTTGTTCAAATCATTGGGATCTGCACCTGCTTTCTTGAGGGTTGGAGTTATTGCGGCAGTCTTGAGTAATGATGGGACAACGCCAGAAGTAAGCGTGCACACATTTTTGTGCACTTGCTTTTATTCAGTGTAACAGGTGTGTAGTGTTGCCACACTTTAGAGCATATAGGTGGCATCTTGGCTGCCGAACTGCAAAGGGCGTTAATTCAAATTCACAGTGACTTCACCTCCAAAGACGGGTTGTCGCTGTGGTGGCTGTGGGCCAATCACATGTGTTGATTGGCTTTGAGTAAATCCATACAAATAGGACTAGTCATATTTTGTAGCTCTGGGCACAAATGGGAACGATTGCAAGTATTGTTTGACGGGAGACATTTCGATACTACTTGGTATTGATGTATCTCGGTCGATACTTAAAGGTATCGAGTACCGATACCTTTAACCCTAGTGGGTAGGTAAGTGGTCTAACTGGCAGGTACTTGGTTTGGATTTATGAATGAGACCAGATAGTTCAGCAACAGTTGGTAGTTTGAAACTAGAGAGTGGAGAGCTGAAGGAAATGAAGGCGAAGAGTGATGAGTGTATGCAGAATTATTTGAATCAGTCAATGTCTGATGGATATTTTCAATTTTAGCTGCGAAACTGTTTACAAGTGAGGTAAAACATCAAGTGGTTTCAAAATATTGTTAATGGTTGAAAATAGGGCTCTGGTGTTCCCATTGACTGTCCTGATTAAGTTTGAGTAGTATGTGGTTTTGGCTGTAGAAGGAGCATCTTTGTAGTGAAGTATATGATTATGATACACTACTTTGTGAACTGCTAGGCTGGTTTTTACGTACAGTAAAGGTGCTCCAAACAGTGACCTTTAGTTTTGAGCTGGCATAGTGCTGGTGTAAACCAAGGAGCAGAGTGGGTAAAACATACAGTCCTGGTTTCAAAGGTGCAAGAGTTTTTAACAGTCTATGAAGTCCATCATTGTAGTGAGAGACCAGTTCATCTGGGGTGGATCAATTGTGTCTTCTGGGGAAGTCGTCAATTCCATTAGAGAGAGTCCGACAAGTCATTATTCCAAATGTTTCGAAATGTGATACAAAGAGACATATTAGTCTTGGATATTTGCTTTTTGTCAAATGATACTAATTTGTGGTCTGAGGCAGAACAATTTAGAGGGGTCACACAAGAACAGCATGAGGTCAAGAATGTGTCCTTTGAAGTCTTTAGGAAAGTCAATACATTGCTGTGGTCCAAAGCTCTCAAGGCCTGAAATAAAGTCCCTTTTAAGAGTGTTGTTGATGTGAATATTAAAATCAGCAATAGCGTATTTGGGGACACAGAACATAAGGTCTGGGCTTGGGTGGTCGATAAATAGTGGCTAAGATAGTTGGAGTTCGGCCCTTGATTTGTAGAGCAATGTACTCAAATGAAATGTGCACAGGCACCGTAATAGAGGACACTTTTCACTTCTCACTGTATAGTATCGCTAGGCTGCCACCCCTGCCAGGGGCGCGGCATGGTGATAGTGTCATGTAGACAAACCTGGGATGTATAGTTTGATTAAGGTGTGAAATGTAATTAGGTTGCTGTCTCATCTCAAACATAAAAAACTAGTAGAAGTAGAAAAACTGGTAGCTACAGTACATTGAGCCAAGACTTGTGAGGGGAAACAGTGTGTTCAGGTTATGATGTTTGATTGTATTGTCAGCTTTCCAACAAGATAACCTTTTAGCTACCGGTATACAAACACACCATGACAGTGCTCTATTTCAGATGTGACATGTAGATAAGTTTAAAAACTGATAGTGACTAACCTAAAATACCCTTTGGATCTCATGCTGAGCTTAGAATAGAGAGGTGTGCTGCCCTGCTGCCATGTGCTGCATACCCATAGTCCCTTGGAAGAAAAAAAAAACACTCTCCACTCAATCCAACATGAAGGTCAATTTGTCTTTGCTTCGGCCAAAGCCAGCTGAGATCACAATAGACTCCTACGGGACTGATAAATGTGTCATTGCATAAATGTAAAAAGCTTTTTGGAAGAGAGTTTTGGATCACTCTTTTTTTTTGTCCCCACAGCGCAGTAATTAACTTCATCAAACTCAAATCCTGCACAGTAACTCCTAAAGTCTCGTGGAGAATGGTATTAACTTGTGCAGAGGTATAAGCCCAGGGCTAATTTTTAGAACAGTTTTATCACTTGTGCGCCAGAGTTGCATACTGGCGTTGATGACTAAAGAAACTTGCCACACTATTTATAGGATAATCTCATGAAATCCCCCCCACCCATCACACTTCCAGCCCACCCTCACCCTCCCACTTATAATTATCTTGCCAACTTTGTTCTCCACTTGCTCTGTTCCTCCCTGCTCCACAGTGGAACTTAATGGAACTTCCTGTTTAGCAATCAAAGGCTGTGTGCACACCCACTCAGGTGTTTTTCAGTTGTTATTGTTCATTAGAGCTGTGGTCTAATCAACCAGACTCACTAAACCCATAACAATGATAAAGGTCTAAGTTGGTGTGCCTTGAGGGTTTAGCAGGACACACATACATACACACATCCTGAGATGAGGTCTAATAAGGCAAAATAAGTGAAAAACCCATGACTGAATCACAGTATTTTGTCTTGTCTTGTTTCTGTTTTTGATTACAAAATCATCTAATTTGCACAACGTGGGAGTTATTCTTGTATTCTGTCTACTGTGAGACCCACATTTACATGTGCTGCCCTTGATGAAGGTTCAGAGCTGAGTGATGACTTGAGTAAAATGTTATTTTTTTATTACAAGTCGTCCTAAATGTCTGGGCAGCTCAAGGTTACAATTGTGTCATATATTGCATCACAGACTGTGGGAGTAAACAACTCATTATTCACAGTGTTGTATAAGATGCCTATGCAACACAGGGGAAGTTATTTACAGCTATTTATAAAAATGCATTATGTAATTTGCAACATACCAACTTCATCTGTCATCAGAGGATACGCATAACAGGAAAACGCAGTGGGAATTCCATTGCTAAAACTCTGGCTTGGATTTAGTGAATAGATAGTACTGTTCCGACACAATGGCTTATTTTCCACCCATCCATCCATCTACATTCCTGCATCTGCTTTGTGTGTCTGTCTCATCAGTTTTTATCAGACACACTGTATGGATTGTATTGCTTCATATGTGCTTGGATACTAAGACTCTGCATTCACATAGATTTCATCTTCTGGCATTGAGTTGGAGATGTTGTACAAATGTCAGTTGCTTCAAAGTTTCTGACATCCGTGATTCAAATTTATTTCCTCTTTTGATATAGTTTTTCTTTAAATCAGAAGGCTACAAAGAAAAGACCAAGTGTCATTAATATTATGTATACTCACTGCATGCCTTGATTTAGCAACCAAATCCAGTCAGAAAAATGCTGTACAACATCTAAAATACATCGTACATTAGTTGTGCATGTTGCTGTAATAGTGTTTTATATCTACCACAGAAGCACTAGACACTCTCATCCAGATATTTAACTGAGCTTTGGAGAATCTGTTTTTCCTGAGCTGCCGTCTGTCCATTTTTCTCTCTCTTTCTCAGTCTCAAACTTAACCTTAACTCTATTCCATGGTGTAATTTAGCTCTGCTTGCCTGTCTTATACACAAACTGGGCCCTAATGCTTCTACTGTAACTTGACAGGTTGACAAGAGTACTGGAGACTCACGTTCACCCCTTCAACAAATATCAAGTCAGATCTACTCTTACACTTCTCTTTCACCCGGTCGTCTGCTGTGCTCTCCTTCTTGCATTTCTCTCCTTTGTTCTCTCCTGCATCTCAGTGTCTCTCTCTCTCTGTCTCTCTACTGCTTTTTTCTCCCTTTGAATTTTGATTCCTCCCTAGTGTCTGCACTCCCCTCATGCTTTTTCTAAAACTCTCTTTTCCCCTTTTCTCTGTGTATCTCTGCTTCCTTGTGCGTGTCTTCACGTATGCTCTCTCTCTCTCTCTTCCTCCCTTGATGTTTCTTTCTGTTTCTCTCCATTCGTCTCACACAATCTAGCGCTGGTTTTGATCTTGCTATACCTCTCTTTCTCTGTCTTTGTCTCTCTGACGCATGCACGCACTCAGACTGTCTTTCTCCTGCTGGGTTGCCTGCAGATCAGAGTTGGCGTGTCTCTCAATAAGCTGCAGAGTTACCGAGCTCCTTGATTCTTCCCAGCTAACTGGGTGACCCATTTCCTCACAAACTTGCATATTTTAATGCTGTGAAATGACATACTGTAAAGTGTTTTACCACACCAGTTCAACAATATACCTACACTACCAGCATGTGGTCTTCAGAGGTATCAGAAAGGTTTTTATTCTAACTGGGTCACAGTTATATCTCACTGAATTTAAGATGCAGCAGTGGAAACTACAAAGTTCAGTACTCAACTGTTGTACACAAGTACAATTTTTTCATCATTAGCTTTACTAATGACTTTTCAATCATGAAATACTGTATATGCCTAATAAACTCTTAAAATAAAATAGCCTATTATGCTATGCTATAGATGAAACTACCCTAAATCATACTATATATAGTAGTTCAGCTAAGCACCAACTGCAGTTACAGTATTAAAATGCTTCTTACACCTAAATGCATCTATAATTTCACTTCACATATTAACAATCAAAATGCGTACTTTTACTTTATTTATTGTTCTTTAATCAAATGAAGAATAAAAGTACATTTATTTGTAGTGAAGGGTTTTATTTTATATGCTTACTTCATTTTGCCACTACACAAATAAAAATACTTCTTCTGCCATTGATCAGATAAATTCTTTCTAGGGACTAAGAGACTTTGCCTCATTGTTTTGATGATCAAATTTCTATGTAGGGAAAGGGACTAGAATTTTCCCTATGAAGAGGAACTGTGAGTTATGCATATGCAAAGTTAGGTTGCTATTTATATAATCTGTGTGTGGTTAATGCTGTTTCTGAACAGAACATTCATGTCATTGTGCCATACAAGGGAGTAAAACATTTTAAATTTAAAGCTAATATGGGACAAAAAATATCTCAGTGACCCCTTGTGGGCCCCAGAATCCCACTGTGGGAACCACCATAAAATATATGAATGCTCTGTAATTGCAGATAATTGTGTGCCAATGAGTAGACTCCCCACCCACCACCTCATGACCTGCTGTGAAGTAAAAAAAAAAAAAACGTCTCCGGATCCACTCCACGTTTTTCCCTGCTCCCCTTATCCAGTGCTGTGCGGGTTATAAGGAGAATTAGAGGAAATAACATGACACAACAAACAAGAAGGGCGTACATAATAACAAGGAACCATGGTGCTGAAAGAATAACTGGAAAATGTGAAGGAAGAACTGGAAATTAGGACGTATTGTATTTGCTGCCGCTGCTGCTGCTGCGTTCCTGGAGCATCTCTCTACCTTCTCCGGAGGATGCTGCATCTCTTGAACCGCCGCTATCTGCTGATGCTCCATGCAGTCTCCTTGGCTGTATCTCACTGTGATTATTATAAAGTGTGACGGGTGGAGGACGATGTGCAAACAGGCTTTAGAGGAGCGGAAAGGTTGTTTGCTCGCTTAGAAGATTTCTCCAGAGCATCTGCGAGGATTGTACTGCGCATATCATCACTGCCGACTTCTGTTTAGACGCAAAGGAGGGAGAGAGAGGGAGAGAGAGAAAGAGAGAGAAAGAAAAAAAGACGGACTTGATAATTTCACTGTTGAATTATTTAGGAGTATCTGTTCCTCAAGCTCAACATATGTTGGTGTCTTTGTCTTACATATCCCGTGCGTGATTTTGAAACCAGGCCGTTAAGTGGCAGTGACACGGATGAAAGCCGATGGCCAGGCGCCCCAAATTTCCTCAGAAGGGGGATGCAACCTAAATTAACCCCGATGCCAAATGGTAAGAGAGAGCAGGTGTATGACCAGGAATCAAAGCAATTTCTCATGAATGTATTCATATTTTTGTAGGTCTTTGCTGTTTCTCTAGAAGCTCTGCTGCTTTTGCCCGCTTGCTGAATTATCCCTGCAGCTTTCCGCACACCGCAAACCGAGGGAGCCCTGAATCTGTGACACGTACTGCTTCTCCGGAGACTGCCCCCCACCCACCCCTCTCCCTCCTCATCCCACCTCCCTCCTGTCCCCCCCTACCACACGGAGCCCGGACACCGGCGACTTTTTAATGGCTTTTGTGTTCAGAAGATGGAGGGTTTTACTGGTGCTGAACGTGCTCGCTGTTGCGGGGTTCATGACTTTCTGGGCCAAGTGCAACACACGCAGCGTCCAAATCGCCGGTCCGGAGGCTCCGGCAGACGGAAAGAGGCCCCGGGGCAACGGGACGACGCAGGGGCCCAGCATCAGTCATGAGCTACTGCTGAAGAGGCTGAGCTCGCTGGAGGACGTGGTGTACAGGCAGTTAAATGGTAAAGAGCAAGTCAGTGCAACATTTAAATTGCATTTAAATAACACGTGAGCTTGGTGTCCCCTAAGGAATCAGCAGAAGAAGGAAAAAGTCAGTGCTTTGTGACTTTCTCTCTGTGGCTTAATGGAAATGAAGGCACTAAAGAAATGTCTGTCCCTTTCACTCTGAGCAGACACCGCTTATGTTATTACTTGATTGTTAACCTCCGCAGCAAGGACGCCAAGAACAGCAATAAAATGTTAATTCATTATCAAGATATCTCATTTAACACGAAATGTGTCAATTATAGGTTGGAATGGGAATGGGTAAGGTAAATGGATTAGAGTCTTTTTCCTACAATTATGCAAGGTTACCCTAAGTTTTGTCAAAAAAGAAATACCTTTGAACCACTCTATCTGTAATGATTCTTCACAAAAAAGGGGGCGTTTAACAGGCAGTTTATATTGCTATTCCCATTTAAGTTTTCCAATGGACTAAAGTTAATTGAAAGTTAAAGTTCAGATGACTTTTTTTCTATTTTGCTTTAAGTGTTTGTTTTAACTATTTTATTCATCTGCAGAGGCACAATGTCATTCCTCCTCCAGGGTGGTTAGAGGTGCTGGAGCGCTTAGGTATTTGGACAGTTCAGCAGGATATTTGCCAACACAGAGAGTAGAAAACATATTTAGTTGAAGGAGTCACTTTAATCACTTTGCTGTCCACAAACACACCCAGTCACACTAATAAGACTCGGAAACAAGTTTCATAAAGTATATTTCTTTTTTGGGGGGGTTCTTAAATCAATGTGCATGTAAATAACTTAAGGATTCCTAGACTAACACTTTTCATGTAATGTGTCCTTATACTGTGAATCTGTGCCAGCATTTTTCATAATGTGAATTCAGCTCAGAAGGTCACCTGTTTTGGCAGCCTGGTTATGTTCTGTATGTTCGTGTGACTTTTGAGCTGTGATGGAGATTCAGGCTATGAGCTGTAAGCAAGTTACTCAGTCAGACTGAAGGATCCCAATGTGTAATCTTCTCCTGATTGCCTCGCCTAGGTCTGTCCAAATCTCTGGGTCTGATTGAGGGCTTTGGGGGTCGGGGTAAAGGCGGACTCCCAGCCACCCTGTCCCCAGCTGAGGAAAGCGATGCTAAATACCTGAGAGAGAAGTATGGCTACAACGCCTACCTCAGTGACAGAATATCTCTGGATCGGACCATACCGGACCACAGGCCGAGCAAGTGAGTATCTAACCATCCAGGTGATGTTGGTTTGGGGTTTATTTTGAGATTTAAAAAATTACACTTGAATAATTCAAGTGTGTGTGATCTGTGTGGACCCCAGATAGAATAGCTATTTATAATAACTAATGCAGATCCTAATAAACAAACAGTAGCCTGTTCTCCCTAGACATTGTTCCCCTTCCTAGTTAATGCAAAGATCTCACTGTTATCTTTGCAACTATTATGTTTAACTGAAAATGAGATTTTCACTTTTTCCTTTTAAGAATTTGGATGAAAGTTGAGTGAACACTTGTCTTTTTAAAAATCAGACACCTGCTCATTGAGAAGCACAGATTAAAAATGTGGTATTGTGACCTTTTTCCATTTTAACAGTCACTTATTGCAGTTACTTACATGCAGTGTTTTATAGAGCTCTTCACCTCCCTCTTTTATTCTCAGTCGCTGTCTCTCTCTCTCCCACTTACTCTCATATTTGATAGAATTGCACTAATGAATAGGCTGGCTATTGATCTGCAGGCATGCATGCATGGATACACAGGTACAACTGCTCATAAACGGCACACCTCAAATTGTGTTTACACATCACTGATGAATGTGAACATCCTTGCGTATATCCTGGAGTGTGTGTTGGTATCAACTCATCCATTTACACATTGCTTTGTGCGGTGTGTATTTGAAAGTCAGTCAGTAATGATATGCTGTCAGCCTGTCACTGCCACCATGCCATATGTATGTATATATATATATATATATATATATATATATGTATATATGTATGTGTTTTTGGGAGGCTGGTGAGGTGGAAGGATCAGAATCCAGTTCTCTCCTTTGTCACTTGTTGGCTCTTTTATGTTGCAGGGATCAAAGTGGTGTGTGAAGCGTGTTAGGGTGTGATATCTTCAGGCTTAGCAGGAGCATAGAAACTGAAGTGAGGAGTCTGCTGTGTTTGGCTGAAGTTCCCTTTATACTGCAGAGCCAGAGATGGTGGTGAGATGAGAGAGAGAGAGAGAGAGAAAGAGAGAGAGAGAGAGAGAGAGAGAGAGAGAGAGAGAGAGGTGGAAAGAAACAAAGATTAAATTCAATTCTAGTTGTAGTATAAAGAAGAAAGACAGAAGTTTTAAAGGATGTGGAATAAATCTGCTCAGTTTCTTCTTTATATCGATTTGTCCAAGACCTCCTTCCCCAAAACATCCTATACACTAGTACGAGCCAGATCAATATACAGGCATGACTGATTTTAGCTTATCACTTCTATGATGGTATCAGCATATATATTTATTGGCTGATAAGTAAAAAGAAACTGCAGTTAAGAAATGCCAAAAGAAAAATCACAGTGACATTCAGATGAAGCTGTACTGCAAATATGACAAGCCCACACTTTCACACTTGAAATCATTCATGCTGCTCTCTTCTTTCCGCTATGCATGCTGTTACTGGTTACACTGATTTGCACCATCCGTCCCTGCCGCCTCCTGTTCTTACTTCATATTACCATAATTGCTGTGGCACCTCTTGCCTTGTACATTATGTACACACAGTAGAGTCCTTATATTAGAGTGATATGGATCTGCTGGCTTTTTTCTCTGTAGACCCCCTGGGGGGCTTTTAATGCGCTCCCTCACACTGTTGCATTGCTGCTTGGATACTTTTTAGGGTCTTCTTCAAACACAGCTCTTTCTTTGCAACTGCATGTCCCTTTGTTCCAAAAATAGACCTAAATTCTTTGTATTATATGTTTGATTAAAATATATTTCTAACACAGAATTTATGATCATGATTTTAGTAGTATTTAGGAGGAGTTGAGGTGTGCAAAACTTCAAGATTTCCTCACATATATTAGCAAATACTTGAAATGGTAAAATAAAATATTTAATTTGTTTGTAAATGTCAACATTCCTCATTGTTAATCTGCCACCAAACCATGCTGGCATCTGTTTTTGAGGCTTTTCTGCCACAAAAAAGCCAAAGTGTCTCAGAAAAGTGTTTCATGAAAGATTTATTGAAGAAACACATTTAATTAACATTTAATTTCAAATGGGAAATAAGATTACTGATAAAAAGGAGATGAGTAAATGAAGGTGTTTAAACTAAACAACAGCAAAATAGACCTCTTATCTGCAGCTGACAGCCACTGAATAGGCCAAATTGGAAAAAAATGTGATTGTGATTACAGCTGAAAAGGCCTTTCAGCCTCTTTGAGATATCAGCAACCCCCTAGAGGTAGTTTGGGGATGAGTGGGGCGTGCAAAGACCAGGATACAGGATACACAGGCGGGCATGTGAAAAGGTTTTGTTACATGGGTTGTGTGTTTGCATGTTTCTGTGCAGATGCAGAAAGGTCAGCTACCCGAGAGACCTCCCGCAGATCTCCCTTATCTTCATCTTCGTCAACGAGGCTCTGTCAGTGATCCTACGCTCGGTCCACTCAGCTGTCAATCACACGCCAGCTCACTTGCTCAAAGAGATTATCCTGGTGGATGACAACAGCGATGACGGTCAGTAGAAATGAAAGATTTCCTTCCCCCAAATTTCAAGTGATGAAAGTGACAACGTCTTTTACTCCTTTTGATTTTAATCTGTTGCATCTCAAATGAAATACCGTATTTTCCTGTAGAGGCCAGTGAAGAGATACAGATCAACAGCAGGATGAGAGAAGACTTGTAATCTCATCACTCACTATCCTAGCAATAGTTAGTTTTAATTCCTTTTAATTTGAGCCATCAAATACTTTAAACATCTAACTAGAATCAGAGAAATGCAGTATACTAGTTAGTGGATATAATCATGCAGATATTCATTTTTAAATATAGACAAACTCTAGGTATTCTTTGTACCACAGCTGCTCTGCAATAGTTTTTGTGCTTATTTTGTTTTTAGACTTCAGCCAGCGCTCATGGTGTTAAGTGGGCTTTTAGTAAATCACGGTGTTGGTAAAGTGTTTTAGTAAAAATGAATATAGTGCACAAAACATTAGCTATTTAAATAAAAATATCACCTTCAGTATTCAGAAACTTGTATTTCATTAAGCTTTTTACACACACACACACACACACACACACACACACACACACACACACACACACACACACACACACACACACACACACACAAACAGACACTATAAATAGAATTTGAACATTTCTGACATTTATTTAGTGACAATACATGGTGGCAAACATGCACTGAAAGCATAGAAAGAGTAGGAATAAAAATACACACAGTAACACACCAACTCCACTCCAAACATAACACAAAGCCTGTTGCATGTATGTTGCTCATGAACATGCTGAAATGTGGCTCGAGGGATGGTGTCATGACATGTTTAACAGGCCTTCGTGACATGACAAGGTAATGAGCGTCTCTCTGACAAAAGCCGTGGTCATTGCTTTTGAGGAGCAGCATTTGCTGAGGTGACTGATGGTGTCGAATTTTTGCAGGGTGGACAGACAGATAGAGGCGGAGTGCCACAATTGGATGTCACGGGAGAAATGTCCCTGTCTTATTTATTGGGCAGTGCTGCCAAGTTGGGCTTTGTGAGATGGAAGGATGGGAAGGAGACAATGAGGGGAGGGGGAAAGAAGATGAAGCCAGGCAAAGTGAAAAGAGGAGAGGCGGTGTGAGAAAGATAAAGAGCAAGAGGTATTGGCATTAGAGATATTTTGGAGAGAAGGGATGATGAAATAAGGAAAAGGTGGAGGAGTGAGGAGGGCTGGAGGGTTTGAAAATAGGCAAAGTGAAAGGAAGGAGGAAGAAGAAGAGGAAATACAGAGATGAAGAGGCAACAGAGAATGAAAAGAGTGGCTGAGAGAGCAAACCAGGCTATTAGAGAAAGTGGCAGAGAGAGGGAGGGAAAAGGATGAGGGACAGAGAGGCTCTAAGATAAAAGAGGTCGGACAGAGAGGAGCAGTAAGAGAGAGTGCAAGGCGATGAATATCTGGAAGAGAGAGAAGGAGCAATCCAACAGAACGGGAAGAAAAGACAAATACAGAGGAAACGGGGAGAGAGATGAGATAGCTGAAGCTATAAAGGATAAGCCTGGTGTTATTCTATTTCTTTTATTGTCAACAAATCTCATGAAAACACAAAAAGAAACAGTATGTTAGTGTGTCTTCCCTTCCCTGTCTGTTTCATTCAATCCCAACTACAACGGATGACAAATGCTAAGTTTAATATAAAAAAAGGTTGAGCATTTTTTCTAAAACAGCTGGGAACTACAGATTTTTTGCAATTGCTAATCAAACATGGAAATAGTAAATAACTTCAGTCACAGTCAAGGATGACTGTGGCTACAATTCAGGCCTTATTTTTGTATAAGGCTATTTATTTTATATTTTTTTAATTTTAGGTAAAAGTGACACTGTACTCACTAACTTCAATACTTAGCTGGGAATGCAATAACATAGCTATATAAGTCTATATAACAGGGAAAAAAACATGATGAGTCTGACAATCATACCAGTTTTAAACAAACTCAGCCGAGTCAAATCTAAGAAAAAAGAAAAAAAGGTGAATAATGTATATAATTACCACTCAAGCCCACCCCATAAGGGTCAGCAACAAATAAGGATTGGCAAGATGAGCAATACGAAAATATCTTTAAAATATATTTTGAAAGCAGCACCAGGTTTGTTAAAATGTACATTTTGTTTTGTATTTTTGTTGGTTTTATGTCATTTGAAATGACATACAGACTAAATGCTCCTGAAAATGTCAAATGGTGTAACCACAAAAGAATTATAAATATTAAATATTTGATCCACCTACAGTGTATTTAAGTGTTATACAAATAATTACTTAATTGAAAACAATGGAACCATTTCCTGATTTACATGATTCCCCAGATTAAATTTTATATTTAGAAGAATTGTATTCCATTACCAGCAGCGGCACAGAGGGCGAGGCATGCAAACAAATAACACTCACCACTCTCAGTGACTGCATAAAGGCTGGGTTATGTAGCCAGCTGAACGTGTATGCATAATGTGATGTATGTGTGAAAGACAGAGAACGGGCAGCATGGGGAATAAGTTTGTGATCACAAGTGTATGAGTGAGGAATAATTACATATAAAAAATGTTTTATTATGTGAGGGAATTTTTAAGCATAGATGTGTTTGTGGTGTAGAGGAAGAAGGGTTGAGGATGTTGGGGTCCAGGGAGGGGGAATGGCTGATGAGGTGATTGGGAGGTAGTGGTCATTGATGCTCTGGAAGCTGCAGGCTCCCTTTGGTGTCATTTGGAGTCTTTTAGAACTCAAAAACAGCACTGCAGGGAGCCCAGAGAGGAGATTTATGTCATTTTTATGTTTCTGTGTATGTTATTTTATCGAAACTCATCATTGTGTGCTTGCAGTGGAGCTTTTTGTGTGATTGTTTACGCCTGTGCAATGTGGGAGCGTAAGCCATACATCAGAGTGCAGATTTTTGACAGTCCTGGACAAGGAATACATGTGATAATTATTCTAATTAACAAATGAAATACATGATGTGAAGCTAATTCATATCTGTGATCATAGCTCTTGGATCAGGCTTGCTTTTTAACTATTCAAGATGTGCATATAAAGATTCAGTGAAGAGACTGTCGTTATCGTGTTTTGATGTAATCTTCATTTTACAAACTTCAGAGCAGCTGAAAGGGCCGCTGGAGGAGTACGTGAACAAGCGCTACCCCGGCCTAGTGAAGATCGTAAGGAACCAGAAGAGAGAGGGACTGATCCGGGCCAGAATTGAGGGATGGAAGGTGGCCACCGCCGAGGTGACGGGCTTTTTTGACGCCCACGTGGAATTTACGCCATCCTGGTGAGCAACTGGCATCAGGGTGGATTAAATAAGACCTCAGATGCTCAAAGTTAGACTTTTATGGATGAAATGATAACAAATCTTAAAATCACCTCTTTGAAATTATTACTTTGTATTCAGGCACAATGCACTTCAATCAGCCACATTTATCCAGGTGTATTCATCACCAGATGAAATGGATTAAGACCTTCTTTATACTTTACATGTGATCAATCTGTCTCTAATTCTGTCATCTTGCTATCTTTGCTATCTATGCCTATTTTGTTCATACATCTATTACATGTCTGACCATCCTAGAAGAGGGATCCTTCCTCTGTTGCTCTTCCTAAAGTTTCTTCAAGCTTTTCCTCATTAAGGGGGAAAGAGAGGGGAATTTTTCCTTATTCGAATCAAGAGCTTAAGGATAAAAAGCATTTCATACTGTAAAGAATGTAAAGCTCCCTGAGGTAAATTTGTGATTTGTGATATCAGCTTTTACAAATAATGAAATGACTTGTCTTGAATTAAATTCAATAATAACTGTAA
Organism: Scomber japonicus; assembly: GCF_027409825.1. NCBI lineage: Eukaryota > Metazoa > Chordata > Actinopteri > Scombriformes > Scombridae > Scomber > Scomber japonicus. The sequence continues at coordinate 18,136,955 of NC_070583.1, forward strand.
TGAAAATGGCAGGCTTGTATCACTTTTAAAAGAAAGTAACATAGTGCTTTGCAGAAACATCGAAAGAGACGATATAGAATAGCAGAAGCAGCAGAAGCCAACATACAAGAAGCAATTTCACGCCTGAGAAATTTAAAGATAAGGAGAGTTGTAGAGCCTGTAGAATCGGGATTAAAAGATACTGCAGGACATTAAGCTCATGAAATAACAAACATAAAGGAAACATTTTCATGTTTTCTTTATGTTTTGTTTATATAAATACATTTTGAGGAAATGTTTGGAAGATGAAACGGATCTGAATGAGACATAAACACTTGACTGCTTACAACGTTTTTGCCACATCCCACTGACACCTTTTTGTAGGTCTCCTATTCATTTTCCCAGCTCAGTGAGTACTTTAGAGTATGTACACAACCCAGTTCACTCAGCATAAATAGACACATGCCCTCCAGAGCTGCACTGAGCCGAATCAAATAGAATTTGTAATAAAGTTGGTACAACTTCAGGGACTTTCTAACTGACTCAAGTGGGCGAGAGAGTGGAGATCTTAAGAGGAGCTCTGTGCCGGCTGTCTTTGAGTTTGTGTATATAAGTGTGCACATGTGTACGTGTTTACTCTCTTGTCAGGGCCGAGCCGGTTCTGGCCAGAATAAAAGAGGACCACAAGAGGATTCTCTTGCCCTCCATCGACAACATCAAGCATGACACGTTCGAGGTGGAGCGCTATGAGAACTCAGGCCACGGATACAACTGGGAGCTGTGGTGCATGTACATCAACCCGCCCAAACAGTGGTGGGACGAGGGGGACATGTCAGCTCCGATCAGGTGGGCGAACTTCACCTACACAGAATGCAACAAGGGACATTGCCTACATACTTCTGCATGCATGCCCACATCTGTACACACACACAAACACAGAAATACACAGTGAACCATTTCAGACTCACATCTTTATCAGTTATTTATGATTTTCATTTTTTTAAAAGTGTTTTCATTGGGTTTGTGTGTCTCCACGTACTCAAAAAAATCCCTTGTTGTGAGTGCAGCTCTGACAATGCTTTATGAAACAGAATAAAGTGATATATAAACAAATAAATACACTGCAGATTGCCAGGCAGACTCCCACAAAATAATTAAAATGAAAAACGCTTCAAGCACTGACTGTTTGTGCTTCGAATTAGATTTGTTTTATTTTCACCCAAATATTTACTATGAATCTGAATCTGATCCAATTTTTGAAATTCAGACTAAACACTGATGAAAATAGATAGAAAATAAAACTTCATGTCACATTTATGCATGTGCACATACATACTGTACATACATTAAGAAACACATCCACAGATAAAGGCAAAGCAAAGGTTTTGTGTAATTTCTTTTTCTATTGTCATGTCTCCCTCGTGGCAGAACTCCCGCCATGATAGGCTGCTCTTTTGTGGCCAACCGTGACTATTTTGGCGAGCTTGGTCTGCTAGACTCCGGCATGGACGTCTACGGAGGGGAGAACATCGAACTGGGCATCAGGGTTTGTGTGTCACCCAGTTTCCTCTTGTTCCTGCTGCCTCTTCACGCCTGTAGGTTTAAGTGGAGCAGTGGAGCAGTGGCCGCCATAGCAAGGCACTGCTGATAAATGAGGCCCCATTAAGAGTCCTAGAGGACCAGTCCTGTGTGTTCAGCTCACAGCAGGGCAATGGGGATAAATAGGTCACATAGAGCGTGAAGGTTGGGGAGTTTGTCTCTGTACATTTTGAAATACCAGACAGTCTGTGGTTTTACTGAGGTTTTATTAGCCTGTGGTTTCATGAAGGCAAAGAAAAGGACCTCAACCATTTAAATTCCCAATAGCCAACAATCATTACATAGCATTTTGAAATTCTCAGGTTGTTAAACCCAACATAATCAGTTTCTGAGAATATTAAACCAATTTAATCTGTAAGGGGTCACATGCACTGCATAATCATAAAACTAATATCCAACCACGCACCTCTACAGGTCCTTTTTTAGTTCTTTGTCTGGGTTTTTTGCCAAATATCTCAGTCTCAGCTCTCATGAACTCCTGTAGGCAGCCACTTCCAGCAAAAAGCTCTCATGAAGCACTACACTCCCTTCCCAACACCAAATGGTAGACAGACAAAGTATCTAGTGGTTTAAGAGTCATTCCTCAGCTGGCCAGAAATACAAATGCCAAATTAAGTTTGCCAAATCAAGCTCTGTACCTGTGTGTCTATTCTGATATTTACTGGCCCCTAATGGCCACAAATTCATTAATGCAGCTTGAGTTATTTACTCTGTTCTGTATTACTGTAATGCAACTGTAGGTGTGGCTGTGTGGAGGCAGTATGGAGGTGCTGCCTTGCTCCAGAGTGGCTCACATTGCACGGATAAAGAAACCCTACCACAGTAATATAGCTTTCCATACACGGCGTAACGCCCTGCGTGTGGCTGAAGTCTGGATGGACGAGTACAAATCGAACGTTTACCTGGCCTGGAACATCCCCATGGAGGTATGAGAGCTCCTTTTTTTGATGAGGAAAGGAAAAGATTCACATGAACAAGTCAATTCTTAGTGAAGTTAATGAAAATATAAAGAGCAACCCTGAGAGTGCCAGATTGTTCTTATATCATGTGTAAATGTAAAATGTTTTATAAACTGGGGACCAATTTATTCATTATTGTCTTGTAATCAGCAGACAGTAGTAAAATGAACATTGTGTTAAAATGTAGGGGATTACTATTTGAATTATCCAGGCAGAAAAAAGACTGCTTTAAAGCAAAGGCATCTGATAATGACTCCCTGTGCTCTTGCAGAACCACGGTATTGATTACGGAGACATCTCTCAGAGGGTTGCACTGAGGAAGAGTCTGCAGTGCAAGAGCTTTGAGTGGTACCTCGACAACGTTTACCCAGAGATGAGGAGGTACAACAACACGCTGTTCTACGGTGAGGTGAGTCAGCAGTCAAACTGACATGAAGGAGTAAGAGGCTGGAGAGAGAGGCTTGTACATCGAATGTTTGGTACTTTTTCCCAAATGGATGGAACCACTGAAACGAATGAGAGAGACATTAAAAATATATATACCCACAACAAAAAGCCATCTTGAGAGCACTCAGGGGGCATATACCTCTAAGGCACGGGTGTCAAACATACAGCCCGTGGGCCAGAACTGACCCGCCAAGGGGTTCAATCAGGCCCACTGGATAACTTTGCAAAGTATAAATATTACAGAAAAATAATTCCAGTTTTTCACCATAAATGTCTTTTACTCTGAAATTTGACTTTCAAAAATGAAAAATATTATATTAGGTTAAACTTTTGTATAGGTGCTACAAATTTTTGGCTTTTAGTTTGGCTTTTGGTTTGGTTTTAACCCAACAACCCAAAAAATAATATAGTTGAAACTGCTAATTTTTCACAGTAAATAGATGTTTTTTTCTGGCTCACTTGAAATCAAATTGGGCTGTTGGACACCCCTGCTGTCTTAAAGGATGCAGGTGTTGGGGCTGTCTTAAAGGATTGAAGGTTATTTGAAGTTTTTAAATCTGCATTTAGATCCAGATTGGTATCAAAATGTTGATAGACAATCATGCTAATTAGCTCATGGGGTCAAGCTTTTTCAGAATAATTAGATCCTGCTTGACAATATTTGAGCTAGATTTCCAAGATTTCTTATTTTATTTCAGATTCGTAACTCTAAAGTGAGCCACCTGTGTGTGGATCAGGGCATGAAGGAGAACCACACAGCCACGCTGCACCCCTGTCACGGATGGGGTCCTCAGGTACATCACCAACACCACACTGTCAACAAAATGTCCACATGCTGCATCTCCTACCAACTATCTTTGTTTCCCCCTTTAAAAAAAACCCCATAAAACTCATTAGCAGGTTTTAATCAGTGATGTGATTTACAGCTGTGTTACACAGGCTCAGCTGGAGGATTTCAGCTGAGGCCGTGTCAAGATAAATATCCTACTGTCAAGATAAAAATGTTTCCGTGTTGCCTTTCTCTTTTTTTCTTCACTGAAGCCCTGAGTCAGCCACCGTCACTTCCTCAGCCCGTCATCCTACAGGGCATCTCTTTTTAGCTCACAGTGGTAAACAGTTACTTCAGGGATGCACAGGTCTTGGCTCCGGTAGTAAAATGCGAAAATGTATCAAAGTTAAAAATAACTTAATCTCTGTGTAGTGAGAGTGCAGCCAAATAACATGAGTGTCTGATGCAGTTATTTATCTGACAGAACACATTTCTGTGCAGATGTCAGACACTTTTTACAGGTGACTGCGCCCAGAAATGTCTTAAAAAGCAGCAGTGGCCTCTAGAGGGCCGACATGGGATTTCAAGATGTTTTAAAAATGCTGCGTGGTAAATGGACTTGTACTGCTTTTTTTGTCTTTTTAACCACTCAAAGCACTTTTGCACTTCATGTCACATTCACCCATTCACACACTGATGGCCAACATGCTCATCAGAGGGAAACTAACATTCACTCACGCATTCACACACCATTGGTTCAGCCATCGGGAGAAATTTGTGGTTAAGTCTCTTGCACAATGACACATAGACTGGAGCTGATCTTCCAATTAATGGGTGACCCATTAGAAACCGAATCTGATGAGTCTTGGGCACATTGTCAAAGTCTGATGAGAACTGGGAAAACTGGTGCTGCTATATAAATAATTATTATTTAATCTCAGATTTTACCATCCAGTAGATACTCATTTATGTAATCTAAGAATATGTGCTAAAAACTTCAGGAACACACTTTTCAGAGGTTTTCAGAAAGTCAAGACGGAAGACACCCAGATGAAACAAAGGCGAATTTCACTCACGCTTTAGGAGGAAGTTTTATTTTGTTACTTCCTGTGCAATTTTGTGCTGATTTGTCAACAATGTCCAAATAACAGAATTTCATTAGGAAACCTAATCTTAGGCATCTCAGTGGGTTGAGCAACACTATGATTTAGACTGATAAGACGGTTGGGGGTTTCACTGGAAAATCTTCCACTTAGTTCTCTTCTTAGCTCTCAGCAGTTTTTGGAACATGGATCTTATTTCTGTAAGCAAAAGGCAGCCTGCCTTAATAGATAAAGTTATTGCCAAATACACAAACAAAACTTCACTCAGTTCGGTTTCTTTACTTCTTTTTTTCAGTGTTATCACAAAGCTCAGATCATTATTGCAGCTGTTAGTTAATGCATGTTTAGTCACCTTAGTTCTCCAAAAACACCCACAAATGCAGATTAGCTTTCTTACAGCATTTCTGATTAAATTTGAGTAGCTGGTGGGAAACTCTGAAAACAAGACAAACAACACAATCCATGATGTTTCAGATTGTCCATGTACTGTGTGTGTGGTTCCCCTCAGTTAGGACGTTACACCAAAGAGGGTCAGCTGTTCCTGGGCCCTCTGGGTAGCACCGGGGAGGACACTCGCTGTGTGGTGGACGATCAGATCAGCAGCTTCCCTCAGCTCCTCAACTGTGACAAGGTGACCAATGTGAAGCAGAAGACGTGGCATTTCACTCAGGTGAGATGAAGTAATGTAATAATGTGAATGTTAGAGAGGAGCACAGGGGTGGGAGAGAATATATAAATGGTGGGATTACACCTTTACCTTGTGTGTAAGTCAATTTATCTTCTAAAATAATGTTGAAACAATATTTGTGCTGAAAGCACAGTGGAAATAGAAAGTTGTATTTTCAGTGGTCAGTGGCTTTCAGTTTTAAAGCAGCTGTTTTTTGTGTTCATTCAGTGTAATGAAAACTATATGTATAATTCATATGTTAACTGAAAAGGTTTAATGAGAAACACATCTGCCCACATCAGACCAGGTTCTTGTAACATCTTTTTAGTTTCATGCGGTACACAGACCATCTCTAAAACCTGTTAAAACCAAAGCATGGTCTCTCCTCTTGCCCTGCAGAGTGAATCGATCATAAACCGAGCCACGGGACGCTGTCTGGAAGTGGTGCCAGCTAATGTTTACTTCGGGCACCTACTGGTCCTGCAGCCCTGCTCTGGACAGAGGTGGACCATCAAGAACACCATGAAGCAGTAGCCCATCGGCCAATTTCACTGGGACCAATGACAACTGAGGCCATTTCTAAGTGCTGTCACTCGAGCTTAGCTTTGCTGTGGGACAACTGATGCAGCAAAGGCTCCTCGTCTTCTCAAGAAAAGATGGAGATGGTTTAAAAGTGATGAGCTGTGAAACTCTCAGTTCTGAGTTTTGTGAAAATGTTTTTTTTTTAAACTGGACATTTTGCATGGGTGACTGTTTCTCTCTCTCTCGACAAACTTTCAATGTGACGTTGCCATAATTTCTGTATGTGCCACTCATCTACAATGTTTTTATGTTTAAAGATGGTCCAGACAGTCCAAAACTGTCTGACAGGGGAAAAAATATGTCTTTATCCCTAAAATGTGTCTGCATTTCATGATGTATCATATAAATATGTATTTTAAGATGTGTAAAATAGTATAATACCTGGAATTAAATTTTCAGTAAAATGCACTCAGCAAAATACATCTGTAGTTTTTAATAGGCTTCATCAGTGGTTCTCAACTTTTTAGTTGAAGATACCTGAAAATGATGCAGTGCCTGCTTTTAACAGGCATTTATTTGCGGAACATTGAATCTAACGTGAATGCCCAATAGTGATTTTTATTTTCTTCTAACAGAAGTCTAGACTGTAAATATTTATGAAGAAAAATACATTCATAATAAATATTACATGGTGTATTAGAGCCTATTTTTTTCCGCAGTTATTGTAAACCATCTCAAATCACATTGTTGAGGGCTACTGGGCAAAATCATGGTTTTATATGTTGTGAACGCATTTGTCTTTTTTATTGTAATTTTTACTCAAAGCATTCTGTAGCACCAAATGCAGTACATCTTGTAGCATGATTGTAAGTACTGTATGCACATGGGGACAAAGTTTAGTAGAGATCGAGTTGATTCATTTTGATACCTGCTAAGTGCCATAAATACTGCAGACAGCCAAAACTATCAGGCTGCAGCCTGAAGCACTGATGAAGATAAAACTGCAGACTATGAAAGGAAGACTGAACCGAGAATGGAAAACTGCACAAGTGTATTGATCGTGGAAATGCTCGAGGCCTTCAAGGCAGATATTGTCAATGTACTGAGATGTATATGATGTCATAAATAACATGTTATCGGTTGGATTTTTGCTCCCAAGATTGTCTTCCAATAAACAACTGGTTTCCTGGTTTTCGCCTAGCTTCTATTTTAGAGGATAGAAATGTGGTATTTGAAATACTGATTAATTATGTACTGTTTCATCAATGTTTTGTGTCATTAGTTTTATGCATTTTCATTTTTAGTCATTCTCAATCAATAGATCAAATTGTTCTTCTGGTGCAAAACTGTTACATTAATGTTTATAGATAGTACCATGTTGATAAATTATGAAATTACCTCAACTTGTTAACATTCATATTTTCTACTGGTAAACTCACCAATGTGAAAGTCATTTTCACTGGACTTCACTGTCATCTGGACTAAAGATAAGCTTGAAACTGCAAAATTAGAAATAGCATGCTGGGCCACTCTCTTTTTAACTGCCCCATCCATTTGAATGGTTTTGGTAAAAAAAATCACCTCATGCTGTGAAGCACTTTAAATCAACCCAAAAATCAACTACTTCAAAACATATTTCACCCTCTGCTACAGCTGCATAGCATCTGGTCCAACTTTGAACACCAACTTGGCTTATGAATAGTTTAATCACATATCCTTTATAAGAGTGGTACCCCGAAATACACTCTGAGATGGCCAGGTGGCCCAACATTAAAGAGACTGTCCCTATATAAATGAAAAGTTATGGATTCAATCCTGCAGCTGCCCGTGTGCCCTTGAACCAGACGCTGAACTCCTACTGCTCGCTCTTACTGAGCTGCTCTGGGTGAAGCATCAGCTAAATGTTTAAGATGTAAATGAAACAGGAGGAGCCTGCTGGGAGCACAAGGGCCTGTTTCTCGTAGAGTGCTAGAGAGGGCGGCTCGGCTCTGGAGGTCAGGACAGAGCCTGCATGCTAACATAACATTGAATGCTAATCAGATTCTTGAATAAAAGGGTTGCTCATCATCCCAAACATGAAACAACATTAATATATGTTTGTTAAAATCCTGTTGGTACAGTCAACAACACAAAGGAGTAAGGACAGTTTAATCCTGATCAAGTAAAACAATCTAAATAACTTACCTCATACTGTATTCGATACATTTTAGAGGTGAGATCTTAATTTGGTTACATCATTGTGTCGTTTTCAGCTGGTGAAGTAATTAAACATCACATAATAACTCAATTATAGTTTCTATATTGACATTAATGTCCTAATCAGCAGCAGTATGTATCCCCCTGTCAGCAGGTACTGAAAGCTGGTTTTAATAACAGGACAGATAATCAGTGTTATTAAAAATAATCATGTCAACATGTGCACTGTTTGGCACCATGTTTGGTCCCTGCAGCGGCGTCACCTCATCACCTCTACCTGTTTATTTAAAATGGGAACACAGACATTAGACAGAGAACAACACAGCACAACAATATAGTTTAATATGAAAATGTGACAATGTGATATGCAGAAGCTGGACAGATAAAATATCACAATATACGTTTTGAGTTTGGTTTCGAAATGAGACATTGAAAAACATGATGAAAGAATTAGGGCAAAATCAAACAAGTAAAATTATAGTGGGAAATTTTGTCCTCATTTGACCTATTCTGGATCTTCTGCATGTGGTGATAATAACAATAATAATAAGTCAATACATTTACCGGACTCAGTGCTGTATGCTACCCTCTTGTGGTCTCAGTGTGGAGCCACATAGATAATATGTAGTAAATTGGTAGATAACACTGATAAAACAGTATTTACACAGCCCCTACTTTTGATCAGTGATGTATTAATATTAAAACAATATCATAATGTTTTGGACCTCAACGTATCTTAATGTAGCATGGACACCAATCCTGGTTTTGAAAGCTGCATTACATTAAGTGATGCCATTTTCTGAATAACCTATTTCTGAACTTTGTCTCACCAATCTAGACATTATATCCACATTACTGATGATTATCTAAAATCAGATTGTGTAAAACATTTTATGAGATGTCGTGTAGCGGTTTGATTTTGTCCATATCGTCTAGCACTGGCTCATACCCGCAGTGACTCACAGTGTGTCACCAGATAAGTTGTGCATATTCTGCTCAAGCACACATCATCGAATCTACTGACACACATCGACAGCCACATCGACAGTTTTGATTGAAGTTGTGACAGTCTGCTTTCTTCCCTCATCTATCAGCATTGTCATGATGACAACTGCTCTGTATCCTTTTCTCCCTCTTTTGCCTTAGACCCTGCTATTATAATTGAATTTTCAAGACTTGAGCTTGGATTCCCAAAGTTTTGACACTTACAAAGTCTAAAGTGCCAGTTTAGGAGTAAAACATTACTCTGTGAATGCACTTCTATTCTCTAATTTATGTTAAAATGATGCCTTGAATTTCTGAAAGATGAGGTCCATACTCTTTACAGTGCATACAAGAAAACAATAAGAAACAATAGGGTCCTTGCCTCTTGCCTTTCGGCTCGGTCCCTAACAAATCCTTGCATTTCAAAATTTGAAAGCCCTAAAAATGTGACATTTACAGTACATGGGTTTCTCATTCTTTTACATTGATGAAGTTTACGTAAGGTATTTTTGAAGAGTGTGAGCCATTTCACAGCGACAAAGACAAAACTGAGGAGAACAATGTGTGGGCCATTTAAGGGTCCAATCATTAGCATAGCAGATTATGGATCAATGAGTCATTTTAAAAATGTATTAAGGAGTGTTTGTTCCATGTTAATAAATGGCTTCAAAGTTGATGGAGGGACCAATTCCTGTGATTGAATGAACTCTAACCCACAATTCTTTAAAAGGAGTGTTAAGTTAAAATAAATGAGAAAATATCTAAAATACACAATAAGTTATCGATTAGCATAAATCCAGTGAAAATAAATGTAAGCACCATTTAAAAAAAACAATGTTTTATTGCATCAATTCTTCATCATTTAACTTTTGTACAGATTTCAGTATTTACAAATTTGTAATTATTATGCCTCTAATAAATAGTACAACTGAAAGTCTTTCTCTCTAGTCTACATGTTTAAATGTTGCACATGCAAAGTATTTATAATATGTGCTTGTCCAATAGATACGTGTCTTATTAGCTATGTACAAAGTTACATAACAAAAAACACATGGGGTCCTAGCATAACATGCTACTGGAGAGACACTGTGCATTTCCCCTCAAAAGTAAAACTCTACTTTAGCGATTGAGACATGCAACCGTTCTGCAGGGGACAGTTCAATTACAGCAAAACTGTAAAACACAGCGACTGTAACTCAAATCCCAAAATAAAATCATACACAAATTTTAAAAATCGAATTTTAAAGGAAAAGTTCTTCTCAAAGAACAATAAATGATACAACACTTTACCCACTACATAACAGCAGTGAGTAGCTGTGAAACTGGCGGAAAATGTCAAAGACAGATTAAAAAAGAAGAAGAAGAAAATTAAGAAGTGTGGCTTTTTCAGATAAAGAACAAAAATCATAACCAGTGTGACCTACAAGGTTTTGTTTTCTGCGCAAAGTGCTCTATTCAGTTTCCAAAATGTGTTGTTGATAAATCATCTGTGAATGAAACCTTTTACAGGTTCAAAAGTTTTTTTCTGCCATAGGCAAGAAATCTATTCCTATAAATACACTGTTTAAATTCTATGTGTTCACATACAAGTGCTGCTCCACCAGTAGTGGTAGATCAAAGTCAGTCTATACATTATAAATAAAAATCTTTATATTTTAACATTAAAGATCAACATATGCCATATATTGTGAGTATAATGCTATGAGAGTCCTGTCTGACATCACATTCCCATAGTGTTTACTTAGAGAGTGAGACATAAACACAAACACTGTGATGGGGACAGCATGGGTAACATGATGTCTCTTCACCTCAAGATGGCACTCTTGCACAAACTTGCAGCCCTCCTTGTCATTTCGTTGGAATGGATGACTTGAACAGTGCAAAAAACAGTAACAGGAACAAACCAAATCTTGCATGGTATTTCTGCCAAGAAAATGCCCGTTTGATCTTGTGTTTCCATGTGTGAACAGGAAAAAGCGTCTATATTGTGTTTGTCTGGTTCACCTCTGCTGAGTTCTATGGCTTTGGCGAGAGGGTTGAGAGGAAGCAGAAAGGACCTTCGCCGCCTGCGTCTGGTGTGTTTGTGATGAAGCAGCCACCTTTCTGTTTGCAGAGCTCCTTCCCTGCACCTCTGAACCCCAGTGAGCAGAGTGCACCGACAGTCATGCACATACAGAGATACTGTACACCTTTTAATAGACACTGGAGACACGTCAGACGTGGGTTACGTTATTTACAGACGACACTGACTTGACATGATCGCATGCACTAAATAATGTAGTGTTTCTGACACCCAGCTGGGTTCATATGTGGAGATCAGTGTCAGTGCAGGAGTTCAGGGCCGACTTCAGCTGGAGTCAGCGTGTGAAGACAAGTCTTTAAATCATTTAGGGCTGTCAGGAAGTTTTCAAAGGCCTCAGGTTTCTGCAGTTTGTCGTGCTACAAAATAATTTTAAATGAAGCGATTGGATTTCGTGCAGTCACAATGATTTCTATTACACTAATTTTATGAGGTCTTAACTGTGTCACTGATGCATACTTGATGATTTTACACCCTGTGTTGCTCAGAGACCATATTCAGGTTGTAGCTACAGGTTTTGAACATTACTCTAAATTGTTATTCTGTCAGCCAACAAAAGCTGATAACAGTTTCAAATCACTGTGAGGATCAAATATGTATGTATGGCTTTAGATGAAGGTTTACAATTAGATAAGTAGATATAGAGGATATGACATGTTAATAAAATACTGACTAATTCAAAGTTTTGTACACATTTTTTATGTTATTTAAAATGTTTATTAGGAAATCATATATAAATAACTAACTCATTACTTTATGTAATGCAGGATGCATAGACTACATATAAAAATGTGCTGTATTGTTTTGGACCACAACACTTTGTGCAGGAAACTTGAGGAGATCAAAACTTTTCACAGCACCAAGTTATGATTCATCAACTTGATTCTTAATGACAAAAAATAAATCCACCCTATAATACCTATTATAGAGTCATCTGTTAGTGGTTTTATACCCTCAATTTGGTTGTGTTTATTTTTCTATTTCTATTGATGTTGTGTCAGACTGGATTTGGAAAGCAGAAAAATGTATGTATTTGTAATGCACTGTAATGAAAAGGTATTTAAAACATTAATGATATGTTCAGGTTTTCCTAAGAATTAAAGAGAAAACCCTTCAACTAATAAGAGTGCTCAGGATGAAATCCTTCACAGAAGACGCCACAGCCACAGCACACACTTCATTTCGAGCAAAAAGGTGGAATTCAAGTTTTCTCGGCTGGAAAACCTTTTTCTATTTTGCTCCATTAATTGCCTTCGCTCTTTCCACCTACACATTAACACATGGCTGAATGTGATAGGTTCACACCTGTTCTCTGGAGGCTGTCCAAAGTCATTCTGGGAAACGTATGAAGCAGAAGCAGACAAGGCAGACAGAGAGAGAAAGTTAGGTCCACCAAAAACTTGAATTAAATCACCTCACAAAATAACTCCTGGGGTGCACTGAACACCACAGACAGATGATGCATAATAGTGTGAGAGCATTGGAGGGTGGATTTTTTTTTCCATTTAATAAAAGAAAAAAAAACTCTTTCCACTCTGAACAGTGTTCACCAAACAGGAGAAAGATCCAAAACCAAAAAGTAGAGACTTTCACAAGGCCGAGACTCAGACCTGGAGTTACCATTCAATATTTTACTCGCTTGACTGCTTGATGTGTAGGACTGATGAACTGATGCCAGCACCTCATACCAGCCCACAGACGCAGTAGTTGAAAATAGAAAGTTGGAGAGCTGAAGTATCGTAGCACCACAAGATCTCCAGGAGCTGTGGCTTGACGTGTACAGATCCTTCTGCTTGAGTGTCAGCGTGCTCCGCCATCCTCCTTCCAGAAAGTATAATAAGAGGGCAATTGTTCCCATTCTCTCATTCTCTCTTGGGGCCCTGACTGCAGCCCAGGTAGCTCATCAGACTCCTGCGGGTGACAGATCTGCAGACACACACGTCACATCTCGCCTGCTGGAAAAGGGAGCAGTTCTGAACTCCTGCACTTAACTTTTTTTTTTTAAACATTTTTTTATTGCATCAGGGAAACGACAAAGTATTATGCGTAATGTCAGCCCTTGAGTGTCCCTGTCAGAGTAAAGGGGGAGGAGTCCTGCATGACTCCTCATGCTGGCTTCACGGTTTCACTGGACAACAAGTGGAGAGGCATCACCTTTTCAAAAATAAAACCTCATTAAGAATAATTTTAAAAAACTGAATTTGTTGATGGTTATTCTGCGTGTCATTCCTTTAAGTTCTTTTTCGTATATCGACAGGGATATGACCTCACCCACTGGCATGCACATGCAGGCTGGCTTGTTTCCCACTCACAGTGGGTGCTGCTACTCCATGCCGTTCCTCAGCATCTGATTGGCCGCAATGAGCATGACGCTGATGATGAATGCCATGGCAAAGGCGCAGATGAGGCTCTTCCTCACACACGTCTGGCGGTTTTTCTTTGAAGGGTGAACTAAAAGAAATGAGAAAAAGATGAACATAAATTAGAAAACAGGCAGTTTAAAGGGTGGTACCACTTCTGCTTCTGGCATTGATCACTTTCTGGGGTGTACATTAAGTAGATTATTTAATTTGTGGAGTTTTTTTCTCCTTAGTAACCTGGTCTTTGTCAGCAGAGTGGGATGCCATTCAAACTAGAGTGGCATCAAGTACTGTAACCAAGAGACGCTAATATTTGAGTCATGTTACTCTTCTCAGAGATGTAGTTTGTGGTTTATTAGGAGAAGAAATTAAATTCAAACTAAGTAGCACAATGGACCCCAGAAATATGTGTGATTTTAGGAGGTAGATGTTGTGATCTGATGCTTGTAAAGTCTAGTATTAAAAAAAAATTAAAAGACACCCAAGTCTGCACTTAGTAATATGGACTTATTCTTTCATACATTCCTATGATAGATGAATGCCAGATTCAACAAAAAAATAAGATATCTGAAACTGACAAGCCAAGCAGCTGCAAAACCTTTGCCAATAAACAAGGTGACATTTAACAAATCTTCTACTTCTTCTAACTTCTAATTAGGCCACAAAAATGTGCCGTGAAGAGAGATTTTCCACTACATTTCAGACCAAAAGAAACACAGTTGAGGTGTGATCTCACATCAGGGTTCTGCTCTGAATCCCAGCTGAATGAGCAGCGGGTTGCTGGGAAGTGACCAGCAGAGAGGAACACTGAGGTGAGTGTTACAATTCACAGGACCAGACTGATTTCACAGCAGCAGACACACATTAAGAATGACCACAGTAGTATGGGAATGTTTAAACTATGAAAAAAAACACATTAGAAGGGACAGTTTATGTTTAAATATCATATTATATGGTGTTAAAGGCTTTATTTAAAGTGGCACACTGACATTTTTAAACACAGTTAACGTGTTATGAGGAGAACTACACAGCCTGTGAAAATGGCTATAAAATGTCTGCTGTGGCTCTAAAGGGAGTTTTCTAATGTTGAAAGAGTAACCCCGATGATGTCATCACAGTTACAAAATGGAGGTGTCAAGCTTGAAAGAAGTGAACATAATGAAAGACACATTATGGGAAATGTAGGATTGAGCGTGTTTAGAGCTTGACCCATACTAAAGGACTATAAATTAGGACATCACAGCTTTTGCTTCTGCTATTTTGTTCATTATTTTTTTGTCTCTCATTTTGGTCCCCCCACTTAATGGCAGTGTGATCCTAAATCGGTGGAGTATCCCTAATTATAGCTGATCATGGACATCAGATGGTGACAAAACCTTGTTACATACCATACACAAATACACCCAGTCACTTTCTAAAACTAATGCAGTCTAATACAGAAGCTCTGCAAAAAATCCTGAGGTTTTAATGTTAATATCTGTATTAAACTTATTTAACTGTATATAAACTTATAAACGTATAAAGAGGTGTTAATTCAATGTACAGGTATAGTTTGTATTGCTGTTAAATTATGTTGTGTTATACTGATTGATGTTTTGTCCAAACCCAAAAATGTATATTAATGAGGGGTAGACAAAAAAGTTAGATATTCAACATGAAATCCTTCAGGGCAGTTCAGATTGGCTTGTTCTATTTCATTGTGAAATACAATGGTATGGTGTGATGAGTACCATTTTCATGCATCAACAGCTGCAAAATTTAACACAGGACTACACTTTTCTCCATAATATCATGAGAATGCCAGTAAATTACAACCTCAGGGATGTTGAACTTAAGTATATTATGTAGAAATCCAAACTGACACACACATTCACACAACAGCAGTTCAGGCTCTCTTCGTGAGATAATTTTCTGGTTCAATCAACCTCCGGCGTCGGCTGGTAAGTCAACTGCTCTTCCTCCCTGCGGTGAAGACTGCGAGTGGTGAAAGATGATTTTACCGCGCTGTGTTGTAATTAGGGGGACCTAGGCCAATGACCCACAACCACATGGCTCACTCTCTCACTCACTCTATTTTTAACTCTCAGTTCAAAAAGCACTGAGGTCATCAAAAATCCTTCTTGCTGTTCCAAAGAAAATGCAATGTGGAAAGTGGGACAGAAATTGCTACATCTTTCTTGGCTGAAGCTTTGGGGCGAAATCATTAGCTGGCAGTCTCCAGCTGAAAAATACTATTCCAGACTCTCACATACTATAAAAAGTGCCTTTTGTCCAAACAGATTGTCTAAGAATGAGCTATTGAAGCCAGTTACCATCATTATATAACTCCAACACTGGATTGATGTTGAGCTTTATTCTCGGTTCCTGTGTGTACGCAATCTATAGTAAACTATATATATTTTTTACAACCTTTATTTAACAAAAGTTGATGTTCTGAGAGCAAAGAAAGCCATGGCTCACACTCAGAGTTACTCATATTCACACCTGGAAGCTGCCTAGTACAACCGCAGCCTGACCTGGTATCCATTGGCACCAGAGCAGTAGAAATTAGTTTTATCCTGTAAACCTTTAACCTGCTGAAGATTTGAACTGGTGATACTACAGTCACAAGCCACTTATCTAAAGGCCAAGGTTTCTCCACAAAAATCTCCACCTACTGCATCACCTAACCTCTGAGAGACAGGGAAAACTGCAAAAGAGAGAGAAATAATCCATCAGATCTTCTCTTGTTTTACAAAAACTCATCAATTTTCTGTTAGGTGCAAATGAAATTTATGAGGGGTCCTGACCTGTTGGACAGAGGGCCCCTTTCAAAAGATGAGAACTGCTTGTTTGACTTAAAATATCAATCTGAATGAAAATTGAGTTTAAATGTGACACAGAAATGAACTAAAATAAAATATACAACTAAAACAAACCTACTGCAAAATTAATATTCTTTCCACCAGTATAGTTCAGGCAGTTAAGTAAGAAAGTTTATTGAATCCAACCTGGGACACTCAAATATGTAAATGTGTTCTTGCATGAGTCTAAATGCCTTAAAAGCTGAAAGAGCCTGAGTTGAAAAAGTAGGTTTTTTTGCAGTTCAGTTGAGATTTCAATTATCTGTCTTTTTCTGTTTAAGTCAGGGTGAGGTGAACAGGGTGTCAATGGAAAGAACATGTGTTCGGCTGCTGCTTTGACTATGAAGATAGGAGAGCTGTGGTCCAGACATTAGTTTTCAGTCCAGTCGCCTGAACTTGCTCTCTGCCTCATAAAACACCTCCTCGGTCACCCGAAGTAACTACACCACTGCCAAATGTCCACAGTGATTTTCTTCAGTGGGCTATTGTGGTCATGAAGGTAATGAGGTGTGTGCTGGTCTCCAAGGTTGCTGACCTACAGCTGTCTACAATCACACGTCCTTCAGATGCATTATTCTTTAGTGGATATTCAATAGAAACACTTCACAAACAATCATACTGTAACCTATTTTTTTATTATATATTACCAAATAAAACCAAACATCTTGAGAAGGAACTCAAGGGTCTACTCACAGCAACATGTTGCAATTGTGCATCACAAACACGTGTAATATAAACATATTGGTAAAATGGGGGCTCTTAATCTACACACCTGTATAGCAGCTGTGACATTCATGGATCAGAGTTGATTTCCACGCTTGCGTCTGTCAGCCAGGCTGCTCCCTGAACAGCTGCTCCAGCATGTTCCTCTGTGCTTTACGCTATTCGTGCAATTGGTCCAGCAATGAATCAGTGCCTGGTGAACTTCTATGGATCAGTGGTTACATTCTTTATTCTGCTGTTTTTCCAGCTCCACACCATATTGATTCCAGACTAAGGTGAAGCCAGAGGGAAATCAAGTGCCTCTTATGCTACCTCATATATCAGTAATCTGCAGCAATAAGTACCAGAGTTGCATGATGAATTGTACTCTGGACGAATATCACTGTGACACAATTTATTGATTTCTCTATGACCAAGCACATTTTGGTGTCCCCGTGTGGCAGGTGGGACCATCTTCATCATAAAATCAGTAGTAACATCATGTTGTCGTCACTCAACATCAGTTTTAAGACCCTGATAAACTACTGGTGCTATCTGTGTCCATCCTCTTTGACACCAGTGTTAAAAAGGCCAGTTTATTTCAATACAAGCTAGTATTTTAGTTAAGAAGTTTTCTATTTGTTAATACAGTCAGTTATCAGAGTTAACCAATCACGTTACACTCTTAGCTGTTAAGCCCCACCCACTGCTGCTGCTCTCCTCTCATCCTAATCACGGAGTTACAGAGAGCCTTTTCACAGACATCAGGAGTGCTGAAAGTTTCCTTAAGTGTTGTGCGTGCATGAAAACTGTGAGTAGACAACTCTGAATATGTGTGTGTAATGTGACTGCAGCTGTGGGGCATGTAAAATGCAGAATTAGCTGTTGTTAAGTTTATTAACGTTTTTGCTAGCTTAAATTGTGTTAACTGTTAGCTCTACTGCAATGGTCTGTTAATGGATGCTACTGCTAACAAAGGGTGTGAATGGGCTGGGCAATTGCTGTCTGTAGGTCCAATTAAGAGTGGTTTTCCTCATTAGTTCATGCATTATGTCGGTAGAGCCTGTCACTTAGCTGCTTATTATTGTATAGGACTTAATATTTTCTATTCACATGCTCAGTTTATGTTAATATTAGAGTGATCTAAGATTTCTTATTTTTGTATCTTATGAGACTCTATTTTATTATGCATGTGGTGATTTTCTAATTATTCATTACAGTTTATTATTTTCATTTCAGAACCACATTAATGCACTGTGGAAACTTCTGCGAGTTATTGTGTGTGGATGCTGTAACTGGTGACAAAGCCTCCATATAAAGTTCAAACGCAACTTCAACTGCCTCTGTCTTTTACTGGACATCCCACAGCGTGTCTGAATCCTACTAACCAGCAGTAGTCAAACGGGTGAGGGCTACATCAGCCAACCGTACGAGTGAGAGCTTCCTACAGCTAACCGGTTTTTTCATGGTCCTTCGAGCCGGATCCAGACTCACAGTGGATTAATATGTTGAATTACTCAGATGAAGAGGAACCTACTGTGCGACCCAAGCCACAGGCAGCCTTTGCCAGATCCTGGGTCCGCCCTCATCATGACCAGGATGACATGAGGCATTCGTCACCTCCACACACAACACCACACCCACGATGTCGTGATACAGTGGATGAGGATGAGTGGCGATATTCAGCAGACCGAGCCCCATCACCTCCTGTAAGTCAGGCCTCCTACTCACCACTCCCACACTGGGTGATAAAGGACAGTTGGGACAGAACCCATGAAGACATGAGACAGGAGATGGAATATCTTCGCCGTCGGCAGGACACCCTGCTGTATGAGATGGAGAGAATGCAACTTGACCACGCTGGTCAGCGACACCCATCCCGCTATGAAAGAGAGGAGCCTCCATATCACTCGGTGCCCTCCTCCACCCGACCAGTCCCAGCTCCTCGGCGAAGTAAGCAGGAAGTGAGGACAGAACCAACCCGACCTATTCCAGCCCCACGAACCAGGAGACCCAACGCTACACCTGCACGCTCAGGAAGCCCTGGCTCCGAAAGTGGACATGAGGACCAGGCAAAGGATAGGTCATATCACTCCCAACAGGATGCTACCCCCTTACGTCCATCTAACGCCGACCATTACAGGTGGGAGACACCAAGGCACCCAGACTCCACTCATAACGGAGACTCGCATTGTGATTATCACCATGATCACTCCCAACACAGATCACAGAGCCCTCCATCTCGAAGTAGCCATTTGAGGACGTATAAGGGACCCACTCCAACCATTCCAGACTTTAGTCATCCAAACCCCCGAGGGTTCGCACGGATGAAAATAGCTCTGGAAAACCTGCTCCCTGATGACACAAATGAGAGGTTCAAATTCCAAATCCTCATGGATCATCTCAAGGTGGAGGAAGCTTTATTGGTCGCTGACTCTTACTGTAACTCAAAGTACCCCTATTCTGACACCATGGCTGCTCTTAATAAGCAGTATGGACAGCCACACCAGTTAGCCCTTCAGCGGATCGCTGAACTGATGGATGGCCCACCTATTGCCAGTGGTGACATTAAGGCTTTCAGACTGTTCGCCCTGCGAGTGCGCTCACTGGTGGGTCTGTTGGAGCAGCTGGGCCGGAAAGGTGAGGTGGAACTTGAGTGTGGCTCACACGTCTCAAGACTGCTGGGGAAACTTCCACATGATTTAAGATCCAGCTTCCGCCGTTACATCCACCCACACCTAACACCCATTCCTACTCTGCTTGATCTGGCACAGTGGTTGGAATTTGAGATCCAGGTACAAGAGGATAATACCAGATTCACTCACAGCTCAAGGAAGGAGCTCCCAGGAAAGGGCCGAGACCAGCGGAAGGATATTAAACATGCCGGCCGAACCACTACCGTCCTCCTCGGCACAGAGACAAAGCCGCCAGATGAACAGTCGAAAGCCCTTATCACCAGCACCAAGGGGAAGATAAGAATGTACTGCCCCTACTGTGATAACGTGAACCACACCCTCAATAACTGTGCCAATTTTCAGCGGCTAACCCGTGAACAGAAGGAAGGTTGGGTTAAGGAGAAAAATGGATGTTGGCGCTGTGGCCGAGACCATCGGGCACGGGAATGCAACCTTAAGATGAAATGTAGAACCTGCAACCAACGCCACTTAATGGTACTCCATGAGGTATCTGAGAGGTTCCCTGAAAGGCCAGAGAAAGCTCCGAACCCAACTGAGACTGAAAATTCTGTCCTACTTAACACCACCAATGAAGTACTCTACGTTGACAGGCCAGCTGCAGGCCGCAAGGTTCTTCTGAAAATCAGTAAGGTCTTACTCAGGAACGGAGACAGAAGTATGGAAGCCTTTGCGATCCTGGATGATGGATCAGAACGCACAATCCTCCTCCATGCGGCTGCGCAGCAACTGGGGCTCAAGGAACACCCAGAGACTATAACCCTACGCACCGTGAGGCAGGAACTACAGGTTCTTCATGGGGCGGCAGTCTCATTCACCATCTCTCCTGCAGCGGATCCGACGAGACTGTACCACATCCGGGGAGCGTTCACTGCAAAACAGTTGGCCCTGGCAAAGCATACTCACCCTGTCAGTGCACTGCAACGCAAGTTTCGCCACCTGAAGGGATTGCCATTACAGTACATTGTCGAAGCCCAGCCTTTGCTACTCATAGGATCGGACTACCCCCACCTGATAACACCAGTGGAACCAGTTCGCCTTGGACCACCGGGAGGGCCAGCTGCTGTAAAGACACGCCTTGGATGGACCCTGCAGGGTCCTGCGCAGGAGTTGAGACATGGCTTCACTGAGCAGCAGTGTCTCTTTACATCAACTCTTCCCTCATCTGTGGATCTGTACAGTCAGGTGGAAAGGCTGTGGCAGATGGACGTGTTACCATGGCACAATGAGAAAGCTAGTGTCAGATCACGTCAAGACCAGGAGGCCATCGACCTTCTCGAGGCCAAGACTGTGAGGGTCGAGGTGGATGGAGTTCGACGGTATGCAACCCCCCTCTTACGTGCCAAGAACATGCCACAGTTACGCGCGCCGAAGGAAGCAGTGCTCTCACAGCTACGAAGCATAGAGAAGAGGCTTGCAAAGGCACCAGATCAAGCCCAAGCCTACAAGGCAGAAATTCAGAAGCTGGAGCAAGCTGGCTATGTGGTCAAACTGGAACCTGGTGCTGAAGAGGACACTGCAACAAGCTGGTATGTACCACATCATATGGTGCAACATAACGGCAAGAACCGTATAGTGTTCAATTGTTCATTCCAATTCAGAGGGAATAACCTTAACGAGCTCCTGCTCCCTGGGCCTACGCTGAGTCCATCTCTACTTGCCGTCCTTCTCAGATTCAGAGAACATTCAGTTGGGATTAGCAGTGACATCCGCGGGATGTTTCATCAGGTGAGGCTCCTCCCTGAGGACAGGCCCCTGTTGAGATTCCTCTGGAGAGACATGAACCGTGACCAACCACCCAGTGTCTACGAGTGGCGTGTCCTCCCATTTGGCACCACATCCAGTCCCTGTTGCGCAACCTTTTCCCTTCAGCTACATGCCAGGAACAGCAGCCATTCAGGGGGTACTGTTAAGGAGGCAATCGAAAAGTCGTTCTATGTGGACAACTGCATGCTGAGTCTGACTTCTGAGGAGGAAGCAAGAGCACTGGTGGACCAACTCCGGAACCTCCTAGCTGAAGGTGGTTTTGACTTGCGCCAGTGGGCAAGCAATGTCCCCTCAGTGATCCACCATCTTCCCCCTGAAGCAAGGTCAGACAGTGCGGAGCGCTGGATTGCACAAGGCCAATCAGACGTACAAGAATCAGCACTTGGGCTTCACTGGCACTGCCAATCTGACACTCTGTCGTACAAGTCCCGACTTCTCGACTGCCCCCAAGTCACCATGCGAACCATCTACAAGGTCCTGGCTAGCCAGTACGACCCCCTTGGATATATCGTCCCATATACTACCAGGGCTAAGATGATAGTCCAGCAACTTTGGGGAAAGAAGAGAGACTGGGACGATCCCCAGTTACCCGAAGACCTCCTTCAGGCATGGAGAAGGTGGGAAAGTGAGTTGCCTGATCTGCAGCAGATAGTTCTTCCTAGGTGCTACAGTAGTAAGGAGATGGATTCGCTCACCAGTACCAGGGATATCCATGTGTTCTGCGACGCGTCGGAAAGGGCTTACGGTTCGGTGGCCTATCTCAGATCAGAGGATCCCAGCGGCAGAGTCGAGGTGGCATTCCTGGCGGCTAGGTCGAGAGTAGCACCTAGGAAGCAGCAATCGATACCCCGTCTGGAGCTATGTGCTGCCCTTACTGGGGCACAGTTAGCCAAGGTGCTCTGGACAGAGTTATCACTACCCATCCGCCAAACCATTTTATGGTCCGACTCCACCACGGTCCTGACATGGCTCCAATCAGACTCGTGCAGGTTCAAGGTGTTTGTCGGCACAAGGGTAGCAGAGATTCAAGATCTCACAGACCGAGATGCATGGCGCTATGTGGACACTTCAAGTAATCCCGCCGATGACATAACTCGGGGGAAAACTCTTGCTGAGCTAGGCACGCGGAGTCGCTGGTATCAGGGTCCTTCATTCCTACAAGGGTCTCCTGAGCAGTGGGCAAAGAAGCCAGACACTCCACCTGCTGAGGGAGAAGAGCTCCGGAAAACCCTAGTTTGTGGCCTCACCATTACCGCACCAGTCCTAGACCCCCCAGAGGCTAGTCAGTTCACCACATTCGCCAAACTTCTGGAGGCTACAGCACGCTCTATTCATGGGGCGGCTGAGGGGAGCCCTTCTGCCAGCAACTACAAGGAGGCAGAGATATCGCTTCTCCAGCGAGCTCAGCAGGATTGTTTTGCCACTGAAGTAGCACAGCTGAGGGCAGGAAAGGCCGTACCCAACAGTAGTCGCCTGGTCACTCTTGCTCCCGAGTTTGATGACACCAATCAGCTGATTCGAGTGGGAGGTCGCCTACGGCACAGTACTCTGCTCAATCTGGATGCTATGCATCCAATCGTGCTTGACCCCCAGCACTGGATCACCAAGCTGATCATCAAAGATTATGACGAGAGGCTATTTCACCCTGGCCCAGAGCGAGTATTCGCCGAAGTTCGCCGGAAATATTGGGTTATCCGTGGTAGAGAAGCTATAAAGCGTCATCAAAGAGAGTGTGTTGACTGCAGAAAATGGCGTGGAACTCCTCAGATACCCAGAATGGCTAACCTGCCCCCTGCGAGACTACGCCTCCACAAGCCTGCCTTTTACTCCACTGGAGTAGACTGTTTCGGTCCTTATGATATTAAAATCGGCCGCAGGAGCGAAAAAAGATGGGGCATTATCTTTAAATGTATGACAACACGTGCTGTCTACATCGATCTCCTCAGCAGCATAGATGCCGATTCTTACCTTATGGCACTCCGACGCTTTGTGGCTCGGAGAGGAAAACCCATGGAGTTACTGTCCGATCAGGGGACAAACTTCAGGGGAGGTGAACGAGAGCTGAAAGAAGCTTTCGCAGCTCTGCAGCCCGAAGTTCAAGCCCAATTGGCCAGCCAGCAAATCCACTTTGCCTTCAACCCTCCAAGCGCGCCACACTTCGGTGGCTGCTGGGAAAGGGAGATCCGCTCCCTCAAGCAAGCTCTAAGGGTCACTCTGGGAGCGCAATCGGTGACAGAAGAGGTCCTGAGGACGGTTCTCATCGAGATTGAGGGGATCCTCAACTCTAAACCTCTGGGATATACCTCCTCAGACATCTCTGATCCAGACCCGGTTACCCCAAATTCTCTCCTGATGGGGCGGCCGGACGCTTCACTCCCCCAGGTGGTGTATCCGGAGTCAGAGATGTTGAGTCGGCGGAGATGGAGGCACAGTCAGTTATTGGCAGACCACTTCTGGAGACACTTTCTGAAGTATTACCTACCTGGTCTCCAAGTACGTCAGAAATGGCAAGCAGAAGCACCAGATCTTCAGGTTGGGACTCCGGTCATGATTGTAGACCCACAGTTGCCCCGAGCACTCTGGCCAGTGGGAAGGATTTCAGAAGTCATACCTGGACTAGATGATCGGGTCAGGACTGTAAGAGTGCAAGTCGGAGACCGCACCTACACACGCCCAGTGGCCCGGATCATTCATCTCCCTGCGTTGCCTGATAAGGATCCCCCCTAGTTCTAGGCCTCTTATGATGATGTTCAGATTTCAATAAGAAATCTGGGGGCGGCTGTTAAAAAGGCCAGTTTATTTCAATACAAGCTAGTATTTTAGTTAAGAAGTTTTCTATTTGTTAATACAGTCAGTTATCAGAGTTAACCAATCACGTTACACTCTTAGCTGTTAAGCCCCACCCACTGCTGCTGCTCTCCTCTCATCCTAATCACGGAGTTACAGAGAGCCTTTTCACAGACATCAGGAGTGCTGAAAGTTTCCTTAAGTGTTGTGCGTGCATGAAAACTGTGAGTAGACAACTCTGAATATGTGTGTGTAATGTGACTGCAGCTGTGGGGCATGTAAAATGCAGAATTAGCTGTTGTTAAGTTTATTAACGTTTTTGCTAGCTTAAATTGTGTTAACTGTTAGCTCTACTGCAATGGTCTGTTAATGGATGCTACTGCTAACAAAGGGTGTGAATGGGCTGGGCAATTGCTGTCTGTAGGTCCAATTAAGAGTGGTTTTCCTCATTAGTTCATGCATTATGTCGGTAGAGCCTGTCACTTAGCTGCTTATTATTGTATAGGACTTAATATTTTCTATTCACATGCTCAGTTTATGTTAATATTAGAGTGATCTAAGATTTCTTATTTTTGTATCTTATGAGACTCTATTTTATTATGCATGTGGTGATTTTCTAATTATTCATTACAGTTTATTATTTTCATTTCAGAACCACATTAATGCACTGTGGAAACTTCTGCGAGTTATTGTGTGTGGATGCTGTAACTGGTGACAAAGCCTCCATATAAAGTTCAAACGCAACTTCAACTGCCTCTGTCTTTTACTGGACATCCCACAGCGTGTCTGAATCCTACTAACCAGCAGTAGTCAAACGGGTGAGGGCTACATCAGCCAACCGTACGAGTGAGAGCTTCCTACAGCTAACCGGTTTTTTCAACCAGCGTTACTGCATTGCCTCTGTGACAGCTCATATTCACAAAAACAACTGGTGTGTGTTTAAGAGTGACATTAAAGGGTAAGGCTCCATTTTTATTATTAACAAATCTCCTGTGCAGAGGCAAACCAAGGTTGTTGTGCTACATATCATAAGATTATAATATGTCACTATTATTTGTCTTTGGAGCTGTTTCCAAACACAAACTACCTTAACTGTAATCTTTTGGGTGAAGGAACATGTCACCTAGTTCCAACTGACAGCTAACTGATGTGTCTTGTTTTTGGAGGACAGAGGTATATGGCACAGGAATAAGATATATCAAGCTTTGGATGCATAAAGTAGGATAAATTCATTGTTGATTTGGCTCTTAACAGAGATTTGTTGATAATAAGAAAAAATTGAAAATGGCCAACCACCGGCGTCTGAGCATAATTTTGGTCCACATGAAAAAATACTAGAAGAGTGTACAGTTAAGATGGCAGTGAAGATCACAAAAACAGGGATTTATTCATCTTGCATCATAGTGGATCACAAAATATTGGTAAGGAATTAATCTACAGATGCTCCTCTTCAAAATGAGACCAAACTTTTCTATGTATGTCAGTTTTTGAGCCAAAAGAAAGGCCTGCATATGGCCTGCAACAGACTAGGTAAGCTTTGTTTTTATAGCTTATTGCCAGAAATGCCTCATAACACATTGTGAAATTGTAAAGATTGCTGAAAAGATGAAAGTTCAAGCTGTATGTAAGGCTCATAATGACATTATAAAATTGTTTTAAAAAATTGTGAATCAAATTGAAAATGCAGTCATAATTGTGAACAAAATGTATTAGACTAATGCGTCCAGTAGTATCTGAGATTATCTGCAGACAGACACACACACGGACACACACACGCCCATGATTATAACAAGATTTTGATCAGGAAATAAAATCTCAACAAATTGAATCACTTCTGACTCATTGCAGGACTCATTACCAAGTACACTGGGATCCTGCTTGACCATGCTGCCTTCAGGTCATGTAGGAAATGAGAATGGACTCATCATTTCCTACACCCCAAATGCATGTGTGTCTGGACAAAACTGACATGTTTTCAGAGTAGTTTAATTGCACATGTGGCATCAGTCAAGGTAAAAACACATTTATGTCACATTATACAGATTAAATATGTCTAAATGCAACATAAAAAAGTTCAGAAAATGCCACAACACAGTCAGAAGTGGGCTAAAGGTCAGCTGAAGAAAAGTGAATTTCAAATTCTAACCTTTCCTGTGTTCATTTGAATGTCTCTCTTGGCTGTTCAGCAACAAGCATCTGCTGAGTAACAGCCAAACAGATGCTTGTAAGCATGAAGTCTCCTGTACATATGTTAGTAATACAGAACTGCCTGGACTGCAAACTGAGCAATGTGACACTAAACTGTCTATGGGCCCCATCTTGCACTCGGGGGACGCAACGCATGTGTCTTTTGTTAGTTTTCCCCGATCCAGTTGTCATTTTCTTGCCTTGCGCTCACATTATTTAAATAGCAAATGCACTTGCACCGGTCTCAAAATTCAGCTCTAAATATTTTATGTACACTTTTATGTAAATAGCCTTTTAAGTCTGGTTCTCCAATCAAAATGTAGCAGACAGGATTCCCAAGGTCGACTCACTGAATCTCCACACAAACCAATCGAATGAAAACAAAAATGTTCTCAAATGGTTTGAGATATGATTTGTTTGAAAGAGACAATTACATTTCCTGTTTGTGGAGTGGAAAAAAGTCCAAGAATACTCTTAGCTGCTCTGATATCGATAAATATTGGATGGCTGGTTTTTGCATATTTAATCTCTGCTGCTTCTGAACAGGTGACCCCCTGACGCCGGTCCCCACGAACACCGCAATCAATAAATTAGCAGGTGTGCTGTGACTCTGTTGGCTGTAGATCTTGACGAGAAAGCTCAAATTCTTCCTGACAGCATGGATTACTTTCCCTCTCACCACACACACACACACACACACACACACACACACACACACACACACTCGCTTAAGTGCCTGGGTGTGAAGTTCGCTCAGGGTCTTTCACTTACCTCCCTCAAACTCTGTCTGACAGTTCCCAGAGTTTTCCTTCAGACTCTCTTCCTCATTGATGATGATGTTCTCAATGTCCTTCATGGTCAGGTGGTCGCGGAAGGCGTAGAACAGGATGTGTTTTAGCTCCTCCAGGGTGATCCTCTGCATGTCAAACTGCAGGAGACCAAAATGAGGAGATTTTTCAGAAAGAGGAACAGTTGTTTTTCTCTCTCACATGAATAAACGGTGTGTTTTCTCATACACCCGGCAGGGGAGTGAGTGTCTTAACCAAACAAGTAGTAACAGATGTGTACTAATTTTTAGGACTAGAGTACACAGACTTTAATAAAACAATACAAATAAACAGACTGTAGCTCAAACACCTCTCATGAGCTTTTGCTGGCAAAAATAATTTACATTACAAGTACAGAAAAAAACACCGTACACATAAATCAGCATGCATGTACTAATATTTCTTTACCTTGCACAGCCACATAGCTCCCTTACACGTTGCTCTAATGCATTCACTTTAATCAGTGTTGAACAAAGTTGATGCATTCATTAAACTGAATGTGCTGGAGTTACGGCCACAAAGTGATTGATTTATTGGTCAATTTAAGCATTTACACCATTCAATCCAAAAAGAGGCACACACACACATGCACACACACACACAGATACACTTCCACACCACAACTTGTCAACCAAAAAGGTTTGAGAGTGTTGTGTTTTTTTCCTGGAAGCTCAGAGGAAGAGACGACTCTGCTCGCCATTGATCCACATCCTTTGCTTGAAAACAGCAATTCACTTAACACTTTACAGCCGTAATTAAACAAAAAGTATATTTATTTTCTCAATATTGTATCCCTACAAGCAATACAATTAAACCAAACAGGAATACAAAGACAGGACATGAGAGAATATGCCACAAACCTGACAGAGAATTAGTTAAATAGAAAGTCATTTGAAAGGACTCCAACACACCCTCTCATATTTACTGACTCAACATTTGTTTTGCTCATTTGTATCAGGTTTTTGATAGAATGCTGAACACACACAATGACCTAGCTGATTATAAAAACATTTGTTAAATGGCGCTCCGTGATGCTGATACAAGAGAATTAGCAAATGAGAGATTGTAGCTCAGTCCCTGGTGTAAAGATATAGGCATGGCAGAGTTCAGACCGAGGGGAAACTAGGATACAGAGGCACAGTCAGAGCTGGCATCACACAGTAAAGGAAAAGGTCATGAATGGTCTGACAGGGAGAAACATGGACTGGTAAATTGGAATACCAAATACCCACAACATCGCATCACAGTGGCTCAGCGCATATAGCACTATCACTACTGATGTTAAACAGTGTGGACTTGAACCTGCCTTTTGTGATTTTTAAAAATAATTATATAGAGTTTCTGCCTGTTCTGTAATGTTTATGAGCAGAGGTAAGTGAGGAGTCCTGTAAACCAAATAACTTTTAATGTGCTTAATTGTCAATAAGTAGTCATACCAAAATGTCATGAAAATAGGTAAATACCTCTTTTAACACAATGTTACTGACAGAAACACTTACTTTAATATTTCAGGGCAAGATCATGTCAAAGAATGGCCCCATGAATGTGGAAATAGCTGACATTACAGCTCTAATAAATATTTTAAGGACAGTCTGTGGCCAAGCAAAATATTATAATTTAGTTTTTCCTCTGACATTGCATTTCTTTATCTGCAATAAACTGTTTTAGAGTTTCTTCCAAACTCTAAAACAGTGCTACCACAACGACTAGTACTACTTAAATACGTTTTTCTGGGTTGTAAAAGCTGTGCATTGCCGTGGACTGAAATGTATTGCATGTGAGGAACTCTTGAACTGTAATATTCCACGTAAATATATTTTCATCTCAATTTGGAAATCTTTAATCCTCGAGCGCATCTGCAGGACTCAGCAATATTGCGATAAATGATGCACATCCACAGAGAGAAGGATAACATCCACTGGACTTCCTGGCAGACCCACTGGGTAGATAAGTGCGTAAATCTCATTTGGACATAAATATCTCTTACCTTCAATACCATTTGTTATCTCTCCACCTCAGAGTGAGCTAATGAATACTCACTCAATCCCACTTCAAATGATAATCAACCTCCATAAAGATTCACTATCAAAGCTAATTAAAAGTTGAGGGTCATCATTTGTTTTGTCAGGACATTAATCTAACGGGAAAGTAAATGTTGGCAAGAGGAAGGTAAAGTAAAAGGAACACAATAATAGTGTGATAAATCATACATGTTTTAGTGAAATGGAGATTTTGAGCAGTATAAATACTTATTCTGTATGTTGGCTGCATACATGTAAGTATAAAATGTGGTGGTGCAGAATGCTCCAGATATGATGTTTACATGGAAAGATGACATCAGGCATCACCTCGAGATGACGTCACTGCCACATACTGATGCAGTATAATTAGCTCAGTTCTTTTATTTTTTAATAATCTTTTAAAAATGTCTATCAAAATATCTATTTATCTATCAAAGTGTCTACAGAATTTGGCACCAAATGTTCTATGAACGAATCAGAGCCGTATGCTCTTTTTATATGGCAGGACTGGAAATGTTTTTAATTTTATGTTTTAATTGGTATGTAACTTGTACACTTGATTCTTTTTGTTTCTTTATGTTACTTAAAGTCTAACTACGGACTGGAGTTGGGAACTAGCAACAGCTATAATCTCTGTCTGCAGAAAATCAGTACTTCAACTGGTTTTTAACGAGTGGAAATTTAAACATGAATTAACTATTGTTGCAAACCCTAGTGCTACATTTCTTTTATGCATTACACTTCTTTATGTATTTATTCTCATTCGAAGGATACAATTTAGCTTTGAATTAATCTGTAAAGTACTTTGCAAATAAATGTGTTATGAAAGGCTGCTATAACCAAACTACAACTACTAAAACATGCAGCACTGCACTGAAATTGAGGATATTGACAGTTGTACTATAAAATTAATCAGCCATGATATGGATAAGTCTTGCATTGCTGACTCCACTAATGCCTACAAGTTGTAAAACAGACTATATAAAATGTAGAAACTATGATGTATTTTGACCAGTTGTCAAACACTGTAAAATAACTTCATAAAGCCATCACACACACAATGTCTCACAGTAGAGGACTGTTCAAGTGAAGGCCATCTGATGCTAATGAGCTGCAGCAGAAACCTTTTACACAGCAATGTGCCTCCAGACTTCTACACATGCACACAAACTCTTGAGCAATCTCACAGTCTTTTGGTGTATAATTGTCCATATCTGCCTAATTGTCATCGTAATCATCGTCATCATCATCATCATCATCATCATGTGCATCACATGAAACAGATGTTTCCTTTTCTTCAGAAACAGAAGAGCTCTCCCACAGACAGCAGAGCTCTGGTTATTTCTCGTCTCCCAATGAGAAAGAGAGAAAGTTGCGCTAATCCGCCCTAAACAGAGAGATCCACCTGGAGCGATCCTGCAGCATCTGCCATTTAAAAGTTGAAGCCAAGTCCTCTGTCACTTCTTCCCATGGGAGACAGGTTGGCGGCCCTAATTGTGTTTACCCGACATTCGCACAACCTTGCTGCTCCTAACGACGCCATCTCTGGCGGACATCAACATACTGCCGGAGCTTCATTTGCCAGGAAAAAGAAGGACGAGGCGGAGGATGGATTTATTCACTGAGCACTCCAGTGGCAGATAAGAAAAAGCCATTTTATTTTCTCTTTCCACATTCTACAGACTATATTCACATTCAAGCATGGAGTGACCTTTATGGGAGAATATGGTGAAAGAAAGGGGAGTAGAGAAGAATGACGTCCCTCGACCTCAAGTGACTCCGGCAGAAAAGATCTTTAGTAGGTCACCCAGTGTTGTGTGACCTGTAGTTTTATACTTGAACCCCCATGCACAGACAGGAAACCCTAAGCAGTCTCATTTGTCACACTGTCTTCATAGAAGTTCAGTCTGAAGTGTGAACACATGCCTCAGGCAGAGGGACATTTAATGGAGACTGTAGGAGTCGCATTTAGGGTCATTTAATTGATTTCTGTTTACAGGATATATTGATTATTTAGGATGAATTATTGATTAAAAACAATGAATTTTATTTGTGGCAGGAAGGTGTGCCCTCCTCCCTCCTCAGGTGGTGAGGGCGGGGCTTAAGCTTTAAGTTTTGAAGTTTGAGAGAAGACATGGGATTGGCAGCCGGAAGCAGTGATACCGTCATTGACCGCAGCTTCATCAGATCAATGGACTCAAAATAAGCATCATATTTTCCTCTAATTGTTTTACATGTTTTGGCAATAAATTCCTTTCATCTGAGATAAAAACACTGCTCACTGGACCTTTAGTGGCTGCGCATCAGACACACTGCTCACTCCACCTTGGTAAAAGTTAAATAGGACAGGAGTTAAAGGAGGAGCACATCTGGAGGTTCTTTGGCCACTATAGAGACTTTGAAAATGTTGGAAATGTTACACACTGTGAAGACTTGCAGTGGTTAAATTACAGAAGTAGCTTTGCAGTGAAATGAAACTGAATCTCAGACAGAATGCCGTGAGTAGCGTGGTCATTAATATCCATCTCATTTGAACTGATCTGCTCATTAATCTGCATTCAATTTGTGTTTCCTAATATCAACAAATACAGAAGATTCTGGCTCTAATCTATGGCGCCACTAGTCTGAGTTTTAGGAAACTGACTGTATTGGAATTGGGACCATACAGGTTCTGTGAAACCCTAAATGAACATTACAGAGGAGAAATATATTTACTTTAATATGAGTGGTAAGCATCATTAGTGTGAGAGTAGTACAGGACAATTTATGTACTATATCTTTAGAAAGTATTGATTGTAGTTTTTTTGTGTTTCATCACTTCAGTGCATTTTTTCGATGAATGGAAAAAATGTAAAATCACTGCAAAGTGATGACAGGATTTCCACCCATTCATTATACAGTGTATGACTCTGGGGTTGAAAAACATTATTGATTAGGAGGCTCGAGTGAAATGTCAAAAATATCAGGATTATGTTTCCTAAACCTTGGCAGGAGAGACAATGGACCTACTTTATACATGAATAAATTGACTGCAAAGACAAAGTGATTGTTTCTTGTTTAGTCTTTAACGACTAATCTGACAAATGGACAGCTTTGGTTACAATTCGACTTCACACCTTTTTAAAAGCATAATAATAATATTGCAATTCCACTGACATCATTTAACACCTTATTAACTTTACAGGAAATGTAACAGGATGCAACATGATGGAGTTCATAATCACAACAGCAACAAGAAAACAAATGCTCACTGATGGACGGGCTGTTACACTCTATATTTTATATATATATATTTTTTTTTTCTATAAATGAATGTATGTGTATCTGTGGATTGTAGGAGAAAGACACATTTTCATGAGGACACATAATAGAAATATTATCTTACACATTTGTCTTCACCTCTGTGTTAAAAAAAATACCATAAAGCTGTAATTACCATCAGCATCATCAAGCTTAATCTAAAGAGACACACAGAGGTTGATTTTCTCACTCTGGTAGGAGAAATGTCCTTGGATTAATCCATGAACTTTTTCGATCAATTTTTGCTCATCGATTGCGTGTCCGTTCTTCACACTACAAAGTGGATTTTAGCGTTCAAGACACGGAGGGGGAGTCACCGTAAAGAGAAAGCTGTGATCCTCTCTGCACTCGTAAACGAGGCGTGTTCAGCTGCTCACACACGCAGGCTGTGACAAGGTGCCAAGAGCCAGCATCCATCCATCTGCTGAGTTCAGCCCTTTGCAGTACTGCCAAATCATACAGCCACAGATAATACTCTGCATACACTGTAGAATCCAATTATATGCATTTGCTAATCTACATTTCAACATAACAGGCTGGCAAAGGTTTTGTTTTTAATGGCAGAAATATTACTGCATTTGAAACTGGGGACAATCTCATTGGATTTGAATGCAGAACAGTGTGACGAAGCCACAGAAAGCCGATACTCTCTTTTATATAATACAATGTTGCTTTAAATCTGCCATTTTCTTCATTGTTGGTGTCAGAAGCTGATTTTGGAAAATTGTGAAGTGGCAGGGCGGCACTGATAGCATTTCCATTTCTGTGACTTTTTGTGAGGCAACCTGTAATATAATGTGTAGATGTTGAAATGCAGCATCGAAAAACAAACAAACAAAAAAAGTTCTAGTGTATTTTATACAAGCTTGACAACCATTTGGGACAGAGCCGCGAGTGTTACAGACAGATATTCTGTAATTTCACGAGGTAAACAAAGATTTGCAAATTAAAACCACAAATCTACAAACTCACAATGAACACATGCACCTGGCAAAACCTCTAAAGCTGTTAGGTGTGAAATCCCAAGAGATTAGTTGGGCCTTTTCCACAAAATAACATTATTGTGAAATTTCAAGGCTGCACGGTGTTGTCTTGAATATCACGGACAGTTATTGAGAAAAGTTTGAAATGTGGATTACAATACCTGAATATACATTGATTTCTTTATTGTATTTCCAATCAGTTTGAATGGATGGAAATCCTCTTGGACTTTGGAAGTTGCAGCTATCAATTTCACAGTTTTGACACTTTCTCTTTTTGTGCAGGTTTCATTTTCATCACCATCCAGTCAGACATGTGGAAAAATCCAATTCTACCCACTGACACTGGCAGCTGACAACACTGACAACACTGCAAAAACGGCCCCTCTCAAAATAAGCCAAATAATCCTGAATCCAGCCAAATTGTTTTGTATTGAGCAAACAAATCTGCCAATGGGGTAAGAAAAATGAGCAAACTAGCAAATACAATCTTAAAATGAAGATTTTTTTTCCAGGACATGCAGCAAAAGTCCTCCAGCCAGGATTCAAACCAGGGTCCCCTGCTTATGTGGCATGCATTTTAACCATTCAACTACCTGCACACCCTAAATATAAGATTTGTATCCTTTTATATTTAGCTAGCTGCGAGAATTAATCCCTTGATGCAAAAAAATCTGTAAATAAGAGACCATTTCTTGAAATCGTGATTTTATTTCTGCATTCAGAAATAAACAGTACAAGAACATCTGGTGATTCTGACTGCCAGTAGCAAGCACACTACTGACTATGTACTATAACGAATGAAATGCATAAAGATAAGAGGATGCATTATTTGTTTCACGTAGTTCTTAAAAATCATAAAATATGAGATATGAGAAATAAGAGAATAACAAGCAGGATTTACCCACTTTGTGATCGTATAGGTTTTTTCAGAAATTCTTCAACAATAACAAATTTGTCTTAACTTTTACATTAGTGTAAACAGGAAAAGGCTAACACTATTTTGTCTGCCAAAACACAACAGGATCACTACGTTACACAGGTTCCTATAGATCCATGATGCAGAACAAACTTACTCGAGGAAAGCCCTCCACTTGGCAATGGCTTTCTTGTACGATGCTGTCGAATCTCGCTCATGTATTGATGGTGATTACTGTATATGCCATATAAAATAGAGATCCCAAACTTTGCACAAGCA
Organism: Scomber japonicus; assembly: GCF_027409825.1. Taxonomy (NCBI): domain Eukaryota; kingdom Metazoa; phylum Chordata; class Actinopteri; order Scombriformes; family Scombridae; genus Scomber; species Scomber japonicus. Next base: position 18,171,925 of record NC_070583.1, read on the forward strand.
ACTGAATTGAAATCCATTGATAGCCTTGTAGATTTCACTCCATATTACAGCGTTACTGTCAAGGATATGGTACTGTATATGTGCCAATGAAATACTACCTTGGGGATGTGATTCAAATGAATTGCTAAGGGTTTTGAATAAGGTTCTTCAGTTTGATCTTGAGGTTGATCTTGCACTTTGTTTTGATATATTTCTGCTATTAGCTGTAACTCTTCAATGGTATACGGTATAATGGTCATTCAGATTTTGAGACTTTTTTTTGTAAAAAGAGAGTTTTCAGCAGTAGTTGTGTTAAACTGCATTGTCATGTTTGTAATGTTTTCAAAGCCAGTGAATAAATAACAACAAACAACAATAACCAAAAAAAGTTATCATTGTCATTTCTTAGTCAAGTCTTTTTTTACTTTCTTAGAAATTGAATGACTGCTAACAAGCTGAGGTTTTCATAGCTATTAGCCAGCATAAGCACTGGCATCATAGGCTGCTGCATGTCATGAGAAGTTCTGCAGTAATCATTTGTCATTACACGACTCCACCTAACGATCTCTGAGCTATCACTTTTTCAGGACGTCCTTCTTGTAAACCTTTCCACTGCTTATGGTTGGAAGTATTTATTGCCTGGACATTTATTATTCATAAAGCAATTTATACACACTCTTGCATTATTCACAATACAATATCTGAATATGCTCCAGAGTTTTTCCTATAACAGCACCACTCAGTCTCAAGAAAATAGCCTACATCCGCTTCATTTCTTATATTTAAAGCTTTTTTCTTTTCATCATGAAACTTGTTTTTATGGCCTAAATGTTTTCCTGAACTGTGAACGCCTGTCTATTATTCACCTGCATCAGTATCACAGCTAAAACAAATCTTACCACACTTATATATATTGCACTTATTAAAGAATGAATCATTTTACTACACCAGTATAAAACCCAGAAATTAATTCAGTATATTAACAAGAATATTAAGCTTTTATCAAGCAGCAATTGTAGCAAATTACTCCACTTTGAACATTGTAACTGTATTTCCAGAACTTGCCACAGGTAATAATGCAGACTAAGCTCAGTATATTAATTATGTTCTGCTCTATCTGTGCTTAATGTCCAGCTCTAAAATGCACACATTCTTCTTGATAGTAAAATGAATGCTCAGCATCTTTATCGATGTCTGCTTTTAAACAGCCTATCCATCCCCCCAAGAAGGGCCCTGGGGCCTTCAGGAGAAATGTATGTCTCCATTACCACTGTGTCACCCGGCTATCAAAGGGCAGAAGATTAATTGAGAAAAAAAGAAAACATAATGTGCACCATGAGAGTCACAACAAGCGGGAAAATGATTGGTGCTCATATCTTGAACTAGTCACCAGAGTACTAGAAGTGACAAAAACATTGGCCGCGTGGGAACATTGATGAAAATGGACTTGTACTTTGATTTTATAGACAAAACCTTTATGAATTCAGAAACCGTATTGAGGTCTCTAAGCAATGTGCCTCCCAGTGATTGAATTTAACACTGTGATCGACAACAGGTACACAAAGAAAAGCTAATGCAGTCATACAAAGTTTGAGTCAGATGCTGCACTGAGGGGCTACATGAAGGGGGGAAAGTATGAGTATTGTAAGTAATTTGTAATTTAAGCAGTTTTTTAGCTTCTTAAAACACAAGCAACTAACAGAAAACTTTGATCAAAGAACTTCAGATAAATGCTCACACATCAGGCATTTAACAGTCTGAGGAAATCTATCTGAACTTCAGAACAGAAAGCAATATGCTCCCTTCAAGAAGTCCCCTCATTTTACATTCATATTTCATTAGCTATAAAAAACCTGGGCAGCAGCGAATCAAAAAGGACAGTAAAGCTTTTATAGATGCTTAATTCTGAGGTGATCTGCTGAAAGTGAAGAAAGACGTGGAACTACCTGAAGCCACTGAGCAAGTTATCAATAGCCAATTACTGTTAATGTGATTAATCAAGGTGAAATTACTCCTATTAACCCCTGGAGCGGAGGAGACATGGGAAGCTGCTGGAGGGTCACCACCCTCATTAGTGGGATTCAGTGGATCTATATGCACTGCCTCATGAAATTCATTGAAGAAAAAACGAGGAATAGAAGAGACAGAAGGAAAGAGAGAAGTAAAAATGGAGGGATGGGATGAGTTCAGAACAGTAAGAGACACACACACACACACATGCCTGAAGAAGTAGAAGGAGACCAAATTAATTGTAACCCAAACTTAACCTTTAGATTTAACATTCAATAGCAGCTCAATCCAAACTTGAGAATATTCCACACATGGTTTTAATTAAGCCCAAAGGATAGCAGCTGGTGTCAACAGGAGCCATACAAAAGCCTGAAACCGATGATACAGTATCACACTTCTCTCATCTTAAAGTGGTTGAAACTGTATTGATATGACAGAATCCTAATTAAAGCCCAATTCAAGCCAAGAACAGCAGACTCGGCTGGCTCGTGGAACAGGATCCAGGCATCAAACAATAAGTGCACTTAATTCACCTTTGTTCTTGTTTTTCCGCCTCTCGAACTTTCAAAGAAGCAACACTGGAGCGAGGAGATGTACAGTAAAAGACTTTAGACTTTGCCTGCTTTGCTATTTTTTTTTCTTTTCTGTTAGAAGAAAAGATTTTAAAAACAACATCCAACATGAGCTGCAGGGGGATAACATCATGTTGGCCCACCTGCCTACTCGCACATCTGAAATTAAAATCATCTCCACAGAAATGTCACATTAGCTGCTCTGTTTTAGTATGTCAAGGACTCAAAGCCTGCACTTAAAAGCCACAGGAAAATGTTAATTTGTGCATTTAAAAAAAAAGTTCAGATAGCGAAAAAAACCTCAACTCCAACCATCCTCAGAAATGCTAACAAACTAAAACATTAAATGATGACTGACAAGCAAAAAAGGTCAAAATCTTTTGAAGTCATATCCATATTCAACATTCAGCCCTGCTGTCTGCATCACCTGGAAAAAAAACAAAAACAAAAAAAAAACAAAAAAAACAACAACAAGAAACCAGCCTTGTCTTTCCGATTGCAGTCAGCTGACAAATGATTTCCACCATTAATCTAAATAGGATTCTAGAGTATGATTACTTCGAAGATAAAAATGAAGAAGCTCCTCTCCAAGAAATCCAGCACGCCAGTATAATATAGTCAAGGGCATTTATTTTGATTGGCAGATACGCCATTAAAATTCTGGGCACAAAGATGATCCATCTGTGTGTGTTTGTGTGTGTGTGTGTGTGTGTGTGTGTGTGTGTGTGTGTGTGTGTGTGTGAGAGAGAGAGAGAGAGAGAGAGAGAGAGAGCGTGTGTTTTCAGTTGAGCGACTGTGCAGAAAATGCAGTAATGTGTTGCAGACACTTCTCAGAGCCGCGGCCTGCATGAGAAAAAGCTGAAATAAAGTGAATCACGGAGGTAGCTGAGCTGACTCATGTAATTAAAGCTACAAGGAACATAAGGAGGAGGAGTCGGGACGAGGACCAGGGAACAAAAATGTCACACACTGTACTTGAAAAAAAAAAACTCTAATAAATCATGCAGAGAGACTTTATATGATACGGAGAGCAGGCGAAAGAAGAGGCACAGTCAGATGAGCTCTCACTTGTCAGGAGGCCTGAGGGTGAACTGCTGCTCCTGCTGCTGCTTCTCCACAACCAGCAGAACTTCAAACAGCACCATTCATGTTTCCTTAGTGCTGGGAGATCAAGAATTATCAGCCTGACTCAAGACTGATTGGCTGTACAGTATCTCTATACTGCAATTGTTGCTTGCTATTACAGATATAATTAATTATACTGCATATATTAGCATATAAATACTGATGTATATGTTAGTGTAATGGCTGTATCCCATGTATGTTTAGGAGCATCATATCAAGAATGTATCAATGTCACTAAAGGTTACTGCAAACAGTGACTGTACAGAACATATATGCTATTGTAATTGTTGTAAATTGGCATGAAAAGTAAAAGTTCTGTGAGAAATATTATTATTTTACTGAAATAAAAACAAAGGGAAGTTTTGGTAATGAAAGAAAACCAAAACGAATCAGTATGTGAACTACAAAACTAAATCAAATAACATACTATTATGTTGTAACTTAAGACAGTTCTCACCAAAGTCACAGTTTTTTGACGAGTTCATGATCCCAAACTTTGATCCAAGGTCAGTTGTTGTATTTGATTACATCCAGCCTTAAGTAAACCTCTGCAGGTCTGTAAAGCTCCCAGTGTTTGTGTGTGATCGAGCCATCAAACGATGTCCACACGTATGGTGAATGTGAATAGACAGACCACCTAAATTTACCTCTATATTAACTTTGACCCTATATTAATTACTCTATTTTCTTTTTAAAGGGGCAAAATCTTAAAAACTGAAATAGAAGAACCTGGATACAAAAATACTTTTGACAATACAAATGAAACTGCAGTTAAACTTGGAACAAAAGAAACGATAACATGTAAAAACCACTGTGTTTACACTAGATCACAGTTATCACTACCAAACTCATCTGGAGGTCATCAGAAAAATAATGACGATTGTTATTATTATTATTATTTTTTAAACCTTTATTTAACCAGGAAGACACATTGATTAAAACCTCTTTTGCAAGCAAACCTGGCCAGGATAGGGTCAATTGGCAGCATCACACAACAACAACAACAACAATAACAGAATAGCAAAATAAAAAGTGTGAAATACAAATCAGAACAAAATAAATAGACACATCTTAATTATTCAATCAAAACAACCGCAGATAGAAGTGTGACAATGTTGTGTGTCCTACGCTTAAAATCATTTAAAGGGACGAGGGTCTCTAGTTGCATGATTTCTAAATGCACGGTAGTTGCTTGAACAGCAGCTAGAACAACCACTAATAAACCTACGCCCCTTACATTTTGTCAAGGTCCCACCCTCTCCATTATCCTACATAATGAACTGCATGTCACCAGCCCAATATGAGAGGCTGGTTCTGCAGTGATGTTTTTTTTTTAACTCTCTAATTGTTTTTGTCCCAGTTTTCACAACAAAAAACTGGCAGGTTGTCCTCAGCCTCTGTGAGCGAAGCATTTAGGGACTAACTTGTGAGTCTACACAGTGAGTGAAGATTCTGGCTAGGGATCAAAAGGCTGCTCTTTTCTGGCAAAACAGCACTGTAACACTTGGCACGATTGAGACAAATGGAGTCAATTTTTATATTGATAATCTTCCATAATTCACCTCCTAACCTCTGTGCTGGAATCCGAGGATGAGCACATTAGACAATACTCAGAGTGGATCGGGCTCTTTGAAGGTGATTAGGTACACTGTATTGTAAGTATTCACTCACCCATCCAAATAATTGAAATCAAGTATTCCAATCACTTCCATGGCCACAGGTGTATAAAGTCAAGCACCAAGGCATGCAGATTGGTTCTACAAACATTTGTGAAAGAATGGGTCGCTCTCAGGAGCTTAGTGAATTCCAGCGTGGTATTGTGATAGGATGCCACCTGTGCAACAAGTCTAGTCGTGAAATTTCCTCACTCCTAAATATTCCACAGTCAAATGTCAGTGGTATTATAACAAAGTGGAAGTGATTGGGAACGACAGCAACTCAGCCACAAAGTGGTAGGCCACATAAAATGACGGAGCGGGGTCAGCGGATGCTGAGGCGCATAGTATGCCGAGGTTGCCAATTTTCTGCAGAGTCAATCGCTACAGAACTCCAAACTTCATGTGGCTTTCAGATTAGCTCAAGAACAGTGCGTAGAGAGCTTCATGGAATGAGCAGCTGCATCCAAGCCATACATCACCAAGTGCAATGCAAAGCGTCAGATGCAGTGGTGTAAAGCACGCCACCACTGGACTCTAGAGCAGTGGAGACGTGTTCTCTGGAGTGACGAATCGGGGTTGCTTTTCAGGAGCTGGGCTTGGCCCCTTAGTTCCAGTGACAGGAACTCTGAATGCTTCAGCATACCAAGAGATTTTGGACAATTCCATGCTCCCAACTTTGTGGGAACAATTTGGGGATGGCCTTTCCTGTTCCAACATGACTGTGCACCAGTGCACAAAGCAAGGTCCTTGAAGACATGGATGAGAGAGTTTGGTGTGGATGAACTTGACTGGCCTGCACAGAGTCCTGACCTCGACCTGATAGAACACCTTTGGGATGAATTAGAGCGGAGACTGAGAGCCAGGCCTTCTTGTCCAACGTCAGTGTGTGACCTCACAATGCGCTTCTGGAAGAATGGTCAAAAATTCCCATAAACACACTCCTAAACCTTGTGGAAAGCCTTCCCAGAAGAGCTGAAGCTCTTATAGCTGCAAAGGGTGGACCGACGTCATATTAAACCCTATGGATTAAGAATGGGATGTCACTTAAGTTCATATGCAAGTCAAGGCAGGTGAGCCAATACTTTTGGCAATATAGTGTATGTGGAGGAAGGAAGGGCGGGCGTGTGTGCATGTGTGGGTGAGTTGTTGGTTAGCTGTCTGTTATGTCATGTCTCTGTGCCGCCTTCATTGCTATTCAAGGCCATGCCTGACAAAGGGACCCCCCCCCCCTCTGCCTCTCCAGCACTTATAGCGTGTTTATATCCTACATGGCAGATTTGAATCCATCAGACACCTACAGTAACTGCCACCTCGCAAAAAAAAGTACTGGCTCACCTCATATTACCGGCCTGCAGGAGGACTATTGATAGTCAGCAGTTCTTCAGGGGACATCTTTATTTAAATTTCTGCAATTTCATGTTGCAGTTTGGAAAGTTTGAGTTATGCCTACTATCCACATTGTGGACATTTAATCAAAAGTATCATTGAGTAAAATCTTCTATTTGGCTGGAAAGCAAAAAAACCCAAAACGCTATAAATCAGTGTAACACTGCTGTGAAGCTGGAAATGGAAATCATATCTGTATGGCTACAGGGTGTCTATTACCTGAATAATGGATAATGTGGAGCTAAAATGCAATAGCTAGATGCTAATAAAAGAAAAGCATAGGTTATATACATTATGACAAGTGGTAAACACAACAAAGTAGTCATGTCAAACAGAGTCAGCTGGTTGAGTACAAGGAGAGCCAGAAAATAGGAGAACAGCTGAACTCTGGTCTAAAACAACCAATCAGAGAAACTACACTGGCACGGTCTTTCATAGCCTAATTATTGGCAAGATGTTTTTAATAATTTAATACATAATAAATAAATGATAAAGTAAATAAAACATTTTTTTATTTTTTCAATGTACTAGCCTATCATAAATATTGCTATTGCTAAAATATTCTGCAATAATTTAATTGCATTGCATTAATCAGACAATATTGTCCAATCCTAGATGCTCAAATGTACCTAAAAATGTATATTTTAGCCAACATTGTGAGCTCCCTTTTAGAGTCACTTTGCTTCAAAAGGCCATCTAATCTAAGCTTGATTATCAGCTTGCTACTATTTTTTCTATATCATGTAACAGCTAAAATACATGAGGAAAACTAAATAGGAAATAATAGATTATAGGAAATGGTTAATGATGAAAAATTATCTTTAGCTCACTGACATAAAATCACATATGCTCAATCATATCAGGAGAAATGCAGTATATAATAAGTTTGACAGCCTCTACCGATGACTTGCCTGGATGCTCAAATGTACCTAAAATATATATATTTTAGCCAACGTTGTGAGCACCTTTTTAGAGTCACTTTACTTCAAAAGACCGCTTTTGTCAAGAAATCTGAGCTTAATTATCACTATTACTATTGATTGTTACTATTTTTCCTTCATCATGTAACAGCTAAATGAAGGAACATACATGGGGAAAACTAAATAGGAAATAATAGAATATAGGAAATTATTGAAAATGAAAATTATCTTTAGTTCTCAAAGATATAAAATCATCATATATGATCAATCATATCAGGAGAAATGCAGTGTATAATAACAGTTTGAAAGCCTCTACAAATGACTCGCCTTTTCTAGGACATTACAATTTATTTCTGTGAATGAGGCAATAAATGATGTTGCATATATTTTATATTTGATATGTACTGTATAGCCTACAGACAGCCGTTGCTGAGCACATGACCAACTCTCATTTTCCAGTATCAGGCTAACTCTGCAGGGTCCAACACAAATATTAGCTTACTCTCAGCTCTGTCTCTAAAAAAGTCATTACTGAAGCCCATGTATTATTCATCACAGATAAGTTGTGTGTGTCGAAATCACTATGAATCTAAAATTGCACCCTGACTCAAAGGGCAGACATAAGGAATAATAATGGAACCGATTTGTGATGAAAGTATCCAATGTCAAGGTTTAAAGGAAGCAGAGGCTTTATATTCAAATCTAAATGTAAATGTTGGTCTAACACCAGAGGTAAACAGAAAGAGTCACTTTTTTATTAAAATGTTGGCAGCCTTTTAAAAACATATGTGTATTGTATCCTAACCTATGAATAATTGCTTGTTCGCATGTTTATGCCATATTGATCCTGCAAGATCACACAAAGCTTCATTTTACATTTCCAAAAATAGCATCTCGAGGCAGATTGCGTTATTTTAATGTTGTTATCATGTCAAAATCTCATCTTAAGAAAAAGTAATCATTTCAGGGATCAAGAGTTTTTTGTTTGATGACATTTTGAAATGTCAATTTTGAAAAATGTGACGCCATCTTACTTATCTGAATGTATTAAAATCAGTGTGTAATAAAGTGCTAAACATAATTTTACACTTCATGCTGAATCACCTTTTATAAAACGAAACACCTTTTCCATCATGCACATACTATACTCTTTGCACATTGCCAGTCAATATTTTGTACATTTCCTACCCTTCTATTATAAACTTATAACAGCTCTTTTCACTTAGAAATGTATAATTGAATATGTAAAATAGATTTTATATAATTTATGATTACATACATTTGTGTATATTGTGACTTTTATGCACCACAACACCAAGGCAAATTCCTTGTGTGTGCAAACCTACTGGGTAATAAACCAGTTTCTGATCCTGAGTATGTCTAAAAACAAACAACCCCCCCTTCCAAAAATCTGCTCATTAGACTCAGTGTTGCTCACACCTCTTGCCTGTCGACTTCTTGCTCCTGATGTCTGCTGTCCTAAAAACCTACCTCAGAGAAACCAACTCCAGCCCCTCTGCCCCCTTTTTTTCTCCATCATTAGCTTGGAAAACTGGTATGTTTGGAGGATTCATTGACATTTCTCCAGTACAATTTATTTTATTAACATTTTGCCAATACACACCAGGACTTTGTTAATATAATATACCACCAAGTTTGGCTCAGCATCTTTACCATTTAAGACAATTTAATTATGATAATGATTTAGGCTGCATAACTCATACAGTGCACAGACAAAGGAACAAATGCACAAATTAAAACTAGAAAAATGACCCCTTTATGACTTATGTTAGTGTGAAATCTTGCTCTGCTATTTTTTGCTGTGCTTTGCATTCACTACCACAATACTAGTTATAGAATTAACTTCATCAGAGAGTGAGGAGATCATAGTTGTATACTTCCTAAAAAATGGAAATACAATGATCAGTTATCATCAAGAAAATCATCACAAGTACTGTATAGTGAATGTCAAAATCAAAAGGGACATAGTGTTCCCTTCTAATAATTATCTGTGCCTATTACAATATTTGCAGGTTTGTGATGGATCCCAAAGAGTCTCAGGCTGGCCTTGGTTGCACTCTGCAGCTTGTAAAAATAAAATATCTATGAGGGCATCCAAGCTCATCTATTCAAAATGAAATGTTTCGCTTCTGCTTCGGAGTGCAGTCGACTGAAGCTATTATCAGTTGGGTAACTGGCATCTCTACAGTATCTCTCCTGTGATGTATCCCTCCCAGAGTGAATGTAAAACATCCAAGTGTAAAAATATGATATTTGTAAGAAGCTGTTTGGTTTTGATGGACTGTAGTTGAATATCTTGACTTGCTTTTAGGGACATTATAAAGAAAAAATACCTCAAAGAACAACATTGTTTAAGGAACATGATTAGAAATGCGTTTCCAGAAAAAAAGTAGAGAAACTGCAACTTTACATGAGAGAATAGAGTAAGATGTTAATATTCATGCATTCATCTTTTCAACATTTTTCTGAGTTTTTGGCGTGTCACTATCAGCACACAGACCTTGTGCATCTCTACTTTTAAAAAATGTGCAAGCCGGAAAGGATGCCCTCTAACTTTCTATATTACACCAAGCAGAGTACAGACCTTGAGGTGTTGACAGTTCTTTTCAATCTTCCTCCCTTCAGTGCTTCATCTTCCTCATGAGGGCAGACAAAGTGATTATCCAGGTCTTCTAACCACCAGTCAATAATAAGACAGACACTGCGTAGATGGTACCAACTACTCCAATGGGCTTCACGCTCGTGCACCAACACGCACATAACCACAACCAAACTCACAGCCAAGGCTCTCCACAGAACAATACACATCTGAATGCTCATTTTCAAACCATTATAATAGAGTGAACCAGACCTGCAACGCTCAAATAAAAAAGAAAATTGTCCGTACATGTTGAAGGTATGATTCATGCTGTCATTATTATGCTTTTCAGAATATAACATATACTGTAAATGTTTTGTTTGTAGCGTGTTTGATATTTCATTTGACATTTGATAAATGTTAAACTTCATGTGTACGTCATGAGCAGTGATTTGTTTTTCATGCTCAGGAGGAGGAAAATTCAACAGCTTCTTCTTTAGACCTGCTGAATAGGCTGAGGTAGCATTAGTCACCCAAAGATGACAAAACAAAAAACTACACAAATAACTTTAATGACTGAACATCTGAATACTCGACAAGCTGAGCCACGCAGTGATGGTGGTCATGAATTATTCAGTATAACATCAAAAAACAAGTTTCAAAAAATTTCCGTTACAAAATTTGAAAGGGCACCAAGTATACACATTCTGGCATTATAACTGTGTATATACTGTAGTATGCTATTAGGTGATTACAGCACCCTACAGTAAATGAAATGCTTACTGACTTTTCAGCTATATGGACTCAATGATAAGGACTGTGAGGGAAAACAACGTATAGACTGAAATACAGTGAGACACATTCTTAGATAAACTGACAGGCCAAAGCACATAGTTTGGGGTGAAACTGCAAAACTAACCCTGAAAATGTCTTCCAAACAATCATGTGAAAGAAGCCGAAACCCAAATTGAATTAAATGTTTTGGAAGTAAATGAAGAGAAATGAAAATCTTTGAATGGGACACCAAAGTAATTTGAACTCAAATCTAAAACTGTATTTGCCCAGATGCTTCTCTAAACACAATATGCTTCCTGCAGCCTATCAAAAGTGCAAGCACAATATAGTTCAATATTTCCTCCTCCTTTTTCACAAATCCTTTTTAGGGTCACACTTACTGAATACTGATATCTTGATATAATTTCAACATTTTAATCATGCACACACTTCATCATGATTCTGCTGCCTAGGCTGCTACTGCTGCTACTTCACTACTAAGTAATTTTATATTTGGTTAAATGCCCTCCACAGGCATCAATAAAAAACAAATCTAACCTAATCTAATCTAATCTAATCTACTCTACTCTACTCTAAACTAATCTAATCTAATCAAGAGCCATATTCCACAGCAGGTGAGAATAACAAACTGAGACCTGAGACCTGAGACTTATGGCGTTTTTCCACTACAAAGTTCCAGCACTACACGACTCGACTCAGCTCGACTCGGCACGGTTCCAGGAACGACCTTTTCCATTACAAAAAGGTACCTACTCAACGTGGGCGGGGTCGTCATAGCACGGCTCTGCGAAACTGCCGTGACTTCGTTTTATACGTGACACAAACACATAAACAATGGAGGACATGGAGGCGATGGTGTACTTGCTGCTGTATGTGGCTTTCTGTCACACACAAAGCAAGAACATTGAGCTGTATGGCTGTAACACTGTTGCTGGTATTTAAAATGCCGGGTTTGATTCTTGTGTGGGACGGCTCATGACTCTTCCAGCGACAACTCTTCTGACCAATCAGTGGCCGGCAGTCTGTTGACGTCACATTTAGTATCGGCTCGGCTCGCTTGGAACCTCAGCAGAGCAAGTACTAAAAAAGTACCAGGTACCAGGTACTATCCCTAGTGGAAACGCAAAAAAAACCGAGTCGAGTCGAGCCAAGTCAGATCGAGTCGTGCTGGAACTGTGTGGTGGACAAGCGCCATAAACGGGACAAGTGCAAAACAAAGCAGTAGGTCTTGGGTGTCTCCTGTTACTTTGGTTAAAGTATGTACCATAGCGCAAAGTGTAAAAAGAATATAAATCAGAGCGTGTGGTGATCAATAAATACAGCCAGTCACATTACAGCATCAACTCAACAAATAGAAAATTGTTTCTCCAGGAAATCATAAGTTGTGTGTTGAAGAGCATGACAAAGTACTACAAATCGTACCTCAACATTTTTTTAGATGGACGCTTCAAATACGCCCATTTGAGTTTCCTGCCTCTACCTGCACTTTGTCATTTTTAATTTGTGAAAAATAAACTACAATAAACTAACAATCTGTGCATTTTGAAGAGTTTATTATTACAATCATAATATAAATAATGAAGGCATTTAGGGCTTTGTGTGTATGTAGGTACATGTATGGCTATCATTGTGAGAACCAATTTGAGTTTCATAGTGAGGACATTTTGGGCAGTCCTCACTTTCTGACACACCTTTCAAAGGACCTTTTGAGGCTTCAGACTTGGTTTGAGGGCGAAGGTTAGAATTGGGTTTAGGTTCAGTTTAGGGTTAAGGTTAAGGTTAGACATTTAGTTATGGTGGTTACGATTAGAGTGAGGGGCTAAGGAATGCATTATATCAGTGAATGTCCTCACAAAGACAGCAATACAAACATAGGTGTGTGCTGTTGTGTACAAAATCAAGGAACAGGGTGCCTTTAAGCTCGAAATAGATGAGGCTCAGAGACATCACCTCAACTTCTAAGGCCATAATTATGACCAAAATAGCAACAAACTGCTTAGCGGTGCCTCATTTGAATGAACCTCACAGCTGTTTGTGCTTTTCCTTTCACCTGCAGCACAATTTCAAGGTCAGAAAAATAACCTACCTGCTTGAGCTCTGTTTGCAGTGATCATTGTGCCTGCGATGCTCATTGCCCTCCACACATTAAAAGTTGTCAGATACATGAAAAAACATAATTTGCACACTGATATTCTTTGAGTCAGGTCATGTTTGGTTTAGTGGACATTTTTAGGAAGTGTCAGACTCGGTTTGTCAGACTCATTCTGGCTCGATTTTCAAGAAAAAAATAAATAACTATATAAACCAGAAGTGGTGTATTTTACAGCATAGTGCAGTTCGTTGAATAAGCATCAAATATTGATTTTGGAGCAATGTGTTCCAAAAAAGCCTCTTCAAAAAGCTTTTGTTTTGGGCAAAATCACTGCCATAAAATACAGTAGAGACAAACAATATAATAACATTGTGTTTTAGTAACAGGAAGAGAGAACAGCATGCCCGAATGTGTTTGTATTCTCCTGTGTGTCTGGGATCAAAACACAATTATACAAGTATATTATTATCATATAATCTCATGCAGAGATGGCACACACACTGTGTTTCACAAGTTACGACTTCTGACTTTTAACAAGTAACGTCCTCACAAGTTTTTGTATTATGCATGTTCTGCGTTTTCACTCAGAGCTGCTGTGTACTGAAATCAGGTCACTTGGCATAAATCATCATCTCAGTGATGAGTCACAATCCGGTTTAGGGATTAATTAGCACATTGTAAAAGGGATGTTGACCTGTAATTAAACACACAGTAGCAACTTGATATCCTGTAATATGTAATTCATGCATGAGTAATTGCTACATTTAGGAATCATGACATGAGGGAAATTAAAGTAATACCAATCCGTCCTAATAAAGAAAATGGCACGCTAAAAAGCAACGAAGGACTAATATTAAAAAAAAAAGAAATGACAGATGTTAGTTAATGGAATTTCAAGAAATACAGTTAAATCCATATTTGATGATTAAAGATCAACTAAGCCCCCCTTTTTTTGTTAATCATGCTGCTGATGATTAGCAAAAAAGTAAAATGTTTGCAGTTCTTCAATTACAAGCTCATAATTATCCAGACGGGATAATTAGATGCATTAACAAACTGTTCAAGAGATACGAGTGAGTGGGAAGGTGAGTGTGTGACAGCGAGTGAATCATTATCCCATCACTCCAGCTGGTGAGGATGTGACACTTTGCCTGACATTAGTGGAATGAGAAAAAAAATCTGTCAGCTAAAAAGGCAGGAACTGAATGGCTGGTTCAAAAAGACCAAACCAGGGAACATAATATGAAGTTCGTACAAGTGAGCCAGGGGTCGGTTTGTGTCACCCTCCTGAGTGAGTCCTGTTCTGCTTTGATGGAGACAAGCTCTAACAACCTCTGTGGGTGGGAAAATAAATACTTAAACACAAAATCTGACAAATTACCAAATGGAGGAATACTGTCAAATTCTTAGATCACTGAAGATTTTAATAAGGGGAACTCAAAAAAGCAGTGTACCGTTGTTTTATGCTTATCATGATGTACTGTATGTTTTATGGATAAGATCATCAGTACTCCAACTGACTCAGGCTTTAGTTGTAGGGTTGATCAGTCATAAAGATACAGCAGTTGGTGGTTTTATTAAAATTTAAAACTAACCAAAAAAGTGATTACTGCTAGCCAGTGGCGACTAGTGACAAAAATGTTTGAGGGTCACAGTTTGACGGTTGGTGGTCCTGGGGTTAGTGTCAAACAAACCGTAGCACCACTTCACACTGCAGCAAAAAAATAAAAATAAGAAAGGAAAACCAATCTAAAAACAACACAACACACTATGATGTTCCCTAGTTTGTCCCAGTTTGATATCTCAGACCCAAAGAGAGAGTGGGTCGGTAAGGTAACGCTGAGTGGCTGGTATGGGAGGAGGACATGATAATTTGTCCAATCACCTTGATAGCTGTCAGTCATGATGAGTCGCGATGACGTGATGTGAGTTTTTTCTCCTTTCAGCAAGAAAAAAAAGCAAGTGGATGAAAGTTGACAAGAAAAGGTAGCATCATGTTTAGCAAGCCCAAACAAAAAGTGTAAAAGCAAAAGAGAAAGGAAAGAAAGAAGCAGGATGAGGGTAAAGCTAAAATGACCAAATTAGACAAGTTTTTTACTCAAACCCAGGCAACCCAGGCAAAAGCTACTGTCCTGGCGGAGGCTAGCAGTAGCTTGCCAGCTAGCTCCATAAATGAAGTGGCATCGACCCTACCGGCCAGAAGCAGACTTCCTCGCCACCGCAGGCTCGGCTGTGCTTACCAGTAGACCTGTTGCAGGGATTACTCTGCCCACAGATAGGTGCCACATCCATTCATTAACGCTGTGTTTTTGTAAGGCATATAATGAGCTGTGTTTTTCTTGATGTTTATGCTAATGGACATACTGTGCAAGATATCTTTGTGTAGCTTTGTTAGTGTCGGCTATATTTGAATGTTTGATAGTTTGGAGACATCATCAGACTGTGGTAGTTTGAGCCCAGGTCAGGGCAGGCTGTTAGATAAGTGTTGATATGGAGCTTCGACCACTGTCCGTGGTGCTGAAAGGCTGGTTTGCAGGATGAGTGTGTTGCCATTCACCTGTAACGTTAGCCTACATGGTGACAATAGCAGTTCTCTCGAGTGGCTGTGTGTGTGCGTGCAGTGCTTGTGTTTAGGGGGGCACAAAAAAAATATTCGCACCGGGGCCTATCACCATGATGTTACGCTACTGGCTACTGTGCTCTTTGTTGGTTGCAATTTGCGATAACCATATTTATCTACTATTTATCTGTGGTTAGGCTATTTGATGCAGATATTAAGCTCTGGGTACTCGTGAGTTTTTTCTATTGCATGTGTAATGATTTTACGGATTTACACGGGTGTCTGGCAACTTCGTGGTTTGGGCTGGTTTTTATTGGAGTGGGTGGGTTTTAAGCTGTGATTGGGCTGGAAACTGTCAATCTGATCTGGCAACACTGTCCATTAGGCCAGCGCCCCCACACAGGAAGTACATATATAGAAATTAATAAAATACAATTTGGAATCGTTTCATAATTAATGCTGACAGGTGCTGACAGACTAACATGAGCATTTTACAAGCAAAACACTGTGTATTCTTTTACACATTAATATTAATTACATATTATCTATATTCTAGCTTTTCAGGCTCGCCACCCTCCTGCATAAGCCAAGGTCATTGTAGCAGCCAAATGGGGCTGGCAGCATATTAGCCCAGCCTGCTCCCATACCTCTAATGTCTCGTGTCCCGGCGGTGTAAACCACAAGCTCCTGCCCCTAAGAAAATGCTTGGGACCATCCGATGATTACATCAAGAGGACCGGCCTGCCAAGTGTTACTATCAGTGCCAAATGTCCCATTCTTCCCCCTTCGCACCTGCTTGATTTGTCATCATTCCCATTCATGCTCTCTCACTCTTTCTATTGTCTGCACATTTCTCACTCTCTGTCTCACTCAATCTGTGTTACTCCTATACTGACATTTTTTCTCTCGTCTCTTACGCCACAACCTCCTCTGTCACTCCTCAGACTCTCAAAAGGCCCGGCTGTCCAAACTCACATATTACCTTCATCAGGCACAGTATCACTCAGGAGAGATCAAGAAGCAGAACAGTAAGCCTTTGTTTTACATCACCCTCAAGGGAGAGCACAGACACGGGGCAGGTATGGAAACCAAGTTACACAAAGAAATGATTTATAGATGTATTTGTGGGCAGTACGTCAAAGTGGAGAAGAATATCTGAGCTCTGCCAGAGCACTTCAATCCAAACCAGGGTATTTTCTCTTCAAGATTAAATCCTCTAAACTCTAGAGTTGATCATGCAAGACCATATAGAGCTCGTCTATTGTACTATAATGCAACTTTATAAAGAACATGAAGAATATGAGGCCCCTTCTCTAAAAATTGTAAATGGATTAACGTTTAGTGTTTTGGCATTTTCTTCACTCACAATTTTCAAGTAAGACATTTCCTCCAACACCAAAATGTTTCTTTCCCAGACATTATAATTATATAAAGATGTACTACTTCATGTGAACGGCTATATGACATTTAAATTTGAACATCAACATGATGTTCACCATCTTAGTTTATCATGCTAAGGTTTGCTATTAAGCACTAAACACAAGATGCCGATAACATTGACAGGCATTTGTTCATAAACTTAACCATAAACTTAACAAAAACATGCATTTTAGCTGGACTTTTCTTAATGTGACCTAGAGTATACAAAAAAATGGTAAACATGAGAGAAGAGGTAAATTATGCATATTGTTATATATGCAAATGTACAAGTTTTAAAAAAGAATATTATGTATGTATAGTATGTATGTATGTATAACATGTTCTCCTGGACCAGGGGTGTCAGACATAAAGCCTGTAACTTATAACTTGCTGAATGAATAGTTAATAGTTTTAATAAGATTGTTATCTTATAAATATTTTGTATGTGGCCCTTGAGCTAAAATGAGTTTAACACCCCTCTCCTGGAACATAAAACAGTGATTTGACAGCCTTTCTTTCCATAAGATTAATCAAACAGAAGGATTAATCAAACATTTATTAATTACTGATGGGGAATTTATGAAGGTGAACTGGTGTAGAGACTAATTATGAGAATATGAACAGTATGTGAGGGTTAAAATGCCAGAAGAAAAGTTAAGGAATCATATTTCAGTCTAGACGGACCGATGAACATTTCCATCTCTAGAGGCCACACAGCACCAGTTTGGCAACAATACTTTAAACTTTGAGAGTTAAATGACCTTGGTTTCTAGACAAAAAATGTCCCCCAAGGCTGAAGAATAAAAATAATTATGATTATTTTCCTGCTCTCCTTTATGGTAATTACATTTCAACAAAGACGTATCAATTTTTCCGTGTCTTCTTTCATGTCCGATTCAATTAATCCTGTGACTTTGCAAAGTTCAAAGAAGAAACATGTTTGGGAGAGTAAAGTTTTACCTGCCAGAAGATCGTATCTATTGTGCTCCCCAGGAAGCTCTCTCTCGTTTCAGACGACAGGAGTTTGGGTCCAAGGATGGTCATGAACTCCTCGAAATCAACCTGTCCATCACCTGACACAATAAAGAAAGAAGAAGAAGATTTAGAAGATGATGCAATTATATTTACATTGTTAGGCTGTTGAGGTGCCGCCAAATCTATCCTGAATATCCAAAATGGTGATGCCAAAACAAATAAATCAATCATCTATTTCTATTATCTGATGAATGTTTTCCTCAGCTCTCTCATCTTCCCTTTTTAATCTCAATTTTACCATCAAATAAAGTGGACATGCTTCAGACCTCATGAGCACAACCTTGCTCGTATCCTTCATTGGTTTAAAGTGAGAAGGGAGGGTACGGTGAATGACAAATGATGTTCCTGTCTGGGAGAACTATAGCTGATTTGCCCCTGAGCAGAGCACTAAGTAGCTGACAGCCTGCAGCTCAATGTGTGCACAGCGTGTATGAAGGTTCAGCAAGGTTTTGAGGGAAAATAAGGATACTGCAATGAACTTAAATAACATATAATCAAAGCATTTGGAACAGCAAAAGCTTTCTGCAGTTTTTATTTTAATTTTAATAGTATCCCATGTTTGTGGCTTAAAAGGAAATATGGATTCTGTTTGTGTCTTTTTTTTATTATAATAAAAAGGCAGTTCAGAAACTTTGATGTATCCTTTACTACTGAGGCAAGACTATAAAATAAGAACAGCATCTCTTACTAGCTCTCTTAATACCAGGTGTGGAGTAGATCAAAGTTTACAGCTACTCTTAGACTGGTAACATGGAGCCCCTGCTGTGCACATTGATTCAAACACTACTGATGTGGAAGATGTCTGATTGCTGTCAAAACTACTGACAAAACACAACATCAAAACTCTTCAGACAGCAACCGATCAAACACATTATGGATTCACATTGACGATGTTCAACACAAATTTCTTCTTTTATTCTTTGGGTGGAAAGTTTTCAAGGGCCAAGTTTCATCATTTCCCCTGCCGAGTTTGGATTTTCTTTGTTTTGTTGTATTATCTGTAAGTTTGGATGAATTGTTGTTTATAATAGACTAAGGGATGGAACATTCAGCAATACTGTTTATGTGCTAAGATCGAAATTCAAATCTTTATATTTTAGATTAACGGGACAGACAGACAGAGAAGCCTGCAAGCAAACAAATAATCCTGAACTCAGAAGCATCAGATAAAACTTACAACAACTGAATATAAATACACACCAAAAGACACAATTCTTTATAATCCTTCATTCTTTCAAAACCCCTATTTGTCAACTCTTTTTTGTTTTTCTCATGTCCCTGTTGTAAACCAATTTTACCCCCTACTTCCTCCCACCTGCTCTCTCTGTATCTGCAGATGAGATAGGGACTTTGTCAGTAGAAAGTTACCCATGCAAGACGACTCAATCTGCCCCAAACTACCTGTCCCCTTTCTGACTGTCATGGCCACCCTGAGACACGTCAGCAACTTTAGTGTTTGACGCCAGTGACTGAACTTGTACGCATGAATATTCAACACTTCAAATGCGTGGCTACGGGCCAGATAAAGAAGTGTCAAGACCTGAGGATGTCAGGATGGGAGGATGGATGGATGGATGGATGGATGGATGGATGGATGGATGACAGTGGAAATAAAAATGGACTGGGTGAGTTCAAGGTAAAATAGAATTAAGTTAAGTTACAGCTGTTGCCAATACACAACACAAAAGAGTAGTTCGAACAAGCAATATTTTCATATTTCCACTACATCAAATTAGCTACTTTCAGAAAACAATTCCTGCAGCAGACAGTCAAAGTTAGAGACTAGCTATAGAAGATGAACGTCTTGCACCTAAAGAACCAGGACATTCCCCTACATGTATGTAGATATCACACCAGAATACACAGAAGAGGAATATTTCAGGTGGCCAGAAACAGCGCTAAGATGGTATTCTGTGTCTGTTGGGTGTGTCAGAGGGGAATAGTTTGTTAAATATAATAAACATAAACATAATATGAACTGTGTTTCTATGAGTTTGTCTTCTTGCCTGTGTTGTGCCACACATGTGAATTTGTTGCAACTGTAGTCTTACTGTGTTTTATTTATTTAGTATTGGACATGTATTACCTTTATTGCCTATTTTCTAGAGATGCTGTGCTGTCTCGTTGTTTTTGTAACAATGACAAATGACCTTGAACTTTGAATGAAATGAACTTTCTGAAATCATCATGAAATGAGTCTACCATTTTAAACAAGTTTGTCCCGTTAAAGACACAAATACACAAAAATGACTCTTCTCGTTTCATAACTCCTCATCTGTCACATTTTAACAGGCGCTTTCTATGCACTGTATGCTGGCAGAGGCTCCTGACTGCTCAGACTCCTGAGTCTGTAGAGAAAATAAACCATTGATCATGATTGATCATCCTACAATTTTTTTGCTGACTGAGTTGATATGAGGAAGCATGAAAGTAAGAAGAAAACTACTTTCAAATGAACAACCTGCTTTAACTGACAACCACATAACCCACTTAACTTTTCCTATCAAAATCTTACTTCTATGCTATATTTGTACTGTCCAGTGAGGATTATACTCAAGATGGTGCCAGCTGGTCATCTGCTTTTCAACATCCAATCCAAGATTTAGGGGTGCATAAAGTACTACTTTAACATTATCTTAAGTTTGGAATGAGTTGAGGTGCATGCCACATAAGAATCGGCAAGGGACCTTTGCTGCAGGTCATTCCCCTCTCTCTCTCTCCCTGTTTCCTGTTAGCTTCTATAATATATACTATCTAATAAAGGCAAAAAAAACCCAAAATAAATCTTTTAAAAAAAAGTTGTAGCTGTGCTGATTTGGTTGAATGGCACATCATACTAACATTTTAAACGTTTTTGAGAGCAAACCTATTACATATACTGTAAAAAAAAAAAAAAAAAGAAAAAAAGTGATTGATATTGAGTATTTTCCACTGTACTTCCAAAACCGAACCTCCTTCGTCTTACTTCCTCCTAATATAATATATATATATATATATATATATATATATATTATATATATATACTTCCTTCCTAAAATATAAGTATTTCATATTGTACTAGATGTGGACGAAAAACAACTATGAAACATAAACATTCAAAACCATTGTGAAAAACAGTGGAATAGTTTAGCTAAAGCTCTCTCTAGAAGCCCTGTTTGTTTTATATATGGTTGTATTTTGGCGTATCCAGTTTGTGACAGCTCAACATTATGCACAAAGTTACTGAGTCACTTTTTGTGTCTTTCTGAGTCAAAGCAGGCTGTTTTGACTAGACAGTCTCTTCCTGTGTTATGTCATCAACCAAGCATCCTGTTTCAGCAGGAAAAGCACAATGAATTATTCAATGCTCCCTTAACTTAAAGACAAATCAGAATAAAGACAATAGAGAAGAAAAGAAATAAATGTTGGTGTTGGTAGTCAATACATGCCTATACAGATACACTTAAAGCTGCTGGAAACCCAACTCCATAATATCCTTCTAACTATGCAATGTAGGGTTTTATGTGAGCATCTAAAAAGTATGAGAAATTAGACTCAATCCAAAGTCAAACTTTCGTGCAATTTTACCATCACAAACCAAAATTCACGAGGCTTTAAAAGATTAGAGCCAAGGGCCAGGGTTAGAGAAAGGCAGGGCATCCAGGAGATTGTGTGTGATCTATGTGGTCAAAACAGAGGCTGCTGCAATGCTGTGATCTGGAACAAAGAAAAGGAGTAACACCTCTCCGTGAAGGGCACATCCAGAGCTCAATAACAATCACATGGATTTGACAGCAGTGATGAGCAGAGAAGATAACCTTTCAGTACCTTCTAGCGATTGGCCGGATTTAACCACTGGGCTCAGAATCTATGGCTGTGAACTTGGATCCAGTCCTCACATCTGTCCACTTGGCCAAGATACAATCAACATCTATTCAAATTCATCTGTTAATGCCCTTCCTCTCCTCTATGCCATGTTCCTTGATTAGTGGCTCTTTATCATTATGTGTATCACAAAATAACAACAAAAATGATTTCACATTTGTTTATTTAAGCCTATATCGTGAGGAACTGCTCTGAAATAACTCTGTGTGTGAACTGAGAATAAATAGACACATTGATTATGTTAGGCCTTTTTAAATTAATATAAGAATTTATGTTTTGATTACATTGATTTGATGATTTGATTGATCATTTAAATCTATTTGGAATTAGTGAATAGCTGCAGGCCAGTTATATACTTCTGCTTATTTGTTTGTACTTTATTGAATAATAAACCAAAAAGCCCAATTACAAATTTTACTTAATTAAAGTAAACAAAAGTATTTCTTTATTTTAAAGATTAAGAAAGAAAGAAAAAAACGAATGCATCTAATGGTTAATTTCCTCGGTAGAATAATAAGGCGCTCAGTGTGTATTGGTGCAGTGTGCCCACATCAGATCTCTCTCTCTCTCTCTCTCTCTCTCTCTCTCTCTCTGTGTGTGTGTGTGTGTGTGTGTGTGTGTGTGTGTGGTGACACTGAATTGTTTTATATTCCCACTGATGGATACTAAAATTGGACATTTATCAAGGCTTTAAGAAAACTCTACCTTCTATAACCAGTCAGAGAGCCTCTTTAGCCTCTCATCGGTTTCTCAAAACCTGTTGGAGTGAGTGGTCTTCACTGAATAGAAAGTATGCAGATACCACAAAGACAAAGATGCAGCATTTGCCAGGAATCCAGCCAGTCCTCAGGTTCAATAAGGGCTAAAGAAAACCTCCAGTATTTTACAAAGGACATTTATCAATACAAACAAGTTGATCTGGCTCCTTCATGTGAAATAAGTTTTCTAAAAAGCAATGCTGACAAACTCAATGCAGATTCAAACACAGAAAAACCTAGCAAATAAAATATACAGCACTACACTTCACAGATAAAGGTAGAGTCAGTCATTTTGGAGAAAGATTTTGGCATTTGAACTAAACATCCAAACAAATACACCCCTCCTTTCGTGCTCCTTCTACTTCCCAAATTCATGGACATGCATTGCCAAGGCAACGACCACAAGAGAAAAATGGCAAGCAATGCATCAGCTGTAGAGTCACTTCTGTTCCTCTCACATATTATCACCCTGCCATCACCAGACTGACTGACAGCAGAGATTTACTGAACCAAAATAGTTTGTATGTCGGATACACAGCAGAAATCAACAGAATTTGAATTTATTGATTTATTGATATGGTTAATAGATCTAAACACATATACAGTTGCCTGCTCAGATTATGCTTCATTAGACATGACTCAAGGGTAAAATACATGGGGACTATCTGTGAGACTGTATCAGATTCAGTGTGGATTGATATATTTAATAAATTGGAAGTGTATCCGTTCTATGGAAGAAAAGCCACCCCTCTCTTTCTCCAGTCCGGCAGCCCTCCTCCACCATTCAAGGGGTGCTAGAGACTGAAGACTGTCATGTCCTCACACTGACAGCTATTCTGATTACTTCCCCATGTCCTGTGCACCATCACGAACGCCCCCTGCTGATTGGCTGTAATAGTTTTGTGAGGCTCGGTCTGAGCTACTTTCATTGCTTCCCATTCACAGAGCCGAGACTGTGTATGAACACAGGATTTTTTTTCAGTGCATGCACAGAACAAACAGCTTGCAGACTGCAAGGAGACATTCACTGAATTTGACTAAATGTATTGAACAATCTTTCACTGACTCTATCATTAACCTGATGAGTTTGTTACACAGAGCCATCTGAGAAGCTGTCCTTGGAAACTGTTTGGAAAAGAGCAGACACAAAAAAATCCCATCTCCTGCCAAGGTGATGGAATGAACCTTCTGTCTATCACCCTCACCATCTTACCTTGCGAGGCAGCTGAAATTGCAAGATTGGGACATCACATGACAATCCTCATTAAATGCTGATTGGTCCAAACCTGACAAAACCCTGTGCCCGTATCTTGCCCCTGGACGGTGATAGCTTTTTCCAGAGCAGTGCAGCAGAGAGGCTGCTCTCCACTGCTGGAGAGTTGACATTAATAACATAGCAGAGCACACAGCCTCTCCTCATTGTTATTCTCATACAGACAGAAGACTGTGCAATGCTTTCAAATCAGTTAATTCATTAATTAATGTAGTTAACTTATCTTATCTACCAGTTATTTGTTATATATTCATGAGCATGCAAGGTCATTGATAAACAGTGAAGATAATTAAACAGTGGCAGCGATAAGCTGAATCGATAATTACATTAGTGTCAATAAAATCTGAACAATCAACATCCCTACACAGCTGCCTCACAAGGTAACTTCACTGTCTCCCTGAGACAAAAACTACTGTGACCTTCGTCAGCTCCAAAAGTAGCATCACATGCTTCTTCACATCACAGCAGATGATGAAACGAGACCTGACCGTGAAGCACAAAAGCAGCTACAGTTTCCTGAGATTCTCAAGTGGATGAGTCAAAAAAGAAATAAAGGCAGTTGGACTTCTTTAAATTTACTAAATTACTTTAATATTCAGCCATGCATATTAACAATATTTCTCTTTCCGCTGTGAAACTGAAAAAGCACTTATCAAACTATGTGATACCAGCATGAAGAATTTGATTATTTTCCCAGTGATCTGACATTTGCATTTTGCATTTTCCCATCCCCTCCTTTTTTAAAAAAAACAATTTTAAGAGTCTAGCTTTTATAAAATGCCAATCACACTTAATGCAGACACTTTGCCTGAGACCTGGTTTAGCACAAATTCTGTCTGGAAGAAGAGGGATTAGCTATGTTTTCTCACGGCTGAGAATCTTCTCTCCAAGGACAAAAGGTTGAAAGGTCACAAGAGTGAGGATGGTGCTGCAGAAACAAACCTCAGCTGATTCAAATCTTACTTTGATGACTGCATGATCTATAATCATTCTGGATCTATTGTTAGAGTTTAATTTTGCAATGCATTTCCAGCTGCTGCAGTAAATGGACTATAGTAAATGGTAAATGGACTGTACTTATACAGCGCCTTTCTAGTCTTTACGACCACAAAGCGCTTTACATTACATCTCATTCACCCATTCACACACATTCATATACTGATGGCAGGGGCTACCACGCAGGGTGCCAACCTGCACATCAGGAGGAAGTTAACCATTCATTCTCATTCATACACCAAATGCATTGATACAGTTTAGTCCTAGCCGGATAACCAATATGAAAAGCCATTTTAATCAACAATATACATTCCCATGCCCTATATGTGTGCATGTGTTATAAAGACCTTGCATACTTCTTTATTTAGATGTTCCACACCTGGATTGGTTTCGCTGTGGTCCTTTCATGTGTCAAGTGGAAGCTACGAGTGGTTGAGATTGAAATGATCAAACAAGCATGAATGAATGTTTTATGCATGACACACAGGGAATATGTAATCTGTGCATCTGATGAAGACTTCATAGAAAAAACATTGCCATTTATTGCAATTCTTTGCACAGCTGCCTACAGAGGAGACAGGTTCCTCATGATTTTTACATTGTTATGTGAATAAATAAAAATAAAGTGTTTTTTACATCTGTATACAATGTAACACATGTGATGAGGAACCCTATTTGAATCACATGGTATGTCTTTGCACCTGTGTGTGTGTATGTGTGTGTGTGTATGTCTTTGCACCTGTGTGTGTGTGTGTGTGTGTGTGTGTGTGTGTGTGTGTGTGTGTGTGTGCATGTGACTCACCATCCATGTCTAGTCTCTGCATGATGATGGCAAGCTCCACTTCACTGGGCATGTACCCCAGAGAGCGCATGGCCATACCCAGCTCCTGTTTGGAAATGAACCCGTTTCCGTCTCGATCCAGCACCTTAAAAGCCTCCCGGATTTCTGCCAGGACAAACAGGAAATTGACTCAGCATGTATTAACAATGCCCTTCCCTCCTACTTCCAAGTTGCCCAGACACAAGCACTTATTCATGTTTATTGACAGCACTGTTTGTGTTGAGAAATTTTCTTCACACTGTCCTCTGTTTTTTTTTTGGATTTCTTTCTTTGGCAGTGATACACCTGAATTCATCTTGCATTTAATGAAGTTAGTTGGCATGTCACCCTTTCACCTTGTCCACCATCATTCGCACACCGCCCCTCCCTTCCTGTCTGACCCAGCTTTGGGCTGCACATTATGCAATTGGTCTCGCGCCACTGCCTCAAGTTAACAAGATCAATTGCCCCCATCGATTCATTTTCTTCAGCTGCTGTCACAGCTGCTGTCATCTCTGCTCATTTTTTTTGCCTTCACATTCTTCAACATCACCCGTCAGTGTTTTTCTCTGTTCTCTATGTCTCTTATGTTGTTTTCACCTTCATAATTTAGAGTATATTTTTGATATTTCAGTTATGAAATCATCATTCAAAGCAACATTCAAAGAGTTAAATAAGTGACATAAGGTCTGGTTTTTTACTTGTTTTATTGCCAGAGTTAAAACTGTGACCTTCAGGATATTGGACTTTTCCTTCAAACCCTGAAGATACTCACTGTGTTGAATATCACCCCCACTGATGCTTCTCTATAAATAACAATTCCTGCTCAGAATAGTAAACAGCTGTCATGAAATACTCTCAGATCCTATTGGTGCAGCATGTCTGTACAAAGAGAAAACAACAGCAGGATTTATCACAACAGGTTGTGGTCTAGTAGTGTTCTGTTTCAAATCCGATCTACTGTGTTAAGTTTATTTTAGTCATGTTGTGCTGCCGAAGACTAACATTCATAACAGAGACCAACATGCCTCCGTTGAGTCAGCAGCTGGTTCACTAGCTGCTCGATGTATCCTCAGTGGAAGGAGTCAGCAGGCTCCTCTGTGCTATTAAGTCCAGCTGAGATCACATTTAGTCATCATCTTTTTGCAGTCAAAAATAGTGTCAACAAGTTTTTGAAATTATGAAAGTTTTTTATTATCAAAGAAAGACAAAAAGGTCTGGATCAACAGTGGAAATGCTCCTTTTGTTGCAACAGGCTGGAGGGGCATGTCAACATTTTATTTGATTGATGTCTGACTGAGTGGCAGTGTTGCATCATAGGGAGTGAGAGACAAAGAAAACAAACCTGTGCTGTAGCTACGTCATGAGCAGATAATCTATTGTTAGCAGTGGCACTGAAGAGTACCTCAGCATCTAAACAGATCAGAGTGATATATTCAGGTATGTTTAAATGCAGTTTTATGTGATACACCTGAGCAGCTAATGTGCACTAGTGCTAGTTCACTAGTCCACTCGTCCCCAGTGAATGTGCCTGTGGCTCTTGTGTTGCGAGGCAGGCTGGCTGTTACTGTGACCACCTGCCGGCATGATAAAGAGTGACGTTAATTCTTTATGCAAATGTGGTTTAAAATAAAGGGCTGTATGAAAATAAGCTCCATCTATATGTAGCTGGGGAACTGATGGTATTCTGTTGAATTAATGGAAAAAATGGGTGGCGCGATCATGAAACCATAAAATATAAATTTGTCCCTTCAGGTTTCTGATTTCCTCTCAAAGGAGAACGCTGGTTATACGCTGCTTATATATTTACAGAGCAGAAATGTATGCTGTAGCAGGCAGGAGAAAAAAAATCTAATTTAATTCCAGTTGGATTTAAATAAAGAAATGCACATTTTGTAAATGTGCCTACAAGCAGAAAAGGGTGTATGTCAAGAAAATGGAGGAAGACTGACAGGCATCTGGTGTTTTTAAATAGAGGTGGAATGTCACTCCTCCGAAGAACATTATGATGGCATGACATGCATGATCACACTGTTGAGCAGTGAATAATTTCAGACTGGAAAGTGGAATAGATGGTTTAACTCCATCCTTCCCGGGAACCTAAGAGGCAGAGTTTTAATCTTTCTACATATACTGTAGAGGATACTGTCACTGCACATCTCTCTGCAAGTGTGACAGCAGTAGCTAAAACGGATACATTCAGTTATATCATGGCAAGGATTCACAATGCAATATCTAAATGCCACATCAATAGCCATGGCTATGTTGTTGAGCCCTCAGAAGTACATAAAAACAATGCAGCTTAAGACAAGACAGGATAATACCACAGAATGACAGTAAAAATGACAAAAAACAAGACTCAAGTCCCATCCACACTAAGAATTGTGGATGACAGAGCCCACACCACAACTATAACGACAGTGTTGAATGATCGTTGAGATCACTTTCAGTGCGATTTGATGAATGACAGCTGACAGCCAATCAAGATCCATCTCATAAATCATACAGCACAACAAAATCTGCATCCAGTGTGTCATTTCCAGTAAAACTTCAAAACCTGCATATACTGTATCAATTAATCTTTTTATTTGTATTTCTCCGTACAACATACAGCGGTATGAGGTCATCAATACAAATTTTTGCTGCCAACACCGCTGGAACGTGCAGCGTGTGCTTGGCACCACTGTCTACAGGATGTTAATCATTCGTAAGTGTGGATGATCACATCGTTGTCGTTATAGTTATAGTTAGTTATAGTTATAGTTAGTTATAGTTATCGTTCTTAGTATCTTTGCCATTGACTATGTGAAGACTTTGGCATTATTGATGACATGCTAAAATACGCTAATTATCCCTAAGCAGTAAGTACAGCGGGGGATAATGGAAATGTCATCAATGTTTTCAGTTAATTAGCCATAAACCATAAACCATACAAACTGTAATTTAGATTATGGCGCTTAATAAAAAGTTGAAGGGACCAAAATGATTACAGTTCATCCTGAGGGAGACACAAATATCAATACCAAATTTCATGGCAATCCATCCAACAGATGTTGAGATATTCCACTTAAAATCACAAATATCAACCTCAAGGCGGGGATAAAGGAGTAGTCAGCTGAGATTATTCAAGTTTTTAGGATTTATCATCTGGGCAATGTGGATATCTGCAGCAAATTTTATCATTTAGGAAAAATGAGTGTCTGGCCAATCCATTTAAGTAGATATCGAACAGAAAATGTCAAAAAACTTTGACCTGCTGGTGGCACTAAAGGCAACTTCAGAGGATCAACAGAGTCAATAGAATTTATCCTCTGGGCACCATGAATATCTGTACCAGATTTCACTACAATTCATCTAATAATAGCTGAGATATTTATGATCTGTTGGGGGCAGTTGTGGCTCGGGAGGTAGAGTGAATCATAAGCTCATTGGTTCAATTCCTGGCTCCTCCAGTCCACATGTTGATGTGCCCTTGGGCTGTGCCATAAGTGTATGAATGTGTGAATGAATATTAGTCTCCTCCTTATGAGTAGGTTGGCACCCTGCGTGGTAGCCTGCTTATCAGTGTATGAATAGGTGTGACATGTAGTGTAAAAGTGCTTTGGGTGGTCAAAAAGACTAGAAAAGCACTATATAAGTACAGTCCATTTACCAACCTTGTCATACCTAGAGCCTAGCATAGCTGATAAATTCCTATCTAAACTAAACACAAATCTATTTTTATCAAGTGTTTCTTCGAATTTGTTTTTTTTTCAGAGAATAAACAGGTTCCAACAAAATGTTTGGACTGCTTGAAACAATAAATTGCCAAACTGAACCAAATATCATCATTAAGACATGAGTCCATCAATCATCTCATCAGCAGCAGCCATTACTCTGAACTACTCTGCTGGAAAATGATCTGGAACAGAAAAGCATCAATTGAGCATAAATTATGAATTGTCTCATAAAAGTGAGAACAGTGTTTTCCCTGAGTTAAATATCTCCAGTAGATATAAGAGGTCACAGTCTTCAACCTGCAGCAGTACATTCTTGCTTCTCCAAACAGCTTAGTCCTTAGCAAATAATTCATCATGACCATTTGTAACCTCACAATAAAGCCTTATTTTACAGATTCATTTATTTTTTCTAGAGAGGCACGCTTTCAAATACTAAGACACACACATCAAAGGCATACAGATTATTTTTCCTGTATTGAAATGAGTGTCTCATGAATAAATCTATCAGTGACTCAGGCCTTTGTTGAGTACTCTTCTGTATCTGCAGCGTGTTAGGACAGAATAACAACACAGACTAGGTTTACATATTCAAATGACTCAGTCTATTTAATGCATAACTGCTCCTATCCATCATGATTTTTTTGGCACGTTGGAAATATTGCAATGCTTTCCAACCTAAAACCTAACATTTGGTACAGTCAATATACACTGTTGCCCATAAAGTTGTTATAAAATATGTTTTACTTCTTCTCATGAAATGATTGTGACAATGTGATTTATTCTTGATAGATAAAGTGTTTATATTCTCAACCAGTCTCATTGCACCTGGTCAAAGGTGATTAGTGATGTGTATAAATAGAAAATAAAAACAGCCTTGTGTTGTAAAATGGTAATGAGGGCATGTGTGTGAGTGTGTCTATGATGCTTGAATGACTGATGCCTGTTTACTTGCATTACGTAGCTCAGTATCACATGTGGCGTGACCTTTCGGATACAGCGCAAAAGCCTGGCATCAATGGAGACACAGCTGGCACATGTGTTAGCATTGTCACCACAACTTTAATTTCAATATTGACCTTAATAACATGACTGTAACACAACCACAAGGAAAAGAAGTAACATCATGACATTGAGGCAGTTCAGCACTCTTTGGTGCAGAATGGGGGAGGAAATTGTATCTGAATGTGCAGATGAAACAAATGTAGCTGTAATCTGTTATTTACTTATGAAAATGCTGATGATTACAAAGGGTATTACATCTGAATGTTTTCTGTAAAAAGCTTTAGGCTATATGTTGAACAATATTAATTTTGCTTTGCATGTTTTTGAATTTGAATTTGCAGCGCCCCAAGTCTGCCAATTAAATCAATCCACTGCTTTGCTGCTCAAATTTAACATGTTACTGAATACATATATGGCTGTTTTTAATTCTATATTTAAAATCAATATTTTTCTTATATTTTGTAAATTAATCATGATGTGGGCTTATTTGGAGCACACATTGGCTTAAATGGTGTCACAGTACCTTTGAAATAGGGTAATTAGCAATCTGTAACCCATTACATTTCCAAAGTAACCTTCCCAACCCTGCATCTTCTTCAAGACAGTGATAGTGATGTACACATATTGGGTTTTTGTATATTAAATGTACCTTACATCATGATTAGTTTAAGTATCTGTCTCATATGCATATTGCTACTAATTTATTTATCATGTAAAGAAGTATAGATGACAACATTGCCACACTAAATAAATTATTAGTGGCCACAAGGGAACACTACACTTAAAAATTCTTAAGCATAACACTTAGGTGATTTAAATTGTATGCCCCCATCAAACAGTATGCAAACTTTATGAGATGGAGCTAATCACACATGCAAAATGGCTCCAAAAGCCGTAAGCCCAAATTTGTAATGAAGCCAAGTCCTCTAATAGCCCTGTTAACGTGATGATGAGGTAATCCAATCCATTTTATACTCTAAAATCTATTTACATACCATACATTCACTAATTCTGCCTTCTTGTAATAATTGGCATTTCCTTTCCCTCCCATGTTTCCTCCATATTTGGCTCTGAGCATCAGTATTCACAAGCACTTCAGCTGTCCCAGTGGGATTGAGCAAAAGGAAAACACAGTCAGCACCCTGGATAGCTCCCCAGGGTCCTGCTAAGACGTGTTGCCAATGGAAGTTATACAGATAAGTAGTAGAGAGTAGATACAAGTGTTACTCTGCCTGTGTGCTGCATTCAAGTCAGCACATAAGGTACACCTGGTTCCAAATCCACCTTTCAGTAAGTTCACTCCCAGGTCCAGTCCTGCAGGTATAAGTCTCTCAGCTTCTTAGTGACGGAGAATCTTCTTAACCCAGGCACAAAAACCGCCAAGTGGGACCTGCTGTTTATATGCTCATGGAGTTGGAAACAAGCAGCCTATGCTGATGCCCATCAGCTTTCCCCGCTCCCTCTTTTCCTCTTCCTCTCGCTATCTTTCTGTCTCTTTCTCTCTCTCTCAAGGAAAGCTCACTGCTGGTGGTCGAGCAGAAACAAACCTCCCCTAAGGCTTACTACCGTCTGGTCCAGCTCAGCATGTTTAAGGAAAGAAGAGCCTGAGTGACAGCAAGAAGGATTTGTTTTGCTGCCCTTTCACCAAACCTATAGCCTATTTTAATTTTCCTTTTTGCTGTACAGCTGGTCTCCAGGAGTACTTTCATTGTGAAACCTGCCAGAAATTCACCCTTGACTGCTATTAATGATACCGAGTCAGCTTGACATGTGGTGGAGTGTCTAGATGGTGCTTAACACTGTTAAATTACGCTGACTTCTGCAGTCCACTGTTACAGCCAGACTGCAGCTCCCACTTTTTCAGAATGTCATCATTTCAACTCTAACTATCCCAGTATAGTGTACAGTTGACACTATATTGCCTATAAATTACACTGAAAATAAATATCAGCTGTATAATACCTGAAAATAGTCGGGGTGCTGAGCTCAATAAATGATTCATAACAAAGTCTGCTAAAATGTCCACATGTCCTGCTGTACCCACTGTCGAGCTGACCCATGCTTGTCTAGGGTCATAAAAAAAGGTTGTTTATATTTGATTTGCATACATCTAAAAAAGGAAATAGGTTTCCTCAAATGCACAAATGTAACCAAAGGTCATTGTCGTCATGCAGCTCCTCACTCAGTAACAAGATGACTGAGAAAGCAATAAAATACAGGAGGAAGAGTGCCCACTAAAGCAGATTGCCAAACTGAATAAACAAGATTTGGCATAATTCACAAACCTCTATGTTAAACATGGTCATGAATATTAAGTAAACTGCAGGTTAATCTCTTTATCAAACATTATACTGTAAGTAGGTGATTTGTAGAGATTGTGTTGAACTGAGTAAAGTCCACTTCCCCTACATGACTGTAGCTCATGAAATGTTGCATTAAGACTTTGCAGAAACCACTTTGCAGCTTGTTGTCTCATAATACAACCCTCTGAAAAGTGATGAAGCAGGTTTAAAAACTTGTAGTTTGCTCTTTCATGAGCATCATTATGAGCACGCGATTCTCCAGCTCTCTGCTCTTTTCTAGGCCTTGCCTGCAGTACAACTCGATTTTTAATACATTTATTAATAACTAAGAAAAAAGAACTCCTCACTGCTCAAAATCTACAAATTGTTTTCAGATGGCACAAAGAATTAGATGGCATCAATCATTCATTTTCCACATTGTTATAAATTTGGTTTAATACTTTCAGAGGGAAAGTCAGACATTGATGCAGTGTTAATAAAGACACTCTAACTCTAACTCTAACCAGCAGTTGGATGTAAAAGCTCAAACTAAATCCTCAGTCTTCAGTTGAGTGAAAGATCCTGGTTTGGGCTCTTGACTGGAGCACAGATCAGAGGCTCAGCTTTGAAGCCCGGCTTGACAGGAAGTCTGTTACTGTTCGTACACATTGAGTGAAGTCTCTAAGATCAATGGATCTTGAGAACTGTGTTTTTAAAGGATTAACCACTGATCTTACATAGTATAAAGATATATGTACAGATCCTATACTAGTAGATTTATCGTGAACTCTCCTTCATGCTGTAATGATACAGTCAACACTTCAGGCACCACACTTCAGGCACCACACTGGAGCAAAAGCACAGGCCTTTTTTTCTTTTTTTAAATAATTTATCACTTTGTTTTCTTGTCTATAAACTCTACCTTCCCATAAAAAATGAAGGCCACAATTTTGCAGTTGAAGTCCACATAACAAAGTTGCAAACCCTGTTGCTGGTGAATCACTGCCGGATGAGATCGATATTGAGACATCCACACCTCAGCTACCTCTAAATGACTGAGTGTTGATGTCGTCAAATCCTGAAGGATTATCCATACAGTAAGAAATACTTGAGAGGCACTTGCTCTCTTTATAAATCCCATTAGGCAACAGCAGCATCTGATGAGGATTAGATATTAACAAAACACACCAGCTGACTGATTCCTCACCGCCAGCTGTGTGACAGCTTGGCCCGCTGTAGCACAGTTTAATGACACTCGACGAATACAGTAAACTGCTTTTTTTAATATTGTGAAGCAGAAATATTGAATGTGCAGAAGAAGCTGCACTAAAGTAAGTGAACCGACAGGAAACATACAGAATGACGCATACAGTATATTTACACATCTATGTTGTTGGAAGGTAAGCCATATTATTTTCAGAGTGAGTTAAACCACTCATAAATTCCATCATTTGGCATGTAAGTGATACTGTAATCTATCAAATGTAAAATTGTTTTTTCCAAGCTTAAGAGCCAAAGTAGCCAACTTATAAACATTCAAATTAAACAACCATGCCTTTCTGTCATCATCAGAGCACCAAAACATTTCTGGATTTTGAACAGACATTTAATTAAATATTGCTGTTCTTAACTCATTTTTAAAAAAGGACAATACAGAAGATGATGTGATTCATTTTCAACTTCATCAAGTTCACACAATTCACATAAACATCCTCTTGAATATTTTTAAATCTGCCGACTTTATAAGGTTTGGCATTACAGTCACCATCATAATACGTGGGACTTAAACATAAGCGTAACGTTGGAATCTGTCTTGTTTTGTTAGTCTAAAGTTGTTGGAAAGTTATTCTGCATTAGGTGCTACTAGTTCATATTTGTACACTAATCATGGATTTATAGAAACAACTTTAAGAAAAAATAGTCATAGGGACCACTTTTTTAAATGGCTCCATGGACATTTATCGACAATGGACATCACTGGAAATACTTATCTGCATTGATCCTAGCAGTATGTGTTTGACATCTGCATAGTCTGGTTTGACTGGTGTATGGCACTGAGAAAATGGGTGTGATTTTTTTCATTTAATTTCATTTAAGTGTCTCCCTGATAAGCACTTCCCTTCACTTCACTTCAGAGCATGAATGAACTATCTCTACCACTCAGATTTAACAAATTCTAGCTACAAGCCTGCTGTGATACCACCACTCAAACAACAGTCTGTGTATAGCACATATTGATAAAGTAATTACAGTTCTGGAGATTCAAGAGTTTATTGTCTGAAGCATAATAAAACGGAGGTTCAGACAATGCAATGACATTCTTACTTTGCAGCTCTCTTTTACATAGAACAATAACAAATACACTCACCAGACATGACAAAAAGATGCACACAACAATAATATATTAAAGTTTTTAATAAAGATCATTTTAAAAAAGCCTAAGAAGAATACAATTAAGTTAGATGAAATTTTTTTTTAATTAAATAGGCAATAGAAGTGCCATAAACCTGAGTAAAATGTAGTGTTTGTCAGTTTCACATTGTCTAGTTGACCTCATGAGCACTCTCCAACCATAAATCATTTCCTATTCACCAAACAACATTAACCCATTCAAACAGGAACAACACATTAAATATGCTACGTACGAATATCTCCATGCATATTAAAACTCGACCCTGCCAGACTATCTAGCTATTACTGTGTGCTGCGCAGCCAATTTTCCAGGTGGCAGTTTAATGTTGCACCAATGAATTAATATTTTTGGAGGTCTGGGGTAGTCTAGAGTTTGTTTGCTGCCTATAAGGCTGCCACTGCTGACTCGGGCGGACTGTTATTGATCAGGTTTGTGTTCTGCAGGCCGGGGTGATTACTCTCAGACAGACTACAAAACAAAAGGGTTCATAAACATAGGCTCAGCTACAGTACAGATGTGAAGTCAGAGAGAGAGAGAGAAGCCAACACAACACGGATGCTCCTAGCGAGATGAGGCATGCAGAGAATAATGCATTAGTCTACTTTGTTTCAGTTCAGATGAGGTGGATGCTGCTGGTTTTGTAATACTGTACTGTTTTTGAACACATTAGTCAGTTTTCCAACCTTTAAATAAAAAACCTGTAATGAGTCTATCTACTGTGAGCAGCCTTTCAGTATGCCGCATAATGAGTGGATCTGTCTGGTAACAGGAAATGTTACCTGAAACACAAAGCTCCATATGAGATTTGGATTCTGCAGTGTGTACAGACTTGTTACTTTGGGGGGTTTTTTGTACAACATAAAGTTAATAATCTCTTAAATCATCAACATATTTTTTGCTTTTTTGCTTTCATACTGCAGCCAATCTTGTTCTTCAACTTTTGGTAACTTTTCCCCCCCCATAGTGTCAGTTTTTTCATCCCTCTCCAGCTGGCATGAAGCATAACTAAACACAAAGCCGCAGTGAGTTTATAATCATTTCTATGCAGCACCATACTCCAGGTGCAATTATTTTAATCTTACTTTGTTGCAATGTTGTGCTCTTATACATAAATTAGCTGAAAATGTGTATAAACAGACTAAAGCTGGCTTTGGCTGCAGCTGAAAACATAAAGCATGTATTCCCCACAACAGATTATTACTTCAACATTGACTGAAGTGCTACTAAATAAATTCATCAAATTAAAACAAATTCATTAGCTATGTTTTTCAAGTTATGGTAACATGATGATGATGATGATGATTATGGCAAGCAGCAGCAGCTAAATCTTTTTAAAGTCCCCATTAAATGACACTCTTACTTCCTGTGATTTATTGTATTTCTTGTTGAAGCAGGACATCAGGGCGGGAAATACTGCAGGGAGGCATCATTTGCAAGTATAAAGCAATAAGATATCAGTTTAGGAGAGAGGCATAATTTTATTTTAAGGGACATTTGGACAAGAGAGGATGTTGAAAGATTTATGAAGATTTTATTGGGTGAAATTTCAATTTACACCCACCAGTGCAGAATGATAACTATTTTTTTTATTCTGTTCATATTCTGCTTTACAGGAAGTATGTGAAGTCATTTAATGGGGGCCTTAAAAAGGAAAATTAAGCATGAGTTTACTGAGAAGCCTCACCATGGAGCTCCTCCACAGAGATGCTGGCCAGCACATCGCTGTCACTGTCCGACAGCGAGCGACTCAGGTAGTTCCCCTTGTAGAGCAGGCCTGCCGTCACATGGTGGAACGGCATCTTCTCCCTGAGAGATGAAAGAAACAGATGGAAACATTTAGACGGCGGTGAAGGAAGGAAGAGGGGGAAATGAAGAGGAGATTTCCCTCTTGGGGTTGTTTTGGAAGATTAATTCTGAACTAAATGACTAAATAAAAGCACACTACACGTTACACATGTTTCTAAATAACGTTCATCAGCAGGACAGCTACATGTGTGATATTTCATGATCGTCATAGATTTATTGTACATGAAACCTGTCAACAAGCATTCAAATTAGCCACTTATCAAAAATGCAGAAATAAAAATTAACCTGTGAGGCACATTAACTCCCTTTTGGTCCAAACTTAAGAATCAGCTAAGAGGGGAGCTGGTTTACCCATTTGTGATACTGGTGACGCTAAAACAAATTTTCATCCAATGGGCACAACACAAATGAGATCCATAAATGAAGCAGAACTCATTTGCTAAATGGGAAAAATCACACAGTGAGCGAGACTCATATAACCAGAGGTGAACGCAGTGCTGGTGTGTGTGTGTGTGCGTGGCGTGGCATGACGTGCACATGTGTACTGTATGTGCAAATTCGACTGAGGCAATTAATTATTCAATAAAGCAAAGCCCATGGGCACAGGAGGAAAATAAGAGCGTGGAGATTTGGACAACTACTTCCTCCTCTCTAATTGGGTTTCGTCTCGATGATCACTTAGAGGAGATGCTTCTGAGACAGAACGAGCAGTTCAAAGTAAGCTGAAACATCACACCGAGAGCACGGTGCAGAAGACAGCTCTGAAGCATTTTGCTTCTCTCTGTGTTTCTCTTTCACCACTTGAACTCTACTTCATTTCTATTCAGAATCCAGCATAGCTTCACCATGACAATAACTTTAATAGCACATTCTCTCAACATTTAATGACGCATTTAAAAGTTACACATGGTTTTTGTACACTAAAGGACACGTTAGCTGCGCATACAGAGCCATTCTTTGGGTTTTAAGCAGCATCTACAGAGGTAACTCAAGGTTTATGAGCATTATTATCAATAGACAAATGCGGGCTGCTTTTCCAGGTTACAAACCAAATGAATAAATGTGTGCTCTATTCAGGTGAATCAGTCCTATTACACAGCTTGGACATGTTTCTCTTACCACTCATAAACTACACACCGACGGGTCATTCATCATTGTGGTACGGCCTTTAAATAAAGAACTGTTAACGAAACAAAGGGTTTATATGTTGGTTTAATGATGAATGTTATTAATCATACAGGAAGTGAACGTTTGACTGGTACTGTGATGTTTGAAAAAAAGTGATGAACAAAAAAGTAAGACATACATATATAACACAATTAGACACCTTAAATTGACTGTTTGTCCATTTGGAGAGCACACAGACCACAATGACACAGTTACTGTATACCTGCCAGTGGAAAAGGCTTACTATGAAATGAGAATCTCATGACTCTTTATTTCATGAGCAGGAGGCTCAATAATAAAAGTGAACCAGGGTACACAATTACCACAAAAAAAAGCCAGCCGCTCAACAGATTACCATAGTGTTTTTAGCTGGTGCAAATCTACCAGCACTGTGCATATTTCATGAGCATATTTTATGGTGCCTGGTGCCATTTCTGTGCTCTGAGGGAATAAAGGAATATTTACATATCAAATATATACAGTGCGGGTCAAAAGTCATTCAAGGACACACTTTCTCATTTAAGTGAATGGGAAGGTCTGTCCATGACTGACTTTTGAGAATATTTATATTTACATTACTATCATACAAGTCAGTTCAGTTATAGATAATGGTAATTCATTTATAGTTAATTAATCATGGGTTTCCCACTTCATAGTAAGTCACTGAGATGAATTAAAGAGCAAGATGGCAACTGAATATTGTTCTTAAAGGTGTATTACTGATATAACAAAGCACTAACAAATGATTCATTGACCATTGATAAAATAAAGTTGGACCTAAAAACAAATTAATTTCCGTTTGAAATGACCTGACTTGAAACAAGTGAAAGGAAATTATCCTTGTAATAACTGACCACATAACCAGCAAATAAAATAAATTAAAAGATAAAAATTTCATTTTAGCACCACTAGCTACGTTTGAAGTAATATCTCCACTATATTTCACTGGCAAACATCCGTTACCCCACAAATTGAAAACTGGTCCCTACATCTTTCTTGTTTGTCAGGTTAATAAGTATGCATATCAAGACGCCCGCCACAACTATGCCTCAAGCTCTTTTTACGACCTGCTTTTCTCACATGTAAGGGTTGGGGTTTTTCAATTTCTAATCCATCAATTATTCAGTCACCTCTTAGCTGTCATTATGAATATTACAGTCATCTCTCTTTTCTGCCTTTTCCATATTATCGTTACGAGTCAAAGCCATGCATTGTCAGCTGTTTAATGCAGGTGCACGCTATTCTGCGTTTACTTTGCTGTGTCCAAAAAGAAATATTGATCAGAATGAGTAACCACGCAGGTACAGAATTTACATATATTTCATTAGAGTACATTTTTCAGGAGGAGACTGAGCATTCAACATTAAATAAATCAATGGCTTGTTTTGAAAACCTGAATGACTGTGAAATGGTTTTAAAAGCAACAGAGCGAAGATTGGAAATTGGAGGAATACATTAAAAAATAATGTTATGCAGCTTAAACTTTTGCCCTTTGGTTTAACAGTGGCAAAAGTGACTATTTGTTTAATCCTACTTAAGTAAGAGTGCATTAATATTGTTAGCTTGATCTAGTGAAAGTATTACAGTAAAAGTACATAAGTATTATGAGTGATGTAGTATACAGTATCACAGTAAAAGTAGTGGTTTGGTCCCTCTGACTGATATATTATTACATATGACATCATTAGATTATTAATAGTGAAGCATCAGTGTTAGAGCAGCATGTTACTGTTGTAGCTGCTGGAAGTGGAGCTAGTTTACACTACTTTATATACAGTTAGGTAGTTTACACTATTTTATATACAGTTAGCTAGTTTAGTCCAGTGGTTCCCAATCTAGTGGTGGGGCCCCTCCACCAGATTAATCTGAGGGGTCGTGAGCTGATTAATGGGAGAGGAAAGAAGAAAGAACAAAGTTTTGATATACAAACTTGTTGCCAGTTTTTAGACTTTTTCTCTAATCTTTGTTTTTTTGTGAAATATTGGATTATTTGAACATTTATTGAAATGAAATCCTGTGAGAAGTTTAGAGGGGAAAATCACTATTTGGTGGAGCTGTTAACAACTCAGACATCTGAAATGTGAGCTGGACTACACACTGCTTTCAAATTTAACAATGTGTTGTATTTTAAAAGCTTGCTATATTATCCATTGTGTCAAATCTTCATCTTAAAAGTAACTAAAACTGTCAAATAAAGGTAGTGGAGTAGAAAGTACAATATTTCCCTCTCAAATGTAGTGGAGTGGAATTATAAAGTAGCATCTAATGGAAACACAAGTAAAGTACAAGAAAGTTTTACTTAAGTATAATACTTGAGTAAATGTACTTAATTACTTTCCACCATTAGTTCTTTAGTCACACTTTTTTACATGTCTAAGATAAATACTGCAAAAAAAGTTCTCTTTTTTAATCTGATTGCTGTAGTTACTTTTACAAAGTCTTTTACAAAGATAATATGCTGAAATAGTAAAACTCCTGATCTTCAACCCTTGAGGAAGACAGCGGAGAACAGAGCTGTTCACATCCTTCAGCATCATTAAACTTGATTAAATTGATCAAGGTCTCAGCTGAACGAGATAATTTGCCCTTCAGGAGCAGAGCCACATACAGTAATCACTTCAATCCGAAAGTGATCACCACAGCTTCAACCAAGACATCTTCCTGCCCCCTCCCACCCCCCCTCCCTCATCAAATCACTATTCGCTGCATATGGTGATATACAGGTTGAAAAGAATAAGGCGAGGAGTCTGGGATTTAATACTCTGATTGACTGGCTGATAAAAATAAGCCATAGAAATGACTTAGAGATATGATCACTGCATGGCACCTCAGTATTTTACTAAGCTGCTCTGCCAAATTCTGCATCCTCAACTCTTTGAAGACAAATAAACACTTTTTTCTCTCATTACTAAACCGCAACTATGGATATTCAGTGACCATTTATGTATCAATTACTTATTTGCTTGATTGCTTAATCTATGAACAGTCATAAAAAGGTGAAAAATACAAAATAAAATTAGCAGAGCACAAGGTGTCTTCAGTGGAGCTGCATGTAGACTAACACTAAAAGCAGATGATCAAACCTGCCCTACTTTTATGGGACAGTAACTCAAATTTTACATCACGATGAGGCCATTAGCTGATGCTGTTATCTGAAGTGACTTTCAGTGGGCGAGGGAGCCGGGAGTCGGGAGACGATGTCTGGCTCAAGGACACGTTGAACTGACAAGACGAGCGCGTGTGTGTTGAAGTGTGCACTAGCTGTG
Organism: Scomber japonicus; assembly: GCF_027409825.1. Classification (NCBI taxonomy): domain Eukaryota; kingdom Metazoa; phylum Chordata; class Actinopteri; order Scombriformes; family Scombridae; genus Scomber; species Scomber japonicus. Next base: position 18,213,441 of record NC_070583.1, read on the forward strand.
ATTGGACCTGTGGCATTTAATCACAGGAACAACCTGTCACTCTGCTGTTTCTTGTGCAACAAATTTAGGCCGCGACGTCTTTCCACACAATGATCAAACCATCACAAGAAGTCGACTCATAAGAGCTGAGTGACTTGAAATGACAGCTGCAGATAGAGGTCACACTTTTGTAACTCAATTTTAACAATAGCCTTCCCACAGTACACCTGGCACATAGAAAGTAATCAGTTGATTACATGGTTTTGAAACTTCCCATTTTCCGAGTTAAAAAAAAAACAAAAAAACACACCAGTATCTACCAAACTGGATTACAGTGAAGTATCTATCCCTCTTTACCCTTGATTCCTGTCTAACCATAGTGTTCTATTTAATAAAGGCAAACATGACAAGAATGTTATATTAAAAATATATATTTTTTTATATTAAAAAAAAATGTTTTAAATGGTTATACTCATTCAGCCACAATGAAATTCCTCTAAAGGTCTGAGGCCTGACACATAGACTAACTATTATAGCATCATAATAGCCTTTTCAAGACATCCAATGTTGTTAAGGCTGGGTCACGGCAGAACTGAACCCAATTACAGCAGAGACGTACAGTAAATAAAACCACCCCCACCCCCCCCCCCCCCCTCCCTAAAGTTGGGTGCATGCCTTAAAGGGAAAACACTTGTTCTTGTTCTGACACTTCAAGGATAAGACAAAAATGACATGACTAATCAATACATTTTGACCCTGGAGGGAGAAGCAGTACGCTTTAATTACGCTCTTGCCATTCTAATGACGCGTGTCCTCAAAGAACCGATGGGAAGGCGAAAATGAACCCAGCAACTAGATATCATAGATTAGTGTCCCATCTTGAACATACAAACACGGAGGTATGGTTAAGAGGTCAGGATCATTAATGGGCTGGATGAAGAAGACAGACATGACACTTTTAATAAATCAATCTGTCATTTAGTCTCTTGTTTTGTACTAAAATGTCAAAAAAAAAAAAAATAGTGAAAAATGTCCGACCAACAGCTGAGAACAAAAAGATATTTAATTTATGATATAAAAACAGAAAAGCAGCACATTCTCACATTTGTGAAGCAGCTGTTTGTAGGCTTTGCTTGATAAAAGACTTAAATGACTACTGTACCAAATATGACTCTGTTAATTAAATGATTCATTATTCATTTTAGCACTAATGATTGTGAGTTGTAATAATATACTGCATCAGTATATTACTACACTTGATATTTTCCAATTAGGTAAATAGTCTGTTCCAAGATATTATTTTAAGGAGATAATATCTTGCCCTTTTGAAATATTGAGCAGTAATTAGATGATTTTTGTCCAAAGCAGATATTATGTAGCCTGACAGTAAACAAGCTATTTCTACACCCGGATCTCCTCCAGTGTATTGAAGCTGAAATGTAATTATATGGCAGTCAGTACCTAAAGTGCTAACCTCCTCCTCCCTCATTTTTTCTATAAGAAAATTACTAATCAACTCATCACCATGCCAGAGTATCAAAGCAGCCCTCATTTCTGAGTCTTGACTCTTGAAGAGAGTAGAAATGCAACCTGATGAAAAAAGCGCAGCTTTATTCAAAGCTTTCTGCATGACAAGGAGGCCAGATGGCAATTTCTCACATCAGACCTTGCAGCAAAACAGTCAGTAGCAAGTGAGAGGGACACAAGCAGAACACTGTGTACCAGTAGCAGACCCTTTGGCCACCAAATCAATTCCTTAAAGACAGCCATGATACACTGACATCTCCATAAGTGTGTGGAAAAAGGTATGTTAGGAAAATACACCAATCCTGTATGTATCAGACTATCAGGCAGGCTGTAATTCCTCTTTCAGGGTACAAAGAAGATGTTATTTTCATACCACTGACAAACTGGCAATCATAAACAAAAAACACTTAACTGTAATACCAAAAGAAAGGTGGGCTTTGCTTTAAAAAAGGGCTCATCCACAATTAATCACTGCATTGCGCTCTGTCGGTTCATATCTTCTCACATATTGCTTTTTCTTATTGATTACATCCCAATCACAGTGATGGGATGGCAAAATAAAAACACCTACCGTGACATCACAGACTGAGGTGTGGCCACAACAGGCAAATACTGCCAGTTTACACCCGTAGAGAGCAAGCAAGCAAGCAGCAGGTTCTCAGTGTGGCTTCACTAGTTTTCCATCACTGCTACACATACAAAAACAACCAACTCCTAATTAAAAGGAATGGCCTGTTCAGGAAATGACAGCACTGTTAAAAACTGAGCCATAAACTTTACATCAAGTCAGAAATTAGGTATTCTGGTCATGCCCCACTTTTTTTCTTTTTAAAAAAAAATGGATATTCTCAGAGGCATTTGCATATAGCAATGTAGCATGGTGCCATGTGATGACTGTCCACTCATATGGATTTGTGTAAATGTTGTCATTGACAACTCTGTACACTGCTGCAGAAAACAGACAAAGGCTAAAAAACTCCATCTAGCAATGATAATGACTCACATCCATCAAATATAAATTGCTTTTAATCAGCCAACCATATTGAGTCCCGAGGTGTGAAAAATGAAACCAAGTAAACACTAACAACAATACAAATGTGTGTGCCAAAATCTTTCCTTGCAATGTATATAACAAGATGAAAAATATTACTATGGATCAAGGAGACGAGCTCGACTATTTTTATGAGCAATTTATAGTTAAATTACTTAACAGTACTTATAGACTGTCTGTGTAGTGGAGGCACCACAGGGGAAAAAAAGGAGTCAAACGATCTCGAAACTGAGAAAAAGAGACGGGAGTGTCCCACAGAAGTGCCAGCTCTCTGCACACGTAACCAGCCTCTTCCTGCAGCAACAGACTCTTTCTCTGTTTCTCCCATTCTGATTCTTACCCATACTGGTGGCTGTGATTGTATTCGGCAGGATACTGCAGCACAACAGGCTCCCTCACCGGGCTCTCCATCACGTTCTCCGCCTCGTCCCTGAGGTACGGGTTGCCCGGCAAGTCTCCGTTTACCTCTGAGGGTGTCCCCGGCGGCAGCAGGCCGGTGGGCTGCACCGCCTGAGGATCGGGCTCAGTGACCTCCTCCTCCATCAGACTCTTAGATGCAGCCGTGCCTCCAGCAGTAGCAGCAGCAGCAGACTGCCTGTCCCCAAACCACTGAGCCCGGCTGCCTCCACAGTTTTAAGCTTGTCCCAGAGCAGCAGCATCGGTTCCCAGAAACCGGTTGTTAATATTTGAGCAGTGAGCAGGTACGATGTCTCCTCTCACTCCCTCCCCCTCTCTCAGACTCCCTCTCTCTCTTTCTTTCTCTCTCTCTCACTCACTCTCCAGTGCAAACATTCCTCCACATGGGGAGACGGAGATGAGGGGCTCATTAGTGAGTCCCAATGACAGACTCAGCCCTGCCTGCCTGTGGCTGTGCTCGCAAAATATACAGAGAGAGACTAGAGGCGGGAGAGAGACAAAGGCAAAGAAAAGGAAAGAGAGACACTCTGAGGCAGACAGAGAATAAGAGCGACAGACTGTAGACAGATGAAGACGGAAGGAGAGACCAACAAGAGCTGACATGAAAGAAACATTGGGAGAATGTCGGAACCAAGTATGGCAGATAAGGTGAAAGAACAGAGAGACTTCTCGTGTGTGTGTGTGTGTGTGTGTGTGTGTGTGCAATAAGAAGACGCGCGCACACATACACACCCTTAACATCCCAGTGGATGATGCTTACAGTGTGCTCTGCAGGTCAACACGTGGATGCTGTGAGGTCACATTACACAGCAACACATATCCTGGAGAGCGCGCCGTGCGTAAAAGCATGCGCCACCGTGTGGAGCAAGAGCGCGCTTTGAACGCTGCGCAACGAGAGGACGGTGGTGGGCAGGGGGAACGGCAGGCATCCCAGCAGGGGGTCCACAGCGAGGTCTCTGCTAAGCACCATCACATTTCCAGTACATCACATCGAACCCCCCCAACCCCAAACACACACAAAAACACTTCCTGTGAGCTGCCGGCAGTATGTCAGAAATGACATTCATGCAACAGCTATCATCATCACCAACATGCTTCAGTGTCTGTACTAGTCCAACTAGGAGACATTCTGCTCAGTTCATACGTTTCTGTGAAGTTAGTCTAAAATAAATACAGCATACCAGCTAATGTGCATCTTTAAAATCTTTGATTTTTTTTATTATCTCAACAAGATTGATCATTTATTCACTGATATTACTAACTTTAAAGAAACCTCTTTAGGCTGCACAAAAAGATAACGTATTGATTTAAATATACAATGTAATTCACACCAGCCTATTTGTGTTTGTATAGGCTGCACTAATATCAGCCTATTTCCAATTCAAACAACAGGTGGGCCTTTGAGGAACACTTCTGTGATTTAACGCAGACAGAAGAGAAACATCAATGGGCTGTAAAACAAAGCTCCAGCCTAATTATTTTTCCACTGGAGGACAATTATTCTCTGATTTATCCAACTTACCTTATAGGGTGTTACGTGCCTGAAGCCTATCAATCAAATCCGTTAATCGATGTCCGCAATAGGATCCAGTTTAGAAAGTTGAAATGCACTACTCAATCAGCCTCGTTGGTCGATCCGGATTGTTTGTGGTGTTATTAATTATTCCTTTATTTGGGGAATGCAGCGCAGTAATTTATTCCCATCGTTAAGGAAATAGGTCTCACCGGTTGGTTTGTGTGTGTGTGTGTGTGTGTGTGTGTTTATATTTTCCCCCTAATATAAAGTCCAGCACTGATCAGTCAATCCAAATAGCACTGTTTCGTCAAACTCTCAATTTTTTTTAAATGATCTTATTTCTCATTCCGCTCCGTATCCCGTTATTCACAGGCGGTGAAGTCTGGTCATGAAAAATGCTTTCATTGCCCAAGTCTGTTGACTCCAAAGTAAAGATTCACTGACTGAAGATCCACACTCACAGGTGCTGAGCGGCAGTGAGATTGATGAGAGAGGCGCGGTGGCCAAAGGAGACGCTCCAACCCAAATCAATACGCCATCGAGCAGCAGAACAGCGATTGGTTGCTTTAACTTCTGTTTGCCTTAATGGGTTAATTGTGTCATTTTCAACCAAGAGAAACTAATAAACATCCTCCAGCGTCCGAAAATGTTCAACTGTGGCACATTTCCCTTCCAGCTTTTCCTGAGCTCGAAATGAAAGAAAAGGAAGGGGAAAAAATGAAGCTGTGGCAATTGTTTTATATTCAAATGTGCTTTATTGGTATGAATGAAATGTCACAAAAACAATACTGTCCAAGCTTCAAGAATCAATTAAACATAAATTGCATTAACGCAACATTAAGATTTGTTTAAATTAACTACAGTATATACAGTCTATCCAATGCATGTATTTGCGTGTGTGCAGTTTTAACTTAAGCCACTTTCTGGGACACAAACCAAACTTAACACCAGTTGATTGGAGACAGTTTAACTGTGGAGACAGCAGACAACAGTCGTGTCGTTTATTGGTAAAAAGCTGATTTGGGGTCATTAGTTAATGTTAGGGGTAGGTTAGGAGTGGTTGTAGTTAGGGTTAGAGTAAGTCTCCAGGACATGAATGTAAGTCTATGTAAATACCCCACAAGTGACATAAGGAAGATTTTATGTTTGTATGTGTGTGTGTAGGTCATTCACAGTTCCTCAGGTTGTTGCATGTTGATATATTGGGCAGCAGGACATGCCCTGTCTCCTCCTTTCAAATGTTTCTTATTTCACTGAATGTTTTGCAAAATAATAAAAAATAATAATGCCTTCATTCACAACCACAAAAACACAGCACTTATTAAAAAACAAAAAATGATATATTTTAATATTTGATGTCAAAATAATTTCAGAGGGTTTTCTTTAATTTATTTGACTTTCATTTTTACTCTCACTCTTATAACCCAGTTTCCTGTATTGTCATAATTTCATGATGAAACCCACAGGTAAAAAATGGCACCAATTGACATTTTCCAGCAACTTGTTGATTTCCAAGCACCTATTTTCAGCATGGCATAAGTTTTCATGATAATGTAAAATGAGATTTATTTTTGTGAAGAATTGGTTTGAAGGATATATAATATATGATTTTGGTTATATTTGGTTGGATGTTTTAAATGATTTGAATAATAGTTCATGATTTGATAAATATATTCTTTATATTGTCATTTAAATTGGGAACTACCAAGTACAGTTTTTTTCCATAGTGTTTACTACTTTACATAGTGTTTAAGTGCCATCACAGTGCCACTTGTCTTTTCATGAGCAGAGATTAAAAGTACTCAAGCTGCTCTGAAGAAGCTGTCCCCACGCTGTTTCTTACCCACAACCGGACAGACGCTAACCTACACCAAGTGTTACAATAACTGAAAATGATGAGTAACTTGTGAAAAAGCAATATCTTACCATATCTTTTTTATATTAGAGGGTGTTTGCTTCATTTTTAGGTGATTTTAAGGTGAACTTTAATGTATTCCAGCAAATAATGGTCTTATTCCCAGAGCCCACGATGACCCAGTTCAGTCTGTTAAACTCAGTGATGGCTACAAATGCCAGAAACAAGACTGATGAGTCAGAACAACCTCCGGCATTGTGATGAATGACTGAATAAATCAGAGAGGTTTCCTCTGACAGTCTGCAGGTAAATGATTCTCTTAGGATGAAAAGGACCCCGTTTTGAAACTGTTGGAATTGAATGATGTTCAAAATAAAGCTGAGTCAAGACGGGAACTCTGTCCATGGTGCTAAACAAACAATACCGAAATCTCCAACTGGAAGAAAGAAAACTGCTCCTTGAAGTCGAAGTCTTAAAGCTTTAAGAAGATGAATTAAAGTCAGAGAAGCAGTTAATGGAAGAGTAAGTATGTTGTGGACTTCTAACCGATTGAAGTTCCTGTAATTGAGGCAAGTTTTAACATGAATTTACTGAGACTACAGTTCTTTTTGTCATATCATTTACATAGTTCCATCTGCTAGTGCTTAACTGCTCATTGTTATTGGGGTTTTAATTGAGTAATCCTTTATTCATTTATTAGAATCATTAATAAAATTCATATTATATATCTATACTGCATATGTTCATTGTACTGTGAGAAAGTCTTCTTATAACACCTTATATTGTTTTTTTATTCATGAAAAGGTCTGACTTGCATTAGACTATTTTATAAGCAAAATTAAGGTTGGCCTAACGCTACAGAGCAGTCTAAAATATCTTTGTGAATCTGGCCTCTTGCTCTTGCAAAATGAAAAGTTATTCTAGTACTTTTTAGAGGACATTAAAAAGTAATAATAAATATGTGTTGTGAGTTTTTCACACCAAAGAAAAATGTGTTATCAATCACTCAGCCAAATTTGACTGATTAAAAAAGAAAAGCCAAGTTGATAAAATTAGGTTTCAAAATCATGGGAAAAACAAGCAGTAATTTTGAGCTCTGAAACACAGTGGGCATGACTGCTGAAGGGGCTGAAACCACGTCGCCAACTGAACAGTCTGACCCTCTGAACTTAATAACGCCCATGCCAAGATCCATTAAAAACATACAATCTAAAACAGGCCTTGTTTGTAGGGGTACGATAAGCAAATTCAAACACAAGATGATGATAAATGCTTTGTATATGTGGCATTGCTAATAAAATATGCACACAAAAAGTTCTTTCTTATTAAAAAGATGCAGTTGATGCATTTTTGATGTGGATCCCTACATTTTAATCAAAATTATTCAACCTCCACTGTAAATTAGGTTTATTGGCAAAATGTACAAACTAGCTGCTGTTTCCAATAAACAAATCAAACAAGAACAATTTAAATAGCTCAACACAACTAATATTACAAGTGGTTTCTCCAAATCCAACACAAAATGCCACTCTTAATGACTACTGCAGTCTCAAAATCTTTAGTACTTAGAGCACACTTTTGCTGTTATGACGTGCTGCAAATGTGATGCATAGCCACACATCAGCCTTTGGCAGCGTTCCTGAGGGATCTTGGCCCCTTCCTCATGGGCAAAGGCCTTCAGTTCACTAATATTCTTGGGTTTGCGTGCTGCAACTGCCTTTTTCAAATCCCACTGAAGATTTTCAATGGGGTTCAAGTCAGGCGACTGTGATGGCTACTCGACTATCTTACAGGACTTCTTCTGAAACCAAGCATTGGTGGACTTTGAGGTACTGTATCATTGTCCTGTTGGAAGGTCCAATGACATCCAAGCTTCAGCTTCCTCACAGATGGCATGACATTGTCTCCCAGGATTTCCTGATACTTGATTGAATCCATCTTGCCCTCCACACGCTGCAGGTTCCCAGTCCCAGAGGAAGCAAAGCAGCCCCAGAGCATCACTGAGCCACCACCATGCTTCACTGTAGGCAGGGTGTTCCGTTCAGCATATGTTTCATTCTTCCTCCTTCACACATATCACTGCTGTAGGTCTTTTGCTGTCAGTAAAGGGTTTTTGACCACTTGCCTCCTCAGGAATCGATAGCTTCCTTTTTCTGCCACATACAGGTGGTGTAGCCACTGTTCCTTTAACTTTAAATTTGCGAACTATCCTTCCAACTGTATCTCCAGGAACATTCAGTGCCTTTGCCTTTCTCTGAATGTTTTGGACAATTCTCTTGACTTAGCGATACTTCTAACATGTAATGAAACGTCACCGTCAACAGTCCAGGTATTTGAGGGGTCCTATCTCAAGCACACCTGATGCAACTAATGAAGCCCTTGATATGTTGCATCATCAGGTGTACTTTAAACCACACCTGATTTGTAAATGTGTGCTCTTATGAGGAATTCTATTCAGGGGGTTGAATATTTTTGAGACTGCAGTAGTCATTGAAAGTAGGATTTAGTGTTGAATTTGGATAAAATCCTTGTAATATTAGTTTTATTTAACTATTTAAACTGTTCTTGTGTAATTTGTTTATTGTAAACACCTGACAATTTTTTAATGTTGCCAATGAACCTAAAATGCAATGGTGGTTGAATATATTTGATTGCAACTGTACCTACTGATTGGTATATTTGGAAGTTTGAACACCTGGTGATCTTACAGGAGACAGAAAGCTGAAAGAAGTTGGAAGAGGAAGCTGCTGTTGCTTTGCTCACCCTCCTGACACTTTCATGCCAACATGAATAAAAAGCTAAAGAAATGACTAAACAGGTAATTCACTCAATTTCCCTTACTTCATATTTACTGGGCATGTGCCTGAATTTTGCACTTTGTAGAATGATGATCTACAAAAAGAAAAGATTCCTGTACTAATTAATGCAAGGTTTTTACATTTGCAAATCTAAACACATAAGCTGGTCACTTAAAGGAAAAGTTGTCTTCTTCACACAAAACAATGTACCAAATGTGTCTTTGTTGTTAGAGTAACCATAATGCATTTATTTGGTGTATTGGGGGTGTGTTTGTAGGTTAAAAGACAAAACCTTTAGATGTTTACATTACAACTAGGAGAAACTTAGTTGAAAAGTTGGTTAAAAGGTTTTACGTACATTTTAAAGCATTTCTGAACAGACTATATTTTAATGTGCAGTTTATTGAACTGAAATGCTATTTGAACAACAGTTATATGCAGCTTAGATGTCTAATAATGTACTTTCCAACTAACTAAGCCACCATTTGACCTACAAATCATTAAATCAATGCAACATTATCAATGTGAATATAAAGCAGAAAAAGATTTGCTATTAAATGCTTGTTACAGTAGAAGCCTGAGGTTGATTTCCTCTGAAAGCTACATGGCTGATGGTTGAGCATGTTCTACTACACTCTCTTTTTTATTCTTATTCCTGTCAGTGTAATCAAATGGATGCCTATGTCTAACAATGTATTACAAGAGTAACAGTAGTGATCTAGATTCAGGGTAATGTGCCCAGAAGGGAATGCCAGAGGACAAAAAAAGGCCCTGCCAAAAATGCCACTCACTTTTTTTTACTGTCATGGTCACAACAATTATTTTTCACATTTTGAGGCATTTAGAGGGTTTTAGAAGGTTCTCACCCAGTGTGACTTAGCATGAGTCAGCAGGTAGGAGTCAGACGTCTCAGTACTCTCTACAGCATAAATGCATACCTGCTTAGTTATTGTATAGTCTCAGTAATGCTGGATATGAGGTCCAATAAACACCAGATATCCAGATATATGTGGTGTTTATTGGACACAACGCTACTTCAGAGCAAAACAGTAGTTATTTTCACCCAAATGATCTCTTCAGGTCAGTGAATATTTTGTTTTATGAAAGACCTGAACAAAATGGAAGTGGATTGATACAAAAAGGCCTGTGCACAGAATATAAAGGAGTGAAGCAGTTCCTCCACCAAAAAGCCTTCCAGGTATGAAGCAAGAAATAGACGAGAGAGGAATAAATACCCAATATGCATGTTGTTTTTGAAGCTGGTGGACTTCTAATACCATTTTATCTGAGTGTTTATTGACCAGGGACAAATTGTAATTTTTTTTACAAAAGGTAAGACTGAATGCTCCTGAAAATGTCAAATGGTGTAACCACAAAAGAATGATGTGTTGTTGATATATATGAAGTGGAGAGTAAAGCTGACTCGATGCATCTCCATCTTTTGTCTCCTCACTTATCACACTCCACATTGGTGACCCCGAAACAAGTTGGATACTGCTGAGTTATACAACAGTCGTAGTGAGAGGTCTATTATTTTCATGTCTTTTAGTTGACACATACATCAATGTTCTAGAATACTGTTTCTGTAACATTAGTAAAGTCACAAAAGACTTTGTAACATGGTAGAGAGGCAAAGTAATCGGAATGTTTATTTCCTGGTTAGTCGACATGGGGTCACGCCTACGAAACATCTGCCTCTATCACCAGTTAATTCAGCCACCAGTTAATATGACACACCGGCCAATGTCAGTGCTATCTACGCTGCGACCATAAAGTTACTGGACTTTCGGCAGCACAAAAAACATCATTGACCCTTATACAACATTTATATTTTTTTGCGGTGGGCATAAAGTAGAAAAATAAAGCAACCTGATTGTTGGTTCCAATCCTCAATTTACTTCCAGATTGATTTGATTGTGTGGTCAGAGAAACGGCAAATTGTAATATGTGATTGATGCATTTATCCAAAGACTTTTATGCTATCATAGCTGTGTAAATGTTATACATACAGTAATTTTATTGGGAACAACCTATTACTTTGTTTTCTAGTTTCTGTGCAACAGATCAGTGCAGTTTTAATGCACTAACATTACTAACAGTGTATTCTGTACTGAGCCCAAAGGACAGGAGCAGTGCTGGTCCTGTGGTTGTTGATCATCAGTATTGTAAATAACTCACAGCTAAATCAGGATTAAGTACAATGCTGATGACTACTGCATAACTAAGTTTCCCCACAAGAGTTTTATAAAAATCTACATCTACAAGTATGTACTGTAGAGAAACTTTGCCATAAGTGAACAAGTGAACTTCATAGATCATTACTGAAGTGATTCAGAAAGAAAAAAATAGTATTTAAATACACTACAGCCATAGCAGTTTTTATCAGGTTTTACTTTATTATGTGGCTCCTGCAGGGAACATTTTGAGCTTTTCTGACCTTTTTCTTTCTTTCTTTTTTTCTTACAGACTTCTATACACACACAGTACAGTACACACCATGTATCACATATCCAATCTGTGCTCCGTTCGTACACCAGATCAGCCTTGGAAAGCTCATCACCATGAGGTGTGTGAGTGTGATTTGTGTGTGTGTCTATGAGTGTGTGTGTGTGTGTGTGTGTTGTGTGCCTGTTGTGTGATTGAATGAGTCACAGAAGGAATGAGTCTCTTCCTTCTGTAGCTTCATCTGACTTTTTCAAAAGCAAATCTGATGAGTCAATAAGTCTGGATGTTCTGGATTTGCTGAAATAAAATTAAAAAGTCTTCACTGATGCTGCCTGACAGCTGCTGAGGATCACAAAGGTTTAGGAGGCTTTGTATTTGCAGGGGACAACTACAGGGATTTTCTTGTAAAATCTGAACAAATACCAGTGTGATACATATGCAAACAGTACACATCAAATGATAATTGTCATCGCTGAAAATGTGGCTGCCATATACAATGGAATATTACTCTCTGAAATAAAATGCTTTAAAGGCAAAGTCAAACAGTTGCTTATTATCTTTTTGCTTTCTTTTTATTTCTTTGTTTTCACAAGACTTTTCTTTCAGATATCAATTAAAAAATCCTGCAAGTTTGCTTATTTGCCTTAATTAGCAAAGCCAGGTCTGTTAATGCCAGAGTTTACATATAATTATAACGAAAGGGTAACAGAGAGAAAGAAAATAAAAGAAATGCAACATATCTACAAACCAAAGTTTAAGAGTTTAAATAGACCAGGCAAGTTCACATTTTGATCATTGAACATTTTTGATGCATTCTAAAATACTAGTGGGACAGATGTGGAAAAATGCAATCAATCTTATCAAAAAAATTCAACCAGTATCTTTCTCTATATTTTCTATACAGAACCAGTTTATTCCCATTCAAAATCAAGGAGACTAAAGCCTTTCCCAACATGCATTGGGAGAAAGGCAGGGAACACCAAGGACAAGTCTCTGGTCCATAGCACACACAGACAGTCCAGTGTCAACTTCCTCCACAGCCCAAAGACAAGCTTGGTTAATCAGTGACTTTAAATTGCCTGTTTTGTGAAGTCATTTGGACATTTTTCCAGCAATAAGGCAAAACAAAAAAAACAAGTAAATATAAATAACTGTATAAATAATCCTTTTAACATGGGCAGACTGACTTCTTTTATTTATTAATTTTTTGTTAAGACTGAATTTAAATTAGTCTTGACTGAGGAGCACAGCGCAGTCATTTGATGTCCTGCAGCTGTTTACCTTGTTCCTGATAGAAGGAGCTGGGACCAAACCCCCCCCCCCCCCTAAAAAAACAGCCAGCTGTCAGAGGCCTGACAGCTGCCAAAAACTACAGGTCTGATTGGCAAGGGAGCTACCTGAATGGAAAATGAAAAATGTGCCCTATTTCCTTTCAGCCCAGGTGACAGACAGGGCCTGATACCGAGGCCAGCATGTGGCAGCCACTCTGCTTTAATACAGACAGGTACTTTAGAATGTTTTTAAATAGCTTTCTATAATTAGAGGAATAATTATATAATTTAATACATAAAAGGCATTCAACATGATAAATTTAGCTTCTTGAACACCAAAACTCCAGTTAGTAGTTAGGAGCTTACAGGTCGGAGCAGCCTGTCAGTAAACATGTCAATTTAATATAATTGCAACAGAATGATCATGAACAGGAATTATTTATAAAAGAACATATGCTTATAAGAGACAGAGAGAGAACAGCAAGTTCTGGACTAGCATTTCACAAATCTCACAAGTCATGTTTAAGTCAGAAAAAACACAAATGTAAACATGTTGATGTTATGATTGCTTTTGGGAATTGTGTCTATTTTCATGATTGATGGGTTATTGTATTGCATTTCTTTTTGGGATACTGTGCAACTTGAATCTGCAGTCTTTTGTAAAATAAACAAAGAAAAACTAAATGCCCACGCATACTTAAAAAAAAAAATCTAGACATTTTTGTCTATACTTTAAATATTGATGATAATATTCAGGAAATGCAGCCCTCACACATCTGTCAAGCTGTCTAGCTGTAAACCACCTTGTACTGTTTCTCAAAGTTAATAAAGAAGTCAGCAGATAAGATCTACTCCACACTTCTGCAGTTTCAGAGAAGAAAAGGCCTACTCAGGCAGTCAAGCATCAGTCTAGCTGCTTCTGCTGACTCAGTCGCCCACAGTGAAAATAAAGTTCTAAATATTGCATTTCCTGGTGCAGTTTTTCTTCTAGTTTAGGTTCAATTTTCCATTGTCACTTATCAAAGACTTTTTCAAAGCTTATCTCCCTTTACTGTGGTGGTATTGCAATATTGTTTTTAACCAGCCAAAAACTGAGAGAAACAGGACAAAGGTGTGATCAAAATTAAACAAATAAGATGAACACATAGAGTCTCCTTGTTTGTAGCATTTCAGGACCAGACATGGACTTACTTAGGGCTTTGTCTTGTTATACATTGGACTTGTACAACTTATTTTATTCTTAACTTCCTTTATTTTTTTTATTATGACTGCCCGCTCCCCACCTACACTTCCTATTGCAGAACCAGCTGGTCAAGGAGGGGGCAGAGTTAAATGATAAATGGACCTCTAGACTTCTGACCATTTAAAGCACTTTAAAATACATGTAGACATTCACCCTTTCACACACACACGTTCATACACTGACAAGAGAGGCTGACATGCAAGGTGCCAACGTGCTCATCAGCTAATGCACATTCACACACACACACACACACACACACACACACACACACACACACACACACACACACACACACACCGTTGGCACAGCCATCAGGAGCAATTTGGGGTTCAGTATCTTGCACAAGGACACTTGGACATCTTTGAAATGTAGACTGGAGGAGCCGGGAACTGAACCACTCTGATAGGAAAAATACTAATATCAATTGTGCATCATTAAAAAAACTAAAAATTCCTCTCATTGACATACACACACACACACACACACACACACACACACACACACACACACACACACACACAAATACATAAACAACTGTACAATATATGATGCTTCCATGTAGCTTTGGTGTACACTCAAAACCAGTTATTTCTCAGAAGGGCTGTGTTTTTTATTCAGTATGATGACCTTCATGCATCTTATTCACTTGACCTTCTTATGTCAATTGAAGTAGTGTTTTTCTATATTGCCTGTATAGCCTGTTCAACATGTTGAGAGAGCTCATAATATCTGCAGCAGAAAATGTCAGTGACTACATCTTTACGCCACGAGAATCATGATGCAAGTCGAAATATTTCAGAGGATATTTGGATGATGTCTTAGCTTTGCCTGCGGTCACCAACAAGAGCCTTTACTGTACTGGCATTTCCTTTACTTTCATCACACCTGGCGAATTGCACCCATAATCATATAAAGCAGCCGCTACTATATTTGGTCAGTCATATCTCTGCAGAGCCTGCCGCACACACACACAAACACACAGACATACACACACGTAGCTACATACCAAATGTGAGGGCATCTGTGCTCTGTGACTGGTCATGTGTGACGCTGTGCTCATGTGCAGCGACAAGAGATTACAGCATTAGAGACTGACTGCTATTTGCTCACCCAATATACAATAATCACTTTATTTATTTTTTTGCAACAAAATCCTTTTAACTACCCCATTTATTTTAATATACAATAAATGATAGACTGTCAAATTACATATTGTTGCCCCAAAGTAAAACAAACCACTAAATCTTCCACAACAATGAAAAGAGGATATATTCCTTATTGATCCTGAAGGAAATTACAGGGTCATTACAGCAGCAACGAAGAAAAGAAGCAGGTGAATTTTCAGCAAAGCACGCTGAAGATTAAAGACATGTCAGCATCATTATTACTAACATGCTGCTCCCTGATTAAAATAAATGTCCTCAAGCTGCCTAATGACTGTTTGCAGATTAACAAATGTTTTCCCTTCCCAGATATACAAACTTGCATTATGGCAGTCAGAGAGTATTTACATATAATACACACACACATATTTATCACTGGCTCTCTGTATTATGAAGTAGTGATAATTGTATAGAAATTCTCATATTTTATATGCAAAATATAAACAACACCTATAGTGATGAAATTAATCAAAATAAATTATATCTTCCCTAAAATATCAGGCTTTGGTCTGACCCACAGGACGGATTAAGGCCATGCAGTATTAAATAAACATCCTTTAGGGTAACTGTCACTCTTTATGGTGAAGCAAATACAGAGCTCAGCATGTTTTAAACAAGTTCAGGAAAAGGTTAGAGAGAGAGAGTACAGATAATTCCCATGTGTAGCCTTCTCTCATTAGCTTTCCATCCATAGCATAATTTGCATGAACATGTATACCGCATGAACAGTGCTTTTAATGCAATGACGCAAAAAGCATGTCGCAACATTACACTACTAAGATGACGCACATTATTACCCATGTGGCATCAACAGTTACATCAAAGTTTCAGTGAATTAGGCTAAGTTCGCTAGTCAGTTGTGACAGGCAGTCCATCCTTATTTTGTTATTCTATGACATTGGTAGGAGTCAGACGTCTGGAGTGAATCAGCTCTAAGGACAAGCTTTTTACTCAAGAGGAGCTGAATGATGCGACTGAAAGGACCTCTCATCTGCTTAGCCCAGAGGAGAGGTCATTTCCCAGCCACATCATCCAACTCCTCCTAAGTAAAAAGCTTGTCAGTGATGGTTTCATCACTACATGTTACCGCTTGCTTCACGTCTAATCAGATTATATGTTCCCATTGCAGACAAAACCATGTCAGAACCTGAGTGCCTCAACAATTTTAATTTAGTTGTTTCATTTTACTTCCCTGTGACTGACTAGCACCAGGAACAGCTTTGATCACTGGTGTGTGTCTGAAAATGTACAGAACAAACAGTTCCTATTGCAGCAGTCTCCTATCAGTTGCAGCATGGGTACACATAACGCATACTAACTTTTTGACATCATGTTATAGCAGCGATTTATACAAAAGGTTAAGTGCAGAAAACATCACACACCTGTGTATTACACAACCTGTACAACAACACCAAGTGGTATCAACAGCTTTCCATTTTCAGGGTCAATGAAAGAAATCTCTCACTTGGAGATGACTCAGGTGTCACAGGTCTTTATTTCAGACTGTCTGTGTGATGGATAATAATCAGCTCAGTTTGATTCAGCTCACAAACCGACCTGGCTTCTCGCCTGCTAACCTGCCTGTGGTTCATTCATCAATCAAACTCTCTGGGCCGAGCAGCATCCAGCAGACCACAGAATGCAAAGGTTAGAGGAAAATATGCTTCACCTGATACTGCAAGGGTTCTATTTCATGCATGTGCACATACTCATATACACTCTGTGGGACAGTACAATCCTCCTATTTAAGAAGTGAGGAAGAAGAGGAGTTTCATTTGTAATCTCTATCTTGTGGTTTTCTTTAACCTCATGGGGATTTCTTCATCCTCTTCTATCTAGACATCTTATCTTTGTATCCATGTCGCAGTAAATTGAATCTCAATCTAATCTTGTACAAATGTGGTGTCAGACAAAGATTAAAATGTAGTGAACACAATCAAGTTCTGGTGTCACACTACCTACAGATCTCATTTTATACTAGAGACATGTACTGTACATATTCAGCACAACTCATTTTTACACTACAATTCATTATGGAAACTCAATTATAAGCCAGAAACATAATTATATGCACATAATTATATCTCTCATATCTGCAGGGCTATTGGAAACCACAATTAATGTAATGACCATAACAGATAATTTATAGAAAACACTGCTGCTTAAAATAAGTAGAGAAAAACAGAGTTGATTCCAGTTTCTATGCAAATGAGGTTGGTTGGGCATGAATTGTGTGGACATAAACATCAGCTGGTTTTAAATGCAGATTTAATAACTGTGCAACGTTACTGCAATGTTTCAGTTGGTCAACATAATGATTAGAGCAGAGTATGGTTTATATTGGTCCATTTGATTTTTTTTTTAAGAGTATGTTAATACTATCTTAAATGCAAATGCTGTAAAAGTGAAACACACATGTTGTATCCATGTTCTTTTAGCAGATCAAACACAAAATCTTAATTGTCAGTTCCTTGATTGCTGCTTACAGGCTTATTGTTAATACTGCAATGCAAGATTTCCTGTAAATACAGACCAAAGAATCAATGGCAAGCTTACTGTAAGAGACATAAAAACAGGCGAAAGCCCTGTCAATCATTCTTACATGTCCTATGTGTGTGTAATCTGGATGCAGAACACACACTCGCTCATGATGCATAACCATGGCCAGATCTACCATAAGGGCAATCTGGGCAAGTGCCATCAAGAAGAAAGGGGTCCTCAGTGATGGGAGTTAGTTTTGTTGGGCTCCACAAAACTGTGACTCAAGGCTTGAACCATTGTCTTGATGCTGATAGTTATAGTCGCTGTCGGAAACCTACTACTGTATGTCCAAAGCAAAATAGGGCGTTACAAGGTTTGCACATGACAGCAGTGTTATCCAATTGGAATCAAATAAAAGTTGTTTCCAAGAAAATGAAATCTTGTGATTGACTGTTTTATTTGTCAAGTGATAGTTGGATAGCAGGTCACAAAGCACTGTGGGTAAGTTGTATCAACCAGTGTGTGGGAAATATTATTACTAACTAAACCAAAAGATTGGGACATAAATTAATTATAGGAGTGGGGGGGTACATGAGCTTCAGTGCCCAGGGGCCCCTGAGGGAATTAATCCAGCCTTGTGCCTATCCTTCATTTTCTGCCTGAAAATGTGGCAATTCTGAAATATGCAGTTTGTGGTGGGGTTGTACTGGATTGCAAAACTTTTTATTGTTATAAGGTGAACAGAATATTGGATTATAGTGTAATCTTTGTTGTGTGCTTGTTGCAGTAAAAATGATATGATGGTAAAATGTGTGGATGCAGAGTAGATAACCTGATATTTCTTTAAGTCAATGTTCATGATGACAGTTTAGCCACCTGGTAAATTTAGTATTCTGAAAATGCTGTGAAACAGACCATATGACAGCTGAGCCTGAGGGCAAAAAGAATGATCCAGGACACACAGCAGTTAATTAGCACATACAGTATCTTTCCTAATTGCCACGCACCCCGCATGCATTTCAGCTCATTATTGAGACAGATTTTCTATGATTCATCGCATTGTTGTGTGATTTACCACCAGTCAGTTGTCAGGCGAGAATTCATTATGCCATTAGGATGCAAATCCTCCTCAGAAAATAAAGCATCAGTGTGCAAGGCGATGTCTTCTTTAGACGGTCATTTGGTTAATTGAGTCACTTTGTTAAAGATTGGATTAGCATATGAGATAATCAAGGTCATTTCCCACAACACATGCCTCACACAGAGACAGCGCTTGTTGGCAGAAAGCGATGAAGCCACCCAACACTTTTTGGAGCAAATATTAGTTTTGAGCCAGTTGCATTTATGATTAATGTAGTACAACGCCACCAGATGCAGAGTGACAGACGTGAGCGAGCAAAAATAAATGAAGTGAACTTCCACAACAAAGGAGGTCAGCTGTGTTTGTCTGTTGACAGAACATTTGTGTTGCAGGCTCGTAATCACAGCTGAGCTCCACCGATGCTTCAAGTGATGTGAAAAATGAATTGTAGTCCAGGAAATAGAAGCATCAATACAGCTGGAGCAGAAAATGTCAGAGCTCACACACACACACACACTCTCTGCAAGTAAACTCATAAACACTTAAACATTTACCACATTATTGTATGTGAGAATATTATTATGACTGTAGTCGACACATCAGTCAAAAGCTGGAAATTAGATCCTCTAAGTAGCTGTGATTAATCTGATTGGCTGACACACAAGCCCTCCCCAGGAGAAAAAACAGGTGCACCCATCTGAAACCAGCTTTGCTTCACTTCAGGTTTTGCTCTGTCCATCTTTTCTTTTCTTCACCTCACATTCTTACATTTTGTCACCTTATCTTATTCTTTTAATATTTAGTTATTCTTTATATAAGTTTTCTTAAGTTTTTGTAATGTTGTTAGTTAAATTGGACTTTTCCTCCATCTGTCATTAATCTGCGAGAGCTTTTGGGCAGATACACGTCTGTCAACCCTACTACTCATAATCGAGAGGGACAAATTCTGCAGGCAGACAACCACCAGACCAGGCAGTCTGACAGAAGGCCAGTCGACCCGGATCATCCTCACAGCACCCCGCCCGGACCTGCAACGCTCTCTGAGATCTTCCACTTGGTGTGCGTACGTGTGGTTCTGAAGGACGGACAGCTGAGGCCCTCCGACCAGATAAAGTAGGATCCAAAGTATTGCTTAAATCAAGGGTTGATGTCAGATTGAGTAATTCAAATTTTCTTTACAGGTAAAACTCAGTAAAACTTTAGTTTCCACATAATTACATATCCTTAATATAAATTCATCCTTCACTATCATCTTTCATTCATGTCGCTATATCAAGCAATCTGTTGAATTCATATTGTATTGTATCATTACATTTATTTATACATCATTTATTAGTAGTGTGTAGTTAATAAAATCCATACAACTCAATCAATTGTGTATGTCTATTCTTTGAAGTGATACAGGGAATCTATTGAACTGTAGAGCCACGAACTTTAGATATTTGACTGATTCAGAAATGTATTGATTTATTAACCTCTTAACGCACGCTGTTCCGTCTACGGAACGGGACGGATGTTAGGAGGTAGCCACAAGTTCTTCTGGATGTTTTAAACACCAACCCTTAAACATATATATTCATGCCGTACATCGTTGGAAAGCTTAGATTGTCCTGATTCATTCAAGACCACTCACGACTTATATGGTTGCTCACAGCCGTAATAGTATTAGCGATTAGCTCGGCTAGCCCCTGAGCTAAGTAAGAAAAGCTATAATGCCTACATACCTTCAAAGTCTTCCCTTTATCCACAACGATCATCTTATGACTCAGGACTTTCTGTACAGCTCGCCAAGTATCCATTCTTGTGAAATATGAAATCCGTTTCCATAAAACCGGAATATTTTCCTCAATATGTCAACATGTATTTAGTCCAACACGTAATGTAATAACACAAATAACAAACCATATACGGTCCGTTTACGTCATTTCCTGACCTGCGCGTGCATCTCAGACTACACGTGACCAGATGTTTACGACCGTGAGCCTCTTCTGCTTCTGACGACAACACACACAAGCCAATCGGTGTTTAGGATTAGGCAGTACATGTCTCCAAAGCCAATGAGGACATGTGACCGACAACAATGACGACATGGCTTTGATTGACTGCTGTTCTAGCCTATGGAAATATTCGGTGAAATGAAGTTGATAACCTTTTAGCCAATAGTCAGAGGTTTCCAACGGTGTATGACACTAAGCTATTAAGTTTGGCTGTCCATAAACAAACTCCAAGCATAACCGACGTGCGCCCTGTGCGTAAAAGAGTTGAACCATATATCATTACGCACTCTGCATTTTGGTACACGGTTGGTTCTTCTTCGACTTAACATATGACTTATACCAAAATAAACAGATAGATAGATAGATAGATAGATAGATAGATAGATAGATAGATAGATAGATAGATAGATAGATAGATAGATAGGGCCAAACAAAAAAATATGGTTATATGTAATAATAATAATAATAATAATAATAATAATAATAATATTAATATTTAATAATATGGCGTCAGCTTTCATTAGAGACCAAGATTTTGATTGTAGGCAAAGGAGATGTGAAGTTATAGGTGTTTGATTGCGGTTATACAGCTTTGGTAACCAAGTGTCCATTTGGAGTCTCCAAAAAGGACCTGAGGAAAACGCATGGACATACCTGTTGAAAAATAATTCTGAAAAATTCATCTTGGTCTTTTGACTCCAAATTTGGACTGCATGAAGCCAAGACATGTGGCTGTGGCCTCATTGTGTCTATATCCTGCTGAGAGGTCCCTGAATGTCTGTACACATGTCATTGTAAAGGCAAACCTATGGGCGAGTAAACAACCCCATCATTGTAACCTCTGCCACTCTTTGTCAGTAAGTCACAGAATCACACAGACACTTTTACAAGAATCCTGAGAGTGTTTCCTTTCCAATGATACCAGACACATCTCTGAGTCTCAAACTATGTGGGATCTGTGCTGCTCACAACTTGGGCATGTCGTTTAGGCTAACAGCATAAAAAACAGGGGCGTGTGTTAAGTGGTTAATCAAACAACCAATTAAATATTTCCCCTGGTGCCCCTGATTACAAGAGCTTTTTAATATCTTATAATATCCATAATTGCTACATGACTGATGGAAAATGCGATACAAAGGGAATGGGAAAACACTTCAGCAGCAATATAAGCACCAGTAATATAATATAATGTAATGTAATGTGAATCCATCCCTACATACATTTTCTGGCACTTATCTGGGGCTGGGTCATGGTGGCAGTGAGCTAAGCAAAGCAGTCCAGACATTCCTCTCTCCAGGAACACTCTCAAAATAAATTCTTCTAGGGGAATCCTGAGATGTTCTGACACCAGATGAAATAAATCATCTCTCTAGTGTGTTCTGCATGGGGTCTAAAACGGGGTCTCCTACCAGTTGGTCATGCCTGGAAAACCTACAAAGGGAGGCACTGATAAGGGATCTTTATCGGATTCAAACACCTCAACTGAGTCCTTTCAACATGAAGCATACCGGCTGTGTGGTGGCAACTAAGATCTCCTGACCTTATCTTTAAGGATGAGCCCAGCCACTCCATGGAGGAAACTCTTTTTCGACCACTTATATCTGCATTCTGCACTCTTATTCTTTTTGGTCATAAGTCCAAAGTTCATGACCACAGGAACGTAGATCAACTGGTAAAGTGAGAGCTTTGCTTTCAGGCTCACCTCCCTCTTTACCATTTAGGTCTGATGGCCCACCAATCCGCCTGGTATCTTCACACTCTATTTCAGCTCCAATTAGTCTCAATTGGTCGAAGAAAACTCAAACTTCACACAGCCAGTGTTCCAGGTGGTGTTTCATCAGAGGATTTCCCTAACAATGTTACAGGACCATGAATTGCGCAGTATTTGCACCCGCAATCTGCTCCTTATTATGGGCCTACCACCAAAAGATTTTGTGCCAATCTGAAGGTGAGAGGAACTGGCTGTGTGTCACAGCTGGCTGCAGCATGATACAACAGCTGAAACCATAACTGTGTCTGCAAACTGAGAAAAAGGCTGTGCGCATTTAGGCACGCAGTACAACAGTGGTAACTTCATTAACATCTACTGCACATCAACACAGATCAGCTGTTACACATATACTCAGGTTTAGGCAATTTGCGCTGGTCTTTGTCAATTAGATGATTTTTAGCATACATTGGCCAATTTTGCTCCAAATGTATGCCCTGTGTTTTTATTATTGCATACAGTATTTGGTATTGCAGTAATCCTAAAGTAGCAGAAAGTAATCAACTTACATTACTTTAATATTGTGGCACTTGGATTATGTTACTTACCCTCTCAACCCCGCGCCCAGCCTGGAAACACAATCCACATAGGGACCATGTTGGAGGTCACGGTCTGACAAAGACAACAGAAGCAGAAGCGCATCATCTGCAAAGAGCAAATAAGTGAATATGAGGTTCCCAAACCAGACATCCACTTGCTCCTGGCTGTATCTTGAGATTGTATTGATGAAAATCACAAACAGGATCAGTGACAGGGGACAACCTCAGTAGACCCTGACAAACACTGAAAAAACCTTCACTTCCTGCTGAGAATAAGAAAACAGTTCACACTCCAGGTTATATAGAGACTGACACTGTAATGTAATGCAATATAATCAGTTTTCCAGATGCATCATGAGGTTGAAAAATTCAGCTTCCAACTTGGGGATAGAATAAAAAGCAACAACAGACTCCAACATCTACTACATTCATCATGTATTTTTGACAACTTCTATTCTATATGCGATTTTACATTGTGTCCAATATAGTAATGATCAATAAATCTGTGTTTTTGCAGCGTGGCACGACACAGCTGCACGGAGGTGTCATTATGTCTTAACTTGTTTTGGGCTGTTGATGTCATTTTCAACAGTTTCCATTCTGGCAGAAGGGAGTTCAACATTTGACTCCCACTCCCCTTCAAATCTGCTGGTTTGACAGAGTGCCGGCGAGCTCATTCCTGTACGTCTGAATGCATTCACGTTCAGGAAAGGCGAAGCCACACACATTCATACAGGCAACTGAGGGTACAGGCAGTTCATCCAGTTTGTAGGTCATCTTTTTTCAGACTTGTTGAACGACAAATTCACACGGACATCAGACATGAGCAAGCACTGACTCACACAGGTGCAAACACACACCTAAACACACACACAGAAACCATGCATCCACTTTAGCACCCACTGCAGACAAGCTCAATGTGAGAAACTAAAATAAATGTGATGTTGCACTTAAAGGACGCCTGCCTCAGGTCTAATTTGAAGTCCCACTCAGCAAAAACTGTTATTGGCACGTTATGACTTGAATACATTTCTTGATTGCAACAGCTTTATTCTTTCAAAACTGATATAAATCAAAGGTGAATGTAAAATTACAACATAATCAATCAAATTTACATATGATATAATCAAATTGATCTTTTAGTGTACTAAACTGCTTTGCTTATGTTAGAGAAAACTGTAAACATGTGTACAAAAACATCTATAATTGTTATTTTTAAAATAATGGTACACACTAATTTATTCAAACAATAATATTTTGCATGATATGATCCTATATTCACAATATGATCCAATAGAAAGTCAATAAACAATACAAATTTAGCATATATACAGTATGAAATTACATCTCTTGCATTTGCTGGCAGCAATTTCATCTAAAATTTGGCCTACCAGGTCCAGGGGCAGGGTATCTTCCAGGAGGGGTGCTGGATTACAGATGGAGGCAGGCAGGATGATTTGAGGACTACAGGACTGCTTGGAGGCCAGATTGTTTGGACATGAACACGACTCACATACACACAAATGCAGATTCACAGGGATACACAGTTATCAACAGTTGTTGCTGAGGGGAAAAAGGGGGCAAAGATTAATAGCCTGAGCTGCTGGTGCTGCAGAACAGTCTGTGAACACACTCAATCGAGGCAAATAGACTTATTTTTTTCTTCCCCTCCTTCTCCATCTCACAAACATGAAATCACAGATAACATCCTGCAACACATTTAGAGCCATCTGCAAGAGCCATTATCACTCTCACATACTCTTGAGTTTGAGTCTGAGTGTTGAGCAGAAGCTGACGGGCAGCATAACACATGGACTTTTTACACACAAAGTGTTTACATCACAGGCTGCCTCTGAGCTTGTACACGCCACCAGAAGCTTAAAAATGGATGAGAAAGCCTCCAGGACAAAAGTAGGGGGAAAATATCACCATATACAGCCTCTAGTAGCAGTGACCGTGACCTCAGTGGATATCCTGCTATTCTGATGACAAATGGCCAAACTGACCTCTGCTCAGCAAACATATCAGATCAGCAAAGTCTTAATGGATTACCTGTTAAATTAATATGTAGATCTCTATATGTCAAAGAAAATGACATTTTAAACTGCAGTACAAAGCATTTTGGACGTTAACGCTCCATCTGTCACTGCTTTGACACAGCCAGATGTGTGGGTGTGAGTTTTATTGTGCCTCACATATGTTGCAACTAAATGCTTATCAAGAGTGTTTGGGGCTTGGGACCCAGTTCTTTAGG
Organism: Scomber japonicus; assembly: GCF_027409825.1. Taxonomy (NCBI): domain Eukaryota; kingdom Metazoa; phylum Chordata; class Actinopteri; order Scombriformes; family Scombridae; genus Scomber; species Scomber japonicus. Next base: position 18,238,826 of record NC_070583.1, read on the forward strand.
TGTGGGTTTATTTTTTATTGCGGAAAATAAAACAAAAAATATCAATGCATTTACATTATAAAAAATTACAATTTTGGGGACTGCACCCAGAAAAACATTTAGGTGTTGTGTCTATAATCTGTTACACTGTAATGTATGAGACAGTAAAAGAGAATACAGTTGGGCTGAGAACATATAATGCAATGAAACACTGTCAGAACTTTCTTTTATTATCAGTAGTTCAATGGTCTTCTTGTGGGCGAACTTCTTTACCTCAACCAGACTTAAATGAAAAAGTTTAAAAGACATACTGAATGCTAATGAAAGCTATTGTATAAGCATAAATGATTATGTCAGACATTACGCCAGCGCTGCTGCGAAAGGAAAACAGGCTCCACAGCAACATTAGATAAAACGTCTATTGGCGTCTATAGCGCTCTGTTAATCAATGCATTAAAAGGAAACGCTGAACCTATTTATCATTTCCATATCTCAGCCATTTAGCTGATGCACTCAGTGACTTACACTAAATGCATCAGTTAAATGAGCCTAAACCGCAATAGCACAGAACATTACAGTGCAGACATCACTCATGGGACAACAATCATTTTGAATAACATGCACTTATATTCATTATTCCACTGTGAACAGAGCAACACACAGCACGGTGTCAAGACTGATCTAATACCGGCAGATGTAAGGCTTGTGGGACTGTTAAAAGTTAAAAGTTAATGGATGTACTCTGACCCTGGTCATGCACGTCCTTCTACATAATGAGTTGGATTTTAAAATAAGTCTGTAAGCAAAGAAGCTGAAACTGGGGTGATAAGAGAAATATCTTTCGTCTCAGTTATGAGCCTGCCTGCACAGTCTGAGTCACAATCATTAAGAAGTAAACAAAGTGCAACTTTGTTGAACTGCTAAAAACAAGACTGAACAATGTTTGTATGTTGTCCAAATTTAGTTCACTGTCAAAAATAACACACAAGTTCTTGATACATTTATTTCTAGTATTATTATTTCTATTTCTCATTGTCTTATCTACTGATATTTTTATTGTTGTTCTATTCAATTAATTGATTTTAGTATACATTATTCTCTAAATCTATTTTTAATTTCCCACATTTTGTCAATCGCTTGTAAGGCAAGTTGAATTGCATTTGATTTGTTTGAAAGGTGCTGTATCAATAAAGTTCTGATACAATTATCAGGCTACTGTCACAGCTACAAAGTTGGAACCGTGACAGCAGACAATGTTTCAGAAATGGACGTTGCTGCAAAGAAGCTACAAATTGTAAAACATGAACGCTTCACACACATCTTCAACCCGGCAGAACAGAAGATCCAATCAGTCATGACAGTTTCAAGATGAACTTTCAAGATTAGTGTAATGAATTTGAAATAAGGTCACAATCTCCCCTTTCTGTTCCTGAGTTATGGTTTTGAACAATGGCCAGAAAAGGGTTTTTTCCAGAGCTTTATGTCACAGTGATCTTTGACCTTTTAGATATAAAATGTCATTTTATCCTATAAGATTTGCTATTGCTATATTTGAGTGAAACTTTGTCATAATTAGTATGAATTGTTGAGTTATGGCCAAAAATGTGTTTAAGGTCACTGTGATCTTCGACCATCAAATTCTAATCAGTTCATCCTTTAATTTAAGTGGACATTTGTGCCAAATCTGAAGATATTCCCTCAAGGCATCCCTGAGATATTGCCTTCATGAAAATGGGACGGACCTGAAAACATAATACCAGTCGTCAGTGCGTAGGCATAAAAACGAAAAAGGGAGTGCATGTGAGCCTCTGCAGTGTTAGTAACTGTTCACTGAGGCAATAGAGCCATTACCCCCCTCTGTGCCCTCTCACCATCTCCAGGTAGGTTTTCTCTCCTTAGCCGTTTGATCTGCTCCTGTCATTTGTCTCATAACACAAGCTGGGACATGCATAGAGAAACAAATGCAGCTGAAAATATAAACTTAGAGAGGTTAAGTGACTTATCTTTCTCCTGGGACTCCACACAGCAAAGCACAGCAGTTGGAGAAGGTTGAGTTTTACCCATTTTTTCCCATCCTTGTTTATGCACAATACAAAGAGTGCCATGACTGCTACATATTGATAGTTACATGGCAACTTCAATCATCTGTGGGTTGCCCAATAAAGAGCAACTTCTTCATCTTGCTTTGCATAATCTCACATCATTAAAATCACAGTTTAGGACAACGCAATGAGTCACTTTGTGTCTGTAGATGCTCAGGTTTTCACTGATTATTACTTGTTTGACAGCTGTTATTTTACAATTGCGTACATCCTGTATTACATTAAAGGCAATGTAAGTCTTTAATAGAAAGTGTCAAATAATATTTGATGGAATGTAAATAGCATTGCTTATTTTGCTGTTTTATTTTTTGAATTTACAACAGCAGCAACAAATTTAACCTTAGCTTAAAAATAAATGATGCTGGCTGCCGTACCTCTTGTGAAGCTCACCTCTGCCTCCATCCTTATTCAATTAGAGCTCTTCTTTTAGGCTCTAAGTGCAGCCCAGAAAGCTTTCACCCGACTTATTGTAGTCTTAAAATGTCAAACTCCCACTTGCCAGTTAAAAAAAAAAAAGACTAATAATAACAGTAATAACATCAAGAGTGTCAGCCTGAAATACAGTAAACCACAAGTGGCTTAATGCACCTTTGTGTATGTGTGCTGTAAATGTAATTCACAAATCACAAAGTAGATTATTCCAAAAACATTTATTACAGTGATATATGATTCACACACACACACACACCCACACCTGCTGCTCTGGACGATCCTCCCTACAGGGAGACACTGCAGCAACAGAGATCTTAACAAAACTACAAATCAAAAGTGACTTAAATGTTTACATCTGGATTTACATACAAATAAAAACCACTTAAAATGAACTTAATTTATACATCTGGATTAAAACATCAGTAATAGGCTTTTTTTCTGGCATGCTGGACTCGGGGAGGCGTATGTTAGTTAGACCCATATGTAGCCACATCACCACCATTATAATCAAACCCTGTCCTGAATTGTAGCTAAATTAAACATTTAAAGTGCTGTACAATAACCATTTATTTTTGTATTCAGTTATGTTTCAATTTAACTCAGAGCTGTAAGAGTTAGTGATATAATGACTGAGGTCGTTGAATGCAATACAGAAATCTATTTTATTCGTTGCATGTCATACCCATCTTTCTCTCCCCATGTTTCCTTGTCTGCCTCTTCACTGCCTACTAGGCCAAAAAATAAATAAATCTTAAACCAAGTGCTGACACTGCTGGGAATGTACTACAATACAACAGTTGCACTCAAAAAACAAAGAGGGCATTAAGAAGACGACCGTGCTCCCAGCGGAGATGCAGCCTTGATGCTCTTATCTTACTGCTCGAGTCTCTCGCTGCAAAACACAAACAACTACTGTCCTAATGAGTAGGTGGAAGAGAGCAAAGGTGTCTGGGAGAGATGTGTAGCTCCCACAGATGACACGAGGGGAGGAAAAGGTGTTACTTCCAACAGCTAATCATATCCTGTGCAGTGCGGTGGCCTCACATTAACTTGGATTATTCAAAAAAAGAAAACGTCAAAAATGAGGATGGTGATGAAGCTACTGCCAGGTCTAACATATACAATGTAAACCTACCCATGTGCTGCCAATAGTGGTTATAAAGATCAAAGCCATTGACACTTACAGTATAATAAGGAATCCTTCAACAAAAGAGGGAAAATCTAAACAAAACAAAAGAAGAACTTAAGGGAACGTCTTGGAAATAAGTGAATGAATAGATTTAGGCAATTTGGGCTGATCTTGGGGGGTCAAGCCAATACGATTAAAAATCCAAAGAAGAGAAACAAGGGAGAAACCTTCTTACTAGTAACTTGTAAGATCAGTACGGATTCATCCTACTTTTCCCTCTCTAATTTATCAGCATCCTGAGATGTCTTTGGTTTTGTTGCGTCGTTGGTAACGTGTGTCGACAGGGTCGAAACCTTGCTCGTGGGCCCCGAAAAGAGCCCAGCTGGGTGTCTTGGCTATGTAGTCCAGGGCTGAGAAGCTCTGCTCTCCCCCACTTTCCTCATAAGCCTGGACCAGTTCCTGGAAACGGTCGTAGTCGATCCACGTCCACCACTCGCCGTCCACCTTGAACTGAAAGCACACACACAGAGAGGAGAACGTTTTATGAAATCTGTCTTAAATATCTGTAATGACACTGAGAATTCATTTAAAATTCCAATTTAACAACCAAAATAAGGAAACTTGAAAAACCACTGAAAGACTTCAGCTCATTAAAATCTCTGCAGCTCGGCTATTAATCAGAACTAAGAGGAGAGAACACATTAGTCCAGTTTTAGCTGCTCTGCACTGACTTCCTGTACCTTTCAGAATTGACTTTTAGATCCTCCTCCATACATACAAACCCACAATGGGCAAGGAACAAGCTACACGGTTAACTCCTTTCTTACTGACTATCATTAATGCCCATAAGCAATCACATTTGAGGAGCCAGTAATGAAATACAAGATAGAAGATGACACTGTTCACCAGTTCACCTTACTTTTCCAAATCTGGATCAGCTGGGGTTCTGCAGGTGAAGGACTGCAACTAACCATTATTTTCAGAATTGATGTTAATACATTTTTTGTCAATAAAGGGTCACAAAGAGAGACACATATCCATCTGTTACCATGGCTCTAAATGTTTCCATCTGTGAAGCTTTAATCAAACCATTATCTCCATCTCCATTTCATACAAGTAAAGCTGTGTTTGAAACATCATGATCATTTTAACCCTTTCACGAACAGTGGTCACTAAAGTTGACAGCTAGTCAAAAGCTGTTTTTGCATGGATTTTAATGGCGTACTGTAGTTGCACCTAAACCACCACAATGGACACTAGTGCATCATCCCATACACTATCAATTAATATAATAATATAATATAATATAACACTTCTGAGGTTAACGTAATTCATGCATGAAAGGGTTAAAGCCTGCTAATTAGATCATTTACATATGAGCTGGAATAATTAACAATTTAAACAACACAGAATTTACAGATGTGCCCGAAAAACTAAACAAAAACAATTATTCTATTAAACTTCTTGTTCCACTTTGGTCACTTGCTGTTTGTTTAGCCCTTTTCTTCCAACAGCTGTGCTGTCACAAACTCCACCCTCACTCCCTTCTCCTTCCATCTCTCCTTTTATCAATCACCATTTATTACTCCTTCAACCAATTTGCCATCCATCACACCACAGAGTAAAAAAAAGAAAAAAGAAGGAGAGAGGGAGGTGAATAGACAGAAGGAGAGTGAGGAGCTGAAAAGTGAAAAGAGAGAGTGTGTGTTTATGTGTGAGAGAGGCACACTAACCACCAGGGAGAGAGAGAGAGCGAGAGAGAGAGAGAGAGCGAGAGCAGCTTGTGTGTCCAACAGTGAGGAGGGAGAAAACTATAGCCTCCAACATATTTTATGCTTCTGTAATCCTGCTTGTTTTCACCAAAAACCAGCCCAGAGGGGTGAGGAGTGTGACCTCTACTTTCCCAGCATGCAATAGTGCTCTCCAGCTGATACAATACCATGTGTTTCTCTTGTTGTCTGTAAAAAGGTGGGAAAAACAGAGAGGAAACAAAGCAAAGCAGGTAATACAAAAAAACAACACAACAATCTTCCCCCTCTGGAGTTTAGTGTTGTTTATAACAGTGTGTAGCAAAGTTTGATCTTTAAAATGGTCCTTGATGACTTTAAACTCACTTCCTGGGTTTATTTTTGGTAGGGTTTTTGATAATGCAAAATGGCATTGGGATGTCACTAGGGGACGACTGTTGTTGCTTTCAGCTCTCAGCATTTAGCATTTAAAAGCTCTATCTGGTTAATATCTGCTTTGTCCAGACCTCCCAAGAGCAGACTTGACTGGGGCCTGTTTTTTTCTTTAATTCCCAGACTGCTTCTACTACTGTAATTCACATAACAGGACAGGGGGGAGTATCCATTATGTCACTGACTTTCCAAAAAAAGAAAAGAGAGCAACTAAAGACACCACATGTACTCACGAAGGAACAACACTTATTTGCCCGGTTTAAGACCTTTCCTGTTGGAGACCCGCTGAAGGAGTAACACATTAGAAGCGTCTGAGCGCTACCCTTCAGATGCTTTACGCCTGGCTCAACCATTAGAGACAATCTACCCGCCACATTGCTAATGAGCCCTGAGAAAGAAGGGAGGATAAGAAAAAAAATGAAGAAAAAAAGCTGTGCCTATTGGGAGTTAATGTTTCTGGTAATGATAGGAGATGATATTTGTTCGGCCGGCATCTCGGCAAACAATTTCAGTCTCTAAGCAACAAAGCAAAGCTGTGCTTGTCTGGGAAGAGAACAAGACAGTCTGTTGTTTTTACTAACAGGGTCTTTGCTGAGGATCGTCGAGGATGCTAAGGATAGATTTTAGACTGAGAAAGAGAAGAGGTGCCTTCATGTAAGAGTGCATACCGATGAACTGTAAATACATTCACAGTTAAAAAAAAAAAGCAGAAGACAATCACATGTTTCACTCTGTTTTAAAGCTCAACTGAAATTATAACTGATTATTTTCTACTACAGCACACACTGTAAATTAGTTTCCCCTTCATCCTTATTATAGAAAGAAGACTCGGCATATGTTCTGAGGAATCTGTGAGGCTGCACTTTGGCACAGCTGTGCTTTGAGCTAAATGCTAACAGTGATAAAACACTGTTGTGCAATTTGTTCAATGTTGTGTCTCTGTGCCAACGAGACTGTCAGTCAAAAATACACAGTAACCAAAAGTGCAATCTGTTGCACTGCAACACTTTATTTGGGATCTTAGTAAATCAGGCCCTAAATGTTCAGTTGGATGCTAAAGGAGCATTTCTGATGTATCCCTAAAGACGTGTTTGTTCCTTACAGTAACAACAAATATAAATAAATGGGACATGATGTTTGTCTGCACACTGTGGAGCTCCCAAGTAGATTATTATTCTCTTATGAGTAAGGCAACGTTTCAATCTACAGGATCTTCCTCAGGCAAATGTGTGTGAGCGAGAATGAGGCTGTGTCCGAAATCACTCCCCATTTACTATATACAGGTAGTGTACTACATTTACCCTCCACCATTTTATTGGAGTGTCTGATATGATGATTGTGTAAATATCTCCACTACATAGAGCTCTCAACTATTCTACAATGGAAAAAAAGTAGTGTCCATGCCATGTACACTACTTTCTGCTAACAATCCCACAATGTATTACTCCATTTTTTAAAAGGTGTGAAAACTGTTGTGCACCTTTACAGCCGATGGTGACGGCACACAATGATGGCAATTACTTAAAATCCGAAATCTTCATTTTAGTGTTCACTACTATGTGAACTATTTGGTGTTGCAGTGAGTAATGAATGAGTGAATAAGGGAGTGATTTTGGACACAGCCAAGAGTCTTTTCTTTTTTTCTTCTTTTTTTAAAGATTTTGTTTGCATAGATGCCTTAATTTAGCAGTAGACCGACAGGAAACATGGGAGAGAGAGAGAGAGAGAGAGAGGGGGTTTGACATGTAGCAAAGGACCTTCGACCGGGATCTGACAGCCAAGAGTCTTCTCTAACAGAGGACAGCAATCAGCTCTGATCATTTTCACTGCTGATCAGCTTAACAGCAAGTACAAATATAAACACCACAAGAGGGCAAACATAAAAATATATATAATAGGAGCCACAAGAAGCAGAAACATCAAACATAGGGTCATCAATAATCAATACTAGTCAATGTAAAAAGTGCCACCGACTTAAATTTAAAAGGTGACAAGCACAATAATCACAAATCCCCATCTGGGATCAGGTATCTGTATCTGTATACATCATTTGGCATGAGAGAAAAACAACATATCAACAACAAGCCTATCTCAACTATTTTCATGAGGAGAAGGGACAGAACATATCTAATAGCAAAAAAAAAAAAAAAAAAAAAAGACTTGAAAACCACAAACACAACAAATATACTAATGGCACTGATTTGTCCGTGACCTGGGGGGTATTCCAAGTAGGAGGTTCAACAAACTCTGAGTCCAACCCTGAACTCTGAGTTGACTTGAGAAACTCTGAGTATCCGGTTCCAGAACAGCTGATCTGAATTAGTTCAAATCAACTCTGAGTATGTTAACTTTAAGTTTAGCGCGACCACTATAAAAAGCCATCATCAATGGAGCCCCGATACCTTGATTCACCATGGCAACTATTGAGAAAAAAAGTTTGAGTCATGTCACCTCACTGGAACAGGAGCTCCCCCTGCAGGCCTGTGGCGAATATGATCATATATTTCACAAAAAGTAACATCGCTGCAGACGCTAAGGAGAAGCAGCATGGGAGAAACTTGCTGTCCGAGTCAATGCTTAAGTTTTAATGCACCACTCCACTGACTAACTTACGTAAGACTTAAATCTGTAGAAATGATGATTAAGAGTAATGAACAGTGATACCGTTCTAACAGATATTCATCTCAGAATGAAAGCACATCCAATTGAGCCCTGAATACATCTCCTGACATAAGGCATTACGAATTAATTCTGCCTCGATATCTATCAGATTGCGGAGAAATGGACAACAACCCATGTCTGGTAGCTTGCTTCAGGTGGGAGGAGACAGGTAGAAACTCAGGGTTTCTTAAAGAAAACCTCCCAGCGAGCAGGTTATGTTCACAGAGTCAGTTACCATGGTGACTGACTCAAGAGTTTCAGTTACCTCTCTTTCTGGAACGGGTAACGCAGAGTTTCCCTCATCTCAGGGTTAACTTACTCTGAGTTTTCCACATAACCCGCTTTCTGGAATACCCCCCAGGAGGTTTGTGTCTTAAGGGCGCCATTTTCATTTACACTGTCCTCAGAGAAATGGGGCGAGAAGAGGATGGAGTATAAGGAGAAAAAAGGGGGGGAAGAGGGAAGGGGAGAGATGAAAGAAGGAAGATGAAAGAGAAAAAAGGGTCGAGGAGGCAAAGATGTAGACAGAGAGAGAGAGAAAAAGAGAGAGAGGGGAATGCCTATCAATGGGAAAATCCCAGAGGTTAAAAAGGAACTAATGATGATGATGTGTCAGTGCAGGGAGGATCTGTCGCTACTCACGGCTAAAGAGCGATATATCACACACACACACACACACACACACACACACACACACACCTCTGATGTCTTTTAAAGGACTACATCAAATATCGTCCAACTGAGTTCTGAAGACTGTGAAGTCTGCACGCACACACGCACACACATAAACAAAAGAGACTGATGTGCTTTCCTGTGATGTGTTTTAAACTCTCCTGTTATGTAAGTTAAGGTATCAAAATCCGTATCTGGAGTGAAAAATTGGGGCAGATGCATACCTACTAAGAACTAAAATAGATCACAGGCACACTCATGCAGGAAGTAAAACTGAGAATAAAATAAAAATTAAAAACTAAATCCTTGAGCACAATTTGTCTCCCGTGCTTTCATTGGAAATGTTTACAGATGTGTTTTTACAAATCATGTATTATCCACATATTGAGTTTTGTTAAAACTTTAAATGCAGTAATAGTAATTTGACATTTTGGGCATATTCCATTTTATTTTCTAATTTAAATTGTTTTACACTATCAGGACAATAAATGGCATTTAGTTCAAATTAAGGTTATTGTTTGGTTTAACCTGTTTATTCACATTATCTTAAGTCTATTTATATCCTTAAAGGTAATACCTGTGCTCAAGTCAGTGATGTTTGTTCATGCTTTACAGCTGTGTTTTAGAGATATTCAGCATTTCTCTCCCTCTCACTGTTCTCAGCAAACAATTATACAAGCTATAACCAATCTTGCTAGATTAAAATGGGTTTTTAGTGGACAGCTGTTAATTCATTAAGAATAAGCGATTCAATGTAAGTATGTTAAAAGTAATCAATATCTCAGTTGGCCAAAATAATCAAGACAAGCAAAATCTAAAGATTATATGTCACAGTCATCTGTATAGGTTTTTATTTTCAGTTTTTCTTGCGATAATAACCTTGATACATTTTCTCTGTTGCAATTTTGTAAACACATTAGTGTGTGTACTAAACACTAAACGCACAAATGCATTCAACTGATAACATACACACACCCTGATAACTTGTTTAAGTGCCTATAATTTATTTTTAGATATGAGAAACAAACATTCAGTGGGGAAACAAGTATAATTGGATGTATAAGGTGTGTGTGTGTGTGTGTGTGTGTGTGTGTGTGTGTGTGTGTGTGAAAGCTCAGCTGAAAAAGCTTGTAAAGACGCAGTAATTGCAAAGAGTCAGATAGATCCTGCTTTAGAGACTCAAACACTAATGCTGCAATCTGCATGACTGATAGCAGGATTGGGGGAGAGAGAGAGAGAGAGAGAGAGAGAGAGAGAGAGAGAGAGAGAGAGAGAGAGAGAGAGAGAGAGAGAGAGAGAGAGAGAGAGAGAGAGAGAGAGAGAGAGAGAGAGAGAGAGAGAGAGAGAGAGAGAGAGAGAGAGTGTGTGTGTGTGTGTATGTATATTAAGAAATACTGACAGTTGTAGGCGAGGAGGTGCAAAAGACTTAAGGTGTCTGAAGCAGTTGCACAAATGGCCGCCGTTATAGCGAATTTGAGTTGATGAGACAGAAGACAGAACAGAGACAGGAGAGGAGAGAGAGGGAGAGGGGTAATGAAGAGAGGAAGGAAATCAATTCAGTGAAATATTGATTGCATTCTTGCTGGAGTGTAAAATGGAGAGGAATTAAGTGAACAGCTGGCTGTTTAACACCTCTTTAAGTCTCAGGAAAAGTGTGTGTGTGTGTGTGTGTGTGTGTGTATGTGTGTGTGTGTTTTTACAAATGCAAGTTAAAGACTGCAACCATGAGGACTCTTTATAATCACCATCCTCCTCATCTTCATCCTCATCATCATCGTGCAGTGGGCAACAGAATACTGAATGTGACTTCAACTTTCTTCTCACATCTTAATCCAAAAAGAAAAAGTCACAAAGTCTAATTTTTAACATTCAAACATTAATCTATTTAATAAATAATTATGTAGGAGCCAAAATGTGTATTTGCCTGTGTTTATGTATTTGTTTGGGCTGCATACGTTCCACCACGTGCGTTGATTGACACATGGGTGTGGTTTCTTCTATCTTATTGTACCTGTTCCCTTGGGTGGCGGCGGGAGTTGGGGGACAAAGGGGGTTAGTAGGGCTCCGATATTTTCATCATGGTCACCACATATCACATCATGTATTGTTTCATAATTATAGTGCAACAACTACTTTTCAGTGTTTTTGTTTTTCAATCAACAAACTTCATCTGGACTTCAGTATGGATTTGTGTCACAGATATGAGCCCACTAAGACATTCAGCTGCCTCTTTTTTTGGATAGTTGTGGCTAGAAATACTAATAACATATTTGTAGTTACTGTAGAACATAGCAAAAAGAAAAATGTTAATTCCCATCAGATTTTTTACACCTGCAATTTCATACAATTGCAGAGACAAAAGAAGCAACACGACAATGTGATGTCATTTTGTGAGGTCACACATCGAAATAAAACTGGTTTAACAAGTTGAATACACATTTTGAGCACTCCCTCCCTGTGATTTGTGTTACAAAGTCCTTATCTTACAGAAGCAGGATGTCAGTGAACTGTTTCCTGAGATTTTAAAACACCAGTGAACATTTTTCTTTTCTTAGAAATTCAACTTGTGCTGCAGTCTGCATGAAAACTCGTTTTTGTGAAATGGAGCGTCATCCTGGCTCTGAAAACCCCCCACTAATGAACGCAGTCTCTGTTTTTCAATGAACACGCTTATGTTTCTTTCTTACTGAAGGCATCGAAGCCACAAAGGGTTTACAGACACCACAGAGCTAAATAATTCTGTAGGCAGTCCCATGAACACAAAGCTCTAGTAAATAACTAGAAATACCACCGCCACCTCTGCCAACCACTCATGTTGCAATTTACATCCATGTCTGTCCAGACGTTTGTAGAAAAGACTTTGAAGGAATTTAGTTAAAAGGTGTTAAGTGTATTTTCCTTGTATGTGTTCACATGTTTGACCTATAAAGCTGCTTTTGATAGAACACAAGAGTTGTAGTCCTGACAGTAGACAATGCTTCAGATGTGGATGTTGCTGCAAAAAAGCTACAAATGATAAAACATAGACACTTCACACCCACATCTTCAACCCGGCAGCACAGAAGATCCAATCAATCATCACAATTTCAAGGTGGACACCTAAGATTAATGTCATCAATTCAGTATCTGATCAATTGTGAAATGTGGTAATAATCTGCCCTTCTGTTCCTGATTTATGGTGTCAAATAATGAGCAGAAAAGAGCAGAACATTACAATGTCACAGTGAAGTTCTGGATAGAAAATGTCATCCCTTCATCATTTTATCCTGTAAGACATTTGTGTGAAACTTTGTCATAATTAGTGAATGAATTTTTAAGTTACGGCCAAAAATGTGTTTAAGGTCGCAGTGATCTTTGACCAACAAATTTTAATCAGTTTCTCTTTGAGTCCAAGTGGACATCTGTGCCAAGCTTGAAGAAGTCTCCACAAGGAGTTCCTAAATTATCATATTAACAAAAATGGAACGGATGGATAACTTTAAAACATGATGCTTCTGGCCACTGCAGTAACAAAAGCTAATGAGGATAAAGAGTTTGCACATCAAGAGTGCAGTGTTTATGTTTTAAGTGTATGTGTGTTTTCGGTGTGTGTGTGTGTGATGGGGAGGTTTCGGGTGCCTGGCTGGCTGGAGTGAATTTCTACTCCGTCAGAAAGAGCCGAGACGGCAATTAATCAACCATTAATTATTGATGGACAGTCGCCTGACTTTCTCAGGCGGGTCAGTCTCTGCCAGAATAAACCACTTTGATGGTTGCATATTTTTAAAGGAAAGCAGACAGGGGAGTATATTACATAAATAATGAAACAAGAGAAAAATCCAAACAACAATTTAAAAACAAGGAACCTGGTTTAAGTTCATGAGTTTTGTGAAAAGCTACTTGAGAAGAAAATGGGAGTTAAGGAATGTATGTGTGTTTATGTCTGAGAAGTAATTATGCAGAATTACAACAATTATAATAATTACAATTATTATGTAAGGGTGCGTCTTCTAATAACAATGATAACTAATTCCCGGCTCATCCAGTCACATGTCTATGTTTCCTAGGGCAAGATACTGAATCCTGAAATGCTCCTGATGGCTGCTCCAACGGTATATGAATGTGTGTGTGAATGTTAGTTTCCTGCTGGTAAGCAGGTTGGCGTCCTGCATGGCAGCCTTTGCCATCAGTGTATGAATGTGTGTGTGAATGAGTGACTGTGACATGTAGGGTAAAAGCCCTTTCAGTGGTCGGGAGACTAGAAAAGTGCTACATAAGTACAGTCCATTTACCATTTCTAGTATAGATTACCAGGCTAAAAGGACAGCTAACCTACACATGAAACCTGAAAGTATGAAATTCTCTTTCCATGTCCAATAACTCCTCTCCTTAAAATCTAAGCACAAAGAGTTTGTCTCCTGAATGTAACACAATCACTGACACAGATAACTACTTGTGTATCACTCTCAAGCAACATCAGCTCAGTGTTTTACATTCAATGTTGCTGATGTAAAACATGTTGGTCTCACTATATTTAATTGGTAATGGCAGCAGAAAGCAGTGTGTTAATTTATGTACGACCCTCTGACGGTGAGTTCTTACCTTGGTGTGTGCGATGAGCAGACAGTTAGAGTGCTCATGCTCGCAGGCGATCTCATACTGAGGCAGCATGTCAGCCAGCTGTTGGACAAAGGTGACCACTTCCTGGTGCCACGGGACATTAGCCATGGTCAGGCTGCTGGCAGAACTCTCCCCACAGTACGTCACTCCCTGTAAACACATGAGGACACAGTCAGAAACAAAGGACAAGACAAGACAATGGAAGGACCATCAAATGTAAGTATGGGCATCGCAAACTCCAGCTCCTATAAATGTTGGTTCATGCTATACAGAATAAAATCTATAAAATATTCACCTAAAGAACAAGTACATGGACATCTTTACACTACATAAATAAGTAAAAAGGGCATCTTTGTCACCACACACACACACACACACACACACACACACACACACACAGACAAGTGAGGACACACTGACCCACAACAAAAGCCTAATTTTTGACATAAAGCACTTTTTCAAGCAAACATCTGCCAATTTAATAATTGTGACACATTTTTACTGAGGCAGGATATTTTACACTTAAGTTGATTTAGTTAATTAATTATTAGGATTGAAGGTGACAGTTAGTCATACACAGTATTTCAATGCATTAATTATTAACAGAAATTTTCTTCTAGTATCTGCCAACACACATATATATACCGTATACTAATAATGGAGTAACAGACAAAAATTTCAGCTCTCTAATGTTTTTCATCATGACGGAGTATGTTAGTGCATACTATTTTGGCACCTGGCAGCATTACATCTTAAAGAGATCAAGGTGCCTGAAATTAAAATTTCCTCTGTTCTGTTGATGAGCCCTTTAGACTGTGTAAGTGTAGAAGAAAATGGTACATAGGGGAAAAAGTGAATTGCCTTAATTATTTCACTCATATTTCACTCATTCCAGTGAGGCTGCATGCAGGCAGGATAATGCCAAGACTTACTTAATGCATTTAAATGCTTTATACTCTCAAGTGGTCAGAAATAGCATTAACAGCAGTTGGTCATGGTGATTATTTTTATTTTATAAATATATAAATATATATAGAGTTAGTCTGGAGAGTATGATTGACAAAAAGCTTCATACTTAGCAACAACTGCTGATTATCACGGATAAACTTGGGAGCTTATATATAATTTTCCAGTCAAGGGAAAAGAGAAAAATGGAACAGCATAAGAAAAACCATCTGGCTTTGTCCATAAAAATCAATCAAAATGACAGGCTGGACACAGAGAGTGTTCAAATCAATAGTGGCAGATCTGTGCTGTGGTTACAACTGATGATGAGGAGGGAAGGGAGGGCCTCGAGAACAGAACAACAGCTTCCTGTGGCAGAGGCAATCTGTAGCAGAGCTGGGTTGCAACAAAGGTGAATGGGGAGCGACTCTGATGCAAAAACTGTAGGGATCTGCAGCAGGCTCCAAACTAAGACCCTCTAATACAAGATCTGCATAAGGGGTCAGATTATGTATTACTTGAAACAGCAATTTAACACAGACTCATTAGTACTATAAGTTTTAGATCCTTAGTCCATGTAAAGTAATAATTAATATCTGTTCTGAATTTGACATACCACAGAAAAATGTGTTGTTAACCACCCTGTCAAATTTGAATGATTAAAAAAATCACCAAATATATGAAATTAGGCTTACCCCCGCCCCCTACCAAGTGTCACCTGTCAATCAAAGTCACCACCTCTACCAGAAACATGGACGCTAGGTCTAAGAGCTTTCTGCTGCTAACTCAGCGGCTAGCTCAGCGGCTAACTGTAGACTGTAGTAGTAGTAGTGTGCACTGAATGTATTTATACCACTACAGCAGCAGGGGAGGGTAACGCTGCAGTGATTTTCAGACCCGCCCACTAAATCCTGAACACAGAAATGTTGAAACACAGTGTGTGAAGCCTAGCTCCACAATTCAAATCTAAATGGTTGAAATGCTTTTTACACCATTTTTATTAAATACATTTATGAGCTATTTAATGTGTTTAGAAGAATTCACTTTACACAGTCTTTAATAATCATATGAGGCAAGTTTTTGTGCTCTTCATATTACTGAGCTGCCACCAAAACCAGCAGTAAAACTCAGACTGTCCTTTCTTATAATCATTTGCTCTCATTAGTGGACTTCTTGAATTGCTGATAAAAATACAACTGATTTAAAATCTACAGAAGGCAAATACTTTTATTTTATTTTTTTAATTACAGTGGGCGCCAACACTCAATCAGCCTCTCAGTCCTCACACCTGCGCTCAGGGAGGCAGAAACGAGGGCGAGAGAAAGAGAGCAGCACAGAGGGAGAGCAAATCAGGGGAGTAATTAAGATTTCAGCAGTGTTTAGAGTAATAATTAATCAAATGTGGGCTGCAGGCACACCTTTTCGTAATAACAGCTGAAAAGGCTTCTTACAGCTGAAGCACAGCAGTAACCCTTTTCTAAGATTCTATTTATATCTTCAGATAGTTCAGTAAAGAGAGAGACTGTAAAGTTTGGGTAACAGAGTGACGTGACATGCAACAAGTTCTCAAGTTGGATTCAGATTCTGAATTACATGTTCTCAATTAAAACTGGTTCTTAATGGAACCACACTGAACTGAGAATGTACTGTACAGTTGTTACAAATCAATCAATCTTTATTTTTATAGCTCCAAACCACAACAAAAGTCATCTGAAGGCACTTTACACATAGAGCAGGTCTACACTATACCCAATATTCCCACATAAGCAATCAGTTGGAGACAGCGGCAAGGAAAAACTCCCTTTTCACAGGAAGAAACCCCAGGCAGAACCAGGCTATATGTGGGCAGCCATCTGCCTTGACCAGATGGGGTAGAAACAAGGAAACTCTTAAATTCACAAAATGTAGAAATAATAAACCAAAAGAAGGTAAATATATTTGTAAGAATTAAAATGAAGTGTCCCGGTGGGTGAGAATTTTTTGATCTGTGTATAATACTATTTGCGTTTTATGGTATGTACTGTTTGGAAGTGTACTGCTTACTTTGTTCTTTAGGCTGAGAAAATGATTGATGAAGGATCTCTATATATTTCCAATAAAGGTTCAGTCTTCACAAACGCATACACAGGCATGCACAATGGAGGTGAAAAGGGTCACAGACATAACACTGGTACATACAGTATGCTCATGATTTTTACTAAAAGTCTCACATTTGCATGAATGTACATCTGTGTGTGAATAGTACAACTCAGCCATGCAAATGCACATGCGTGTTGACGTATGACTCCTAACACACAGGCTTGTATGCATATGTATGTCTGTGTGTGCATCCTGCGACAGCAAATGCACACAATTAAAAAAAAAATTCACAGTAGCTTACTAGCAATGTAGTAGATGGTAGTAGCAGATTTCTTCATCCATAGGAAATGCTCGTCATACGTCTGGTTACAGTTTTCCATCATGCAGAAGAGGACAATTATTGATTTTTCCTGCTAACTTGTTTTTATCAATTCATTTAGCATACTGTTAGATTATTTAAACTTTTTTCAGCATTAATGCCCATATACTGTATTATAAATAAAATATTTATTTCAAAAAGAAAATGCAAATACTAAACCTTGAAAATATAGGGTACACATAATTTCAATAGAAATTCTTACAGTTGATTCAATTAAGCCTTTAAACTTTAAACAAGTCCAAATTCTACTGGATAAAATACCTTAGCCTGATTCATCAGCTTGTAACTGGTTTCAAAGGGGCTAATTATTGTCACTGCATTAAATAAACATGACCTCAATTTCAGGAAAAAAAAGTTTCTTGAACTACAGAACGAAACACAACGTTAGCACTTTTAAAAGTCAGCTCCTTTACCGCAACCTACTGTGAAGTGACGCAAAATGTGCATCCTACAACAGACAGTGTCTAAATGGGTTAGGAAAAAAAAAGTTACACGAGCACACATGCTGTCACATGATGCACACACAAAACACCACGAAAACACCTGTGTGTTAGGAGTCACACGTGTGTCTGCATGGCTGAGTTGTACTAATCACACAGACCTACACAAATGTGGGACTTTCAGTACTGTAAATATTCACACAAGCATCTGTACCATATCTTATCCTCCATGTCTCTTACCACACACACACACACGCGCACACGCACACACACACACACACACACACACACACACACACACACACACACACACACACACACAGAGAGAGCGTGCTGTACTGGAGCCAAGGCAGCAGCTGTGTTACCATAATTCTCTGATCTGTTGGCCAGGGGCAGCGTCTGATCCTCACCCAGGTAACTCATGGAGGAATAACAAGAGTAACCGTCAGTGTGTGTGAGTGTTTGTGTGTCATTTGTAGGGACGAAAATCACTGTGAGCATGTTGCTTGTGTGTCAAACATCGAGCCATTTTCACTTTCTGTCTTTCTGGTAACTGTACACTTTCCAAAAACAGCATCAAAGAAAAAGCTTTGTACTGTAAATATAAAGATACATGTATAAGCCTGTTGTACAGCTTTAAGCCTCACATACTGTCTCATACTCCTGTGATGACTCAATACTTTAAAAAAACTTTGTGTTAGCTTAAAAAAAGAACCTGAATGTTCAGGATGTTAACAACTTCCCTTTTTTCTGCTGATATATAAAACAATAAGATTTGGTGATAACCTGTGAATCCAGTCATAAATCCTGCCTGAAGAAGAAAGTGTCTTTAGTCACAATGATTTATTATAACTTGGCTTAAATATTCAGGTAATTGTACAGTATGTCTATCACACAGAGACGCCCTCTCCATCATTACTGGGGACAGGTTTGTCCATTTGTCAAGAGGAGTTGAAGACACACTGAACAGTTTTATAGAGCAGTTTTCTGACTTTAAATATTTTAATATGTGTTCCAAATTTAAAATGATTTTTTAATAACATTTAGTGGTGCTAAATTATAGAAATCTAGATTGGTTTAAACCATGTATTTTTTTTAAATAAATAACTCTTATTTAAGATCTTTTTTTAAAAAGTAAAATAGTAGGTCAGGTCAGGACAGGAGGACTAGATGCCATTGAAACAATAAACCGTGGATGACCAGAGATGTTAAACTGCTGCTAAAAGAACGCAACTCTGCTTTCAGATCTGGCAACATGGAGCCCCTTCAATGAGAGAGACCCCCAGGGCATCTGGCAGGGCATTCAACACCTCACCAACTACAGGGGCAATAAGGACCCGGCCCCCAGAGGCATCAGCCACACACTGGCTGTGGAGCTCAACCACTTCTTTGCCCGCTGTGAGGTGGATGAGACCAACTCTACACCTGCACTACTACCATCTGCCACTGACAAACCAGCATTCACTGTGAATGTTGAGGAAGTCAGGAAAGTTTTCTACAGAGTTAACCCCAGGAAGGCTGCGGGCCCAGACAACATCCGTGGGAGAGTGCTCCGAGACTGCGCAGATCAGCTGGCAAAACCACCACTGTTGTACCCGTCCCTAAGAAAACACATATCAGCAGCTTAAGTGACTACAGACCAGTAGCACTTACTTCAACTGTGATGAAGTGCTTTGACAGGCTGGTCTTGACACATGTTAAATCACTATTCCCACCCTCCCTTGATCAACATCAATTTGCATATAGAGCCAACAGGTCAACAGAGGACGCCATTAACACTGCTCTGTACTCTGTACTGACCCACCTAGAACACCCAGGCTCATATGCAAGGATCCTGTTTATAGACTTCAGTTCTGCATTCAACACCATCATCCCCAGCAGGCTGGTAGACAAACTGCTCGATTTGAGTGTCGCTGAGAGCACCAGCAGATGGATCAAGGACTTCCTAACAGACCGCCCCCAGACTGTCAGGTTGGGATCCTACCACTCCCCGGCCCTAACCCTCAGCACTGGAGTTCCGCAGGAGTGTGTGCTATCCCCAGTCCTGTACACACTGGACACTTTTGATTGTACACCAACCTAAAATAACAAAATAATTAAGTTTGCTGATGATACAACAGTGGTGGGGCTGATCCAAAATGATGATGAGTCAGCATACTGGGATGAAGTCCACAAACTGACAGTTTGGTGCTTGAACAACAACCTGGCACTAAACTCCAGTAAAACAAAAGAACTGATAGTGGACTTCAGGAGGAGGAGGAGTGTGGAACCCGCTCCCCTGCACATCAAAGGAGCCGAGGTTGAGAGGGTCAGTGACTTTAGATTCCTGGGAAGATACATCTCTCAGGATCTCTCATGGTCCACAAACAGCACAGCTCTTGTGAAGAAGGCACAGCAGCGCACTTTTTCTGAGGACACTAAGGAAAGTTGCTGCTGTCCTTCTACAGATGTCCTGTTGAAAGCATCCTCAGTTATGGCATCTTGGTGTGGTTTACAAGCTGCACCAAGGCTGAGAGGAAAAAACTACAGAGAGTAATAAACACTGCACAGACCGGGCCACCTGCATAGTAAAAGACTCATGGCATCCAGGAAACCACCTCCTCACGCTACTGCCCTCTGGTAGGCGCTACAGGTGCCTTAAAATCAGCACTTCATGACTCCCGAACAGCTTCTATCCTTGTGTCATTAGGAGCTGAATACAAATGTCCAGGAATAGACTCTTAAATTATTAACTAAGTGCAATACTACAATGTGCAATACAGACTGCAACATCTACACTGACTGTTTATATGATGACTGTACATAATTGTTTTATACTATATATATATGTTTTTTTTAATATATACCGGTATATATATATATATATATATATATTTTTATACCGTCTGTTATGTTGTTTGTGTCGCACCACTGAGGGGTTGCACGAGAATTTCATTGGAACAGTAATGTCCATGACAATAAAGTATTCTGATTCTGATTCTGATTATATATCATTCAGTTAGAAGTCATGTAAAAGCCAAAGCGGCCTTCCTGCCTCTCCTTGGCCATTATACTGACTTGAACAAATAATCTCCATGATTTTAAGCTCTGGGAATTTAACCAGTTTTGACCATGGATGGAATACTGGATGTTGACCATTTCACAGCAGTCAGACATTAAATCTAAATCCACCAATCTGAGGCCAATTTTTAAAATCTAATTAGGAGGATTTATAACCATGAAATGAGCGGTTAAATTGAGGAAACAGAAAACTCCTCCGTCAGGGTATTTGCTTGTTTTTCCTCTGTAGCAAACTACACAAGAAAATTCTTGTAACAACTGTTTCTCTCTCACTGGTTGGGCTATTTCAAGAGTGCCATTCACATCAATTTGAGCCCATCCACTCAACAGCCTTAGGGCGTCTCACTGACTCTAGTTGTAAACTGCCATCATTCCTTCAGTAAGTTGACCACATATATCTTGTAGAGCTGCTTGTGAATCCACCCTAAAGAGAAAGAGAAAGAGAGAGAGAGAGAGAGAGAGAGAGAGAGAGAGAGAGAGAGAGAGAGAGAGAGAGAGAGAGAGAGAGAGAGAGAGAGAGAGAGAGAGAGAGAGAGAGAGAGAGAGAGAGAGAGAGAGAGAGAGAGAGAGAAACGGGGACGCAGAGACGCTGGACAGAATTGATGAGGGACCTTGGTGTTATCAGCCTTGCCTGGAGACCTGCTGAATAAAGATCAGCTACCCAGGACTCAATATAAATCACGAGGAATGGGCCAAGCTGGAGGAGGGAGCGATAGAGGAGGAGATGGGAAAGATGTCTGAAGGTATATAGAGGGAATGAATGTACTGTACCATTGAGGAAGTTATGAGAGTATGAGGAAGGGGTGGAGGAAAAAGAGTGAGAGCCCTTCACCTGTTCACAAATAATTTATTTTGCCTTTAATGGAAATCATAAATGTTGATCCTCAAGGCTCCCCTCACTATCCAACAACATAGGGCTGAGTGTGTTTGCCCAAATTTATCTTGGTTCGTTTACAACCCTTGTTCAACCCCCTTCTCTTTCTCTCTCTCTCTCTCTCTTTTTCAGCAATCCATTTCCTTCCTGGGTGAGTGAGGACCAGTGGCAGCTAAGTGGTATTGATGCAACAGTGAGATGATATATCACACATCGGACAACAATAGAGACAGGGGTGGTAAATTGTGCAGGCAGAATGTGTTGTGCCATGAAAGGATGGACTAATAATTAATGGGTCAATAACAAAGGTCTTGCTGCTGGCGATGGTGGACACACACACCAATGTAATACATCATTTTTACGGACACTCATACGCCTGTATGAACAGGGGGGAAAATTATGGGAAAAACCTGAATATATGAGTGGAAAAATACAAGTACATAAGATTGCATACAGGTGGGAGGAATTTGGGGTCCAATCCCTTCCTGATGCATCATCTGAATCCTGATAGGAAAGGTTTTATCCAGGTGGACCAGGCCTGCATGGTCCACCTGTGTGCAAACTTGACATCACCTGCAAAAAATTGTGTAGGCTAATCTACTGAGGCAGCGCACTGAGTACGTTTGCCATAATGAATATAAAATATGGGGCGTTTAACCCTAGAGGACAAAATGCAAATATGTTAATTTAGCACACGCATTTTGATTTGCCAAACTTGAAGGTAATTTTGCTGACGGCAACTGCATCTATAAATAATAAGTTTGAAGGGCAGGTATTAACCGGCTGCACACAGATGACTTCTGTTACTGTGGAGAGGAGGAGAAGGAGGCACAATGACGCAAATACGCAGAGAATGGATTTTTTCCACTTGTGTTAATATCTTTGGAGTGGAATATTTTTGGTTTTACTAACAGCATCGACTTTCGCAAATACTCCCATGTAGCGTTTGTTCTGGTAATATTTTTTTTTGTTATAGCCTAACTCAATATGCTTGTTAACCTCTTCTAATTTCATGGGATCAAATTTCATTCTGTGCTTGCAGGCTTTCTGCTCCTCCAAACTCTCCATTAAGACTCAAAACCCTCATTTAAATACTGCTGTCTGCACCCTGTTGCACCTGTTTGCATTTACACAGTTATTCTTAGTAGATCACCCACAAACAACACGCTAACCAAACGTGCAATCTGTTGCACTGCACACGCAATTTAGTACCCTTTCTTTGGGACCTTAGTAAATCAGGCCCCATATAAAGAGAATTTAAAGTGCAAGTGGTGTCCAACTCTTTCAGTAGAGCGACAGAGACGCTGTAGAATCTATATCAGGGATCAGCAATTAGGTTTAACTATCAGCCTGTTTTTAAGGTTTTTTTCATTGGAGGGCTGTTGGGGTGTTTAGGGTTGTGTCTGTGGTAATTTCACCATTAATAAATGATGTCTGACAGTTACAGCTTTCTTTACTACACTTTTGGCAAATAATGACTCATACACAAATATATGCTCTGTGTTGTACTTTGAGCCAGAGACATACTTCATTATCTACACACAGTGGCCTATTTTATTCATGGTTGACTGGAAGTTTTGCTGTTGTTGTTGCCTTAGAAAAACATGGCACCAACACACTATTTCTGTTCAACCACTGCCTATTTGTGTGTTTAAAAGTTGTGGAAATGAAATTGGAATTCATACATTAAATTGTTTTCTCTGGTAGAGTTATTAGACATAATTAAAAATAACATGTTGTAACCAGTTTTGGAATTTCTCCTCCTGTGTAAAAAACTGTAAAAAAGTAAGATATTCATTGTGATTTACATGAGCCAGCTGTGTTCATTTTGTTACCTGCACTAGAGTGTGGGAATAATTATGTAAAATTAAAAACTTCAGCTTTCAACATAAGGCCAAATATATTTTCTGGACGGCTAGATTTGGCCCACGGGTCGCTATTTGCCTACCACTGATCTATATTAAAACAACACTAAAGTAGTTCTGGTGGCTTAAAGAAACTTTATATTGGTTGTATTGTTGTTTGTCAGCCATGCATAGATATATAGTATGAAACAAACAAAACAGCATAATGAAAATAATCTTCCCATACTAATAAATAAAAAGAAAAACTTACATTTTTTTGATTATTGTTGTTTATTTTGTTGCATTTTCAGATGCTTAATTTTCCAAACCAATGATTACTATAATTCCATGCTTTTCTGGTCATGGCCACAAAGCTCACTTTCATCTGCAGCTGAATTAAAAACACAGCAGGAGGACTTTTTAACTACAACAACAAAAAAAGAAAGCCCTGTGTCAGCACTCGTGCATCGGCTCCCAGGGGACATTTGGGGGGGAGGGGGGATCTGACTAATTATTTTAGGAACATCTAATTGCCCCACTCTTACTTAGATAAGCTTCTATTTACATAATTTTCAACCTGTCATCTTTCACAAAACTCTCTTTTGTCCCCAGAATCAGACCAAAGACCAAAAGGTGTCGGTGAATTTGCAGTTCAAACCCCAAATATCCAAAAAGAACAGAGCTGAAATTGTTAAGTATATTGTTTCACATCCTGGATCATATTTATCACTCTGTTGTGTCTTTAAAAAAATACTCCCAATTTACAGTATACTATAAATATAAACATCATTATTATTTCCATTAAAGCCCTGCCACAGGCCTGATGCTTGGACTCCGGCTCCCCATCACTCAGCAGTGAGGACTAATTTGAGAGCCGGTGATATGACAGAACAGCTTGCTCTATCATAATGTCACCAACCTATCCTGGGAAGCGCTAATTACTGGGCTTATGATGCCGAGGTTGATAGCTTGCCCAAAGCTCAGCAACCTGAAGGTTCATCTGTTCAGTACAGGATGATTTACTGCTCATAGACAGTAGGAAGGGAAGTGGGGAGGAGGGAGGGGGGGCAGAGAGATAAGAGAAAGACAGAGGAGATAATTTAGGAACGAGAGCTGAGAAAGAGATAAGAAAGAGAGAGTTCACCTTCATGCTGACCCTTTACCTGTGCAAGTAACTCTGCTTAAATAAGTGATTGTAAAGATGACGGGCCAGATTTTACTGTGATTTTCACAGTATGAGAAAATTAATAAGACTAGAGGGTTGAACTCATGATAAGATATTATCAGGGTATTCTTCTCATGGTAATGATATATTACATTAGAGGGGATTCTGTGATACACTATATATCACAAAGAAAAAATCTACAATATATCATATCTGTAAATGAAAAGGAAATTATTTCCATGAGCAGGAAAGTCAGATAATGTATAATATTCATTGACAATACATTATTTCACAAAAAAGTAAGCACAAAGTATGAATATTGCAGCACTGATAACTGAAGCTTCAGTTTGTGCCTCTCACAGAGCCGCCGGCAGCGTTTAAAGCCTGTTATGAGACGGCACAAAGGCAACATTGTAATAATGCTGTATGAGTGAGAATGAATGGTTAAATGGTTAAAGATGTAATGTAAAGCGCTTTGAGTTGTCGTAAAGACTAGAAAGGCGCTATATCAGTACAGTCCATTTACTATTTAATAATAAAGATTTATTTCTTTTCTGTAGCACTAAACACAACACATGACCAATTGTTAACTAACTGTGCTAAATCAGAGCTTTACAAGATATTCAAGGCTGATAAGTGATGACGATAATGTTAACATGGCGGTGTATCGATAACGTATCGCAAATGGAAATATCTCGATATGTTGCAAAGGGCCATGAATGTGTTTCTACTGACTGTCAAAGCTCAGGCAGAGTCCAGTGCAGACATGAAGAGACTGACAGTCACTGCTCAGAGCTTGCTATTTTCTTGCATGTCCTCTTTGTTATCAAATGCCATCCATCTAACCGTCATTATGTCTGTTCAGTGGAGGGTAGTGACGCTCTGGTGGTGGTAAGCCAAAGTAGCTGAATCTATTCTAAGCCATGTTTTAAAAAAATGTATTGATATTTGGTGACAATGTATTGCCAATATTTCTCAAGTGGAAATATCAGGGTTTTTTTGTCCCACCACCCCTAATAAAGACCGGGATATTAATCGTTACTGACTTTCTACGGAAGAGGATTAGGGCCACTGTGGAAAAAAAAAAGTGAGTTCTTTTGTCTCAGAATAAAGCACTTATTTATTGAAGCATTTATTGTATGAAGGGTGCTTTACAAATAGTTATTATTATCATCATTATTATTATTATTTATTTATTTATTTATTTTTATTTTAATTACCAAGTGTAGATCTGGATACTGAACAAATGCCATGTTAAAGTTGGGTATCAAACTTGAAGCTGAAATACTGTCAGCACTACTAGCACCTTCCATGTTTGTGAGGGAGCAGGGTTGAAAACAATGTTGCTAATATTAATGTCTCCATCATTTTTTTTGATGAATTGTTATCTACAATATAAAAATAAAAATAAAAATAATACTATGAACAGATTTATTGATTTTGAAAAATTGTTGTCGGTTGTGTTAATCAACTGCAGAGGTACCTGTGTGACATTTATAGAGTTTTGTGTGTGTGTGCGCTCATTGGTGTTCATCTTCATCCCCTCGAGAGTCTAAGAAAAATGCTAAGAATTGATGAGCTTTGAGTTTGTTCTTTGCTTCTCTCATTGTGTGATAAAAAGGAAAAAGCACATGAACAAATTGGAAATTGTGAGTCGAGCTTAATTATATTAACATCTCCGTTTATGTGTGAAGTTCTACGTCCGCTCACCACACATCCACATTCGGTGAGTATCTCTGAAAACCTGTCTGATCCTGTGCTCCCTGCTGTCTTGTTAGTGTTGTGCTCTCTGATATAATGAAATGCCATGTAGAGCAGGGATCAATACACACTCTTGTGAGAAATCTTTAACAGAAAAGCTAGCCAAGTCTCATGGGGCAACTTCAGGGGTGTGTGTTTTTTGACTCATGTACAACACATCATGAACTCCATCATAAAGCCAAGAACTGGTTGAAGCAAGATGTTGATTTCTTAATAAGCAGTAAAACACATCATTTAAGTAGGCAAGACTAGCTTAATGTATACAAAAAGATAAATAGGACATAGAAATTGGGATCCTTTAATTGTCACGCAGATGGCTGAATTCATTTTTGCACAGATGGCAAAAAAATGCTTTGACATTTACAACACATGAAAAACTTCAGTGGGAGAGTAGATTTAAACACGATGGACAGAATCAATAGAGACCAACATAAGATACAGGGAAGAAAAAGGAGATGAGTTAAGCATGGAGGTGTTACTACACATGCTCCACACTAAAGCAAAATGTTATGGCAGCTGAGTGTCCGAAGTTTCTTTAAAAAGCCCAATAACCCTAATTGTGATGGCGTTGATAAATAAAGAGAAAAAAAGAGGGAGTGATGCAGTGTAGGATGCAAAAAACAACTGATAATGTATCCAAAGTGGACTTGATTTATGTTCCCGGTGAGGCGAAGAAAAAAATTCAGCGAAGCTTTACATGACGGCCAGTTCTGTGGCATCACGCTCATATGGGCAGACACCCAAACCTTTTTGATTTTGAGATAACTAAATCTACTTAAAAAAAAAGATTCCCTGTGGAACACGTGGGCATCATCAATCACCTAGACACTGGACTTCATGCATATCACTATCCGGGTACTGACAGCATACTGAAGAGTCACAGAGGGGTGCAGCTACACCAATTATTAAACACTGAAAATGAAAATGACAGGTAATAATAGATTATGACGAAATTTTTACAACCCTTATGTCAAGATGGCAGACAACGAGCAAGTCTAACGCAACCACTCATTAAGACACACATTTTATGTAAATTGAGTCTCACCTGCAAAACTCACTGCAACATCATCCAGCGACAGACCGCATTAGGCAGTCAAACAGAAGCTAAATAAACTGAGCTGCTGTATGTGACTCAGTTTATGTTACAAATGTCTTGAATCATCTGCCAGAACCTTATCTGACAGCTGATTTTTTTCCAACTCAAGTCCCAAATCACATTAGTTATGAAAACTCCTGCTGTCCATTTTGTGTCTGTCGGCTGATACATGATTGGGTGAAAAGATGTTTCACTGGGTGGAAAATGTAGACACTCTCAGCACTAATGTGGATGATTGATGGGTGGAGTGTGAAGCTTGTTAGTTTTAATATGGGAGCAAACTGGCAGGCCAACAAGACCCCCCCCCCCCCCCACTTCATTAGGGGGGGAATGAAAACACATTTTCAACATAACCCAAACACACAACCAAAACACACACACATCATTTTTCTCCCTGTTGGCCTTGCAGAAAGTTTGGTTTGGTTTCCCCGCCACATGCTTTGACCCCTCTAAATGCAGGAATTTCTCATTATAGCACTGGCCCTCATCCCTCATCTCATTATTTAGAGTGGAAAACTTGAATACGGCTGCATTTTTTTCTGACAGTGCTGAAAGTTTAATATTGTTTTGGAAGTAGAAGTGTAATGAATGTTAGTATGAATGTGGCTGTCAGTCTCTGTATTGCGCTGGTCGGCGAACTGGCTGGCTGACATTTTGGTTCTTGTGTATGGGGTAGCCAAACTTTTGTCATGATATCAGCCAGATGAAGGATTTCAGTTTCAGCACAAAACCAGGCAGTGCAATCCATAAACCTCGAGTAATATTGCTTTAATTACAGAAACTATTGGGGTATTTGTAAACTGCAAATGGAGTTGCATCAAAAAATGTGATTGCGACAGATTTGGTATTCATGCAATTGCAAAAGTTAATGATAAAATTGTGAAAATGTTAAAAATATATATATTTTGCAATGCTAAACAACCCTTAAAATGCCTTGCTGTAGACCACAGCCTAATCACTTGTTGGTTGGCCATTAAGCTATCACCAAGTTGCTGTTTCACACAGCTCCTGTCTTCTGAACAAAATCTCCTCTCTTTTTGTTCTAATGAATAATAAACAATAATGGATTAAAATGCTCATTTCTATTTTTCATCTCTTTTAACTGTGAGTTTGAGGTGAGTGTGTTTTATCTTTACAGCTTTTTTTCCCCCACAAGCCATACCACTCTTAAATGAGTAATACTGCACTTACACACATCTACACATCAGCTACCTTTTAAATTATTTCTAATGTTATTTATTATGATTTTATCAAGCACTTGATTGCACTTTATTTTAGTATAGCACTGATTTCTTTTGCCGGTGCTTTATTGTCTTTTTAATTGTTCTTATGTGTTTCTTTGTTCTGTTTAGTTATGTATTCTATTTCTTTTGCACTCTGGTCCTTTCATAATGTATTATTATGTATGTATTAACCCTCACATACAGTTCAGGGTCAAAATTGACCCATTTAAAATAAGTAAATACACTCTAAATACTTCTTACTTTGAGCCTGAAATTTGATAATTCATTTTAGTGCATTTGATATATATTTTTTTGAGTTTTTGACGCATATTGATTAAAAAAAAAAAAAAAAATACTGTTGCATTCTTTACAGTTAATATAGTTCATGTTTTTTCTCCATAAACGAGAAATGTAAAAGCTGAATAAATAAACTCTCTCTGTTCTCTGAAAGCTTGATTAAAGCTGCAGTTGGTAACTTTGAGGAGAGAGAGGACTTAACATCAAATTTGAAGAAGTACAACTTTCTGATCCCTCCCCCTCCGCTGCACTCCTGCCCTGCCTCCAAAGTCCCTCCCCCAGAGGAGGCTGACGCGCGCGACGTGCACGTGGTCGTTGTTGCTGCGCCATTACTTTCTCTACGCTCATGAAGCCGCTCTCGGAGATATGAGCTTGACCAAGCTGAGGAGGAGGGGGGAGGGGCCTGTGTGCCTGAGCAGTGATTGACAGCTGTCAGACACTCCATCAGACACAATCCTGGCTCTGATTGGTTCTTTTTGTCCGGTGGATTCTGGCAATTTGCAGTAGGAGCAGTAGGCGAGGCTAAATGAGCCTGTTTTTTTTTAGTTTTTTTTTTTACAGATGAATAGTTTCATGTAATGATGTCTTTACATAGTGACAGTCTTAGCAAATATGACAAAAAGTGACTTTTACAAGACTTACCAACTGCAGCTTTAAGGATTCATCTTGCTTATTATCTGTGACTGATGATGTATTCATGAATGATTTGTTGTGCAGAAACTTGGTAGAGACTAATTATGAAGGGATACTGTGAAGACGCAGAATATAAACAGTATGTGAGGGTTAACCCTAGATATGGTTGGAATGACAAATAAATAAACTTGAAATTGTTTGGTTTGCTAGTGAAATCAACATCCTGCTTAAGCCTACAACATTATAACTTCCAGTCACAGGCAGTCTTGTATGTGTCTGCACATTTTCAACAAGATCATTTGGATGATAACTAAGTCCAGTGTGTGCTTGCTTATGCTCTTACTCCTGCACCATCAACACCGTGAAGCAACAGAGGAGCACAACATTTTTTTAAAAGGGACGACATAAACAACTTGCTAACTTGCTCCTGAGTGCTCAACAGAAAAACTATTTTTCTCCTGATTAGATTTTTTCTCTCTTTCACTTAAAGATGATGGCACGTCACTCAATAAAGATATAAAGAATGCAAATTTAGACAATAATACAAACACATATTAATTAAACCTATTTCCTGCTTTAATATGAGGGCTACATGATACCTGTACAGTATATGTACGGAGCCTGGTTGTAAGAGGAAAACTAAAAAAGATTAGCACTGTTCACTACAGTCCAAACATTACTGGATTTTTAAGCTGAAGAGTTTTTAAAAATCCCGATAATGATATTTTAACAACTTTAACTTCTGGTTATTTAAGATTTGTGACCTGGACGTTTACTGAGTGAGACATTTTTCAAGTTGAAAAATTATCAGTCAGAGTTCACCGGTGGACAAACTAAGTTACAGTATCTCCAAAATGTGGGGCATTTGAACTTTTTATTACTTGGGGCCAACATATAAGCTTATACTGGTAAGCAGATGGCCTATCAAGAGAAAAATGTAAATGAGTAGAGAAATATAAATACAAATGTTTCCATACATGGTGCAAGAGGTAATTAAATGGTTTGATAACAATGGTTTGAGACATTTTGGATTGATGTGTTAGAACAATCTCCACCACCATCATCACATAACTAAATATGCAAAGATCTTTTGGAGCTCTAAGTAAAGTTTTCAGAGACTTGAAGAATCAATGCCAAAGCACAGTGAAGCGGTTTTGCAGTCTAAAGGTGGACCTACACTTTAAGTCACTATGTTTTATCTCTTTAATTTGTGACTGATCTGCGTCTGAGATGAATTAAAATCAAATAATAATATAATATTTGTCAATGTATCATTTGAGTTATACTTCTCTGCGTCATTGCCCATTGTTACGACGCCCTTGATTAAAGTACTAACTGCTCATATCTGCTGCTGACTGTACCGGGCCGCGCCCAGGTGTGAACTGTGAGCACGCTGCTGTAGCTGCTGCTGAAAAAGAGCACTCAGTTTAATAAACCTTGGCTGGATAAATGAAGGTTAAAGAAAGTAATAGCTTGGAGCGGTGGGATCCCAGTGGAGACTGTCCAGTGATGGAACTATGTTCCCAGGTCGAGCAGGAATGAGATGTGCTTTGGATTATGAATGAGAGTAAGTGTGGGAAGGACTTGGGGCTCGGAGCAGGAAGAGGTGCTTCATGAATACTAACTTTGACTGTGAGAAGCCTTTCACCTGTTCTTTTGCCTTTGCAACAGGATGCTTAGGATGAGGGAGGCATGCAACGGGGCATATACAGGGGGGATGGATCAGATGTCTGCGTGTGTTCATGTGTGTATGTGTGTGTGTGTGTGTGTGTGTGGGGGGGGGGGGGGGGTGTGCAGGATGAGGCCTGACAAAATGAGCAAATTATTGTTCAAACCAATTAACTCGCACCCCTGCAGCTGAATGAAAATAAAATACAACTGAATCTCAACTTTACTTGACTTCAAAGGTCAGGGCTCTTTCTTATCTCTGCTATCTGAGGGGGCGACAATTAATTGTGCTGGCCTTGTTTTTTGGGGGGTTTTTTTATGGAGCCTCGGCACTGTTTAAAAGGAACTGAGGATAAACTGCACCACACAGCAAATTTAAGCACAGTTTTTACTGTCAGGAGGCAGAATACATTATCAAAACAGAAGTTCCCTGTCTGACTAGAGATTTATGATCAAAGACATCATAAACTCAAAAGAGGCCTGCTATATGCAACAATAAAAAGACAGCACCCAAACAAAGAGTTACAAAGTGCTTTAAAAGAATTAGTGCTCATACCTCATTTAGACAAACTCACTGTAACTGAAAAAACTTTTGGACCAATCACAGCCAAATTAATAATCATACCACAGCATGAGGGTGGCTTCAGCTGTCATACCAAGCATCATTTCTTCACTACCACTCTCCAGCTGCTAAAGTTATATATTTCATGCAACACAGGAACTGCTAATAAGCTCCAGAAACACAAGTGAAGTGAAAAAATAAGAAATGAATATAACAGGAAGTAAAGCAAGAGCAGCTCCAGTGAGGTGACGGCTCCGAAAGCAATTCAATATAAATCATATTTTAAAATCAATTTGCTGCTACGACAACTAACCAAAAACAGACATAACGCATAGTGTATTTTTTGAGACCTGAGTCATTTATTAATGTCAGAAATCTAAATTGGAACTGACTGTGTACCTGAAAATAAAAACTCAACACTGTAGCTCAATATAAACTCACAAAATACAGGTTGGCAGGTCGGCTGTAATGTCACTCTACATTGCTTTGGACAGCTAAGTCAGGTATAGTCAATGTCAATTACAGAGCTTTTTTAAACAGGTCTATTAGTATGTGTTACATACAAGTACATAATAAACTACATGTGGACAGACATGAAAGAAATGGTTGTACCAAAAGTAGACAGAGTTACTACCAAACCTCTCGCTGTCATTTAACTTCAAATCTGTTTAAAATGGCCTTTCAGTAACTGAGAAGAGGCGATTTGTTATTCAGGCACACCACCATCGAAGTTTTCTTTTTTATCCATTTTGAACTTGCTTCCCTTTTAATGAATTCCCTGTCAGGTCAGGCATGCCTTTGCTTGAATTACAATCAAGTAATTCAAAACCTATTTTACCTCTTGAAGACAAAAGGGGCAGGGCTCTGAACCCTCTGTAGTCCTGGTATAACTATCATGATGGAGCTGAGACAAAATTGGAAGAGGTGCATCTCATAAAAATATATATTACACTCTGGTGAAGATGGTTTCTAGCAGGCAGGATCAAGTTTTAATGGCATGTTGTGACTACTGCTTGCAAGTGATACTACTACTTCTGCTGTTATTACTTGGAACGTAACTTTATGTGACGCAATGAATGATGAACACAGACCCAGGCGAGTTTGTCACTATGACAAGCAGAGCTCACATTGCAACCAGGTGCCCCCTTCCCAAACTATTAATAAGCAAGTGATGAAACTTTTAAAGTAAACTCAAAATCTACCTGTCCAGCCTGGCTTTGGATTACAAATTGTTTGTAGCCTTTTTATTCTATTTGCTTTTAAAATTTTGTTCTACTTTATTTTGTTATTTTATTATTATTAAGATTTTATTAGTTTTATCTTATCGATTTCATTTGTCCGTTTTCTTTATGTCTTTTTAATCCCTTATTTAACCTAGTTTTAGTCTAGCTTTTATTAAACGTTATCTTTTATTTTACTTTTGTTTTGCCTTTTCAATCTATTTTAACCTAATTTGTTTCTTTATTATTTTTTTCTTATTTATTTCACTTCACCCCCCCCCCCCCCCCCCCCCAAGTATCTATCTATCTATCTATCTGTCTATCTATCTATCAACAATAAAGTCATTAAGTTCACTCACATGCTCACAATCCAACCTGCTCATTTACAAACTCACAAACTCTCACCAACAAAAGGCACCAAGAAACATGGTCACACTAACAGACTGGTAACAAAGTCAATAAATCATAAAGTTACAATAACATATATTTGATTGCACATAAGGGATCCTGAAGTTCTTAAATAACAAAGGCTTAGTAAGTTTGGCTTATGTCAGGGGATCAATATATTTTGTTTTGACTTCTATATTTTAGTTTACTGTATATATATATATATATATTTTAGCTTTTAAATGAATACTGTATGGTAAGCTGTTTGTTCACCCTTTCTCCTTGAGTTGGTGTAGTGCCAGCAGGATGTTGATGATTCGCCTCCATTTCAAATATTTAGGTATGTCTGGGGCCTATGAACTAATTAAAATACAAATATTTTCCATTAAATCAATATTTAATTCAGCCTTTTTCCTTTCAGTTGGGAATACAGGACAAGTGTATTCTTGAGACATTATTGCCCTCATATAATGTCATAATTTGTTCGACTTTCAGGGAATGGTATGTATGTAAAAAATGGATATCATATGCCAAGTTGTCGTCTTAAATGAATCACTGCTGTATAAGCGGCCTGGTGGCTCATTTGCATTAAAAAAACTAAAATGAGACAGGCTTTGCCATTAGGAGGCTTGTCTCCAGACACACATCAAAGCTCAGCGCAGTAAAAATATTGGTAGAACAGAGACTCAGACAGAAACACAGAGAGATGAAGCTGACTTAATTATAAAGAAAAATATAACACAGTGATAATTACTGATATTGCATTAACTCAGAGGGGAAAGAGAAAACACAAACAGGTAAATACAAACTGCTGGATCTTACCTTGACCTCAATGAAGTCCGGCTGGCCCATAGCTATGAGCTCCGAGTAGGCCTGCATCTCCTCCACATTCCAGGACTTCACCAGCGTCAGTCTGTACACCGTCCTCTGTCTCTGGATGGACAAACAGAGATTGGATGATGCACAATGTCAGAAGTGTGAGAATATAAATAGGATATTGTAGCTGTAGTACTGCATTGCTTATTTACTGTTTCCTAAATGAATTTATTCTATATTCTTCTTCTTTAATGGCCACATAAGATAAGATAAACTCTAATGTCCCAAGGGAAATTTGTCTTGGACAAAGCTGCAGTCAAGCAACACATGATAAAATAATACATCATTTAAATAATACATGACTGACAGGACAATGCAGAGGTGCATTAATGTGAAAAAAGTGTTGCACACAGCTATAACTCCACAGTGCTTTACATAATGCATAATGATCAATAAATATGTGGCTCGCAAAAACAATGCAGTGGTGCATTTGTGTAAGAAGTGCTGCACACAGCTGCAATCAAACAATAAGCAATACAGGTAAT
The DNA here is from genome assembly GCF_027409825.1 of Scomber japonicus. Taxonomy (NCBI): domain Eukaryota; kingdom Metazoa; phylum Chordata; class Actinopteri; order Scombriformes; family Scombridae; genus Scomber; species Scomber japonicus. The sequence goes on from NC_070583.1 coordinate 18,273,574, forward strand.
AATCAATGTGATTCAAGACAGCTCAGACAATGCAGCGAGGTACAGAGATACCAATTTAAACACATCTAGCTTGAAGAAGATATTGCACATAACCCACGATACATGAAGTGAGCCATTGTTCACACTGCAAGAAAATAAATCAAATTTGCCAAGAAGACAAGTGCTATTAATTCACATCAAGAGAGACAAACATAAGTTCATATACTCTGGCATTATATACATAGAGTAAGTATGTATGTATGAAAGGTTTCCTCAGAGAATATTGTTCACCATCAACATTACTGATATTTAAACTCAAATTTTACCATTATATTTTTTAATCAATAGTCAGTTTCACAAACCTCCTCCAGAGGCAACACAGTCGCTCCCGGATGTCCTGAGACAACTAGGGCCTGAGTGATATTGGATTTTTAGTGTCGATGCCGATATGGATTTTGGGGAGTAAAAAAATGTCGATATTGATATAGCGGCTATATCTTATATATACACAATATGTACATAAACACACTTTTTTTTGGTCACCAAATACTTGTGACAAAAATATACAATTTACAGTTTAAGGACAAACCTAGCACACTGAAACAGTAAAGGGAATTTAGTATGTATATATTACACTTGAATTAGGAAAACAGATTGCATATACACAAAATGCTGCCTATACATCTTTAAAAAAATATTGGCACATATCAGATGGCATAAACAACCATAGCTGTCAAAAATGTCCCTTTGTGCATCTGTAAAACACTGAAACTCCACAGCAGTATAAGCCAGTGAGCTTATACTGCTCTCATACGTTCCCTGGGTAAATATAAGTGCTGAAAACGGTGATGCTCACATTTCAATAGTATACAATTAGGCTATTGTTGTAGCCGTACATCAGAAGAGAGACCTAGAATGTGATAGAGAGGAAGAAAGGACAGGAAAGGAAAGATAAGCAGGGAAAGGAAGAGGCCAGAAGACATGAGGAATTGATAATACCAACAAAAAAAAAAGATGACAATGGGAGAGGAGAGTGCACTTTCCCTCATTTACTCTTCAGAGCAGTAGGGAAGGGGATAATTGGCCAGTGGAAGCAGGGAGGTGAGGTATTTCAAGCTGCCTCTATTCCATATCACAACTCTATCAGTCCCATGCGCACTGGCAGGGAGGCCAGGTGGAGGAGAGGAGGAGAGCTGTCACACGGATAACAGAGAGGGATAAGCGCTCAGGAAGGATGGAGATAGAGCCCACCATGACACAGAGAATTGGGAATATGGAGTTGAGACACACAGAGAGATGAGAGGATGAGGGGGGAGGGAAGCAGGGGAAAAAAAGAGGGTTTATTTTGGGAAGCTGGGAAGTCGCACAAAGGAAAACCATATTGTCACAGCAAGGCAAGCACATGTGCAATCCCTCTGGGGAAAATGTAATCATACAAACTATGATGCTAAATCACCATGTATGTGAGTAAATATAATGTCTCTATTTGGTGTTGTGTGGATCATAAAATGTAATTAACGTAAAGGTTTATCATGCATTCATTTGATCAGTGCCAACATATAAGGACCAAACCTCGATATGATCATAATTCTTAAATGATGATGGCTGCTTTTGGTTTACCTCAATATCACATCACACAAATCATCACCGCTGTGTATTTAAGTGTGATATTAATTGGTCTCAGCAGTATTCAGAGCAGGAAGGTAAAAATGTGTATCTTGCTGGCTGTCAATCAACTCCTGTCCCACTGGAGGATCACAACTGATCTTCAAGTTTATTTGTTTAAAACACCTCAAAAAACATCGTTTTTTCATGCTAGTAAATACATTTGAAAGAAAAAATCCACATGATGCTTCTATATAGTATATGACTGACATCTAATCCCCCTGTCTTGTACATCACTGCCAAGAATTGTGCACATTATTATTGGTGCTGAAATTTACAATTTGTACCTACATAGAGTAGATTTTAGTGAGTTTAATGCTATTCTACTTTGCTCTACTTGCATTGCATTTAATTTCCCATGTACAGTACAGAGGGGTTTGCAGAGAGAGACAGAGACAGAGAGACAGAGAGACAGAGACAGAGACAGAGAGAGAGAGAGAGAGAGAGAGAGAGACAGACAAAGAGAGAGTGATTGAGCAAGTAGCAGTATAGATAAAGCATGTGAAAGAGATAAATGTTATTTTTATCTGTTATTTATTTCATTTTTTATTGTTTCATAAACATTTTTCCTCATGTGTGAATGCTACATTTCAAGCACAGCTGTAAATTTTTGGTAAAGCAAGAAGATGAAGCCGTGGTATAGAGAAGCAGTATGAGAGAAATGACTGACCAGCTCAGTGTGTTTGGAACTTCGATGGAGACAATGCCCAAAAATGTAGGTACCAGACACCAGATATCAGGTACAGTACTAGTCACAACTATTGCCAGAGGGGAAAATCACAAAAAGGGATAGTAGAGTTGGACTGATTTGAGCTGGTACCATTCAGTGGAAAAGCAGCTTAAAATTTGGTATGCACATGAGAACGTTGGGCCTGATATTGTTAGACATTTGTTTGACACTGAGTTCAAGAGGTAATTCTTCAGATTGATGGCTCCACTGACTGTCAGATTATGGAGCAGTAGTCAAAATAATGAGATTCCAGGGAGTGCGCCAGCGGGTAAAAGTGTCAATCTCGGATCCAGCAGGACTCTGACCTGAACTGAACCCCTGTTAAACCTTAAAGAGTAGAAAACCAGTGACACCAACATCCCCACAATGTCAATAAGCTACATAGGATATGTTTGATGTCCACAGCTTGTTTGAATTTAGTGAACTTCTACCAGTTAAAAGAACATTTAACACTATAAAAGGTGTTAGCTTTGCTTTTATTTAAAGTCTGTGTAAAGTATGAATAAATATGTGTTCTGAGTTTGACATACCACAGAAAAGTGTGTTGTTAACCACCCTGCCAAATTTGAATGATTAAAGAAATCGCCAAATATATGAAATTAGGCTTCAAAGTTGTGTAAAAATCAGTTTTTTTTCAGACCCGCCCACTAAATCCTGAACACAGAAATCTTGAAAGTTTGTGAAGCCTAGCTGTGCTGAGCTTCAATGGTTAAATCCTTTTTACACCTTTTTTAGAAATACATTTATGACCTATTTAATGTGTTTAGAAGAAAATGTCTGAATTCACTTTACACTGTCTTTAATGTTTAAAAATGTCACTATGCATCTCATACTGTTGCACATTCAGTAATAGTCTAGATTAAAGAGGCAGCTCAGTATCTATAAACTGCAGCACTGTGAATGCCATAGTGACACTATGATGACAGCAATTGGACGCCTCAATTTCACACGAGTAGTATTTATTAAATGACGCACTTAATTCTGATGATGTTGTTAATGATGTTCCTTCTTTTATGGCTCAGCCCTGCAGTTACTGATATTTGCTTGTTGGTGTGTGGTGAAAATGGTGAGATGCAATTAGAGTGCAATGATCCATCACCGTTGATTTGCTTTGAGGCATGCAGTTACTAAACACCTCAAACTGAGGGGTAATGAATTTGTATTACCGTTTGCTAAAGCATTAAACAATAGGAAGACTGCCTATCATATGAAGGTGTAATAGAGGCTCCCTCTGCGAGATTTTACAACCCCCATCTTTTTCAAGGTCGTTTCACCACCCCTTCACCCCCCACACTCTCTCATTTTGGCTTTTTAGGAAACACACTAAAAGAGAATCGATTTACACAAGCGGCGAGGTGGTGAGATGCAGGTTGGGATAATGGACCTTCTCTACACTCACGAAAGATGAAAGGCTTGAAAGGTTATTGGTTGCAGGAGGTAGTCGTGGACACATATCACATACTTAATAGAAATATTCAGCTGTGGATGGTTTTATTTTTCATTCTTTAAAAGGCGGCGGCAATGACATTATCAGCTGACAAAGCCAAAAAAATGTTAAAGGTTTGCTTCAAAGGAATCAATACAAAAGCCACTATTACCCACTTGAATGAAGTGTTCAAGGCTCAAAGTGCTTTGTATCCTTTATTGTCACATGCTTTCATCATAGAGGAATTTGGTAAATACAGAGAGACATTGCAATCGGTGAATACTGAGAGGATTCAATCATGGCTGCAGCTTTCATCAGTTGTTCTGATTCACTCAGAGCATAATAAAAAGATCTTTGGGTGTAGTAGAGATTCAATATATTTTCAGTGCACTGAGAGAGAGAACACTTTAAAAAGGGAATTGTATTATAAAATAAAGTTTCTCTTCAATTCGATTCGAAAAGTTTAACCACATCAAAAACATTATTTGTAACAAATCCCCCAAAATCTAGACCTGGAGAGAAAAATGAAACAATGAAATTTGGGTGTCTCAACTTAATCTGACTTTTTCATTTTTATATTGAAACTAGATATTTCTGACAAATAAGATACTCCAGTGGTGAGCAGCATCCCTCTCCTGTTTGTCAACAACCATATTGGATGCAATCTCTCAAACAAAGCCATTGCCTAGTATATACTTAATAATTTCTGTGTGAGCAGAAAGAGAAACCCTGATGAATACAGAACACTAGGAAGAAGAAAAGCTGCAAATCATGAATATGATGCTATTCTAGTTATGGCTGATAAGAGGAACTTATTACCTTAAAATCAGTGTACCAGGAACCAGGTCATGTTTTCTCACTTAGTGCCACTGAAAGGTCATCATGTTTTCTCACTTAGTGCCACTGAAAGGTCATTTAGTGCCAAGATAATAATCATAGCAGGCTTTAGATATCGACTCATGATGTGAGTAGATAAACATGTACTGCAGGTGTCAACTTGCAGCTTTACTTCTATATGGAAGGAATGCATGTAGATTCCAATTAGAAGTAAAGCAAATGATGAAAATGGAAAGGATTGGCAGTCGAGCTCCACTTGTGGACAAGCAGCAAATCTGGGTCTGAAATAGGGCTGCACGATATATCGTTAGAGCATCGTCATCGCGATGTACGTGTGTGCGATAGTCACATTGCAGAGCCTGCGATGTAGGAGGCGAATGAACTCATCTAATTTCAAGGGTAGCTGACTGATATACACTGCATGTAGACTCTGTGTGTGCTGTGCAACGATCCACCAATCACATTTGTTCTTTACTCGGTTGCCAAGCAGACTACCCTGACAGCCACCAATCAAAATCAGAGAGGAGGAAACCACTCCCCTGCACATGGAGTGAGTGGCTGACGCTGCCGGTAACAACAACGATTGCAAAATGACCAACGAACAAGAAAAAACACCGAAAATGAAGACTTGTTGCCAAAAAGAAAAGCAACGTCAGTTATCTTGAATTATTTCAGTTAAAAGAAGGATGATGTCGACCAAACACGTGTTCTGTGTCGGCAGTGCCTTTCATCTGTTCCCACGAGAGGTAACACAACTAACTTGTTTGACCATTTCCGTCGGCACCACACAGCTCAGTATGACGAATGCAAAACCAGATCTGAATGTCGTCCAAAACAAAAAAAACATTTCAGAAGCCTTTGCAACTTGCAAACAAGTTAGTTGTGTTACCTCTCGTTGTGGCAAAAGATGAAAGGCACTGCCAACACAGAATTTTAATATCACAATATATCGCAGGGTTGAAAAAAATTGCAATGTTAGTTTTTTCCAATATCGTGCAGCCCTAGTCTGAAATTTAAGACAACGTGGCAGTGACCAAAACTGCAGTTCCTCAAATGGCCACTTAAGGCTAGCCATTCACATCAATCCACCATAGACCCACATATTAAAATGCCCAAATTTATAGCAGAAATTAACATGGTAAACCAGATTTGGTCCCTGTATTGTAACTGTAGGGGTGGAGGGGTGGGGAGGTTTTAAATTTCTATTAAGGCTTAAAGTTATGCATTATTAAGAAAGATTGTGGCTGCTTCGAGTGACAGGTGCTACCACAGAGACAACATTGTAACATAACCATGATGTAACCCCAAATTCACAGAGTATAGGCATAGCCGCCGCCATTTCAGTGTTTTTTTTCAAGGAGTCGACTAACCAATGGGTGATGTCACAATGGCTACTTCCACTATTTTGTACAGCTCTACACTTAATCACAGACTAAAAAATGATTGCATCCATCATCTACTGCAATTTATGTACTTGTGATGGAGTATTACAAAGACAAGATAATTAAATAAACCCGATCAAGCTTGTGGTAATAACAAATGATTGTGACCTGGATAAACTCAGTACTAAGGGCTTTATGGCCACAAAAACAATGCCATAATTCTTGATTGCAGGGTTAGGGTTAGTAAAAGTGTCATAACCTCTATTCATAAAAACTGGTGATACTCTAGTTAGCTGATACAGTGTACTGCCAACTGCCAATTATGATCACAGGTGAGCTTGACATTGAAATACAGCAATTGTTTCAACTCATCTACCCAGGTAAATTTGTCTGAGCAGACATTTTCTTTCTGAGCAACACTTTACGTCGCAGTAACATAAACCCTCTTGATCCCAACCTAACCTCTCTGATCTCCTGGCTTAAAAACCCCAAACTCAGCATGCAGTTTACCTTCTCTCCCAGGGCTTTGAGGCTGTCTATGAAACGTGGCCAGAAGTCCTTAAAAAGTGGTCGGTCAATCTTCTTTAGGCTATCTTTGGTGCTCGCATCCACACTCACATACAGCTGGGTAACTGGCACCAGACTCCTGGAAATTACAGAAAAAATGGAGGAGGAGGATGAGAGTGATCCAGTTTGAGACAAGGAAGGCAGCACAAAAACTTAAAAGAGCCTTTGAAAACAAAAAAGAAAACAAAAATAATTGACTTTTCAAGTCTCAGTCTCACTCGATATAATCAATGCTTTACACAATTATCTGAAGCAGGAATCTGAGACTAAGACTGGCAATACAGTGCAAACTGCTTATAGTGATGACGTCTGTCCAAGTCCATTTTTATTAGAACCATTTTTCCCAGTGTGTCTTTATTTCTCATGATGACAACCATCTAATCAACATTTGTATATTTATTACATGAATATAAAGTGATGAAATGAAAGTCTTCGCCATTTGTTGAATTTTATTAACTGTTTCCAAATGTAGCACAGCTGTTTTAGATGCTTGTTGTTTCGCTGCTGCGTCTCGTTGGCTCATTTTTGGGCAGTGTGTCATAACCTTCGAGGAGAATATGTTTTTCATTAAGAGAAAATTACTTTCTTCTTCTCCCGTCATGATTTCAATATGCACACAGCACCAGATTGGTCAACCAGCAGGTTACTGCAACCCAATAATGGTGCCGCAGCCAGTAAATACATATCATATGTGTATTATGAGACGGACAAACAGAATTACCGTTGATTTTGTTTTTTACATATCTTGTCATGTATGAAAGGACCTAAAATGAGCACAGTAGATAGAAAGCAGGCTACTTTGTTTACTATAGGCAAGTTATTTAATGTGTGTATAAATGATTCAGACACAAGCTTTTTCATCCATATAAGCATTTTCTACTATATTTTCACCGAATATACATCTGCTGCTCAGCCTTCTTTTCTCATTTTGATTCAATAACATACAAGCAACGACATGAAGTCAAACACTCTATACACTTGTGCTTAAAAGCAACAGCTCCATTGCGTAGGCAGATGAAGGAAAAAAAACAAGGGTGCAGTGAAGGAGGAAGCTGTGAAAAACTTGAGTGGTTCTCATGAATATTAAATGAGGAAAGACATTAACGTATGAGTGTGTGTGTGGCTGAGCTCTGGGACAATCTGTAAAAGCAGGAAGACACACCAGAGAAGTAAAGAGAGCCAGAAAAGTGTAAAAGATTCACTCGATTTAAACAGGAGGAGGCACTACCATTTTTTTAATATGCCTGAGATACAAATATTAACTGTGCAAGAGAGGCAATAGTATAAAGATAAAAATAACTGAGCAATATTGCAGAACGTCAGGAAAAGTCAGTTATTTCTCCTTCTGGTGAAGCACCTGACAAAGAAGAAAAAGCTCCCTGTTATCAAAGCAAACTGCAACAACTCATCTTAAACCAGGAGGGTCTGACAGACAGGGTAAAAAAGCTGATGGCTGCTGTCCTCGCCTTCAACCTGCTCGATGAGTATATGATAAATCAGCCTGTGACAGTTATGTTAGCTGACATATCCGCTGTGTGTGAGCGTTTGTCTGACAACTTGCAAGGCTTCTGGATGGACTGACATGGTACGTATATATATATATATATATATATATATATATACACATATATATACATTATATATCTCTCTCTATATATAGTTTGTCTGACAACTTGCAAGTCTTCTGAATGGACTGACATGGCACGTAGGGCAAAACATATATACACACAGACACACATATACATATATATATGTCCAGATGTTTTGCCCTACGTGCCATGTCAGTCCATCCAGAAGCCTCGCAAGTTGTCAGATAAACTATATATAGAGAGAGAGGCAGCAGCTGGTGGTCTAATGGCCACTGTCTGTGAATCATGTTTGTATACAGTTGATACAGTTTGTATAAATTACCCAAAATTCCCAGTGAATTCCCATGAATTCCCAAGGAAAGTTTCCAACTTGGAATATTTCCAAAATTCCCTAGCTTAACTTCACATGGAAAGTTTCTGGAAATTTATTGGAAATTTCCTGCCCTTTTGCAACCCTAGTCTGGAGTGGGACATACTAAATATAAGAAATATACTACCTATCACAGCCACACAAAAAAACTAAATTGTGTCCATTTAGCTTCTACCTGATTTCCTTGGGGAACTGTGCATTGGTCACCAGGAAACTGGAGATGTGGTGGGAGTGGAGGAGGCGGACGAAGGCATTGATCTCAGGGTACATGATTGGCTCACCCACCAGAGAGAGGGCACAGTGCTTGACTGCCAAGCCCTCCTCGTATCGCTCCGGCTTCACTCCAGGAACACCTAAAGGGAGAGGAGAGAGGTCAGCAGCTGAATAAAAGGTAGTTTGGAAGTCAATTTCACCTTTGACTTAATGTCTCCTAACAATAAAATGAAAGGTCTCACATGTGGAAATATATATGTCACAGCCTATATGCAAATTAAAAATGAGGGAAATAACAACATGAGGTCAGGCTTTGAGGTGAGGTCAACGTGATTGAATACTTAGAAACAAATAGGCACAAGAGAGAGACGACGTGGTGCTTATGAAAAATGAGGAGAGGAGAGAAGACGGGATTTTCCCACTATTCATTGGATCCACAAGATTAATTCACTATTAAATGTTTGATCACTAAATACGAAATAAATTAAATGTATTTCCTGACCCAATAAAATTACTATTAGACAGACGAATGAAGTCTGGCTTTTCATTAGTTCATGGAAAAAATATGACTATCTGATTGTTGAAAGCCCATATTTCAATCAGGACCACAGGCCACCAAATTCACATAGACTTTAAAAACGCATTGGCTACCAAGGACAAGACAAATTAGAGTAAAATGTGGTAAAAGGGCTAAGCTCTACTGGCACACTGGGCTCATAAAGTGTGTGCAGTATGTTTTCGTGTGGGGTAATTTCTTTACAGCGGTAAGTAGCTCTTTTGGCTTCATGTGCCATTGAACAACTCTCATAGGAATGAACGGGGCCCCGTGCGTCCAACGCTGTATCCAGATCTCTTTATACATCCATGCATAAATGGGGCAGCATCATTTAAGCTTGCTCTCTGCTGACAGTATTATCTATTAAATTATGTTTGACGTGTTAAGAATTTAATTGAGACTGGGAATAAACAAAGTGTAAAAGCTTAGGAAATAAGTTTCATACACTGTCATGGGGATTTAATGTTATATTGCTGTAAAAGCACATGCAAAACTTTTAATTACATAAAAGTATGCGTGTGAATGAATACGTTTATAACATTTTCGATAGCTGAATCACAGAAAGTTGCTATTGTTGTAGTTTTTGTTCTCCTTTCAAGGACAAATTACATCTCACAACAGCTGCAAAGCCATCCAACAGCAAACTGTCCCCCATGAGAGGTCCCATTTAACTCTGTTCATAACAGCCAGCCGAGGAGGATAGTGCACGTCTGTCAAGGCGAGAGTGTGAAAACTCATTAAATGTATATATATCTTCTGTATGAGCGATGTGAAATTCCATTACATCCTCACATCGTTCGTTCCCTAGAGGTTTTTTCTGAAGGACTCTTTTTTTTTTTTTGAAGTGGATCACTCAGATAAAAATCAAGTCTATATGCGAGGAAGTCCGCCTCAATTATGAGCGCAGTGTAATGATTGCGACTGAATTAAAAGCTGCAGAATTGATTGAAGTGAAGACAACTATTATATAAGACCCTCAATGTACCCTGGACTTAACCTGTATTATCTTTATCTTTGACTCAAGGCAAGGATCTGCTTAACACAAAAGATGGTAAAGAAGTCATTATTCTCTAGTTTCAAGCCATCTTCTCCACATCTCATTTGATGGCGTGTAATTAAGGAAACACGCATGCAGAGCTCTTCAGGTGGTAGCATTTGGTGTCAGCTCGGGTGCAGTGTGAAAGTACAGTATGCATGACTGGAGTGTGTTGCTTTAAAAGATTCAAAATGCTGTGTTGTAGTGGAGAGAATCACAGAACAAAATGTTTAATTCATGCGTTGGCTCTGCTATAAAAGTAAGAACATCACCAGGCTCCTTCTTGATATGCAAATGTAATGCACAGCAACATAAACTAGGCTCATGTCCATTTGAATTCTCCATAATGCCCAGAGGACACCCTCATGCAGGACAGTTAAAGTGCCAAGCAAACAGCACATACTGCATGTTATCATATGTACTGATAACTGCAAAATGCAACAAAACAGACAAACAAACAAACAAACAGACAAACAGACAAACCAAACACAAAACTGGCTAAGAACTCCACCAACATCAAAGAGAGCCTCTATTAAAAGAGTATCCAAACATATTTGACCTTCATGACCCAATGAAACTTCTTGGAAAACTTTTTTTATCCAGTGTTCAATTGATTTATCATCTAAAATGATCCATAACTGAGCCTATTACATTTAATATTCAACACAGACAAGAGTATCATTTTAAACACTCATCTATACATTTTGAGCCTTCCGGCCTCAGGTAGCAGGTTGCAGATGTTTATTCCCAGTTTGGTCATCAAAATCACACTATAGTCTTTACAAGGAGGGGAGCATGGCTTTAAACTGCATTTTCCACCATGTAATGACAGTCTCATATAATACGCTTTCTGCAGTGGACTTCTTCCAAGTGGGGTATAGGAAAATGACTAATAACCTCCCCTTATAAAGCGTTGCATGACATTTAAACTACTATTTGAGGAGTCCTTTTAGGCAGGAGATCATCAGGTAGTCAGAAGAGAAACTAATATATTTATTTTCACAGTGAGGCTTTTCTGTGGCATTGTCTGGATAGTGCATTGCACTACACATTGTAAAATGTATTACTGTCATTGGTAAATGGAGTTGAAGGCTCCCTAATGTGATTTTACAGAGCGACTGGAAAGAAAATTATGGATAATAATGACAATGACTACTTGTGCTATGCCCAAGTATGTATTCAATAAGAATGGCAAAGCTTTTCTTTGTAAAAGCATCTGAAAATGTGCTTTCTTTTATTTTCAGCACAAAACCTCATGGCCCATTTTGTGACTAATGTATTTTGTTTTTTTACAATAAGCGAACAAAGAAGCAGATTACTGTCAACATAAGCTGATGTGTACTTTTTACCCTATTATGATCTCTTCAGAAAATTACATTTTCTGTAATTGCATGCATTATAATATATCATCGATGACTGCTCTTATTATTATATTAGCCATTAAGTATCCTTTTGAAGAAGATACGTCTCACAGGCTTTTAGCGTTTGGCATCTATATCATTTCCTGAGTACAATGGCTTCACTGTTTCATAATGGGATCAGCAGTGGGTTTGAGGTTAGAGCGGCAGCCTTCTGACTTCAAGGTCGCACAATCGAGCCAGTTCTTAAGACAACTTTGGCCGGGGGTACAGTCATACATGTCGACTACTTTGATGTCAACGTAAATTTTGTTTGTTAAATTGAAGAGCTGGTATCATGGGTGAAAAGTAGGCCACAGTGCCAGTGGCTGTGGATCTCAAAGGAAAGTGCTGGTACTGAACAGAAACCGAAAATAAATCAACAATGAGCTGAAGAGGGAAGAAGAAAGTTTGGCAAAGTGAGTTTGGGCTTGACGGGAATGGTCTTTGTTTGTGTGTCTGTGTGTCTGTGTGTGTGTGAGTGAGTGCAGCTCTGTCTGGACTGACAGGAGTCTGCACAACAAATTAGTTTCAAGTCTCAATGGCTGCTCCGCCACAGTCATGTCACAAAACCATGAGTTATCTTAGCAGGATGCAGTTTGGACTGAGTGGGGCAATAAAAGAGCTTATTTGCTGAACCGTGGTTGACTTTCAAGAGAAAGCATCTCAAAATAAAGCACTGCTGAGAGAAAGATAAATCTATTTAGGCTGTGTGCCTCTGTTATGTGGTTGTCTGAAAATATGGTAATAAAGTATCAGTGATCATTTCTGCAGGTCATAACAAAACAACAGCAACAGCAAATTAGTTGTTCAGCTGTAATATTAATTACCAATTTTGATAATCAATCATTCAATTATTACTCATGAGGCAATAATGTCAAATTGCTGATTCTAGCTTCTCCGTTCTAAGGATTCTTTGCTTTTTTTGCTTTATATCAAGTTAAATATTTCTGTATTTTGGACTTGAGGTCAGATAAAACAAGCAATTTGAAGACATCCTCTCAGACTCCAGGATGTTTTTTTGACATTTCACAGACTAAATTACTTAAGGATTAAGAAATGTACAGATAATTACAGGTTACTGAAGAATGAGAATGATTATTTTATTGCCGTAACAAGTATTACACTGCACAAGTACTCATTTCAAAGCCAGCTTAAAACCTTTAAAGCCAAGCTGAATAAAACCAATTCCCCATGATCCGTACTTGTTTACTTTAACGAAGGTCTGATAAATGTGTCAACACCATATTTGACAACATTTCTCAAACCCTCTTAAAGACAAACCTGCTTGGGGAATACTCATCTAGTGATCGCTAAATTTTATTTTGGCTGAGCTTTTGGCACCCAATCAGCCGTCCTCAGCCAATGATGGTAGCAGCCACAGGAAATAAGTCTCAAATGCCAGCAGATTTAGTACAAATAGTACAAACAGAGGCCTAAAGAAATGCAATTAAAGGGCTAATTCTTCCAATGTTCAAGTCTAATATTCATTAGTATTCTGGAGAATGCTGTGTGGTGTGCAGGAAAAATGCTGATAGAAAATGTAGTGAAAATAAAGAGAGTAAAGACACAGTGGTTCCAGACAGTGGGATTAAATGATGTGATGGTGACAAGTGATCGAGGTAGCATAGAAGAAATGTGATAAAAGCAGAGGAAACATCATCACTTGATCTTAACTGTGCTTCTTTGAACACACAAGGTTACAAGAGGTCCCGAGGAGTTCATTGAAAAAAAAAAAAAAAGGAGACAAAGTGTGCATGAGAAATATATCGCTGTGTTGTATTTGTTACCATCTGGCCTGCTCTTAGGTGTCCCTATTGCCACAAAAAACAGGTATAAAAATTCCTTTGTCCCTCTTTCATCCAAGCTTTGAATGCTAGTGGAAAGACGAGGTAATTGCAATTGTTGTGCTCACTATGGTGATAGATTTAACTTAAGGTGTAGTATATTTACTTATGTTTCTCTGTCTGATGCTGATGTCCTGTATTAATTATAACTTTGATGATGATATTGAAATCGTGGCGACAATATAATTTATTGTCAATATTTACTGACCTTTTTCCAAGCCTGCTCTAGTGGAGCTTAGACTGTGTGTGTTGTACATGAGTGCAGACCACCTTATGCTGTATTTATGTCAACTGTCGTATGTGTCTGTGTTGTGTGTTTGGTGTGTTTTTATGCTTGAGTGGATAGATAAACAGATAACCAGATACCAGATTGCTAAAGAAACAGAGTTACACATCGATATGTCACGAGGGAGAACAATAATGGTTGCATATGTCACCGACCTCTAAACTGTCGAATCATGTTTTGATGCTTCTCCAGAGCGTCCTCCAGGATTTTCTCAGCAGGATCCATCTTCCAACGCCACTCTGTGCCCACAGGGTTGGTGTGATGTCTTGTAGTGACACACAGGTAAACAGAAAAAGGAAAACAGCACACATACTTTAACCATCAGTCAGTGATGATACTTGTTCATTACCTGTTGGAGCACTAAACCTGAAGTAGCCGACACCAAAAGGAATTTCTCACATTTAGGCTGTTAAGACTGGGGTCATTTCACACACATAAATACATATGTCACAATTCTGCAATGTTATGTTGTAAATATGTCCTTTATCTTTATGTGGAAATGACAGATGGGTTTGAGAATGGCATTTCACTTCCTTGTATGCTGAAAGTATATTTGGAAGTGACAATAAAATTGATTCTGATACTGATTCTGAAGCGTCAAGACCAAAGAAGTTTACTCACAAAACTGGATTGAGTTTTGAGGTTTTACCTTTACAAAAAAATAATAAAGTAAAGGATGCATCTTATTGTAAGGGATCGCACCTCCCTTGGGTGTTAATAACACCTTCTGGTTGTCTATATTTGATGTCTAGGTGCAACAACAAATCCTGAGGCCTTCACAGTTTTCAGATGGTCTTTCACATGCATATGCACACACTCGCACTGCACATACTGTCCTTGCCTGTCAAACCTTAGGCCACCTGTTGCTACAGAGAGGTGGATGTTGAGGGCAGCGGCAACAATACATTTGTGCCCTAGAATTTGCTTAGTTCCTGTCATCCTACATCGCTTCCTTAGGAGAGCCCAACATATCTGTGGTGACAGGGAAGCAGTTTGCCACAGCAGATTCTGACAGCGACCTTTCAGTGTTCAACACAGCTGCCTTTTCAAACGGAAATTGAGGGGAGCGAAAGACCCCGTCTCTCACCGATGTCACAATGAATCAGAGTCCACCTCTAGGCCTCTTAGTTACACCCATTAGTTTTCTGCATGAAAATCATTAGCTGCCCCAGTAGAGATCATTGATCAGTGACAGGGAGTTTTCTGGACATACAAGCAATAATCCACCCAAATGCTATAAAAAGAGGTTTACTTGTGGTAGATTCTGCTACGGTTCAAGCAGCCATATGACTCTTGAACTATATTCTTTGAGCAACTAATTAAAATTCAATATAAGAAAACTAATTAATGTGACAGTTGTACACTTTGCATTATTTAAAATGATTCAATTAATTCAGGAAAGCAAATAAATAACAAATGTTAGGGGTAACGCCAAATTTAAACATATTTAAGCATAATGCAAGGGGTTAATGACTTATATTTCAACATCAGATTATGTCGTTGCAGCACAAGATGCATGTATTGAACACAATCAGGCCTTTTCATGCTTTAATTATGCAATAACTGTGTTTATACTTAAGGTGACACGGGTCTACCCACAATCTAATAGAGTTAGCATTACTTCCAGGTAATTATAACATTATTTCGCCATCACAAGGCCATGCAATCACCATGTTTACATTCATATAGTTATAGAAAACGGCAATCTGGGTGAGTAGGATTACAGTAAAAAGTCGGCTTTTGCTCGATGAGGGTTACTGAAAAGGAGAACACCACTCTGTCTTTTTTTACTTGTTATACTCACTATCAACTATCTTTACCAGCAATAGGAATCTTGGAGAAGCAAGAAGAAGCAGCTCCAAGCTCATTTTGGATGGTTTAAACGCAGGGCTGTTTTCAGTCTGACTCCCAGCGTAATGTGATAATTTGCAAACAATGGCCAGTTGTTCATTGTTTGCAAAAATTTGGTCTCCCGAGGGCCTAGGTGGTTTTGACAAATCACAGCTAGCCTCTGTAACTGTTGCGGCGGAGAACCAAAAACAAAGAAGAAAAAAAAAAAGTCTTCCCGTAAAAGTATTTAAAACGTGGGCTTATAACAGTGGTTTTACTCTTCAGTTTACATACCTCCAGCAGAAGACACACTTGTTAGCACAGGCGAGACTCGGGGTGGTCTCCATGCACCGGTGGGACTCAATACCATAGAAGGTGTGCTTGTAACAGCCTCCTCTCCCTCGTAACATGGACTAACCAACACAAAACAACACCTTTAATGTGGTTTACACATTCAGCTTGTCAAAAAACAAAAAGTCTACTGTTCTATTTAGTAAAAGGTGATTTCAATACCTTGGTCCATCGACAAAGCTTTACGCCTGAGTGGCTTCCAATTAGTTTGTACCCTGCACAGAAAGGGAAAGAACAAAATGTGAGAATAAGGCTCTCAATCAGTAAACACCTCGTTGACTCAGAGCTACACAATTCAGAGGATCCTTAATACACAGAAAAGTGCGGATTACATTTATTTGAGTGGTACATCAATAAAGTTCTGCTCAATATTCACAAAGTCATATTCATTCATAGTATTTTGCTATAGGCCACTGAACAACCCCTATAAGGCTGCTCAAGGGCAACTGAGCAGTAGGGTGGAGAAGGGGATAGCTATTCAAATTTGCTTCCTGCACAAAAGGAGGATAAAGTGTTCCCAAATTCACTTTCTTCACAAGTTTGCTTCTCTATCCTCTTATATTACCACAGCCTCACACCACTGGTCAGGTTTGGGTGAGTCCCCCACAGGCTTTTCTGGGGTTTTTTTCTCCAACACATCCTCCTCTGTGATGTCTGCCTATCAAAGAGAATACTTTAATCTTTCTCACTTAATCTGCTCAAGAAATACCAGAATATGACATTTGGATTGCTTCTCGGATGATCAATAGTACCACACTTTTTTTTTTAAAGTCCCAACATTTGAAAAGACTGTTTTTTAGTTCAGCCATGCACTGACAACAACAAAATGATGTAGGATTTAAATACATTTTAGATGGTAAAATCTAATTTTGGGACCTTATGTGTGTTTAGCTGCTATTAAACCCTTGTAGCCTAAATATCTCATTAAAATACAGAGGGAAACAGTGTCAGGGTGTGAATGGGTTCTCATTGCATCTAGATCTCAGGTTTAATGCTAGAGGAGTCAACACAGATATTATTCATAACAGCTGTTTATGAGTATATTTGTAGAAAAGGCAGAATAGTGAAACTCACCAAACAGCTTATCATTGATCAATTATGTTTGTTTGGGTTTTTTTATAAGGAAAAAAAAATTCACTCCACCTACAAGTGCTCAATAACAAAAAGCACACACACAGAACTCAATTCATTTTTCCTCTTAAGGCCTTTAACCCTCCGGTCACAAGCGGAGGGTTAAAGGTTAAATTTCTCTAACCTTTACAGCACCACTGCCCATCTCACAGATGCCATTATCGGTGACAAATGGCATCTGCCAAAAAAGTACAATACATGCTGTGAATAATGGTATTTCAATATACATAAAATCAGTGTTTGAGAAAAAAAAAAGGAAAATGACAACAATAAAAATAAAATCTGAAAGCTGAATTAATGAGCATGTGCACAGACATTGATCAAACTTTCTTTAATGTGCAGCCCTAAACTTCCTACACAAGTTTCAATAGATGTGTGACTATTGTATCCATGTCATGCCAGAAACAAAAAAGTCTATATTAGAAGCACGGCCTTTCCAAGACCAAATATCATTAAAACAATGCCAAATCTTTCATCCTTCATGCATTTATTCCAAATAAAAAACAAACTGTCCACCAGGACTGACTGTTGCCAACATAAACACTATGAAATAGGTCAACATTTGGTCAAACGAAGTGAAGTCTTGCTTGCAGAGTGCTATTTATAGAGTATTGTGTAAGCTGACAGTTGGGGGTATTGGCTGCAAATGACAGCCTTGTGCGTAGTGAATGAAGTACACAGAAAAGAGATTGTAAACTGCTTCAGACAGAGCTACTGAGTCAACGACACCTACACATAGGACATATATACTATACTACACAACAAGTCGCCTCATTTACCTAACAAAATCATTCATATTGAACCAAATGTAACATCAAGCATTTAATCAGAATCCCATTTCATATTTAGCTTTAGGCAACAGTGACTGCTAAATACATTATGTTCTCGGCCGCTGACTTTTAGGGAACATTTCTGCATATAAATGATGCACAACACATAACCCTCCATACTATTTAGAGGCAACGAAGTTTGTGTAGTTAAGAGAGTTTGGTAAATCGACTCTGAACGCTTGTATGAGCAAACCTCATAGGAAGTAGCTCATTGCCTTACATATGGAGTAAAGGAATAAAATGAATATGAAGGATGAGGATACATTTTAAATTATTAAAGTTGAACTACATGGTCTGGATGCTGAATTAAGAGAACTACCATGATGACACCAGCTAAGAGTAGTTTGATGAGGTTTTGGGTGTGGGAGGCTAGAGGAGTAACACAGCCTGAGGACAGGAAGAGGCAGAGAGGGTACCATTAGACAACACATATTTACTGACTCTCATAATTCATGTTTTAAAGTGTATTACACCTTTGCTGCCCTTGTGTATACAGCAAGGTTAAGGATTTGCTGATATGCTGGCGGGTTAGGTCTGTAATAATGTGCATTTTTTAATTGCAATGCCACACACCTCGGTAATATGAATATATTATCCCGAGTCACCAGTGACACCAAGCAGATGTTCTATTGGAATACAGTTATATAGTTTTACACAAGTAAGCCACAGATGAATAAAAGTCTGAAGCAGTGTCATTTACAGTCAAGTTGAGGCTGTTTTTCACCTTTGTGTCTATATTGTTTATTAAAATTCAATCGACTTCTTTTTTTCTTACCTTGCTTAGTCAGTGCTTCTCTAAGGGTAGGAGTGATCATCTCTCTTCTTTCCCCTTCATCTTCAGTCTTCTTCACTCCGTTCAGCTTGGATAGCTTCACCATCTGGATGTCTCCTTTGCCCTCCTCTTTGCTCTGTGGCAGACACAGAAGTCAATTATTGCTTATTACCGTGATGGTTTCTGTGAAGAGTCGGGCTCTTCTTCTGTGTTGCGGCTGGCATCTGTAACAACTATAAAATATTACACTATAATGTTACAGATTTGATGTTGATGATGTTGAGTGGCAAAGAATAATTTAGCCACTCTTGAAGAATACAGTGTTTCAGTCTACAATAAACACTATTTTTCAACACAATCAGAAACAAAGAGGATGCCTATATTTTAAAAAGACACAAAACTGATATCACTTTATGAAGACACTTGGAGACAGACCCTAAAGACATACTTTCTCCAAGTGCATTTGACAAGACAGGAACATAGAGACACAGTAAGGCTTATAGGCTTAAAACTAAGTACATATCCAAAGTCTACTTTATTCAATGCTGAACATTACTTCACTGACATGCATCGGTAGTTACTCTCTTTCTACTTCGTCAAGAGTAACAAATACATTTAAGAGTCTATTTTTGAGTCATCGTTCTCCCACCACACGGACAGAAGACGGACACTGAGGTACAATGTATTAAACAGTAAAATAAGTGTCTACTTGACCACACTGTCATCACCTAGCACAACCGTGGCACTACTCAGGAGTCATGGCTAGAGAGTTTAATGTGGGCAGGCTTGGTTGCATTACTATTCCTCTGTTAGCAAGAAGTCAATGGGTAACAATGAGTCAAGTGTCTTCATGTTATGAAGTGACAAACAGAGAAATGTGTTAGGATATTGCTCTAAAACCTGCCCATTAATCACACCAGACTCACTGCAATACACTTAAAGTCCTGAAATGCTGATACCAATTAAACTGCAGCGGGGTGCAGGATGTTTTTACAGCAAGCATCAGAGAAAGTGGAGGAGTGGACAGAAACTGCACAGTGTGTTATTTATTTCCACAATCAGACTTTAACAGGAAACTGCATCCAGAAAACCAAAAAAAAAAAAAGTTTGAATTTTAGTATCTGCTAGCCACGTGACTTGCTGCTCAACATTTTTTAGGATCTTAGTTAAAAACAAGATATTCCAAAGAAGCTCCTCCATAGTGTTTGATGTTGGACAGGATTGAAGATCAAGGGTTGTGATTCTGTCATCCTTGAGTGACTCCGTGTGTGACATAACTATTAACCACTACGTGCCATGATCATTTTAAATATGTGGATATCAACCTGTCTGGACAGTGAAGACCCTCCAGGGTGGGGCTGTAATATGGAGCAAAAGATCTCCAGCACAACACAACTGTTGGACTTTATAGCATAACTTTTTTCTTTGTGAAAGCTTTTGGGAAAGGTTTGAATTATCATTATTTTATAGATCATATACCATTAATTCTGTGCCTCTGTCTTAAGCTCTGTGCTCATCCTTCCCTTATTTTGTTTTATTTATTTCTGTAGGGCACTTTGTAACATTATTAAGAAAAGCTCTACATAAATACATTTTTTTTATTATATAACAGTGCCTTTTAATGAGTGGAAAGCTACTGCAGCTCATTTTCAACTTCTTTCAGGGCAGGATTAAAGTGTTGCAGTGTACAGTATTTGTATTTAAATCTAAATATTTTAGAGATAAGCTATTTACAGATACAGCACAACATTGCTTCCTGCCAGAAAAGTTGCCCAGTGCATAGAAACAGGTACCATCACCAGGTATGATGGACAAGCTGCCTTTGAGATTAACCATGTTTAGTGACAGCTCCACCCAATTACTGTGCTGCTGCTACTGCTTCAGTTTCTCTATAGGGATCTATACACCACCTTCTCGGCACAGCAGCGCTCATAAGGGACAGATATTCTGTCAGTATAAGTTGAAGAAAGTGTGCATGTGTGGATTTCTGAAGGACTGAGAAGGTTAACTGGTTTCTGTGCAGCTCGCTGTTAACAGCACCATCTTTAATCATTGGTCACACAGCTCTAAATGTTGGTGGCATTTGCTGCTGAGTCTGTATAAAGGAAACTCAAAACCTACCTGTTTAGCCTGTCTATTTATTGTATTTCTATTTTAATGGTTTTGATGTTTCAAAATCTTATTCTACTTTATTTTCTTATTTTTACCATTCTATAACTTTATCTTCTTATAGATTTTCTGTTTGTTATCTTTTTTAAATCTCTCATTTAACCTAGCTTTTATTTAACTTGATCTCTTGTATTTCATTTGACTTGTTTTGTCTTTTTAATCTTTTTTAACCTAATTTTTTACTCTAAATTTTTAAAGAAAAAAATTGTTTTATCTTATTCTCTTGCATCTATTGTTTTTCCCCTCTTATTTATTTCACTTTATTTAATTTTATATTTTTATTATAAATTCTTCATCTTTTTTTTCTTTAACAAATTACCACCTTTGTAATTTGTTTTTGTTCCTTTTCTTGATGTTGTCCTTGGTCTGCACTCGTTCTGTCTTATTATGAGCTTTTCTGTCAACTGTGCTGTGAACTACATTAACCTGTATGAAAGGTGCTTTATAAATAAAATTAGATTGAATAAAGTTTTTATTGATTTAAGAAAACAGTAAGGAAATAAGCTCTGTGTGCTTCAGCTTCAGTTTGATCACCATCTAACTTAGGGCCTTATTTTTGTGGTGCTGCAATTGGACTGTTTGGCATTTCCTTTGAAATATGTTTTGTCTGTCTTTGTGGTCTGTTGGCGCCCATCTCAGAGCACATGTTGCACAGGTGGGAGGAGAGGTGCAAACAGGTGGGAGGTTCATTCAAACTATTCATGCTATATTGGTAGAAACTGGATCTTAGACATCGTGCTGAGAATAGACATCTTAGAATCATATCTGAGGTTTTCAGAGAGGTGTTGGGTTGGTTTATAATCTTTGTATCTACCACCTAACTGTTAAATGACACTAAATCCTACACACTGCTCCTTTAAGTCCAGGTTTAAGAGACTAAACCGGAAGTGAAAAATTTGTAGCTTGTGTAAAAACCAAATAATTTAAACCTCAGATCGGCTGACAACACTGGTGTTCAGCCAGTATAAATGTGCACCCTCACTTACTGCATCCGTGACATGCAAAACTCCGACAGCATACACAACATGTAGCCAACAGTGCAACAATCTGTCCCTGTGGTTTTAGCGTGCAGGCCTGGCAAGTCATCTGGCCCCAGTCTCTGGTCCCCACTGCATAGCCTTCGCTCTCGCTCTACAGCTCTCAGACGTCCAGTCATGACCGGGCCTGTCTGGACTAGCGTAACTGGGACATCTCACAGCAACATGTTGTGCTCTGGAACCGCGGCGCAACATGGGGCTGATGCAGACAGACAGTGCAGCGATAACACACAGAGCAAGCAGGTGATTCAAGGGAAAAACACAAAGGCATATGTGGGAGAGGGAGCAAAAAAAAAAAAGGAATCATGCAGAAACGAAGAAAGGCTGCAGCTTAGGAACAAAAAAAAAGCAAGCAAAGCAAAAATGTAAAAAAACTGCGATAATGAACAAGTTCTATATTTGCAACACCTAGGATCCAAATTGGTTCAATACACTAGAATAAAGAAAGCAATCAATTATAATTATTTAAAATGAGGAACACATTTACATTGCAATTAATGCATAACCTTATAACGTATATCATGTATGTTTAAACATGCAAAAATATTCAATTGCTAGCAACACAACTATCATCTACACAAAGTAGATCAAATACAAACTAACACTAATGTACAACAGTACAGTACCTAAAGTGCTTTTACAATGTGCCTCTCATT
This sequence comes from Scomber japonicus, assembly GCF_027409825.1. Lineage (NCBI taxonomy): Eukaryota > Metazoa > Chordata > Actinopteri > Scombriformes > Scombridae > Scomber > Scomber japonicus. Next base: position 18,296,230 of record NC_070583.1, read on the forward strand.
CACACATTCACACCCTCTCTCACACACAAACGTTACTACATCAAAATATCAAAGCTTTAAGATGTCTCGCCATTCTATGCTACATACTAATTGTTATTAGTAAATACTGTACAATACACTAAACTTAATAGTGGGATAGAAAATGATGCAATATGGTTGGGTATGGAGAGAGCATAGTCTTCATTTGAGTTTAATTTTATACTATTATGTCAACTTTCGAGCGTGAACACACCACAGACTCAAAAAGACGAGAGAGAATTAGAATTAGCATGCAACAGCCCTTTTTTAGTCATAGTAGCATCTTCACCTCTGCTTTCTCCCTCAAGACACTGAGCTGAAATCATCAAAATCCAACCTAAAAACCTTTGTGACTAGCTTAATGATCCACTCCACAATAAAATTGTATCTGGCTACAGTTCATAAAGTTTAGATACCAACATAATGAACATTTGTGTAAAATCAATTAGAGAAATAATAAAAATGTTGCTTACTGGCACTCAAGAGAATACAAATAGAAATACTAGCCAAAGACTGATGAAGACTGAGGTTGGACAACATGAGCTCTGAAGTCTGGCAGCTGATCACAGCCTGCCTGCCAGTCTACTATCGGGTACATTTGAAGGAAAAAAAAAACGGTTGTGGGAAATGTGTACCCACATCATTAAGTTCAGCAGCGATCCACTCATCCTCACTCTGGCCAAGCTACAAGCACGACTCACATCAATGCGTACAAATCCATCTGTGCCACATTTAGCTTGACAGCCCTCTGCGTTTTATGTGTAGGCCTCCATCAACTAACAGGCATGACAGCCAAACTGCATTTAAGATCAGATTTCTTATCCTAGTGGGAGATGATTTGAGGAGGAAGTAGACAGCTATTGACACTATGTTTCAGTACACCACAGGACAGATGTTTATTTCTGAGTAATGGGTTGAAAGCGTGAAATGCCACAGCCAATGAAATTCATTAGTCAGTGTAAACAGCTCTAATCTCTGCACAGCCCAGTTTTAAAAAATGACTGACTGTGATATTAAAGCACTGAAATCATTCCCTCTAGGGCTGAATTTTAAGAGAACATGTTTTTTTTTTTAAGATCTGTTCAGTCATGATCCATGAAAAAGATTGGATCAAGACTTGACCACTAAGGAAAGAAATCCTCGAGATATGACACAGATTATTACAAGTGCAGTCCAATGAGAAAAAGAAATATGATATATTATCATCATGAGTAGAAAACTGTGAAAGGATGCACATTTACTGTATTTAATCTAACCAACAGTAAAAGTACAGTGAAAGCCACAAATCTACACAATGCTGATCAATAAAAATATTTTATTTGAGTTAGCCTGGGATAGTGATTGGCCTGAAATCACATGACCATATACCCAGATACCCCCATTGGCTGATACATGTCTGGAAGCACATAATTGGTTATTTTTTGTACATTTATTTCCCTTTTTGAATTTCTTATTGCTTTTTAACTACTGTATTTAAATACTGCTAGTAATGTGTTTTATGATGATCCTAATGAAGGCTCCAAGCCTTAACGGGTGTTGCTGGAGTTTTGACTTCTGTTTTTTTAAAAAGAGTGATTGAATACAAATAGTTTCTCTGAATTTGTTTGATGTCATTTGTTTGCACAGAAATAGTCCAGGCCAACACAACTAAAGAAATCGCTGAAGGATACCCTGAATATTATGACGGCGTGTTATTCTGTTCTACTCCTTCAAAATAAAACCACATCTTCAGTGTGTGAATGCTTTACCGGAAGAAACATAAATTGACTCTAAGCCATCTGTTTGTTATCTTAGCCCAGAATCACCAGATCATCCTAAGCATCCAGACATTGAAAGGACATTGCAAGAAAATGGGCCTGTTTTGGAGAAAAAAACATACAATGTCAGGGAATATCTGAGTTTTTCCACATACATTTATGACTTTAATCTTAGAAACTTGACTTTTTTTTCCTTCCAGTTCAGTATTTTTTATTTGTAATTCATGTAGGCCTATTTATTTTTTATATATATGGCCCTAATACGCAGTCACAGAATACAGACTCAGGTAGTCAATTAGGATGGGCCTCAATGTGGCTCTAAACAGGCTGAGAGTGTGTCTATTTTACTGATGTGAATAGGAGAAGGAGGAGAGGATTTGTGCAAACAGGAAGTGAAATGTATCTGGAATGACAGTCTGGTGTTAAATGTCACAGTTTGCAGCTCTGCCAGAAACTGATGGTTCACTGGTGGTGAAATCAGCTGCCTGCATCTGAGAATCTTTGCCATCACCTAGTGGTCAAAAACAGATCAACTCCATCTGCAGTTGTGATGAGAGATATATCCCAAAAACTACAAAAAAAAACCAAGCTGCTTTATCTCCAACTCCCATCTCTAATACTCACAGTGATTTCAGTCTTTATGATGACAGATTAATGTTGAAAAATCCTACTTTCCAACATTCTGCAGTTCATCCATTATTATTAATAGAGAACCACACAAAACATTCATTACATTTCTGGACCTCAACTGACTCTGCACTGTAAATCAGCTAATAAACATATTCCAGTCAGGGGAATTTTTTTATTCACACTTAGTTTGCAGCTTGGCTAAATCCTAGTGTAATGTGCAAACTAATTACATCTCGCACAAAAACAACTGAAATTTGATGCCACAGACACACTGAGAATGTGTTATCCTGACATACCACTGTGATGATTACATTATTCTATACTCAGGGAAGACAGGGTTGGGAAGGTTACTTTGGAAATGTAATAGGTTACAGATTACTATTTACTCTATTTAAAATATAATAAGTAATGTAACTTATTACATTTGATTACTTTTTCATGACTTTTCTAATTTTCTAACCAATGTTTTCAGCTGTCAGGGTACTGTAAGTGTACACATTAAGCACCAAAATGTAAGTTCAGCTGTCTTTCATGGATACTGACATGATTTATAAGGGAGATCATTTCTTATAAACTAAGATTTATCTCTCATATGAAAATATATTCATTAGTTCATGTAGATTTTGGAATATAAAATAAAGATATTTGATTAAAAAAGTCAAAAGTCTGGCATGGGCTTAATTAGTACTGTGACACCATTTAAGTCCATGTGTGCTCCAAATAAGGTCCACATAATGATTTATTTACAAAATTTTAAAACATATTGATTTCAAAGAATTAAAAACAGCAATATGTTCATTCAGTAAGATGTTATTTTAAAAAAAACTCTCCTCCTGAGCGAAATCTTAAAGTTCTCACTCTCAACTACATTTTCATAAGTAACTGTAATTTAAGTACACATTTTTTTCTCAGTACCTGTAATGGATTACATTTACATTTATTTTTTTACATGTAACTAGATCCTCCCCAACACTGTTTGCAGCAAGTGACACACAAGTTAATGTCTATGTTTTTCTCACAAGTAAATATTGTATATGTATTGGATTATCCTCAGGGAAAAGAAGAATAACAATTGGAAACCAAGGCTTCCTAATTAAAATGTTAAAAAAGCAATACTAAAGTTTGGCTCCTTCCACTGTGGCACACCAGCCTCCTATCATAAACTAATGTCTCTTTAACTCTCCCCAACGTGATGTATAAACACATTCAAGTAGGGATTACAAAAAAGGGGCCTGTCCAAACCTCACAGAGCTTACACACATAACTATGTAATATTAATGTCACAAGAGAAGAATGGGACGAGTCTGGAATAATCTGTTAAGAGTCGTGTTCCCCGCTTATTTAACATAGCGCCGCTTCTCCTGCGACCCCACCACTGTTAACAACATTAACTTTATCATGAACCATTATGCATTCATGAGAACAAAATGTAAGCAAGCAGAGAGGTTCCTATCAACTGCAGTTAAATGAAATGTGCTGTCTCAAGTGTTCCCTCGAGTCACTGAAAAACACACACACAAAAAACAACATTTCACACCTGTCCCAACAGAGCTAAACACATTCACACAGTTGTTTCTTTGTAGGCAAAAATAGCCCCTTTAAGGAGGGAAAATGCTCCTCAAAAGTTCAATTTGGGATTAAAAGTTTTTTGCATTATATTTACCAGGGTCAAACTGATGTGAGGGTCCAGGTCAGGACTTATTGCTTTATCTTTTCTTCTACTTGTTGAACCATTTACGTATTGAGTTTTCTCAAACATAACATTAGTCTATATTTCCCTGTGATAAAAGTCTTGTAAAAATCTTACATCTGTTGATATCAGTAAATACACCTTTACATTAAATGCAATTGTATCTAAGAAACTTGGTGGAGATCATTTTTGGTAACTATAACTGTGTTTCTGGGTTTGCCTAATTATACATATAAAACTAAACACTATAGATGCCTTAGGACTCACTTTTGGTCACAGGAAATAATGGTTTCTACATACATTATATACATTAATATAGATATATACTTCGAATGTAGGATGGATAAAAACATCTGACATCTAAAATTTAAAAAGTGGGCAACATTTAGGAAAATTGGGTGGATTTGAGGCTCTGATTGGGCTCAGTGATGCCAATCAAATCTGGCAACACTGTACTCTGAGGGCTGAGAGCCTTTTTGTCACCTGTGAATGTTTTATTTGACTTGTTTGTGCTCAATTTCTACTTTTCCTGATGCAAAATAAAACCAGTGAACCAGCTAATTCCAACAGGTTTTTACTCTACATGACCATATTTCCCTGATGGTCTGCCACTCAAAAGCACAGGTAGATCACAGCATTGCACACCTACATTTCTTTTCCTTCCCTTTCCTCTCACATCTCATTTATTTTGCCCAGAACCTTACACAACAGCCTATAAAAAAATAAAAAAGGGGGGGATTGATAATGTCTCTTCCTTCATTTTTTTTCTGCTTTCCTTGAGTCACTCGTTCCTCACAAGTCTGTGAGGTGGGCGTCCTCGCTCTTACGCAAGCCTCCGCTTCTCGCCTGCTGGGGTCTGGTGTCTATCAACCCATCTGCCACTTCTCCTTCAGTGACACCACTTTTCTCTTTACTCAGCGCAGTTAGATTAAACCAAAAGGTGATGGAAGGAAAGCTTAATGCCATGATGATGCCCGCTTACTGTCCTTAACGTGGAAAAACGCTAAAAATAGACCTGCTGGATATGAGACTGGAGATTTAAAATGATTCAACAACTGCTTAACTGTAATAATGTGAAGCAGCCAGATAGATACTGCATATCTAATCCATATTGATAGGGTTCTCTCTGCGGGGCTGTCTGACTGGTAGGGAAAGGAAAGGTGGAATTAAGTACCTGAAGTCCCTTTTTTTGTATAAGATCATTGAATAACTTACCTGTAGAGGAAAACTGACTCAGATAGTGTCCTGAAAAAAATGTGAAATGTGGTGGACAGAGTCTGACCTTGGCTTTTTTGACGCTGTTCATGATGTTGCCCAGATCCTCCATGTCAACCACTGAACCAGGTGTCTTTTCATCTTGCATGGCAGAGTCCTCCTCATCACTGCTGGACTCCAACAGATCCTCCTGATACAAAACAAAAGAGAGAGAGAGAAAAAAAAAAAAGCTTTAAAACGGTCAGGGGTGACTTGAGACTATGCGGGGATGGGGAGGGGGGCAACAGATGATCGAGTGGAAAACTGTAAATGATCTTCTAAAGTAAAGAGGTTCACATATGTTCCCACCTATAACCAATTTACAACGAGTCCATGATTAAGAGGGGGAGCCCATATGGAAGGCATTTATTCTCTACAGCATAGTTTCCTATCAGGCTGCCTGACTAAATACAAACAATATGCATGTTTTATGGCTTTCTGAGGATTTAGCGCAACGCCTGTCCCGTGCTGAAGCTTCTGCCTACATGCATGGCAGCAGGATAAAATTCACAAGCAGTACAGCAGGTAGATAAATCATGACGAACGACATACACACACCACCACAATTCTCAGCGACGCTTGGTTCCGGCTGAATGTCACCTCTGCTGAGTGCATCGAATGCTGCAGATAGAAGGGAAGAAGTCTCAGCTAGAGTTGGCGCCGAGGTGGCCCGATACCATGACAACTGGTCAGCTGTGTGCCGAAATGCTTATAAAAAGCTGTTTGTGTGCATATGATTTATAACAATAATAGTAATAATGATAATAATAATAATAATATTAATAATATTATATGAATTTATATAGCGCTTTACAAAACAGGTTGTAAAGTGCTTTACGTACAATTAAAAGACAATAAGCAAATTAAAACTAAAATATTATCAAATACAACAAAAAGAAAATGAAAACAAACAGTAAAATCTAAATAATACATTTTTAAAAGTGATGTCGAAGCCAATACATTAGCTGCCCTGACCTCCTCCAGCAGATCATTCCACAACTGAGGGGTTTGAACAGAAAAGGCCTGCTCACCTTTAGTTTTAAGGTTTGACAGAGGAACGGCCAGCAATGACCTACCAGAGGATCTCAGTGTGCGTTCAAGCTTGTTGGAGGTCCAGAGCCTTAAAAGTGATGATTCAAACTTTAAATATCCACCATAAGACATACTGGGAGCCAATTAAATGATTTTAAAACAGGTGTGATGTGTTCTCTCCTGCTGAGTCTTTTTGAATCAACTGAAGTTTATAGAGGTTTTATTGTGAAGAGTGCATTGCAGTAATCTAACTGGAAATTAATGCATGAACTAGGCTACTGTTTCTAAAGATATTTTAAGTTAATAAGAGATTAAGATAATAGTGACCTTATTTTTGAATTTTTTCTTAATATTGCTGTTTGTACTTGCATTCTTGTGAAATGTGTTGTTTCAGTGACATTTTAAAACCATGCAACCCGTGAAAATGCGCATCGTCAGCACTGCTAAATAAAGACCTGGTAAACTGAGAGTAACACTCCTCTTTCTGGGACATTTGGACCCTCCATCTGATTTTAATCACAGTGCTCAAGTGCAACATGAGGCTGTTAGCCCGGCAGGTCCACTTCAGACAGCTGTGATGAGAGCTGCTTTGATATTAACAGACACCCAATAATGTTGAAAGACATCATGTAACCCAGAGGACAGTCTCTTAATTAGACATCAGCTGCACTCTTGCTCTATCTGCCTTGTACTCACTAATTGTCTTTAGCTGCTTACTTGTTTTCTGGATCAAAGACTTCCAGCCTGGTGTCAATCCAACAGTGTAGTGGTCATAAATACACTACTATATTGCCAAACGTATTAGCTCACCTGCCTTGACTCGCATATGAACTTAAGTGACATCCCATTCTTAATCCATAGGGTTTAATATGACGTTGGTCCACCCTTTGCAGCTATAACAGCTTCAGCTCTTCTGGGAAGGCTTTCCACAAGGTTTAGGAGTTTGTTTAAATGGGAATTTTTAACCATTGCTGCCAGAAGCGCATTGTGAGGTCACACACTGACATTGGACGAGCCTGGCTCTCTCATCCATGTCTTTATGGACCTTCAGTGTTTCCCCTATGTACATTCAGCGCCGCTGCAAAACTGACTGTGCTTGAAGTAACGTGACGTTAACTATGTTGATCACCTGCTCGATTTCATTAGAAGTTGCTAGCAGCTAGTTAACCATATAACTTCGCTTTTGGCTTCGGAGTAGGCTTCATAACACAACCTGCCCCCTCCCTTCATAAGCTACTGAAGTAGGGGGAGGATAAAAGCAGACATCCCAACTCTCCCACATATTGATAGCGGCTCCTTGACGCCCGCAAATGAGACACACAATCTCCCGGAATCTGGAGCGAGCGAGCAAGCAAGACCGCGCACTAGAGAGTGACTGCGCGCGTGCACAAAAAACGATCGGTTTTCTATCAATGATCAATGATATAATGTGACTGTGTGGATCATTAACCTTGTTGCAGTGTGCTCCCTGGTTATAGTTAGTGAACTATCAGCTTCTACCTGCTCAGGTCTCACAGTCAGCAGTAGGAGAGGAGGAGAGCAGCAGGGGAATCTAACGCACATAGTTTGTATGGAAGCCTAATGATGGAAAAATAAACCATCCATCCATCCATCTTCTTGCCGCTTATCCGGGGTCGGGTCGCGGGGGCAGCAGCCTAAGCAGGGAAGCCCAGACTTCCCTCTCCCCAGCCACTTCGTCCAGCTCTTCCAGGGGGACCCCGAGGCGTTCCCAGGCCAGCCGAGAGACATAGTCTCTCCAGCGTGTCCTGGGTCTTCCCCGGGGTCTCCTACCGGTGGGACGTGCCCTGAACACCTCACCAGGGAGGCGTCCGGGAGGCATCCTGATTAGATGCCCGAACCACCTCATCTGGCTCCTCTCGACGTGGAGGAGCAGCGGGTCTACTCCGAGCTCCCTCCGGATAACTGAGCTTCTCACCCTATCTCTAAGGGAGAGCCCAGCCACCCTACGGAGGAAGCTCATTTCGGCCGCTTGTACCCGCGATCTTGTTCTTTCGGTCACTACCCAAAGCTCATGACCATAGGTGAGGGTAGGAACGAAGATCGACTGGTAAATCGAGAGCTTCGCCTTTCGGCTCAGCTCTCTCTTCACCACGACGGATCTGTGCAGAGTCCGCATTACTGCAGACGCCGCACCGATCCGCCTGTCGATCTCCCGTTCCATCCTTCCCTCACTCGTGAACAAGACCCCGAGGTACTTGAACTCCTCCACTTGAGGCAGAATCTCGTCCCCGACCCGAAGAGTGCACTCCACCCTTTTCCGGTTGAGGACCATGGCCTCGGATTTGGAGGTGCTGATTCTCATCCCGGCCGCTTCACACTCGGCTGCGAACCGATCCAGTGAGAGTTGGAGGTCACGGTCTGATGAAGCCAACAGGACCACATCATCTGCAAAAAGCAGTGACCCAATCCTGAGGTCACCAAACCGGACCCCCTCTACACCCTGGCTGCGCCTAGAAATCCTGTCCATAAAAATTATGAACAGGATCGGTGACAAAGGGCAGCCCTGGCGGAGTCCAACTCTCACTGGAAACAAGTCCGACTTATTGCCGGAAATGCGGACCAAGCTCTGACACCGGTCATACAGGGAACGGACGGCCCTTATCAGGGAGTCCGATACCCCATACTCCCGGAGAACCCCCCACAGGATCCCCCGAGGGACACGGTCGAATGCCTTCTCCAAGTCCACAAAACACATGTGGACTGGTTGGGCAAACTCCCATGCACCCTCAAGGATCCTGTAGAGGGTGTAGAGCTGGTCCACTGTTCCACGGCCCGGACGAAAACCACACTGCTCCTCCTGAATCCGAGATTCGACTATCCGACGGACCCTCCTCTCCAGCACCCCCGAATAGACCTTACCAGGGAGGCTGAGGAGTGTGATTCCCCTGTAATTGGAACACACCCTCCGGTCCCCCTTCTTAAAAAGAGGGACCACCACCCCAGTCTGCCAATCCAGAGGCACTGCCCCCGATGTCCACGCGATGCTGCAGAGTCGTGTCAACCATGACAGCCCCACAGCATCCAGGGCCTTGAGGAACTCGGGGCGGATCTCATCCACCCCCGGGGCCCTGCCACCGAGGAGCTTTTTAACCACCTCGGCGACCTCCACCCCAGAGATAGGAGAGCCCACACCCAAGCCCCCAGGCCCTGCTTCCTTACCAGAAGGCGTGTTGGTGGGATTGAGGAGGTCTTCGAAGTATTCCTTCCACCGATCCACAACGTCCCGAGTCGAGGTCAGCAGCACACCGTAAAATAAACCATTATTATTATTTATCTTTTATTTACAGAAAATACCTATTTTACCTACGTTTATGTTATTTTGTTAAAGCTATCAGACATTAACTTTTAGTTGTTTTGTTTAAATTATTATTTATAATTTAATATTACTTTAACAACTCAGGGACGTCCAAGCAGCAACACGTTGTTTGAGCACTTTTTTTTGCATTGTCAATTTGAAATAATGTTTTTGTTTTTGAATGAAGGGGTAGAAATTTAAAATATATATTTTTTTATCTGATTAATCGAAAAAATGATCAACTGATTAATCAATTATCAAAATAATCGTTAGTTGCACTTGCAGCCCTATTATTTTTCAAATTTTTCTTCCAGGGGAGCATACCCCCGGACCCCCCTAGTGTTGCTAGGTTACCGACACACAGCACCGCTGCTTGAAAAATTTCTAGGGGAAACACTAGACCTTGCTTTGTGCACTGTGCACTTGCTTTGTGACTCTCCAGAAAGTTGGTGACCTCTACACACTATGCACCTCAGCATCCGCTGACCCCGCTCATTTAAGTGGCAACACACCATTATCCTCATATTTACAAGTGGGCATGTGTCCCCATCAGGTTGGTGAGAACACTGTCTAAATTTAGATAAATTAGATCAGAAATGCCTAATCCATCACTGAAACAATAATAATGATGATGATGCATGATAGGCAAACGCCAGATCAACAGTTCACCATCATGCAGAAATCATCATCATCATCACAGGCCAAAATGGTGATCAAGAAGCAGGTAGAGATTCAGCTTTTTGCTCAAGGCACAACAGATGCTTGCAAACAACAGGGCATAAACCTTAGCTGTTCAACTAAAGTGAATTTAACTCATATGACAACTTAAATGCCCAAAATTAAGTGTTTAAAACAATACACAATACTGAGATCAACTCTGACTTACCTCTGAGCTGTTATTCTGCAGAGCTGCCGCCTCCTCCTCTTGTCTGTCTTTCTTCTTGTTCTTGTTATTGCAGGTTCCTCCATTCTTACAGTTCCCACTGCATTTCTTCTTCTCGCCCTTGGACAGGGCCTGTAGACGGTTAAGGAACTTGCCCTTCCAGGCCAGGAAGTCTGCCTGGACGCTGCCATTACGGCTCTTCACCACGTTGCAGTCGCCCTCTCCCCTGGTCATGATTCGCATGCCACTCAGCATCCACAGCCACTTGTCCACGTTTTTACCTACCTGGAGAGCGAAAAAAGTGGCTTTAATAAGGTTTAAACAATTAAAGTTTGGTTGTAATGCTGATCAAGTGACATTTTGGTCAGCGGCATGGAAAATTGAGTTTGGACCTGGATTATGCTTTGGCTATTCTTTGATTAAATGATGTGAATGAGTGTTCAACAAAGCAATATTAGTAGTCTAATATAATTCAATTTGTAAAGCATTTCTCACCGTGTTGTAGTGGCCAACATAGACAGAGTTGCCAAGACCGAACACTGCATATCTGAGGCCTTTGAGGTAGGTCTTGCCATATCTGAAGTCAGTGGACGCCTCCTCCAGCCACTTACAGAACCACTCAGCGTTCTCCGTAGGCTGTCCGTCAGTGTAGGTGGCCACAAGAAATACACAGACTGACTTGTTGGTGCACTGCATGGAAAGGTGAACACAATGGACAAAAATAAGACACTCAAACACAACACTAATGCTTTTCAACAAACAAGAAAAGAGGGGGAAAAGCTGTATTTAGCATTTCTGCAATAGATTTTGCAAAGTCATTTCTAAGAAGTGAATCTATATAAAATGTACAGGTGGTGCACTTGTCTCCTTGGACCTGTGCAAATATACAGAAAACTGCTGGAGTAAGTAAGCTGCCCGGTCACATGTCTACCATACTCTAAGCTGCAGAAGAAATAGTGTCTACTTGACTGATGGCTGGCCAATGCGCTGCACACAGGGAGCAACCGGTCTCCATAGCCATTTTTCATCACTGAAAATTGTATCACTATCCTATTGAGTAAATTGCTCCTGCTGTGCACCAGCCAACCAAACTCCTTTTCATCTCTCAATGCACTACACAGGAGCCCACAAAATGAAAAGGGAACACTGATAAAAAGTAATCCATCTTTCCTCAGGTGAACAGGATTTTGTGTAACACATTTTTTCCTGTGTGCCAGTCGTTTGAAGAATCATATCAGAGAAAAATGAAGGAAAGGCTGAGCTTGTACATAAAAGAACTCAGGGCTTATTGTATTGTTTGTTCTGATTAATTTTACTTTGATTCATTTTTTCCTAATTACACCTTGCCTGTAAGTGCCTGTCGCTAAGTATTATGTGCTTCAAGTTTCATTTCAGATATTTAATTAACACTGCTGAACCCCTTCATATTAACATTGTACTTATACAATGTTAATATGAAGGGTTGTTCAGTTAGGTGCTGTACAGCAGCCCTGAAGTTTTTAGCATTTTTAGGTTTAGGTTTAGTTTATTTGCACATCAAGAGAAAGGAACAAAAGCATAATACAAGAAAAGTAATACATGCGGGATTTTTTGAGAATAAGAAAACAATAACTAGCAAAAGAGAAATGTGCTGGAGGAGCCAATAAAACCCTATTCAGTTTCTTAAAAGGATATCCTCAATATGAGGGACATATGTCATCTGTTACCTCATCAGCAAGTTGATCATCTGGATCGTAGTCTTTCATGTCAATCACCTCGGTTGGTATGCCAAGTGTCTTCACCTCCTCTGACAGCTCTTTTGCAAATCCCTGCACAAAAAAAATAGTTCCAATTTGTGTTAACCAGATTTAATACCAGGAATGAGAGCAATTTTGCATGAATTCAATTCAGCTTTGTATTATGTATGAAATGTTTGAATGGTTAACACACACGATTGACTAGACTTGATTTGAACAGGTCCTTAAAAAACACCTCTGGAAAAAGAACTTGTGAAGCCCATAGTGAGTGTGTTGGCACTGTGTAAGTGGTGTACTGATTTACCTCTATGGTCATTTTTTAGGGTGTATTTACAGTAGTGGTGGTGTTACACTGGACAGAATTTTACATTTAAAAGATGTTTGTGTCTTTAGATTTCACACCATCTTATATGTTATATACATATATTGAGGGCAGCATGGTGGTGCAGTGGTTAACACTGTCGCCTCACTGCAAGGAGGTTCTGGGTATGAACCCGTCGGCCGACTGGTGCCCTTCTGTATGGAGTTTGCATGTTCTCCTCATGCCTACATGGGTTCTCTCTAGGTACTCTGCTTCCTCCAACAGACCAAAAACATGCAACTTAACTTAGTTAACTGGTGACTCTAAATTGCCAGTAAGTGTGAATGCGGGTGTGAATGGTTGCCTGTCTACAATGTTAGCCCTGTGATGGACTGGTAACCTGTACAGAGCCCTGCCTCTCACCCAATGACAGCTGGAATTGGCTCCAGCCCCTGTGCAACCTTCAATAGTATAAGCGGTATGGAAAATGAATGGTCTATATTTTAACATCATGTGTTAGTGAGGATGTTTAAGCTTTCAGTGAACAATATCTGTACTTTTGCCGTTCCTGTCTGTGAACCGTAGAAGATGTTAACCCGTGACACATGAACCACAGCATCTCTGCCAGAGGAATCGTTGTTCTTCACTGCTTTGTAGACCCACGAGCCGACTTCATTGGAGAGGCTTCGCTATAAATTTTTTAAAAAGCATACAGAGAGTGACAGTAATATGACAAGTGTTGCAGGTGATACTTTTTGTTCATAAAAGGACAAAGATCTTATATGTACCACAACATTTACAAAAATAGGCACTTTTAGAAAGGCTTATATTACACATAGCTCAAGTTGAAATAGGCAAATGTCTATTCACCCTCTTTAGTGCCATCTTCAGTGAGAACCAGACCCCAAACACAAGTGCAGCAGCTGAGTATAAGTACAGTCTGTTGTGCCATATTGCCATGAAATAACTCTGACTGTCACTGTGGGAAGCTTGTGACACTGGAGGAAGAAAAAGTGAGTAACACAGGATATGTCAATAATACAACTTAGCTAACGTGGCTAAGATTCAATTACAAATGCAACGCTAATATATATATATTTTTTACAGATAACAGTTAACCTTAAAGCAACAGAAAACATCAAATCAACAGATTAAAATCCCCTCTTAAGGTCACTCCCTGAAAATAAATAAAGGCGGGTGCGTTGCTAATAATAACTTACATGCTATGTTAGTATTGTGTGCAACGTTAGCTGAAACATAAGATTAAATTAGTCTCCTGTGCGGTTAAAAATGATAATAAACTCACCTTTAGTATCCAAAGTGCAAACACAATTCACGAAGACAAAGATTATTACGACGAAACGGTGCATCATTGCAAAATATGTCTTGGAAATCATATTATTAATTCTTCACTTTCTGTTTGGAACCATGTTGTTTGGCCGAAGAGCATGCTGGGAAGTGTAGTTAATGATACGTTCTTCTTCTTTTTCTTTTTTTTTAGGTTTAACTGCAGCTTGCATACTTGGTGTTGCATTACTGCCATCTTGTGGAGTTAGTGAAGCCCTACAGTGTCCAGTTTGTCAGATTTACTTATTCCACCCAAATATTACTCTGTCTTACTTCACCCAAAAATTATTGTCAGTCTTGCAATCCAACTTGGTTCGATAAGGTGTGTATCTGTGTGTAATTAGTGTAATTAACTTATTATCAGGTCAAATAAAGATGGACCCGTATGCTATGCTCTTTGCAGTTATCAATCAATCAATCAATCTTTATTTGTATAGCGCCAAATCACAACAAAGTCATCTCAAGGCATTTTACACATAGAGCAGGTTCTAAACCGTACTCTTCGGGTTTAATTTTAAAGAGACCCAACATTCCCACATGAGCAAGCAATTGGAGACAGTGACTCATTTTTAACAGTAAGAAAACTCAGGCAGAACCAGGATCAAAGCGGCTCAATCTGATATTTGAACGGGGAGAGGAAAGACACAAGACAAGGATTTTTTTGCTTCTATTTTTTTCTATTTTTAAAACTATGCAAAGGTGTTTATTTGTTCAACTTTATTCTACTTCCACTGTTATTATGCAATGGTTTTACTTGTCCTGCCCACCTGAGATCAAATTGGGTTGTATGTGGCCCCTGAACTAAAATAAGTTTGACACCCTCATTGCCCATATTTGTGATTTTGGGATACATAAAACACCGCTGACTTTGCTTGACTGTTACTATGACATTATATCTGACTTTACATTTGCAAAGCATGAATGTATTTATCATCAACAGTGGTGGAAATTTAGCCTATGCACCATGTTTTAGTTGCCCTCACAGATGCATAATTACAACTCTGTCTAATTACAGTAGAAAGTTTCATTTTGATAGTTTTAAACAGAAAATGTTGATTTCAGCCTCAAATAATCACAAGCCAAAAACGAAAAAGGTTGGGAACTTCTGTTATATAGAGTGTGATTTTGCCAGTGATTTAATCATTTTTTCAATTATTGCCAGAAGCTGTGATTGTTGTACATGTGTGCAAACGGATCATAGTTGTATGACACAATAATAATTTAATTCATGTATTCTTCATGTGGGAGAAATTATTTATTCCTGGGCTGTACAATGGGAGAATGGGTGATGAAACTTTGTTATAATAGCCTAATTAATTCTGTTCAAATTACAGGAAGTTCACACTATCTAATTTTTCTGGGGATCTTGGTTCAGGAGGTGTCCTCTTTATGTCCTCATTTTGTGCATAAAAGCATTTAAAAGTAGATGTGGAGCTTATACGAGGCTTCAGCAGTCTAAGTTAGTCATATCAAGTGGATATCTGCCACATTTACAGTCATTTCAGTGTCAAATTCCCTCTTTGTTTTTCCCTGTTGAGTTGTGGGATGGAGTAGGTATAATAAGAAAAAGAGGAACTTTGGCACTGAAAAGACTAACGTTGAAATTTGATACGACTCATTTGGACAGCTTAATTTTTTGCACAGAAGCAGACCTCCTTTGTCCTCCATCACTTCCATTGTAAGTGCATTATGAAGGGATCTTCTAATGGTCAGTATGAACAAGAGGAATGATTACAACAAGAAAACCCTGACTTTAATATTTGTAAACCTGTCCCTTAACATACATACACAGATTCAAATTTGGTTATTTTAAGATTTCCCCCGAGCAAGTTATTTCTGTCACCAGGGAAGTTTCTTTCAAGTGTTCAGAAATGTATTTACAAGAACAAACTGTGCTCATATGCATGTTTGAGGTACTGAGTGTTTCCTTTCTGAAGGGGATAGACACTGCATGAATGAAATGAGCCAATCAATCAGGATCGCTCTGGAGACACTTTCCTAACATATTAGTTCTCTTTAGGTTTTTCCAACCACTGTTCAAATTTTTGATGTTACCTTTCATCATTGAGTAAGACATTGTACTTTAATTGGTTTTGCCTGTCATGTTTAGTGGCTTACATTTTATTGAAATTTTTTGATTAACCACCATTCAAGTTAAATAAATAAAACACAGACAACTTCACATTCACAGGAAAATTTATTTAGAACAGATCAAAACTGACATTTTCTGGCCCATCCTATTACAGCAACTCAACATCCAAACTGACATTTCATGATTTTTACTCTCAGCCAAACATCTTAAATACATTACACACAAAATGTTAAGGGAACTGTTTGTTTCCTGCTTAATTACTGACTTTTTGTCCCTTTTAATATTCCTCTCCTTCCTCCTCTCCCTCACCCTCAATAGAATCAACTCCAACCTCCTCATAATCCTTCTCCAGAGCTGCCATGTCCTCTCTGGCCTCAGAGAACTCTCCCTCCTCCATACCCTCACCCACATACCAGTGAACAAAGGCACGCTTAGCATACATCAGATCAAACTTGTGATCCAGCCGAGCCCAGGCCTCTGCAATGGCAGTGGTGTTGCTCAGCATGCACACAGCCCTCTGGACCTTAGCCAGATCTCCACCAGGAACCACAGTGGGAGGCTGGTAGTTGATGCCAACCTTGAAACCAGTGGGACACCAGTCCACAAATTGGATGGAGCGCTTGGTTTTGATGGTGGCAATGGCAGCGTTCACATCTTTGGGAACCACATCACCACGGTACAGAAGGCAGCAAGCCATGTACTTGCCGTGGCGAGGGTCGCATTTCACCATCTGATTGGCTGGCTCGAAGCAGGCGTTGGTGATCTCAGACACCGTTAGCTGCTCGTGGTACGCCTTCTCCGCCGAGATGACGGGGGCGTAGGTGGCCAGAGGGAAGTGGATACGGGGATATGGCACCAAGTTGGTCTGGAACTCAGTCAGATCAACATTGAGAGCACCATCGAAACGAAGGGAAGCAGTGATGGAGGAAACAATCTGACTGATCAGCCTGTTCAGGTTAGTGTAGGTAGGACGCTCGATATCGAGGTTCCTACGGCAGATATCGTAGATGGCCTCGTTATCTACCATGAAGGCACAGTCAGAGTGCTCCAGGGTGGTGTGGGTGGTCAGGATGGAGTTGTAAGGCTCCACCACAGCGGTGGACACCTGGGGAGCTGGGTAGATGGAGAACTCAAGCTTGGACTTCTTGCCGTAGTCAACAGACAGACGCTCCATCAGCAGGGAGGTGAAACCTGAGCCGGTGCCACCTCCGAAGCTGTGGAAGACCAGGAAGCCCTGAAGGCCAGTGCACTGGTCGGCCTGAGGACAAAAATAAACAAATATGGATACGATAATACAATTAAGAATTATTTCTTCGTGATATCAAGTTACCCACCAGTTTGCGGATCCTGTCCAGCACCAGGTCAATGATCTCTTTGCCGATGGTGTAGTGTCCACGAGCGTAGTTGTTGGCAGCATCCTCTTTGCCAGTGATCAGCTGCTCAGGGTGGAACAGCTGGCGGTAGGTCCCAGTACGCACCTCATCTATATAGAAAATAATAAAATTATAGGAGGGTTTGACAGACAGGGGAAAACACACAACAGTAAATGGAACAACTAATGTGTTAATGATTATAAATGAGTGTTTACCAATGACTGTGGGCTCCAGGTCCACAAAAACAGCCCTGGGGACGTGCTTTCCGGCTCCAGTCTCACTGAAGAAGGTGTTGAAGGAATCATCCCCTCCTCCAATTGTTTTGTCACTAGGCATCTGTCCATCCGGCTGGATCCCATGTTCCAGACAGTAAAGCTCCCAGCAGGCGTTTCCAATTTGGACGCCAGCCTGACCAACGTGCACTGAGATACACTCACGCTGTGGAAAAAAAGGTAAGCTATTGATCTGTGTGCAGTTATTTTGATGCAGTTAATAAAAGTAAGCTTGGTTGACTGAATATCTGCACCATTTTTGTGCTGTTTACAACTAACTGAAAACTGAAGGTGACTCATCAAATGTTGAAAACTGCTCTAGAGTTAATGCCAGATCAGGGATTAGGAAAAAGGCTCCTTTGAAGAAGAACCAGACACCAGGAAAATCCAGATTAAAGTCACAGGACACATATTGCACATTCATTTATACTGAATAGATGAGGCAGGAGACAGAAACATCACACAGAGGCTGTTTATTCAGGCATGTTATGTGTTTAAATAAGAAATAAGATCGTGTGTGAATCTGGTGAAATATTTATGGTAAAATCAAACCCTGCGGCATCATTGGTGAAATTTGAACCTGGCCTACACAACGTCCAATGTGAAAGATTAGACATAAAAGCCCTCCATAAAGCTTTCTGTGAACAGGTTTTGTTTGAAAAACTCTATGGTTGCAGTTTTATAAAAAGCCAGGCCTCTTTAAACAGGCGATGAATCAGAGGAATGTGTTCAGGATGAAAGGCACAGCGACCATCGCCAACTACGTCAGTGTGCTAACAGAAAATCGGGATTTGTCACCACATTTGGTGAACCATCAGCACTGATCAGCCCTGATTTTTTTTTTTTTTTTACCCTAATAATCCCACTCCTCGCGACTAAAGCTAAGCACCATCTCTGCACCATTACTGAATGTGATGGGTTATCACCATCACATGCAGTGTGTGTGTGTGTGTGTGTGTGTGTGTGTGTGTGTGTGTGTGTGTCACCGGAAGCTTGCAGACAGAGACGATGAAGATGGAGACTGAACTAGGGCCGTGCCCTGTAACAATGCATCCTAATATTAAAGTATAAATTTACAATTAAACGTCCTATCAAGACTTATATTTGATTAGTCGCCCTACACCTAAACCTTTGTATTGAATGAAAGCTCAATTGTAGAGAGAACATGCTTTAAATTCGCTCTTCATTAGCCGGATTGATGGTGACGTCATACTTTCAATTTTATTAAATGGATAAAAACATGACTAAAAAAATGAATAATAAAAAGATCAACTATATATTGTTTAACACTTACCATTTTTTTTCCTGGAGGAGTTAAGTTTGTTGGGAATTGGGTGAGGAAGAAAAAGAGGACGAGAGACTGTTAGTTCTCACAGCAAAGCCTTTATGCGTCCTGTGCAAGAAATCAGTGATGGACTGCGGCTAGGTGGGGCTATTTATATTCTCTGACCCGGCGGGAAAGAGATACTGATTCTGACTGGTTGAGAGGGTCATGTGAACTCCTTTTCTATTGGTTCAGAGCCAAAATCAGTCATCTTCTCCAATGCGCCAAAGCTTTACTGCAGTGAAGTATAATAATAATGATCATCTTCATAATAATCATCATACTAATAATACGTTTCAATTTTATTTTATTAATAGGCTACAACACTTCATAACGCAAACAGACTTTGCACCAAAGTGCTTCACAAAGACAGAAAATATATGTGCATATACAAACATTAAAGGATCAAAATTAAAACAGAATAAAATGTAAGCACATGTGTAAAACCCAAAGAAATCAAATAACTAATAAAACGCTTTAAATACAATTAAAATAGTCTTCATAATCATAATACATAATACAATTATCTCCAGCGTACATTCCCATAGGCAAAACGTGTTTTTTCCAGTTATTCTAGTTGAAACAACATGTCTATAAGAGCTCTGCTCCAAAGAGATATTAAGATAAGACATAATAAGATATAAAATAACTTAAAATATCCCTTTATTAGTCCTACGATGGGGGAATTTACATTATTGCAGCAGCGAAGTGGACAGTAAAAACAGAAGTAGCTACAAAAGCAATACAAACAATAGTAATAAAATATATAGGAAAATAAGCCTAGTAATATTATGTACAAAAGTTATTGGTGTTGAGTGACAATATATATATATACTGCACAGTTGAACTGAAGTAGTAGTATGCCTGAAATACTAATATTGCACAGTCATGTACATTCAAAAGTGCAGTTCTGAAATTGTCCAAGTTGGGGTGCTAATTGTACCGTCTGACAGCTGCAGAGAGGAAGGACCAGCTATATCGCTCTTTCACGCACTTTAAATAAAGGATTCTGTCGCTGAAGGAGCTCTCCAGTGCATCCACAGTGTCCCACGTCGGATGGGAGTCATTGTTCATCAGAGATGACAGCTTGGCCATCGCTCTCTTTTCTCCTACCACCTCCACCAGGTCGAGGGGGCATCCCAGGACAGAACTCTTTATCAGTTTATCCAGACTCTTCGTGTCTGCAGCCAAGATGCTGCTGCCTCAGCATACCACCCCATAAAAATGGCTGATGCCACAGCGGTGTCATAAAAGGTCCTAAGGAGTGCTCCCTGCACTCCAAAAGACCCCAGTCTCCTGAGAAGGTAGACTCTGCTCAGGCCCTTCTTATAAATGATATGTGATTTCATGTTGGAATAAATGTGTAGACGTGGTGTGGAAGAAGGCCTGGCTCCTATACCAAATCAACACGTAATCACCATAAAGTTAAGGAAATTTATTTCATTCATTAAGTTTGTCCAAATAAAAAATTATCTTAAAAAGAGATTTAAGAGAGACATTGACGTAAATTGTACTTTTTGTTATAAAAAAGTCCAGAAACTACATTTATTTTGGCGTTGCCCCTTTGTGAAGATATTCTGGCAAAACCTTTGTGCTTTTTATAAAAAATATTGATGAAAGTTTTAATTTAATTTGGAAGAATGTATTTTTTGCTCTCGGGGTAAAAAACACAGAAAAAAATCTTATTTGTACATGATACATCTTATTATCATTATTATCATTATTATTATTATTATTATTATTATTATTATCATTATCATTACTATTATTATTATTATTATTATTATTATCTTTATTATGTCTATGATTATAACGGCCAAATCCCATATCCATAAAAGTACATTTACAGGAAACCATGCTTTATTGCATTTAGCAATAAGATGAAAAACAATACATTAATTTAATTCAATCCTCCCTAAAAACAAAAGCAATTAAAACTGTAACGAATTGTGCTATGTTAAAAAATCTTTCTTGGGGTCCCCAGAATAAACTACTATGTATTTTTAAACTGATAGGATGAGACGCAACAGCGTGCAATCTGCCAATGTTTTGTTTTGTTTTGTTTTCCTAGGAAGGCAAAGTCATGACTCACATTCCCGAGAGAGTTTCACATTAGCCCTCGGCATAAACCTAGCCGATCTCGCGAGAGTTAAAGTGTCGCAATATGTCCACTGACAAGCACTAAACGCAACACGAACAATTATTCCTGTAACTTTTAAAACTTTAAATATTTTTATCTTCAGTTTTATCACAACTGTGAATAATATTGTGATTGTTCATTTTGATATATTTATAAGCACAATTATATTAATTGTCAAGAGAGAAACTACAACCAGAACAGGGCGGAACTGTTGTTTAACGTCGACGTTTCTCAGCGGACTCAATTTAACAACACAGTCGGAGAATATCAACGACGCTGTTTTTTGACAGCATATTGTTTTTTCCCCTTCTTGTCACCAGCAACAGTAAGAGGTTTCTGTTTCTTTTAAAAACACCAGAATGTCTATATTCACGCCAACAAATCAAATACGGCTCACTAATGTGGCCGTGGTGAGGATGAAGAAGGGAGGGAAGCGCTTTGAAATTGCCTGCTACAAGAACAAAGTTATGAGCTGGAGATCAGGAGCGTGAGTAACAAACACCTTACTTTACCAAATAGTTATCAATACATCTTATGTATGACCTGTTACATTCAACGGTCATCGACAGTTTGCTGTTTAATTAAATTCACCAGTCTGTCAGTTCACCCTAAGCTATGTGGAGAGCAAACATATCGTTATCTGTTAAACCTGAATGTACATTGTGTGTTTTCTTCCAGAGAGAAAGATCTGGATGAAGTGATGCAGACACAAACAGTTTTCATAAATGTGTCCAAAGGTCAGGTGGCTAAGAAGGATGACTTGACCAAATCTTTTGGGACAGATGATCTGACAGAAATCTGCAAACAGGCAAGAAACTCTCTACCCACATTACTCACCCTCACCAGAGCTGACCTTTTTATCCTATCTCTAATATTCATCATCATAGTCTAACTTTTTTCCTTCTGCTTTTATTTGTGGTACAGATCTTGGCCAAAGGAGAGCTCCAGGTGTCAGACAAGGAACGGCAGACTCAGCTAGAGACGAATTTCAGGGACATTGCAACTATCGTGGCAGACAAGTGTGTCAACCCAGAGACGAAGAGGCCGTATACAGTCAGCCTCATCGAGCGGGCGATGAAGGACATCCACTACTCCGTCAAGGCCAACAAGAGCACCAAGCAGCAGGTGAGTAGAGCTGGGTACTTAACACCTTTAAGGAATCGACCAAAATAAATAAATTCCAAGTAGTATCAAAACATACCTGCAATCAATCCTTTTTGCACCCAGAGCTAGAAAATATGACTTTGTAGTTGCGATTTATCCTCAACTTGAGAAATAATAAAAATGACATAAATAAATAAATAAACTCAAATTCAAACGGCCACTGAGGCACTTACACAAGGGGAAAAGGTGCATTGTTCAGGCAAGCATGACGTTTCTTTTGGTTAATTTTACCATTTTGAAAGCAAACAAAAGAACAATGGCGTCTCTCTTGCCCTGATAAAAAACCATATGCCCTTCCCGGTGCCTGCTGCTCTTCTACTTGTCAACCTATAGAAATAAATTCACCTCTGTGCCCCAAACTGCCCAATACCCTCAAAAGAAAAGCAGTACTAAAATGATACTAATATTATAATTAAATTAATTAAGCTATACTCTTCATAACAGTGACTCCCGCTGATGACTCACTAAGATTGAGCTTCAAGATTTTGTTTTTGTATTACTGTATTTATTACAGCATCCTTTCAAAAGTATGTGTGGGAGTGTGCTGAAAATTGCCAGATTTTCTACTAAAATATTGTATTTAGCTATAAATGTGTAGGTTAGAAAAAAAGATTCCCTAATTGGGAGGCTCTCTTGTTAATGCAGTGATGTTTTGCTCTAAAATGCAACCACTCTGATACTCAAAGCACAGAGTGCATCTTTTCTCAAATATGACACATAATCCCTTATAGAAAATGTAACCGAATCCTTCCTTTTGGTTCCCGAGATTTAAAGAAAGATCAGATGGTGGAATCATGAAGTACAGCAGTAAGGCACTCAGAAGGGCAGCTAAGTGTTCTCTTCCTGTTTTCAGCCCCAGCAGTCATACAAGCAGCTTTTATTATTAGTTTATAATTATATACAATGTCATCTCGCCTTGTTCTTTTTCTACCTGGGACCACTCTGAAACGACTGCTGTGTCCTGTTACAGTTTCAGTTGTCAGACACATTTAACACAACATTCTTGCGATAGTTTTTATTCTTCAGCAAAAGCAGCACAGAATTTGAGAAATGTGGCCACTGTTTTTTCCTTCCTTCAGACCTTCATTACAGGGAATGTTGATTCTTGTGTGTCCGTCCTGTTGTCCTCAGGCTCTGGAAGTGATCCGGCAGCTGAAAGAGACCATGGAGATCCAGAGAGCCCACATGAGACTGCGGTTGGTGCTGCCAGCCAAGGAAGGCAAGAGGGTGAAGGAGAAACTGAAACCGCTCATGCAGGTTGTGGAGAGTGAGGACTTTGATGAGGAGCTGGAAATGGTGAGGAGTGTAAAGGTTATTTTATTATCAGTACCAATTAAAAGTTTGGATACCTTCCTGTTCACTTTAAGGGCACTGTGTGTTGAAAGTTATGACTCGCACTGTATAGAGAAATCTGTAGCTGAAGGCTTTGGTGCTCTTAAATGTAACTCTAATCTTTGTTTTCAATTTTTAAAGTTGTGTTTTTCCTAAACTCCTTTGCCTTCCATCTCTCTCTTCATGCTCAGGTGTGTCTGGTGGATCCTGGCTGCTACAGGGAGATTGATGAGCTGATCCGCTGCGAGACCAAAGGCCGAGGCTCCCTGGAAGTTCTGAATCTGAAGGATGTGGAGGAGGGAGATGAGAAGCTATAGTGACCCAGCCAGTCCAGACTCTTACCTTATGCACACTAACATGCCCCACTGTGGCACACAACCTGCAAACTCATTTAAGGGAATATATTTAAGATCAAATTCATACAAATTCAGCTACTCCTATTTCCCAGTCTCTCTCTGTTTAAAAGATTAATCTCACTGACAAAAATTTGTAACCTGTTTTAACTTTTGCAAAGTATACAAACTGGGTGGGAATGTATTCAGATAATATGGTCAGTCAGTAAATATTTCTGGCCTGCTTTCATTTATTTATTCTGTTTTTACTTCACTATTTCTGGACAAAGTCTTTGGTTTCTGCCTTCCACCAGACTCTGTATGCCATACAGTCATGCCCAGTCTCCAAATCCTATGGATAAATTCTTTAATTCATTGATTTATATTTTTTCATAATTAATGTGTTTGCTGTGCAGCAAATAAATATATAACAATATATTTTCTTTTTCTTGTGTACACAGTCACTGTTGGTTAAAAAACAATTGAAAACACTGCCTGATGCTCATTATATTGCAGCTTTAAGACCAGTTGAATTGTAAGCATTTTCAGCTCAATTTACAGCACTATATATATGAAAAGAGCCGCATGGAGCACATCAAATTATATAGATATTGTACTACAGTTTATATTCACATTATGTAGAAAAGCATATAAAACAGTACAGAGTTGGAATATTGCTTTAGTAATCTTTTTACAACTCAAACTTGAACATATAGAATAGTTCCATAGTTTTCTGTCTGTTGTTCTGTTGTTGAAACACAAACAAAACAACCGGGTCATATATTAAAATAACTGCTTACCACCTCAAGTGCTCTTTGGCATAATGAGTTAAAACCACCTTAATGCAAGATTAACATCAAATCAAATAACTATAAACAAATATTTCTGCATCATTAGTACTCATTTATTCCACAGTGTCCTTTGTGCAGAAGAACTCATCACGGATGCCACTTTAAACAAACCAAACATGAAATTGCATAATGTAAACTAATCTATTGTAAACCAATCTCATTTAAGGCATCACCATTTATCAAAAGTATCAGAGAACTGTAATGTATTTAGTGCTAGATTTCATATTTGCATTAAGTAAAGCAAATAAAGGTATAATTTACAGTGATAGTGAACCAGGTTAAATAATTATATAGAATATAAAAAGTGTTAGCTTCAATATAAATGGAAGAATCACAGCAAAACGAGATATAAATAATACAAGTCCAAAGTCCTTTCCGATTCACCATTCAGTAAAAATAGTTAGGCTACTTGACACATTACCGTGCTTCTGCTTTTGAGTTCATGTTTAGTCAAACCAACCAGTGCATTGTTACTTAACATGTGGAGCCAGACCAGGTGTGACTGTAGGACCAGAACTTTAGGGGGGCTCAGCTCCTAATGAGAAGTTGACATTCAACTCTCTGCTCGTGTTAAAAAAATACAACAGTTCAGTGTTTCCCACAGAATTTTAAGAGATGATGGGTGGGCCTCAATTCGACCCTTTAGTGGGGTCTGGGGGGGAAATGTGTACATTTTTAAGTCAAATTAATTATTCTGGTGCACGCTGAGAGCTGCATGCATCATCAAAATGCGAAGCAATACAGCATCTTCGTATGATTACACAAAACTATTTTGAAATCTGACGCATAGTTTCAGTGTTAAAACTGATAAAACATTTGCTGTATGTGGTTCTATATGGGCTGTGGCAATAATTTTGAAAAATAATAGCTCTCAGCAACATATTGAAAAAAAAGAACTAGGCCTATGAACTAGTTCATTTTTGGAACTGAACTTTGAACTAGTTCTTGTAGAAAGTAAACTTTCCCAACACTGCTTATTGAACTATGTAAACCAAACATATTTGCATTGTGTTTCTTCAAATAACTAAACTAACTGTCTGCGCATATCAATAGCCTAAAAGACTTAACCTCCAGATTTAGAAGTGGATCAGGATCAGAGTTGATTTATTGTACGGATGGAAATAAATCTCTCATTAAGACGTTACTTTTTTAAACTGAACCAACTAAAGCAGCATAAAGTTGCTGTTGTGTTTAAACAACACGCAGGCGTTTCAGATTCAGAGGTTTGAGGCTGAGCTGCAGGGTTGAGTGAAGGTGTGTGGGGAAGTGTATTTGTGCTATTAAACGTAACCGCTGTGAAACAATCAGAAAATAACGTTTTATTATATAACTCTGTCCCCCAGTTCAGTGTGCGGACCTTAACAGTGAGGAGAAATAAAGTAGGCTAGTAACCGGAGAGCAAAGACTATAAATTACAGCAAACTAGAGCAGAGGTTAACGTTATAGCCTTTCACACCCTCACCTCTCCTCTGTCTCAGTAGGAGCGGAGCTGAGACCTCCGTGTGCGTCAAAGACAGACACACCTGTGTCGGCCCGCAGTCTGTAGCCTATAGTTAATGGCAAACACTGATAATTTGTTTATTTTTAGGGGTGCTTAAAAAGGGTCTAAAATCGCCCCTGAGCAAGACTATCACCACTACCATTAAATCCACGGTTATTTCACATATTAATGACTTCCAGCTTAATTACTCACACTATGTTAAATACTACATCACAGTCTCTGGTCTGCGCTCATACTGGCTGTGTGTGAACGTAGTCCTGTTGATCCTGCTCAGTGGGTGGTTAGCGTCCTCTTCTGTATTTGCATAACTGCTCTCAGTCTGCTGTGCCTGCCTGTCAAAATCAGGACATCTGGTGGTGAGAAAGACCCCTCCGACCATCATCAAGGTAAATGAGATCCATCCAAGATACAGCGCCGGTCCCCAGTCTCTTCTCAGCACCACAGCTCCCTCCAGTGGCTGACTGGTGTGATGGCATGTCCAGGCTGTGGGAACCAGCAGCAGGATTCCTGACAAAACAAAGAGAGCACCAGAAAACACTTTGATCTGGCCGCGTTTAGGAAACCACACAGCCCCCACTGCTCCAATCACTGAAGCAAAAGCCCCGGCACCGATGGCTGCCATGATGAGCGCCCTCCACGTCCGAAAACTTCCAGAAAGAGACATGAGAGACTGGTAAAAGGAGCAGTGTAGGCTTCCATCGTGGGCCAAGTCCCAGTGGTCCCATTCCAGCCACACCCCATCCCAATAGGCAGGCAGGGAAGCGGTGGTGTTGTCCACAGTGCCGCTCACTTTCCAAAGGGCCAGGCAGCGCGTCAGAATGGCACAAAGCCACCCTGTGACGGCCAGACCCAGGGCAGTGAGTTCCAGCTGCCTGAACATGACGGAAGCCTGCCTGCTCCTCCTCGCTCCAGGCCCAACTGTCTAACAGAAACAGCTGGTAGCAAAACGTGGTGGAGTGGGGTGGGGTGTTATTTTAGAGCGTGTGTGCATGTGTGAGACAGAGACAATCTGTGTGTGTGTGTGTGTGTGTGTGTGTGTAGATGTGTGTGCCTGCGTTACATGTCTGGTCAGAGCTGGGAAACCAGTTTTTTGGTATTCACAGAAAGGAGGTACAGCGTGGTTGCAGCTGGGTGGAGAAGGGAATTCCCTCTGTTTTCTCTGCCATGGTTTCAAAACAATACCTCACTCCCTGTCTCTACTAAAGGGCAAAAACAAAGGTTGCTCTGTGCTCTGATTTTTCAGCTACTCGGACACAACTCTGGGAGAAAACTTGATTTAAAGAGCCATCGGTTCTTACTCATACTGGAATTTGTGTTCTCGCATTAGTGGTGTAACTGGCTCCGTCTGTGGAGCTTCTGGGTGGAGAGCAGCATCAATACCTAATGGAATTACTGCATTCACTTTCCTTATTGATGAACAATGATTCACATGGCACATATTTACTCTACAGTGTTTATTTAGACTTTTAAGATACAAATAACACGCACACAAGTTGTTTGTATGGAAAAAGTACTTTCTTGAAAATGAAAATACATGCACATTCAGCGACACACTAACACATGTATTCTTTCTATTCTTAATAAAACCAGGGATGATTAATATTTACAGGTTACAGCCATTTCAGAAGTAGAGATGTGTCATTTACTGTTGAATGAGACAGACTAAAATATATTTTGTCTTCTTATTTCTTCAACAGAGCTGCACATCTCATGACAAGACTTTGAAAAACCATTTAAAGATTACCAAACATCTGCTTATAGCTGGTACTGGACAGAATTTAAGTAACTGTATTGATTGTGTTCTACATATTCATGTGTCCCCGAGCAAAAACGAGAGTCTTATCCTTCCTGTTGTCTTCCTGCAACTTTTTTCCTCCATCAAAATGGACCCGGTCTAATTTGACTGTTTATAAAGCATAAGGTAATACATTTTCACCCAATTCTGCATTAGACCTTTTTAGCCAACTTCATTCCAACTTATTCCCACAAGTTTTCCCACATATTTTTGGGCATTATGATCAATAGCATTTGAGTTAATGCTATGTATATTTAATATCATTAACATTATTATCAAGTTACATTATAGCACAGCTCATTATGTTTAATTTTTAAGTGGTATCTTGTGTGTTCAACCCTCAGTCCTCACTTCACACATAGTTTTTGATGGCATAGCTGTTGTGTGTGTGTGTCCTGGCCAGTGTGTACCTGCTGGAGGTGAACCTGGTCCTCTGTGGTGGACAGCTTGTGCACAGAATGGCCCCCCCACAGAACAGCAGCCCAGAGGTCACAAAGCCTATATAAATGGATGCGCCAAGCTCTCTCTTCAGCACCTCAGGGACACGCGGGTTGTGGAAGTCACTGATGATGGAGTTGGCCGTCCAGGAAACAGCAACTATGGTGGTGAGGGCCGACAGGCAGAAGATGATCCCAGAACTCAGCACCACCCGAGCCTTGATCCGTGGGTGGATCAGGCAGTTGGTGCAGCGTGCTCCCAGGAGGAAGATGAGGAATCCAAGACATCCTAGCACAAGGCTGATGCAGATGAGGCCACGGGCTGCCTGGAGGTCTGCGGACAGGTCCAGCAGGGCATCATAGAGTTTACACTGCATCTGTCCGGTGTATTCACTGACACAAGTCATCCACAGACCCTCCCAGAACACCTGCATGACCACCAGATGTGTGCCGATGAATGCTGTCACCTTCCACATGGGTAGGGCACAGATTAGGATGGTCCCGGCAACTCCCATCATGGACAGACTGATTCCCAGCTCCTGCAGAGCCATGGGATACTGGAGTCTCTCTCAGACCCTGAGAAACCCAGAGGGCAGACAGTCAGGCACAAAAACATTTAACTTTTAATCACAGTCAACAGGTCCAATTTCCCTATTTCAAAAATATGTTTCATATGTTTAATAATTATAGTTTAAGCATAGTTGGATTATTATGTACCTGATATGTTGCTTTTTCCTGTAAAGGTCAAGCTGTTTCCTATGACAACGTATTAGGACCAGAACAGAAGTGAGTGTATATGGATGAGCAGCATGTGATCATAAAATTGAAGAGTAATAAATGTATTGTCGTCCTGTTCAAGCAGCGGAGCCTCTTTGTTTTTATTTTATAATCTATGTAAGTCTGGGTGTCTATAACACTCGGTTACACAAGTATCTCCTTATTGCTATACCCAACTGAAAAGTACAATTTGATCAGTTCTTCCATGTCAGGCATAATGCACGACAAACAGCATCTCTCCAGTGTTCGGCTGCCCTCTTCCCTCACTTGACGATATTGCTAACACCCACTACTACTCCAGAGCACAAAACGTTATAATGACTCGTCTCACCCCGGTCACCTTGACCTTCTGCATTCAGGGAAGTGGTAAAAACACACATCAACAGACTCTTGAACAGTTTGTTTCCCAAAGCCATTCAGTATCTCAATAAACACACACAGTGACTCTGCAACCCATTTTAAAAACTCCATTTATATATCTGTGCAATATATTACTAGTGCAATATTTCAACAGACCCTTGCACTCACAGCACTTTGTTTTTACCTACCTGCCTTGTCTTAATTTGACCTGCTTTTGTTTTTGTTTTGTTGTACAGTTTTATGATGGGTTGTGACTTGTGGTTGATTGTTTGTGATGCTGAATGTATGTAGTAGTATATATGTATGTATGTATGTTTGTATGTATGTATGCATTAGTATGTCGAAATACCACTGTGATGGGCACTGGCAATTTAATTGTATTTGAAGTACAGTGGCAATAAAGGCATCTTATCTTATCTTATCTCTTACTGTTGTCATGAGGTAAATATTTAGGGATTTTCCAGCTATGAAGGCTAAGTGCCACTAGGTTGCAGCAAAGACTGAGGAAACCAAAACTACCACAATGACAAAGGGTGTTTTGCTCTGAATTGCAAATACACAAGTTATCAGACCTTAAATTGCTGATGAGTGATAAGTGGAGCTGACAGATTCAGGTGACGAATGTGGTTTTGATTCTAAAATATGTTTTGCCAAATAAGATGTTTATCAATTTGGGGAAAGTAAATGAAAAGGAAGTTAAAGGATAAAGTTTGGTGTCAACATTAGATCTGTACTTACAAATAGTTATTTAGATCTGTACTTACAAATAGTTATTTAAGTAGCCTTAAATAACTATTTGTAAGTACAGATCTAAAGCTGTGATTTTGTACAGTCAGTGCTGAACTGGTATTAACCTTTTTGAACCCAATGTCCATGTGTCGTAACATTACTTTCTTTATTTCAAAGCACTCTCACTCTTAGATTTTTTTAGTGATCTTCTACATTGAAAGAGTATGATTATCAGTTAAATTGGCCATTTTATTGTACATCTTATTTTTGTTTTGAATAATGAATAATCTGTCTCATATGTTGTTATTGTCTCTTGTTTGAAGAATCAGTGTAGTCCTCATTAACAGCTATTTGATTTCCTTGCTCTGTTCACAATACAGAAAGTTACTGCAGAGGATCATGTGAAAGTAAACCACTGAGACAAGAGGAAAATTTGTCATTTTGAACAGTTTCTGTCTTCACACTTTCTGTCGGTGAGACAATGAAATCATCTTTAAAAACATTTAAAAATTGAAACTTTAATTTAAGATTCTCAGAGGAAAATGGACATTTAAAATATTTTTTAAGTTTTGTGACATATTTACACCATCTCTAGAAAATTCAGTTTATCATTTAATCCCAGTTTTCTATTTCTTTCATGTAAAGCAACATATTTTTACAGTAAACACAGACATATTGGATGAAACTGAAAACAAGTCATTTGCTAAACAGACTTCCCAACTAGATTTAAGTCCCTGAGTCACCGTGTTTGTTCTCTAGATAGAGATCTCTGTTGTAAGTACCCGACAAACAGGTTCTCCAGTGTTTTGTAGAAATAAGCACTGGTGCATTTTTCAAATCTATACAAACAAGGTGCAGAAGAGACTGAAAAACTTACAAAACAAGATCATTTACTGTGTAAAATGACCTTAAAAATATAATCACAAACATAAAAGAACTAAAAGGTGCTCAGTGCAATCACAAAAGTTAAGTTTTAAATTGGAATTAACCACTTTCCCAAACATGTAGAAAGTTTTCTATGAATTAAACTACCCTCATATACATGTTCAGTAAAAAGAGTAACATTAATAGAAAGATAGAAAGCATCTTCATATGTCCGAAGAGTCTTTTATAAGGAGAAAGTACATATTTCCTTCTTTGTGGGTTGTCAGTCTGTAAGTTCTTGTTTTTTATGTTTCACAGCAGTCGATTCTACTCCACGTTTGCTTCAATTACATCCTGAAGACAAAATCATCAACCGACTTCCATTAAAAATGTCAAATGTAGGTCTTTGGTGGTGTAACAGACTGGGCAGGGGTGTCAGGATCCCCTCTGCTGTATCCTCCTGTAGACTTGTTTATGAGGTACTTCACAGAGGGGGCTTCTTCTTCCTTGGGGGGGCAGTTGGCGCACAAAAGCCCCCCTCCCAGCACCAGCAGCCCTCCAGCCCCCCAGCCGATGTAAAGAGAGGCTCCCAGCTCTCTTTTCTGGGCATCTATTAGCAGAGGGCTGTAGAAGTTCCTTATGATGATGCTGGCGCTCCAGGACACTGGAATAAGGCAGAGAAATCCACTGATGATCAGCACCACGCCTGCTGCAACTGAAGCCCTCGCCTTTGCCCTCTCCTCAGGAATGAAGTTGGTGCACTTCCCACCAGCGAAGGAAATGAGGAGCCCTACGACACCTGTGATGATGGAAACCACCATCAGTGCCCGAGCCCCCTGGAGGTCAGTGCCCAGAGCCAGCATGGAGTCGTACACCTTACACTGCATCTGGCCTGTACTCTGGACCACGCAGCTCATCCAGATGCCCTCCCATATGGTCTGGGAGGTCACTATGTTGTTGCCAATGAAGGCTGAGACCCGCCACATGGGCAAGGCGCACACAATGATTGCCCCGGTCCAGCCGAAAAGGGCCAGGGCGCTGCCTATCATCTGCATCCCCATAGAACCCATCGTCGTCTCTCTCTCAGAGTGTTTCTGAGGGGAAATTAAGAGCTGATCAGGTGCTTATAGGCGTCTGAAGCAGATGAAGAATGGGAGGCGTGAAAGCAAAGTTAAAGACCTTGCCAAAGAATTACCTGACATGCAAGATTCTTTTAGTGCAGGGACAATAATGGCTGGGTTTTAAATTATTCGTCTGGATGGACATATGTGGATTATGTTACATGAGGTTTTGTTGCTGCTCCCAACAAGAAAGAGGATGCATGTCATAGAAAATACACTAGGTTGTGTGAATGTATTCTCACTTTGAATGCACCGTATAGGGTTTAACAAAGGATAAGGGACACAATACTCTGCAAACACTGAGAATTAAATGAATCCATCCTGCCATTCACTAGATTCACTAGACAAACATTGATTTGTGGCCGTATGTATACAGATGTATCAGAGTGAATCAGAGTGTGCACGCTGATTTTCTCACACTGACTGAGGTTGAAAGAAATCATTGCTAAATATGAATGAGACACGGTGTGATGAAACTGCAAAGTTTGATATTTCATAAGCCAACAAGTCTACTGTAATCTTCTCATTATTGCGACATCATTTAACTCTTAGATTCTGTTCAGGGTAAAATTTTACCCAATATTTTTTTTACATTTGAGAGTTGTAAAAACACCATTTATACATTTCTTTTAACCTGACTTTTCCTAATGTGACCCACAGTTTACGAAAGTGGAAATAAAATACATCTTTCTTGTTTTTTGTGCAGCTGATACTGATGTTCCAAAATCAGTCACTTACACTTACACTTAATCACTGTTTGATTTCAGGTCCAATGTTTTGGGGTGGAGGGACTATAAGAGGACTATATGTTGTAAGATTTTTGTATCATTTTGTTAATTTTTGGTCTTAATTCAGTGTTCAATGTTAGCATCGTAGCCCCAGCAAACATGTGTGACCCGCTTTTTAAGATTTACATCATCAGAAAACCAACGGGTGTGGTATTGAGAGCCATGGATTGGTGAGGGAAACTAGAAAGTTGAGTGATGGTATCTTTTCTTTTTACTTTTGAAGATAGGTGCAACAAAATACAACATATTAGTGTTCATATGCATAAATGCAAGAGGATTTTGAATAGATGACAAGCGTTAGTAATCAAAAGTATATGATCAAGTGTATGCGGATTTGTATATGAACTAAAAATAGCAAAGGTACTTTTTTCATTACAATGACTCATTTACTGGAACCTGTTTTTTTTAATTATTGCTTATTTAGTGGTGGACTAGTTTCACTACAATATATTCAAAACAGCCCATTTGGCACATGATCAACAGTCCATAACAGGTTCTTGTAGTTTCTTTACTCAGAGGCCAGCGTAGGAATGTGATACCACAATGAAAACACAACAGGGCAGGGTGTGTTCACACTGATGAAACAAACTGCACTGACATCATGGTAACACAATGTGGAAAATGTGTGACTTTCCACATTTCATTTCCTGTCTAACTGCACATTTGATCTTAAAACTAAACAATAACTATGAGGTTAAAGTGTCGACATTCAGCTTTGAGGATATTTTTGTATTAAGGGTGAACAGTTTTGGACTTTGTATAAGACAATTTTAATGAAATTAAAAGAAAATGTAACCTAAATTGAATTGATTTGGGCATGCAAGCCCCTTTTTGTGCTTTTATACTTTGATTGCACGCACCCCATCTCCCCCATGTCTTTTTATTGAGCGCAATATGTTTTACTTTTACTTTGTAAACAATCAGGAACCAATGGGTGTGGTGCTGAGAGCTTCAGACAGGAGAGGCACGTTTGAAAGTATTGAGAGAAGGGGATTTTTCTCTGGATTTGTGATCAATAACAAAAACATGATACCAACTTTATCATTTAAAGCTAAAAGTCAGCACCTAAACCTCATATTTACTGTTTAATTTCCAATCCAATGCTTTGGAGTGGAGCGACTATAGCAGGACTATATGTTGTACAATGTCAATCTTTGAATATCTTTGAAACTTTTTAATTCAGGTTACTTTAAATGCTGCTGGTATATGAGCAAGGCTTTTTATATGTGTAAAACACTCTAGCATATTCTTTCCCAAAGATTTTAACTTACCACTGTGAAACTGGTTCAACTAGTTTAACGTCTATGAGAACAGTGCAAGCAAACTGCTGGGTGTTTTTGAATATTTTTTCTTACACTATCTTCAGGTGTACTCTTTACTTTGTTAACCTCTTTATTTAAACTATTTAAGTTTTTGTAAGGAAATGCACTCAGAAACATGCACCTCAGTTTCCTTTCTGACAGCCTGCATGGTGACACTTAAAAAATAGACACTTTGACAAAAAAATATCAATTGTGTAAATGTTTTATTAAATATCAGTGATATCAGTAAACAAAAAACATGATATTGCTGATTGCATAGATATTTTTTAACACATTATATACAAGAAAGTCACAACATGTCATTGGTACTGTACAGATTTCCTTCCGATGCTCTTCTTGACCATTAACATCCTTATAGCACAGCTTTGCCAAACAAAATTAGTTTTAAAATAGCTCTGATTCAGTCCAGTCATCATGCTGTTGGAAGAATTTTCCTACCAGTAATGCAGCTTCACACCACATCCTTGTCACTGGTATTCTTCAAGAAATATTTTCCCTTGCCTCCACCGAAGGAGATCATCAGAAGAGCTGAGACACAACCTGCACTCACTCACAGTGAAGGAGACTTAATCAAGAAACTGTGATTTAATTTACTGTCTTTCTCAGTGAAAATGGAGTTTTCAGACATAGGCCCGGCTGGTGGCTGTGGATCGGGCCCCGCCGTACTTGACTGGATAGTCTGGGCTCTCTTTAGGTGGGCAGGAGCTGCAAAGGAGAGCACCACCCAAGATGAGTACTGCAGCAGTACCCCAGCCGATGTAGAGTGCAGCCCCCAGCTCCCTCCTCTGAGCATTGGTCATGAGTGGATTGTAGAAATCCCTGATGATGGTGTTGGCAGACCAACAGACGGGGATGAGGATCATAACGCCGGAACAGATGAAGACAATTCCAGAGGCGATGGCCACTCTGGCTTTGGCTCGTGGCTCCTCCACAAAGTTGGTGCACTTCCCCCCGGCGATTCCCAGGAGGACTCCAAAAGCAGCAAGGATGATGGCGATGACCACAAGAGCTCTGGCAGCCTGAAGGTCCTGAGGCAAAGCCAGCAGAGAGTCATAGATCTTGCATTGCATCTGGCCTGTACTCTGCGTCACACAGTTCATCCACAGCCCTTCCCAAATGACCTGCGCTGTCACAATGTTGGCTCCGATGAAGGCTGTGACCTTCCACATTGGCAGGGCACAGACAATGATGGTCCCCAGGAAGCCGATGATGGCCAGGGTAAAGCCCAGCATCTGTCGTCCCATTGACACCATGGTGAGGTCTTGTTTGAGTCACTTGTAGCTGAACGATAGCAGAAGACGAGAAGTTTTCAGAAGTGGGTCAGCTCGGGCCAGTTGTAAAGTTGAATGAAGACTGTGGCACATGTCTTGTGGTTTTTAAGGATGCCTGTATTGAAGGTGGAGTCAGAACATCCTTCTCTCTGACCTGAAACCAGCATGCTCGTGATTTACCTGCCCAACTAGATTCTTTACCTTATCTGTATGCAGTTGGGGGAGTAGTTTCGACGAGATTAACATCGGTCTTGAATGGCTTTATGTAAATTAGGGCTGTAAAGAGGCACTGACATTCCTCATTCAAACAATGCTCTGTCACTGGCTAACCTTTGATTGGACGGCTTACAGGAACAGGTCCAGTCAGTGGTTTCAGGATTTAAAATAAACTCCAACATGGGAGGTTTGGTTTCCCCAGACGTCATCCATGTATCTTTGCCAAACCAATCTGGGAATGGATTGATTTGGTTTATTTGTTTGTTTTTCATAATGAAAACTGATCAATGTCTCAGCTATTTGGATCACTACAAAAATCTCTTCTTTGTATTTCCTTTTTTAAATTTTCATGAAATGTATTTATTTATGTATCTATTTATTTATTTTATAGTAACCTCTTTATGTCACATGTTATATTTAAGAGATTTCATTGAGTGCCAGTAAACAGTGAAATGACACAATGATTAAAATGGAAAAACATGTTATAATTGTTATACATTAAATTGTTGATTTGTTTATCAGAAAAAAAACCCCTTTATGACATTTTTTCACCTCTGCATCTCTCACTCCATGTGTGTGTGAAGTGCTCTGAATCTGTAAAATGCCAGAGCTCTAGTCATTCAGGGTTAATAAGGGGGGAGCATTGTTTGTAATATATAATAAACATATATATAATAAATAAAAAGAGATCCATGTATATTTCACAAATATTTTTTTATTTCAATTCTTTTGAGTAATCTCAAAAATATAAAAGATTTACATGAAGCAAGCGCACATGACAATTCATATTTACAAAACCATCTCTGTTTGACAAGGAAATAAATATATTTACACTGACTTCCTTGTGAAAACCAAAGCATCCGTCAGTGCACACAGCCATGTCAACAGGATATTCTTCTTATGTAAAGACTTCACGAACTCTTCACATGAATTTATACTTTACACTTCAATGTACAACATAAATTCAAAAGATATACAATGATAATCAAAGGTCACAGTGATTAGTTGAGTGAATGATTTTACATCCCAACATTACACTGGAATACATATCATTCTCTAGAAATAAACTGTACAATTTGGTGCAGTTTTACTCTGTAGTAGTGAGTTCCTGAAACAATCAGGTCAAAAATATGAGTCTCTCTTTTTCTGTCCGTTCATTTTTTAGAGGTACTGTCTTGGAGAGTATGTGGTTGGTGCCGCGTATGGTTTGGTGGGCACGTATGACCCAGTCGATGAGTATGGTCGGCTGGATGGGGGCATGTACACAGGAGCATAGGTTGCTGGGTTTACTGGTGCCGCATAAGGGTACACGGGTGCTGGTGGGTATCCTGGGTATCCATACATGGGTTTTTGAGGAGGGCAGGAAGTGGTAAAGATGATCCCACCGATCAGGAGAATGGCAGCAGAGGCCCAGCCAATGTAAATGGAGGCCCCAAGTTCCCTCTTCTGTGTCTCGATCGTTAATGGGCTATTGAAGTCTGAGATGGTGGTGGCTGCAGACCAGCAGACAGGAATCAGGACCAGGATGGCAGCAACAATGATGAGACAGCCACCTATTATCACTACCTTGGCCTGAGATGAATCTTTATCCAGGCAGCCGGTGCACTTGGCTCCAATGAAGGTGATGATGAATCCGATGAAGCCGAAGATGATAGAAATGATGACCAGGGCTCGGGCAGCCTGCAGATCAGTGGAAAGCCTCATTACTGAGTCATTCAGACTGCATTGCATCTGCCCAGTGCTCTGCATCACACAGTTCATCCACAGACCGTCCCACACTATCTGGCCTGTTACGATGTTGGCTCCGATGTAAGAGGTCACTCTCCACATGGGGATCCCGCATGTCACCGACACTCCAACCAGGCCAATGAAGCTGATGACCTGACCTGCCACTTCCTTGCCAATCCTCCCCATCGCGAAGAGGTTTTGTTTGCAGCAAGAGAGAAAAGTGTTTCAGCGTGCAGGTCTGGTTCTCCGTCAGAATGACACAGCTCACAGCACAAATGTTGTTTGGCGGAGAACATACAAGAGGAGGGCTCTCCTGTTGTCAAGTGAGTTCTTCTAGTCAAACAAGATTCCTCTTCCTAGAGGAGTGGCACCCATGTTTAAACAATGCCTTGTTTTTGTTCTTGGGGGAACATACTTTCATATGCAGATGAGTCTGAAGCACGGATATGGTCATTGGTTGGAATTACCACCACTTAGTGACCTCAAAAGACCTGAAACCAGCTCAGATAGTGATTGATGGCAAATGATCAAATGAAGCAGGATAAACAGAAAAAAAGCACAGCACATGCTCCATTTCTATTCTTTTAATTACCAACGTTGATGATCTCGTTGATTTATCCTGTATGAATTCTGCCATTGGTACTAGCACCTTACAAAGACTTTGGTGTGTGTTTGCCGACTCTTTTACTGAAATTACTCTCCAGCAAACAGCATCCTAAAAATAAGCTCCAAAATGTCCAGAAATTATGGGCCTGAATCATCAAGACTTCATTCTTTTCCAGGAAAGTTTATATATATATATATATATACATATATATATATATATATACATACATATATGATGAAGAGGAGAGAAGAGAGATTATTGTTGGAAGAAACCATTTTTGAGATTCCCTGCCAGGGAAGATTATTAAATCATTCCTTTATTTTCACTCATCACACACAACTGATAAGCCAGCACAATAAAAAGCAAATTGTATGACATCTTTTTATTATGCTTTAGTCTAAAATCTATAGAGACTTTACATTTCTCTATCATGAACAACAGATAGCACATAGACTTTAAAGACTTTCAGTATGTGCTTTATACCATTTGTGTTGTCACCACTGAAATTGTTTTGAGGGAAAGAGTGATGGGAAATTGTGAGCATGGGTCACAGCTTAAGATTTATTCCATTATTGACAAGTTGTTTCCACCCTTTCTCATCATTTACACCCTCTGATCATATTACTCACATATGCTGTCAATCTACTGCATCTATGTTATCATTATCTTCCATATTGAAACTGAACTGTCTTCTGTCTATCCTGTAGACACATCTATTGCATGATTGACTCTATCAGTATTTTTATCAGTATTTTTTTGCTGTTTTCCTTTATTTTATTTTGCATTGTTTGTATGTAATATTATTTAGGTAAATCATATTTATGTTTATTTTTGTTATTTAATTTTTAATTTTACTATTTTTCTCTGACTTTTATTTTAAATATGTGCAAATAAACAACCAATAAACTAATCAATAAAGACAGAGGAAATTGGTTTTTCCTGTAGCATAGATTCCACCATTTGCTTCTGTTCCTGATGTTGACTCTATACTACATGGCAGTCTGGTAATTCATACTCATAAAGCAGACCATGCACAGCTTCTTTACCAAGTTAAGATCGAAGACAGATACCTAGCCCCGAGCAGAGGAGGAGACATTCAGATCAGTCTCAGCATTGATAACAATCACCTTCACGGATTACAGGAAGCCAGTGACATACAATTAAACTGATGCAATTTGCATTAGAAAAAAAACCCTAACACATCCTACAGTGTGACAAAACAGATACCTCTGCTGGGTAAACAAAGTTTTGACACTCTCTTGACTCAGCAACCCGATACTGCACGAACAATCATTTCCTCAATGATCCAGTGAAGGAAGTTGTTTTCAGGAAGGCTGATGTACAAAGCGGGGGAAAAAAAACCCTCGCTTTGTATGCTACTTTATATATACACACAACAATAAAATTATAAACCAAGAAAAGGGACCTTAAAGTGCAACTATAACATATATATACAACAATAAAATTAAAAAACTAAAAAAAGGACCCTAAAGTGCAACTATAATGCAGCATTGTTGTTTGTTTAGCTTCCTAGCTAGTGCCTCCTGTTATTCCTGCTCATAGACCCTTTCTTTACTATGGGGGTAAGTGGACAACTTAAGTAAGGGGGTAAGTAAGACAACTTTCTCCTTTGTAGTTTGCCACCTGCTGTTTTGCTTGACTTTTAATACAGCCATTATTGTATGTCCTTTTATGAATATTAGTGTTGGGGACTGATTGGTTTTATTTGGTTTAGTGGCGCTGTGGGAGAGACTAGTTGCCCAGGATGCTGTGTTTAAAGGCACTGGGACGCATAAGCATTTCACCCGTTTGCTGTGTGAGTGTGTTTAGGTTACTGTGACTGCATGTGGTGAGTATACGGTAGCACCCCTGTTACCACCATCTGCTAGCCCCAGTAAAATATTTGAATTACATTTTAAACTTGTTTTGTAATAAAAAGAATACTGAAATGAATGACCAAACTAATAAAGAATGATCTATACATCCCTGGACTTTCTGACTATTATTCAACTTAAAATTGTACCTTTATTTTATTTAATTTTTTAAATTTTAGGTTTTTTACTCCAAATCCAATTTCCTGTGGAAACTACATAGCAATCGACTCACTAAACGGCTGCTGATATTATGTCTCCTACATTGCCACATTATCATCTCCTGACTTTACATTGTGATAATTTGTAGTGTTGAATCTCTATCATCATTTTGGGTCTGTCAGAAGTAAGGCAATAGTAATAACCCAGTAAGAATGTGGTTTATTTACAGTAACACATCATTACAAGATTATGAAAAAAAGAGACACATAAAGCATTTAGATGTTTGTAGCTCTAAATGTGGAATTTGTAGGTCTTGTGAAAGAACTTCACTTCACTCAGGAATCACTAACACCCCATTTTTGCTATTTAAAGATATATATTTGGAGACATTAGCGTGAAAATATAACTGAATGAGAATAAAGATAACTACACCCTTATAACAGCCCAACAAAATGTTCACATATGAATATTTACATGTATGAATTATACTTAATCATATATGATCCTGGTTTTATAAAGGAAGTAGCACAGTGGCACATAAATAAACCACATAAACTTTTATTTTCCAAGTTTAGACTGATTACAAAATAAAATGTAGGCTAGAAGAACATAAGCCAAATTCCTGTTTATGGTGACATTTGAAAAACACAAGTCAGGTGTGACAGTGAACCAGCATCCACAATCCCAGGGCCCTGCTGGCACAACTGAATGGAGTGCAGCCATTACAGGTATTATTTGTTTCACATGTGTGTTCTGAGAAAGGTCAATGTCACAAATGCATAAACAGCTATCAAAATTAATTATTAATTCATTAATTCATGCCATATTTACATTGCCAATGAATAAATGTTAAAGCAAATGATCATTTCTCACTATAAAACATTCTGTGACCTTACGAGTCCATAAAAGGTGATGCAGTCCACCTTATACATATTCTCTTGATGTGGAGGCTGACTTCACAGGTGTGAATTTGGGTATGTAGTGAGGATGTTCATCTTTGGGGGGACAGTTCCAACACACTAGCCCTCCTCCCATCAGCAGCAGTGCAGCAGCCGCCCAGCCAATATACAGCGCTGCTCCTAACTCATATCTCTGGGCATTGACGAGCAGTGGGTTGTAGAAGTTGGTGATAATGGTGTTTGCAGACCAGGAGACTGGAATGAGACAGAGCAACCCAGAGATGATGAACAAAATTCCAGCCACGATGCAAGCCTTCGACTTGGACCTCTCCTCCTCGATGCAGTTAGTGCATTTCCCGCCAGCGATTGACAAGACCAGCCCAAATATTCCAGTCAGGATGGAGATGATGATCATGGCCCGAGCAGCTTGCAGGTCTTGGGGTAGAGCCAGCATGGAGTCATATACCTTGCACTGCATCTGGCCTGTACTCTGCACCACACAGTTCATCCACATGCCCTGCCATATGGTCTGAGCCGTGATAATGTTGGCTCCGATGAAGGCTGTGACCTTCCACATGGGCAAAGCGCACACAATGATGACCAGGAACCAGCCAATCACAGCCATTGATATGCCGATGAGTTGAATCCCCTGAGAAACCATTTTGCCAGCTTTTGTTCCTCATACAGTAAAATCCAAAAAAGGAAAGACGAGCAGAATGGTTTGAGCTTGTATTTATATCTTGTTATGTGAGAAGAAGGGACAAAGCCATGAGGGTATATGAAACCACGGTCCTCACCTCCTATTGGCTGGAAGAAGTTTACACACAAACAGAGACCCAGTGACCTTTATATTAGTGCTGACCTGCCAGAAATTTGAAGTTTCAAGGTCAGATGACTCAGCCTTTTATTCATTAATGCACAAAGATTTCAAGGAAAACAAGAGACTTTTTTGGGCATCTTGACATGATATATATATGTACCAAATTTTGTTTGTCTCTACGTCAATCTGGAGCGAGAGGCTCAATTCTTTTACATTTGCCTGGGGAGTGCTGTAGTGTCATTTTGCGGTGCCCGTTTCCACAACCTTTAGGCTGCCAAAAATGCATTTGTTTTGACAGAAGCACGAAAAAAAGAAGAAGATTCAATAGGACCTTCGCACTGTTAGTGCTCTGGCCCTAAAAATATTCAATGATATATATGTGGTAACTTGTTTTAGAGGGAAACTGGATAAAACTACTGAGTTTGAGTTTGAGTTTA
Organism: Scomber japonicus; assembly: GCF_027409825.1. NCBI lineage: Eukaryota > Metazoa > Chordata > Actinopteri > Scombriformes > Scombridae > Scomber > Scomber japonicus. Next base: position 18,338,779 of record NC_070583.1, read on the forward strand.
AGGTATAATTAATGATACAAGCCCAAAAACCTGGTGCTCTCCTTTGAAAAGGAAAGCATGTGCTGCATATTTAAATGATTCGAATGCCATTAAAGGAGTTAAGCTTAATTTTTTTTTAAAAACCAACAACACAAAAAAAACCCTATTACCTCTCAGTTTTGTGCATGTGTGAAAGAAACTACAGGATGCCTCCACTTTTTAACAGCAAGGGGGCAGTGTTGTACAGCCAATGACTCAGGATACAACATTTTTAAAATTCACATTGTGGAGAGGATTAGAACAAATGTCTCTGTTATAATGCGAGATTGTTCTTAAAATATTATCTATTGCAAAAAATAACTACTACATAATGTGGGGTGCATTTAGTTGCTTTTTAAGTGATTATGTTGCATTATGAAGTAGTAAATCAATATACAGGTACTGGATTATCATTGGTTGACTGCTTGCCAGGCTCTTCCATGGCACCTAAATGTCTTTTTTAAATGTAAATAAACAGATGATAATCCTGTGTGTGCCTACAGACTCATTCATCCACCATCTAACGGTCACAAACCTCTGCCCTTTTTTATAAGCTTGTACATTCAAATCATTTAAAAAGAAAAATTGAAGTGAATAAGGAGTATTTTATAATATAATGTTTTATATTTGAGGCTGATAGTATATAGAATTTGGATCATTATTATTGAAATCAATGTTTTTAGTTATATATCTTTTATAATCTCTGGGTTGTAAGAGCTGAGCCCACCCCATGTCTTCTATCTGGAGGCTCAATTTTAGTTTAACATAAAACTGTTTTAATAACACTTAATATAATGTCAAAGAACATACACAACACAATGGTTCAATGTTGATAAAAAATGTTTTATTTACAGGTTGACACATTTTATAATGAAATGATAAGTAAAAAGGCACCAATGAAAGAAAATAAAGGGACAAAAAACATACAATGCATCAAAGTAATATGTTCAATTTGGTTGAAAAATGTATGGCAACTTTTTTCACTTGCACAGATCAAAGCCTGTTGTTCCTCAGTCCACATATATTGTTGTTTGGGTGTGGTTTCTTTATCTTTCCACTGATGAAACAAGTCCTGAAGTGCTATCATAACTCCACATGAAAGTATCAAACCAAATTATTAGTACAACAAACTCATTGTGAAGTTCAAATCATACATGTCTACATGAAAAGTCTTTTTTTTTCAGTCTCATGGTCTTCTCCTTTGGCTTTTCTCTCCTTAGACGTAGTCCTTCGGTGCAGATGAACGAGCAGCTGAGTACTTTGCAGAAGAGTAGCTATCCTTTTTAGGGCAGTTGGCAGCAAGAAATGCACCACCAAGAATGAGAAGGGCGGAGGCCCCCCAGCCGATGAAGAGTGCAGCTCCCAGCTCCCTCTTCTGAGAGTTAATTTGAAGTGGGTTGTAGAAATTTGAAATGATCGTGTTTGCCGTCCAGGACACAGGTATGAGGCACAAAATACCTGCAACGATGAAGACCACACCCGCTGCCATGCCAATTTTGGATTTTGAGCTCTCATCCTCCACACAGTTGGTGCACTTGCCCCCTGCGAGGGACAGGAGGATGCCAACGATGCCAATCAAGATGGAGATGATGATGAGGGCGCGGGCAGCCTGAAGGTCCCTGGAAAGGGCCAGCATGGAGTCATAAACCTTACACTGCATCTGACCTGTGCTCTGTACCACACAGCTCATCCAGATGCCTTCCCAAGTGATTTGAGCAGTGACAATGTTCTGGCCAACAAAGGCTGTCACTTTCCACTGGGGGAGAGCGCAGACCACAATGGCCCCAATCCAACCAATGATGGCGAGGGCAGTGCCCAACATCTGAAAGCCAGCCGACACCATGTCTTCTCAGAAAGTTTCTTGCGAAGTTGTCCAAAAAAAAAGGTCCAAAAGTCTCTTTAAGTCAGTTAAGTGTTGCTTGAGAGATCCCCAAGAGTAAATGTTTGGGACAGGTTGGAGGGTGTCTTTTATACACTTAGCTCGGGAGGGGCTTGACACACGCACAAACTGTCACACACACCAGTGACGCGATGACTACCCCCACTCCCAGCAACAGGCATGTGTCATCATGTCAGTTTTTGTCAGGTAATCATTGCAAATAGAACAGCCATCAGTGACTCAGACTCACTGCTCCAATTGGAAAAAATACCATCAGCCACTCCTTAAATATGTTGGTATTGGTACAACATAGTTTCTTCCTGCTTTCTTGTTTTTCTGTTGTGTATTGTGAGTAACAATGACAGACAATACTACTTTGAAGCTAGAATGAAAATCATGCATGTTTAGAAACCACACGGAGCAGTTTGTGAGTTATGTGTGACACTTTGAGCAGATCTAATGAATAAGCTGTCTGCCTGAAAAATAAGTAGACAATATTCATTTTATGATTTCAATTCTCTTATAGAGTTTCACAATTTCCATCAAACATTCACCTTTTCTTTGTGGTGACAAGGAAATCTCAAGTTTTGAGATTATGTATTAAAAATAAATGTCTCGGTGTTGTTGCTGCTGTTTTATGTTAACATTTGACCTTTGGCCTCTGATCTTTTTTTTACCTGTGGTAGTTTCAGGTTCTTTAGACAAAGGTAGAATACACACAGCACATTTGTCCCAATCACAGAGAATCAAAGAGTGAAAAAGAATATGTCAGAATAGCTTTTTTTTAGTGCATAAATTACTGTTTCCTTTCTTATTCACCATATCTGAGTGTTGGAATTAAACACTTCATACTTAATACTTTTAGGAAAGGTTTGTCTTAAAAGGAACAATCTTAACTTCCACTGAAGCTGTTAAAATAAAAATACTAATAATAAGTGTCAATGTGAAACACAGTCTCTTTGCTAAAACGTGTATATTGTCTTTAATGAGTTATGGCTTTGATTTAAAAGCATATTCTAAAGAATACAGCTGCAGCTCATCAGTCCTTGCACTTTTTGGTATTTAAGCACATTTTACATCACATCCTACACTGATTACACAGATTTATGATACCACTTGGAAAGCAAAGAAAGAACAAGGATTTTTAATAATGATGCCAAGTCTGGTACAGTATAGTTTCGTATGAATCACAAAGAATTAGGACCATTTCTATGACATGAAAACAGAAAAGATGAACTCTAGGTGAGAAAAAAAAGATCAAAGCTGACCTTGCAGTGATGCCAGTCTGTAAGGCTGATGAGGTTTGCAGCCTTCTCCTATAGCTTGTCTTGAGAGATAAATGTGTGCTCTGCAGTCCAAAGTCCCTCTTGATTTATCAATAGTTTTCCACAGCGGGGAAAGAACATCAGGCGGGAGATGTTGGAGAAATGGAAACACCATGCCAAGTGATTCCAGTTGACAGACTGTGGCAAAAAAGAAGGTGAATAGTGAGAGGGGGCAAAGAGAGGTAGAGAGGGATTCAGATTGTTTCAGAAATGAATAGAGGCAGTGTTTTAGAGCCAAAACTGCCGTTAGGACTATAATGCCTCTATTTTATCCAAGGTAGGATAATTAAAGCGACTTCGGCCTGGCTATGGAGATTGGGTTCCACACACAAGGAGGCAGGGAGGAATTTCCACAATTAAAACTGAGGAGAGATGGTTTCAGGAGATTGAGATTAGTCCTGGTGACCACAATCAGACGTCTCATATCTTTTGACAAATTCAGATATGGTAAACAAGATGCTCATACACATGTTATCAGTGACCCCATTACCCCTTACAATGTCGAATACTGAGTCATCAAGTTGCAGAATCAAGCATTTTATCATCAGATTGAGAGTAAAATTGAGTTGTGGCTGGGTGTGTGAGTATATTTGTTATTTGTGATTAGTATGAAAAATAAGTGCATAAATGGGATCATCACTGTAGATTTTAGAGTTTAGTTGTGGCTGCATTCAACGGTGCACATTTTGCAGGCAACAGGTAAAAAATTGACTAAAAGCAGCCGTGAGAAAATGCCAGAGGGAGTCAGAGCGACAAGTGTAGGCAGGTAGTTGAGAGGCAAGCCCAGACTTCACAGTAACGGTTGGATTTGGCTTTCACTCAAGCGTTCAACCCTTCAGTCAAACAGGCTGGGTCATTTTGCATATCAATATCCACCTGCAGTACAAACATGAGTAACAGGTGTTTGGCTTTTTCCTTTGCCGCCATTTTAAAATGTTCAGGGCAGGAAACTACAAGCAAGAACTAAAATTAGTTTGAGACTTTGGGAATAGTGACTACCATGCCTGCTTGAATTCAGCAGTGAAACATTAGATTTATTGAGGCTTGTATCTTAAAATGTGGCATACTGTGTTCCTTTGGATTCTCGAGGTAAATTCAGATTATTTGTCCCACATGGTTCATTTGTTTTCTAATATTTGGAAGCAGAAGTCATTTTATTTATACAACCCAAACAGTCATAACAGCAAGACAATTTTCCTTGAGAGGCTTTACAATCTCTTTAACTCTTTTTATTAAGAAAAAACACAACCAAGAGTGATGGCTGCAAGAAAAGAGGGAGAAATAACATTTTTGTCTCTAATTTTCCAAATTGGGCATCTCAATGTGCATCTTGGTAAACAATAGTAAGATATTGGTGGTCTTTACTCCACAATAATCTTGCTTCAAACTACAAGGTGACAAAATGTGACCAGTCAGTCAGTATAGTGGTGTATATTTATTTAAATGAGAAAGACTGGAAAGAGAAGAAGCTACTTATTACAGCATCAATTGTTGAGCAGAGTGAAACATAATCAATAAAAATCAATAAATCGATCAAATTTATATAGCACCTTTCATACAGGCTAGAGTAGTGCAAAGTGCTTTACAGTTGATTGACAAGCTTATAATAAGACAGACAATAACAATAAGAAGTGACAACATAAAGAAAAGGAATACAAAACAAAGAACAACGTAAAAGACAGAAATTGAGACCAATGCATGCAATTAAAACATAATTAAATAAGTTAAATAAGAGAGAATAAGAGATTTCTATAATATAAAACTAGTAACTAGCAAAACAAACTAGGTTCAAATAGATTAAAAAGACAAAAGGAAAGGAAAGTGAAATGAAAGAGATGAAGTTTAATAAAAGCTAGACTAAAACTAGGTTAAAAAGAGATTAAAAGACAAATAAAGGGAAATTACACAGGCACATTCTGTCATATACATTTTGATTGCGATGAGAGTTACATTGTTTGGATTTTTTTTTAAGAAGAGACTTAAAAAACTCCACTATGAGCAGTTTCATGTAACAGTGTGGGAGATCTGTGTTTCTATCAACATACCAGGTCTGTGTTTGTGTCTGTGACGTCATCCCAAAGATCCCTGGGGCCTTTGTTCAGGTACAGTCACAGTTTCAGTGGGTTATCTATCTTAGCAACTATTTTTGTGACATCTTCAGTGAGTCATGCATGCTCGGACACAACACAGTATCACATGACACAAACAGCGTCCTGAAGTCTTCAGATGTCTGCAGATGGGGGTATAACACATAATAACAAGAATGTGAATGATCTCTTTTTTGGTAGTAGTATTTTTTATTTCTATTCACACACAACACTGTGGCTATAAGTTGTTTTTTGTTATGTTGGTGACATGATTCATTCTACAGTAGATCTCAATGGATTTTTGAGTGTCAGGTTGTGTGGATGTAATGCAGGCGACTAGTTGTGAAATAGGGAGTGACTGTGTTTATAAAAGGATTTGTATTTTGGCCTGCGGGGAACTGTCGGTTACTCACTTGTGTGTGGCATTATAGATGAGGATTTATGGGGGGGGGGGGGGGGGGGGGGGGGTTAGCTTTAAACAATACACAGAACAACTCTAGTTCCTATAAAATTTGGGAAGTGTATAACTTCCTAATTTGCCATCAGTCAATTCACACGCTAATGAACTCTATGGGCTTTAATGATTTACACTGTAGTTTTTCAACATAGCAGATACAATCTTTATCTATAAAGGTTTGAATTAAATGTAGACATGTCAGGTCACAAAGAATGTTCTAATGGGGATATCTGTTATTAAGGACATGAACATGAATCTACAGTAGATGTAGTACACTAATGCTTCATGGGAACCAGTCAGACTTGCTCCCCCTCCCATGACAGGTGGATATTTGGCAAGGTGCTCTGCAAGTTGCTTCATGCACATCTGTAGGAAATGGTTCAGAGTGGGCTGCACCTCCTGCTGAACTCCTGACATAAATAATGTCCATGTTTGGTGTGGATAAAAAACAGCAGGAAACATTACAGAATGAATTCCGAGCTGGATATAGTGAGACCTATCGATCTGTTGCATCCAGGATAAAACAGGCATGTGCATAAGATAAAAGGCTACATGCTTGTATGACTAATTATAATATAATTATAAGTAATTATTATATAACAGTCACTGGGCTGAAACTAACAGTGGTTTGTTAAGCTCAAATACAAGTTTGCATACGTGTAAATATTTAATTTAATTTGAATAGATAAAACAAACTATTATGCTTATATACCATATTTAATAACATGAAACGTTTCAAATAAAATCATAAGAAAGGTCGTATAGATTTACACTATAAAAAAGAATAAAAACTGCGAGAAAAATCAACATGCTGTTCCTGAATTTTGGTACAAAATAACAACAATAATAATCATGATAATAATGTTGATAATAGTAAAAAGAAGCACAGAAAGGTAGCTGTCCTGTTAATTTGACTGTATATACATGTTGGGCTTCATACACAACCAGCAGCATCTTAAGGTGTAAATCATCAGTCAAATTTAAGTGCCACCTAGAGCCAAATCCAATTCAGGCAACATGATATTTAGTGGAAAAGCAACTGAAAAAAGTATAACAATAGTCTAAACATGTCAGAACTAGTTTCTTTGCATCGATTGAAGATTTTCCTGTTAATGTTTAGACTTGTGATTCTCGTGAAAACGCCCAAATTTTATGCCTCAGGCTGACTCTGTGTTGCCACAGTAACGAGTCTGAGTGCAACAATGCTGCCATCATGGAGCAGTTTACCTGTACTGCTGACAGCCAGTGATGGTGTTGCAGTGACTGACCTACATATGTTATCACTTATTGCAGTTCATACAGTTGTGTTTTTGTATGTTTTATTTATTTACAGTAAGATTGGGGAGAAAAAAAATCAACTGCTGAATCAACCGCTGTTACAAAACTGTTAAAAAATGGACCACACCCACAGAAAAACAACCTCATCCTCCACCACATGCCAGAGGTAAACAGAATGCGTTAGCCAATGATGTCAGCTGTTATGATTCAGGCTGAATCTGGATTTATCTGACTTTATCTGGCAATTACTCCTGGCTCAGCAGCCCCAGTACCAGGAGGGTATGGGTGTATTGGGAGGTAGATTATGGGAATACAAAAAAAATAAAAAATTGATTAATATTTTAACATTTTGTGTGTTCTGTTGTGTTGTGTTGTGTTGTGTTGTGCAGCAACTGGGCCATCAAAAGGCTGCCATGTGTGATGTTCCTTTTATAAATCACACAAAACCATCAGTTCAAGCAGCAATGCTTTAATATGTGCTATCAGAAATGCACAAACAGTAATCAGCTATCATGCATCATTTTATTGCTTTTGTTTTCATATAACATGGACATAACATAACAGTAAATGAGATCTTCACTTTGGGTATATATGTACTGTATATACTGTAAATTGACTCTATTATTCTGCAGCAGAGCTTATAAATAGCTTTGTACATGTTGAATGAAAGTCTGCTCTCAGTAGACAAATGGCACCTCTGGAAATTTAAAGTTGGATTGGCACAAATGTAATTAATTCAAATTGAAATAAAGAGTTTGGAAAATGTAAAGGTTTGATGGATTTAAAAGCTACAAGTTTTAAAAAGCTACACATTTTTTAACTGAATGGAAATATTCAAGCTGATGTAAGATGTTCGGACATATGTTCATGAGAGGAAAAAACTATGATTCTATATATAAATTATTCTCATCTTATCAATACAAATATCTTTTATTTCCCAGTGAAATGCAGACACTCAAGTTCCTATCAAATATCTGTGTTTGTGTGGGAGGTTGGGAAGGTGTGTGTGTGGAGGGGGGTTGACCACAAAATAGCAGAGATGCTCAACCTGACTACTGACCCCAGGTGACCTCTGCTGATAAGAGAAAAGCCTGTAATGACACAGACCTCGACCTGTCGGCCACCCTCAACGGCCCTATTGTTTATCACAGAAGGTATGCTGGATGTCTTAGAAGACATCCCTCCCCCTGAGCTATTCTTTGATTTATCAACAAAGGATGATGTTAATAGACACAGGCTGTGTCACATCCTATTTTCTGAATGCTGACTAGAGACATTGCTCATTCATTTTTGAGAAACCGGGATATTTCTGGGCCCTTTTGAATTAAATTTGTTTGTTGTAGCTTCAGTAATGAGTGAAATGAGCAATGAAATATGAAATGTGAGATCACCGTTATAGAAATTTTCTGGTAAATTGCTTTGCCTGTCAGTATTAATGTCAGGAAGGCGATGCTGCAGTCTAAAGCCTGCTCTCTGATGATGCACCATTAAGTTCCTGGTATGTTTTTATAGTAGGGTGTTTGCCAGGTTGTGTCTGATGGAAATTCAGCAGACCATATCTGCTTAGGTCAACACATAGACTACCAGTCTGATATTCATTTGAATATTAAAGGGAAAGCCATAGGCAAGCCTACCGAAAATGAGGCCTGTAAACCCAGGAGGATTTACAGAGGTGAGCAACAAAAAACAAGGCCTGTCATTGTTGGTCTTCCTTAGAAAGGAGATCTTATTCAGAGGGTGACTTGACATTTTTCTTCAAGGTTATCACATGTCACAGATACGCAGATACTGTACACTGTATGAGCATTAAAAGGAGCACTGGTGCACTAACATCTTGGTATAATCATAACTGAGTCTCATGCATTTCATCGATGTAAATGTGGTTTGGATCTAAGAAAACACAACTCCAGAATATGCATCTATCTAATTTTTTTTTACTGATATTTAAGACTCTATACGACCTTAACAAGAGATGACCTCAAAAGAACACTGATTTTGATGGTTTGATACCAATTTCAACCGGACACAATGTTGTTAAAACGTCTACAGTATCCATAAATGCAAGTGCAGTTTGAAGGTAAACATGATGCCACTTTAAGCTGACTCCACCTTCAGTCGTCTAAGCTGTATAAAAAAGGTAGAATCTGTTTCTCCCTCTCTCTTTCTCTCTCACTAAAAGTCTTACGCAGGACTTTAAGCCAGCGAGATCCGATATCGCCTTCATCTCAGGAGGGTTGAGCCTGTGGACACAGAGGGCCTTCTATCCTACAGACCCCTGGAAGAGAGTCTTGTTCATCTCAAGCCCCAACAATGTACTCTGCAGGTTTGGAGATCCTTGGGATGATCCTGGCTGTGGCCGGTTGGCTGGGGGTGATGGTGGCTTGTGGCCTGCCTATGTGGCGGGTGGCTGCCTATATCGGTCAGAACATTGTCATCTCTCAAGTGATCTGGGAAGGCTTGTGGATGAATTGCTCGGTGCAGAGTACGGGCCAGATGCACTGCAAGGTACACGACTCCATGCTGGGGCTGCCAGTGGACCTACAGGCGGCTCGTGCCTTAGTTATCGTGTCCTTGGTGCTCTGCATTATGGGGATCAGTCTGTCAGTGGCTGGTGCCAAGTGCACTAACTGTAGCCAGGATGTGAGCAGTAAACCTCGACTCGTGCTGGCCGCTGGAGTAATCTTCATAGTTGCTGGACTGCTGCTATTGGTGGCTGTTTCGTGGACAGCCCACGCCATCGTACTGGGCTTCTATGACCCAATGCTGGAGGAGACGGGTAAAAGGGAGTTTGGTAACGCTCTGTACTTTGGCTGGGCTGCCTCCTGCCTGCTCATCCTAGGAGGTGCACTGCTCTGTTGCTCCTGCCCTCCAAAAACAGCCACAGCACAAAGCGGCAGTGGCTCTGCGCCTCCCCGAGTGGACTATTCAACTCTCAAGACCATGTCAGTCAACGGCTACACCAGAAGAGACTATGTATGAACATGTGACACCTGGGTGCTGCTGATCATACGATGACCAGTGTCAGCAAATGCCTGGCGGTTGGATGTTAATGCAGCACGCAGTACCTGTGGCATGGACATTAGAATGACTGATAAATGTTTAATATGTTGTTTTTACCTTTTTTCTGTAGTAGTGTCTGTCTTATATTGCTTTTTATATTTTATTTAAAAAATCAACACATCTACGATTTTGGCACATTGCAATGCGTCGGATCTGTCATATTGCCAATACTGTCTCTGTTTGAATTTGGATTCTTAGTTTAGTTCCTGTTTTATTTTGAAACATTTTCTTCTTGTGTTTCTGTTATCTTTACTTCTTGTGTTTTCCTGCCTCGGTTGATTACTCCACATGTTTTACTCACCTGTGTCCCGTTTGTAATTATCCTTTGTGTATTGAAGTTCAGTTTTCTGTTCAGGCTCTGTTGAGTCGTCTTGTCCGTTCTGCCTGCTTAGTTCTATGTTGTCCCTGTGTTTCAGCTCTTTTTATTTTTGTGCCTACACATCCAGCAATAAAGACTTTTTCTGCAGCCTTGCTTTTGCCTTTGCTCTCTGCATTTGGGTCCATCTGCTCTGTTATTGTGATAGAATATTCATCTCTCTCATTTTTAAAGATAATTTTTTGGCACTTTTTGCCTTTATTTGACAATATAGGGCTGGACAGGAAATGGAGGGGGGATTATGAGGAGATGCAACACATGCAACATGTCCCCAGTGGGAACCAAACTACAGACCTTGAGGTCACAGTATGTGATATGCATCTTGATCATTTGGTTATCAGGACCCATGTGTAATCTTACATTCCTGAAATTGGCAAAAAGATCATCTAACTAAATTCTTTCTGATTAGAGCACATTTTACCAGATTATAAATAAAAGAACATAATATATGCTTTATTATTATCTTTATTCAAGCATGTTTTCTTTATACAGCTCTATATTGTTCTCCTGAAGTAGATATACAGTTCTTAATGCTACAATTTCATGCCACAGAGCCAGAAATTATGTGGATGCTAAAATTAAGTGTAATTTATAAATGATAGCTGTATGAGTTCTTCGGTATGCAGAAAGAGGGACACATGCCAGCTGTGGAGTTTGGCTGAGTCTGACCAATAGGATCCGTACCAGTGCACGCTGAAAAGTATTTCATTTCAGCACACATCGTTGGGAGACACAATGGGTGGCTTGTCTCAGCACCTTATGCCTCCCTTCCATTGTAACCTGTTCTCCATTTGCGAGAGAGAAACCGAGTCTGAGATCGACTCCATGTGTAAATGGATGTAATCTGCACTGTAACAGAGACCACGAGAGCCACAAAGACCCCATTCATCAGTCGGTTTGCAACTGTTTACCTTAATCCCAAAGTGAGTCACCAGAATAAAACTGCATCTAAAAAACACACTAGAAATGTGAAGATTTTAAAATCTCTACGTCAACATATTTAAGAACCTGTGCTACTCATCAAACTTTGTTTTAACATCATACAACATTTTTTGCATGTCAATCTGCTGCAATTTTCAGCAGCTTCAGTATGCATATTTAACAGTGAATGAAACCAACAGGATATAACCTACTTTTGAGACTTCTTCCAAACTGTGTGAAATAACTATACTGACTTCCCTGTTAATTAATTGTATTTCTCACTGATTTGTACTAGTAATACCAAAAATCTGACAGTAGTCAAAAAATAAGGTTAATAATCTGAAGGATAGTCCTCTAAATATTCCTGAAAACTCCCTTTGACTAATTAGGGACCTTGCTGGGAGTATTGTGAACTGAGGCCAACTGTGCAGTCGTGTGTTGATGGGAAAGTGCAAAGTCCACTCAAAGTTGATGACAAATTCCAATTCACTGGTGTAACACTTTCATTTACTATGCAGGTATGGTACAAATCCGAGCACATCACCTCAAGCCAGAGAGAGTTACTGTAGAAAATAATAGGTTTCAGTTTTTAGGGATTAGCAGTATAGACCCACATGTTTCGAAACATCTGAAATAAATTTGGGTTTATTTGCAGAATAATAACCACGTCTTTGCAAGTACAGTAATGCTTTTGATGACAGTCCCTGCATCAGTAAAGCAGCTTTGTTCTCATTTCCTCTGAAGTGAATGAAACAGATGCAGTGCAGATTCAATGCAGTGAAAGTGTGACTACTGAGACTACTGAGAGCGTATATTTAGAGGGATTTTGTGGCACGTGCAGAAGTTAAACTGAGGTTAAAATCCTTGATGCACTATGACCTTCAAAACAAGGACACTGATAAGACCCCCACCACTGTGCACACACACAAATACAATGTTTAAGCCTGCAGCATTGTGGCCCACTCCCTCTTTGTGTCACTGTTCCCTGTAATGGAAACTGTTTTACTGTACGTCATGAGAGAAATTCATATGTTATTCATAGGGTCCTTTATGCCTTCCATGTGCAGATAACAATGTGTAGAGGGGTTTAGTGTATTTGCATTGCAGTTTGAACATGTGGTCTCAATTATTAACTTTCCTGGGTAACCAGTGACACACATATGAGTTGACTGAAAAGGTCCAGAATGCAGCTGCACGTGTTCTGACAAAAACTAGAAAGAGAGATCATATTACTCCCATTTTGGCTTCACTGCATTGGCTTCTATTTTGGATTCTATTTAGAATAGAATTTAAAATCCTTCTCCTCACTTTCAAAGCTCTTAATGGTCAGGCTCCATCATATCTTAAAGAGCTTATAGTGCCTTATGTACCTACCAGAACACTGCGCTCCCAGCATGCAGGCCTACTTGTGGTTCCTAGTATCTCTAAAAGTGGAACAGGAGGCAGAGCCTTCATCTATCAGGCTCCTCTCCTGTGGAACCATCTTCCAGATTCGGTCCAGGGGACAGACAGCCTCTCTACATTTAAGAGTAGGCTTAAAACTTTCCTTTTTGATAAAGCTTATAGTTAGCGCTCTTAAAGCACTTAGCTTATGCTGCTATAGGCTTAGACTCCCATGATGCACTGAGTTCCTCTCTCTCTCTCTCTCTCTCTCTCTCTCTCTCTCTCTCTCTCTCTCTCTCTCTCTCTCTCTCTCTATCAGATTCCAGTCCCGGACCTTCTAGCTTCATTGTTGATTTTCATTGTGCTTCTCTCCTCTATCCTTCCTTTCTCTCCTCTCAACCCCAACCGGTGGAGGCAGATGGCCGTCCACTTTGATCCTGGTTCTGCCTGAGGTTTCTTCCTGTTAAAAGGGAGTTTTTTTCTTGCCACTGTTGCCAAGCACTTGCTCATGTGGGAATGTTGGGTCTCTTTAAAATTAAACCTGAAGAGTTCGGTTTAGAACCTGCTCTATGTGTAAAGTGTCTTGAGATAACTTTGTTGTGATTTGGCGCTATCCAAATAAAGTGTTAAAAATGTTCTTCAGATCTGTTTTATACTCACATAGCAGCTCCTTTGTAGAAATTTTGGGAGACGAGGACTCCTGTGAAACGATGTATATCGAGGAAGTGAGTTGCACAAGCCTCTGTATGCTTTCCAGATAATCGTGATTTCTACATAGATTATTTCCAAACCCTTTCTCTCTAAGTCAGACCAAAAGTAAAGAGAAAATAGCTGACAGGAATAGCTATTAAAACTAACTGTCTAGCTACCTATATTTACCTTTATTTTTTAAATGTATTTGTTTTTATTAACAGAGGTCCTGGATTTATTGTAAGATTGTTAATAACACTCACACACACATCCCCAGCCAAAAAAACACCCAACTCATTACATATATTTATAGTAAACACTGATCTGAACTTCAGATGACTTTGTTGTCAAATTTTGTTATAAGTTAACAAAGGATCTCGTCAAACTCAAACATGACGCTTCTGATTAATCATAGCACTTCCACTGCTTTCCAAAGAATCATTACAGCCCATTTATCCTTATTAACCCCATTAACCACTGTTACCAAGCCTTTCTTCCTCTCCTAATCCTGCATCTGTTTCCTGCATCTGTTTCCGGAGAATCATGGTCAATGATGATCAGCCACAGAAAGCCATGAGATACTCCAAAGCAAACAAAGTGGGGAAGCTGCCTTCATGATTTATGCACCAAAACTATGGAACACCCAACCCCTGTATATCAAACAGGGCAACCCCTAAAACATACCTTTACCCCAAAGCCTTTAGTTAATCTGTGTTTTGTCTTGTGTTTTATTTAGTTTAATTTTAAAAATCAGTTTAACTTTTATCTCTTCTTATTTGTTTTAATGTTTTTTAACCTATGCTGTTGATTTTAAGTTGTTATACTTGTTTTTGTTGTATTATTTTGGCATCTGCATTATATTTCACTCTGTTACATTCAATAAAAAGTGAGTAAAATAGCATTCACAACCCACAAATGTACAATTTGCCTAACATACTGTTTGGGTCAAATTTGACCTGCTTTGATATTTGACAGCTTTGAAAACACCCCAAATGTCTTTTACTCTTAGGACTTTTCCTTTAGTGGCCCAAAATGCACAAAAATTAAAATATTTTAAAAGGTCATATTTTTGTATAGGTGCTACAAATTGTACTCTATTGAGGCTGAATAAGATAGTAGTTATTAGTTATTAGGATTTCTTTTCATGATGTAGCAGTGAAGACTGATAGCTCTAATGGTTATACAATAAACCCCACAGTTCAATTTAGTTCTTACATAATACATTTAAATAATTATTGCTATGTTATATTTTCATGTCTTACTGTAGCTAAAACAGGACATGATTTTGTGTGATAGAAGGTGTTTTTTCTCCAAAGATGAGTGGTGTAAAACCTAAAAAATACACCATATCTGCTCTCTGAAACATTAATCAAGGTTTAATAACACATTTATTGATCAGTCAGATCAGCTATTGATGCTTTCTAAATAGATCTGTGGTTCAAAATTTGGTATAGACATTTTTTATGAGGGGATTTTTAGACCAGATTAAAATCAGCCCTGAACATACTGTGAGGGTTTAGAACATGAATAGTATGTAAGGGTTAATGATACAAACCATAAAACGATTAGATACTTTTGTCAGGATCTAATTTAGTAATAGTAAAAGAGCAATTTCACCTGTCAACAGGGAGTACAATAAGAACCCAGCATTGTGCAGTCTTTCAATCATTCATCCACCAATCTTTACCATGTCTGTTACCCTTTAACTACTCCCAACCTGAGATACCGGCCTTCTGTTTACTCTCCCCTCACTCAAACAAGTGGGAGAGCTACTGGAGGGTTGAGTAAGATGAATGATTAAGCTGAGGCCGTTTTCATGCCAAGGCTGGGTTTTTTTGGACATTCAAAACAGAGTGGGAGACAATTTGAACTCTTCCCTGACCAATAATCAAGTGACTCCACCTTCTGCTTTAAAAATCTGTTTATATGAACAATCTGCACTCCACTTCAGACTGCTTTGATAGAGAGGACATCTGTGCATTTTGAATCACACAGGGTTAAAACATGCCTTCACTGGGACTGGAGATACTTGGAGTGATTCTGGCTATCCTCGGATGGATCTCAGCCATTGCATCTTGCATCTTGCCCATGTGGAAGGTGTCAGCTTTCATCGGGACAAACATAGTCACGGCTCAGATCACATGGGAGGGCATCTGGATGAGTTGCGTGGTCCAGAGCACAGGTCAGATGCAATGTAAACTCTACGACTCCATGTTGGCCCTAAGTGGCGATCTTCAGGCCGCCCGTGCCCTCACTATTATCTCCATCGTTGTGGGCTTTGTGGGACTCCTGGTTGCCATGATGGGGGCAAAATGCACCAACTGTGTGGAGGAAGGGGCAGCGAAAGCTCGGGTGATGATAGCTGCCGGGGTGACCTTCATCACGTCTTCTGTGACCCAGCTGATCCCTGTGTCATGGTCAGCCCATACCATCATTTCGCAGTTCTATAATCCAATTATAATGGATTCAATGAAGGGAGATATAGGTGCGGCTCTCTACTTGGGCTGGGCTGCAGCCGCATTCCTGCTCATTGGAGGGATCATTCTCTGCTCCAGTTGCCCACCGCAACACGAGAAACGGTACGGGCCTCCTCCACATGTGGTCTACTCCCAAACCAGATCGATGGCCCCGAGTAGCTTTGACAGGCGAAACTATGTCTGAACTTACAGCTGCTATTTTCTTTCACTTTTCCATCATGTGAGCGACTGCTCAAAGTGAACTGGAGAGTACAGTCATTCTTTAATGTCTCATCCACACATTATCTTCACGCTGAGATGAAGAAAACTTAAATTCAGAACAACATATGTGCCTTTTTGAACAGAGTGTACATCAAACTTTGTCTGCTTTTGTTAATTTTTTTGTGTGTAACTTTGTGACTGTTGGCTGAGGCTCACAACTATATGATAATGATGTGGCTTGTATTTTGTACTGTATCAACATAACTGTGTGGTTTGTGAATTGAATTTAGAGTATAGTTATATATGTGCATGTACTTATCAACGGAGCCCCTCTGGTGTCATGGTCAAAAAAAATGTAATTGTGGCCGCAATATAGCTATAACGTGCGCACAAAATACTAATTCGTGGCCACGAAATAGATATAAGTGTGCATGAAATGCTAATTAATAATATGAATATTAATATCATTCCTGGGTGCTCGGTGAGCTCACAATGCCTCCCGTATTTCTGGTGACAGCTGTGCATTGTAGAACTCTGAAACTTTAAACTTGCTGCAGCTGATTTAAACATTATGCTCAAGCTCTGACACTGTCCTATGAAATCACTTTAGTCTTTAGTCAAATCAAAGTGGAATGATTTTTATTGATCAGATATTACCTGTGATAATAGATTGCGCAATTTTCTAATCAGGGTTCTATTAGCTGTAATATAGCAGTGTAAAACGGACTTCAGCAAATCAGGACCAAGCATAAAACATTATCAAAGTGTTAACATAATGGATTAAAGGAATTATAGCACATTTCATCTGCAGGTAAATGTCAGACTGATCAATAATATAGTGAACTTTTAACCTTGTGTTATTTTATTGAAGGACAAATGTCCAGAGAACACTACAGACACATTCAGTAGTTCAGTCAGAGCAACAACAACAACCTGCAAATCAATACAAACTAGATTTTGATCACTGATAGGCTATAGGTTCCCTTGGCAACGTGATACATACAGTGAGCGCTACTGTAACTACACGGCTTTGTCCGGTGGCATCATTAAATGCTGCGGTTCATATAATCTATGTATTCCCTCAACTGAGAATCTGACACATATGAGGCTTTTTAAGCTGATTTCAAGCTGAAACTGTGAACAGAATTTGGTCTGAACGAGTTAGTATTTCGTGGCCACGAATTAGTATTTTGTGCACACGTTATAGCTATATTGTGGCCACAATTAAGTTTTTTTTTTACCATGACACCAGAGGGGCTCCGTACTTATCTTTAATGTACTGGCTTTTTGCATGTATTTTGTAAAGAATCTGATTAAGATGTTTGACATCTGTCATGTAAATCCACATGAAGTGGATTATGGTTGTTTATTTGTTTGTTTGTTTCTATACTTCTGATTCAGCTTATCTGAAATGCTTTTATGTTTGCTACTTTTTTAATTAAAGGCCTTTTTTTAACTGAAGTTGCCTTAATTCGTTTGACTACTTGAAATAACGCCATGCACACTGAAGCAAACACTCTCTTCTTCCAATCACTGGAAAGTGGATATGCAAATGCAGCACAATGAAAATAGGTTTAGTTGCAACAGGTGCAAAAAAAACCCCAACAAAAAAACACTGGACACTGCATACCTAGCTATTAGGCTGACGACTGGGAGTCCATCACAGCACCCATCCACCTGGCTGCCTCCCAGATGTCTGAAGGCTCCATGATAAGAAGAACCGCTACTTTGTCAGCTTCCACACACTATCTGAACTGCCCTTACAAACAATGGACCCGTTTCATGCTGGAAGGGGGGAGATTGGGGGTGGGGGGCGTTGTCAACACTGGGTTTCGAAGATGAAGTAGGTGGGGGTATTTCTAGGGAGACAGACCCAGCCGGGAAGAATTTCAAGGGCATTCTGAAGACAGACAGAGACATCAGACATTACACCGTTGTCAGGTGAAAGCCTTGTAACTCCAACATTTAGGATTATTTATGATTGGGCTTCAACTCAATGAGTTTGTGTTTATTATCCCAGTTATATACAAACTTAACAGCAGTTAAACCAAAGCTGCAAGATGTTTAACTTCCTAAAATGCTGGCACTTGGGATATGCAAGGTTTCCACCACACAACAATGATAATACAAAGGTTATGAGGCAATTACTGAAAAATGGAGGACAGGCATTCCTCATTAACGAGCCTTTTAAAAAAGCAGCATCCTTGGTGTTTCAGAAAGGAGCCTGAGCTTATTATGAGGAGATGGTGTAAAAGTTATTAGACCAAAACAGAAGCTTTTCAGTGATTATTAAATGTACAGCATCCTGTTTATTCATTAATATGCAACGCAAGCTCTGAAAAAGTATGATTCCATTAACAAAATGTTTCATTAACGTGAAAAAAATAAAATAGCTCCATGTGACAACTGACAACTATCCTCAGTATCAATCATACAATAAGCCTTAAAACCCCTAAAAACCTTGTTTTACATGTTAAAACATCCTTATGTATAGTTAATAAGAGTTTTACACTCAAAAACCCAGGACTGTGTGGGTGTGGTTTGATCAGAACATAAACACACAACTATGCAACCATTATCACATTTTGATTAAAATTGTGCTAAATTCTGATTGGTGTGTGCAAGTATGTGACATTAACAGTGCTCCTTACACTTAAAACCAGAGAAACAAGAAATATATATACCTGTTTATATACATATACTATATACATCTCATGTGTGAAATAATAAAAACTGTTCTAAACCTGGAAGAAAATTGTGTGTCCACATAGGACCACATTGCTGAGAAGTAGATTTTTAGGCCCTTGAATGCACCTTACAGTTGTTATTTTTGCGCTATAACAACACATGCAACACTTGTGTGCCCTTTCAGCTGTAAAAAGGCCTCTTTGTGGCCAGGCCCATTGTGAAGCTCGCAGTGTAAGCCGATAGCAGAGAGTCTCCAATCCTGAGTGTCCAGCTCTTTCCTCCCCATTTGGTGATGTCAGCTTCTTCAAGGACTCCTCCCATCCACCTGATCTGCCTTATAAAGGATACTGGTGAAGCTACAGATCATCACACACTCACAGGTGCAAAGCCTGAAATTATCTTAATTATTAGTTGGGTCTCTGTTTGACTCTTACCCCTTGCTGTTTTTTTTTTTGTGTGATCCCATCTCAGTTGTGACACACATTCAGCAGCAGAAGAGGAAGACTTTCCAGTATGTCTATAGGGCTGGAGTTGATAGGCATCGCCCTGTGCATTTTGGGATGGATTATTTCCATTGTGGCATGCGCCCTCCCCATGTGGAGGGTGACGGCCTTCATCGGCAGCAACATCGTGACGGCTCAGATCATCTGGGAAGGCCTGTGGATGACCTGCGTAGTCCAGAGCACAGGCCAGATGCAGTGTAAGGTCTACGACTCCATGCTCGCCCTCTCCCAGGACCTCCAAGCTGCCCGTGCCCTCACCGTCATCTCCATCCTGTTAGCCCTCCTGGCTGTGCTCATCGCCATCGCTGGAGCAAAGTGCACCAACTGCATTGAGGATGAGGCGTCAAAGGCCAAGGTGATGATCATCTCGGGGGTCTTCTTCATTGTATCAGGGGTCATGCAGCTCATTCCTGTGTCCTGGTCGGCCAACACCATAATCAGGGACTTCTACAACCCTTTACTTCCTGATGCCCAAAGGAGAGAGCTGGGGTCTGCGCTGTACATCGGCTTTGCGGCCGCTGCCCTCCTGGTTCTTGGTGGTGGACTCCTTTGCTGCTCCTGTCCACCACGTGAAACCAGATACAACCCTTCACGAATGGTATACTCTGCCCCGCGGTCTGCAGGTGGTCCAGGGTTAGAACGGAAAGACTATGTATGAATGAAATTCAATAAAAGAAAAGACTATTAAATCTCAAACTTGCTCTGCGCACCAAATGGAGGGTGTACTGAGGAAAAGAGTTGAAGAAAACAAGGAGACTCCGCAATGAAGGATGTGTTTAATTTTGCCTGTCATGTCTTTTTCCTCAGAGATAGAAAAGGTCTCATGCAAAGGTCATTTGAGTGGAAATTTCCTTTAATCATGTTCAGAACAAAAAGCATAGAATTTATGGCGTTAGAACTCTGTTTTTACTGATAAATATTATTGAAATTATACAATCATATACTTTTTATACAGTCTTGGATTTTTAATGTTTACTACTGAATATTTTTTTTATGAAAATACGCCATGACAGCTTCATGTGTCATCTCCATAATAGGGCACAACAGGGTTATCAACAGGATTATGTTTGTAAATATTGTATTATGAGTATCTGTAACAGTCAAAACAGACGATAAGCTCATAGTGCAGGGTAGTAGTGGAGTGGAGTGGAGTTGGGCTGGTGGGAGGGATGATAAAGGACTTTGAGTGCTCCACAGTGTGCACTCAGCACCTGGTTTTGGACAGCAGTAATTATCTATACAACATTGCTGTGCATATATCTAAATGTTTTGTTTTTGTTTTTTTTAATAAACATGTCTGTTTTTTAAGGTACTGCACATCTTTGTCTTGTTTTATTTCAAATGACCATTTATTGTATTTTGCTAAAGTGAAAAAACGCCCCATGTCAGATGTTGTCCCAGCATATTCACCTGCAGCATGAGTCAGTAGAAGTGACAAAAAAATGATAGAGTGCCTTTGTAAGAGTACCCTGACATTCAATCCTGAGGGCAACGTGACACACCAACACGCAACTTAACCACACGCGCCCTCAACAATTAGCCACGGGATCAGTTAACCAAAGGCAGAGGTGAGAAGAGTTAGCAAAGAGGAGTTGAGTCATTCCAGGCAGGTTACATGATGTATTTTTATTACTTTTTAGACTTTAAGTTATCATTGGATGCTTGATTGTAGCTTGGTCACACCCTGCCAAATATTCATACAAAGACATATATTCATTCATAAGAGTTCTACTTTGTCACCTCTGATCACGACCATGGTCTTACAAAAAAGAAAAAGAAAAAAACACAGAGCATTTTTAATCAGCCTGGATATTCCATTTCAAGAGCTACTAGCAGTTTCCTGGACATGATGTACCTGCCCTCTGCTCTTCCATTGTCCTGTTTTACATGCTACCTCTGTGATCTTTATTTAATGATGAGAAGCATCAAAACAGCATATGGTCTTCTAGACTCTGGCACATTTTAATAGACCTATCAGCCAGAGTTTGCATGATAGAGTTAGGCCTTTCAGTCTAGTTTCAAAAACACATGCAAGTAACACCTGACAAAGGCAGCAACGTGAAAAATTTATGAACTTCTAATAGTAAATATGAGAAAGGCCCCTTGGTGCGATATCACGTTGCTTTCCAACTGTTGTCTCTGTCTCCCATTTCAATGTGTCCTCTAACAAAAGGATGAAAAACTGCTTGACATCTGGCCATGATTACCGTAATTACAGATTAGCTATATTTTACATTGTAATGAATATTTGGGACTGTTATTTTTGAGGGTTTTTAGATGGAAAAATAACTGTAATGAGTCAATTGGGCATGGTGTAATGTTTAGGCAAAATTTAACAGACTTGACTTTTAACTGAGATAATGACAAATGTGTGATTTTGTTAAGGCATGGAGCAAAAAAAAATTTATGGTGCAAATATTTTTTTAGAAAGATATTTTTCAGACAAAACGGCAAGATTGTCTTATGGTAACCTTTTTCCTTTTTGATTTTGATGGTGTGTGTTTTTTAAATGAAAGATTTTCCCCAAATAATGAAAAACATTATTTGTTAGAAAAGACACCAACCAAATCATAAGTCAACACAGACCAAAAAGCATGGAGCAAATAAGCTGAAGAAGCATGTTAAGCAGTAGCACTTCTTGTGGGCAGTTCTGCTAACTTGTCTAAGACCCTCAGGCATGTTTGGTCATCGCTAAGCTAATCATTGACTGCCAGGCTGGTCTATTTCACAGCCATCTATAAATATGTAAGGGTTTCTTTCTCCAAATGGCAGCATATCAGTTTTTAAAATAAAAAATACAATGTTTTTTCCTTTGAAATATTCGAATAGGTGATTATACTTCTTAATGATCTGATAGCATTCATGAGTTTATTGCACAATGTAGTTTAAAAAGTGCCTGAAAAGCAGATAAAAGGCACAGTTCTTGAGACTAAAATGAAATGGAATCTCATCAAATAATCAAATACCTAAACCTGGCTTAATGGGAAGAGAGGAGGAAAGAGGGGAGGGGGGGGGGGGTTATTTGGTGAGTTTCTCTGGTCATGCTCTGCTGGCTCTGACCAACCTGCAGGGCCAAACGCTGGTCACATGACCGATACTGGGGAATGTGAAGGGCAGAAGGGTTGCCTGGCACCTGAGGTCAGAAACAGAAAGCAACCCCGCCCCTCTCCTCTCTTTCTCCCTGAATGTAACACAGGATCACTGTGTCCACTCAGTGGGAACGGAAACTCATTGAGGTTTCTCAAGTTTCTGACCTGCAACAGCACGAAATCTAAACCAAAACTAAACCACAACTAAGCCACAAAGGAACTGATTGAACAAGAATGCCTTTTAAATCAAAAGTTAAATATGAGCAATTCTTTATAAAGGAAATCGCAGCAAGAACCATTTTTCTATCAGTCTTAAAACATTCTTGTTGCTTGAAGAATTTTAAGTATTTAGAGGTCAACATTTTTGTCCAAACTACAGTCCTCAGTATGAAACTAGATCAGGTGTTTACTTATTTGTAACCCCTAAAATTCACACACTCTCTCTCTCTCTCTCTCTCTCTCTCTCTCTCTCTCTCTCTCTCTCTCTCTCTCTCCCTCTCTCTTTCTCTCTCTCTCTCTCTCTCTCTCACACACACACACACACACACACACACACACACACACACACACACGCAAATTACTAACATTTTTCTTGTCATGAAGGGAAAAGAAAAGCTCACATCTTGTGTTTGCTCCTCTTTCTCTCATCTTGTGTTCCTAACATTTTGCTAGTGGTTGTTTTGTGGTGCTGGTGCCTTGCATGTTAGTATGGGTTTAAGTTTAAGTTTTTTAAAGTTATATAAGCTGTAGGGTAGATTAGGATAATGTGGGACACTTTTTAACTTATTTACATATGAATCCAATACATTATATCAACACCTAGTGTCATTATGAAATCCCTGAGATGTTTGCTTGAAGACTGTTTTTTGGTTATTGTACTCAAAAGGAAAATGGCACTTCAATAATATCAATCAATATATATATATATATCAATATACCCCATGCCAAATCCTTTCAGATTTGTAGGTTTTGTAATGTGGTATACTATTTTTTAGGTTTAGAAATACTTTGATTTATACAAAGATGCCTTAAAAAATGTGTTAAAAAACTAGTAGACTGTATGTTCACTTACACAGTACGCATATACTAGTTAGCTTTGAAATAATTGAATAGAAAAAAAGATAAATGCACTAGAGCTTAGTTGTCTCACATAAGTCGATGTCCCATTTTACCCTAATCCATCCTACTGTAAAAGTGTGATCAAAAAAATTAAAGATAACAAAAGTAATTATGCATTAGTGGAATTTGTCACATTGCAATTTTTCTTGTGCTCTTGCTCAAGCCGTAGATTAGTTTTGTTAATTAGTTTATTTTCTCATTGAAACTCATGTGTTTATGTGCAGGATCTGTCTTTATCCCAGTTCTCAAGAATCACTGACACAGTAACAGGATGATACAAAATACTGAAACACCCAGTATGACAGACAGCCCCGCCTTTACTGTAAGATAAATGAGTCTCTGCAGTGATGCAAAGTCAGCATTTATCATGCTGTCTCTGCACAACTTATTGATGAATAATATGTGTTGTGAGGTTTAGTTTGCTTAGTTTAGATTATTTTGCACAAAACTTTGCGTCTAAATCTTAATGAAAATTGACCTCTGCTTGTAAAAACTTTGGGAGGATGAAGATTTGATGATTGATGAGTCTGATATGAATGAACCTGTGAATATGCATTATAGGAAAATCGAAACTGTTCAGGAATATTTCCTTCACATGAAAGTATCTTACAAATAAAAACACATATTTGAAAAATATTGATGTTATATATAGACAAGATCTGAAGTTTTTGAAATAGAGGAACAGATGAGGTATATGGCTCTGATCGGGTTGCAATCCTAACCAAAAGTTTCTGTAGGATCAGAATGTTATGGAGAGCAGTAGGAAATGTACTTGCCCAAATTATATTACAATATGAAAGACAGGGATAAATTAGACTGTAATAAAGTGTAAGAAGGCAGTTTATGTTGACAAGGTGATATACTGTATACAAATATACAATATATTTATTTATTTTACTGCATACCCAGTCAATCTGATCTTTCCAAGCTCAATTCACATCAACAATAATAGCCAGAAATTGTAGTTGATGCTTGAATCATATCAACTGATGGATTAGAGAAATCTTATGATTTTTTACCAGTGAAAATGTTTTGTCTGTACCATGAAGTGTAGACAGTTAAACCAAGATTAGCATCCTTTATTAGTGAATTGAAACTTGAGTGAGAGAGCACTAGGGATGTGTCATCTGCAAACATTATAGGAGAAAGAATATTTGAGAAAAATCATCATTAATATATATAAGAAATAATAATGGTGCAAGAATGGAGCCCTGTGTAACCCCACAGAATAACCTGGCTTTGTTGGAGTAACAACCTTTAACATAAACAAACTGTCTTCTGTTTGTTATCTATTTGTATGTAGTATCATGAAAACCATATTTATGCAGCTTTTCCAGTAAACTAAAAAGATCTTTAGAAATGCTACAAATAATTAAAAAAAATGTAATATTGGTCTATAATTATTGAAAATAGGATCATCTACTTTGAACAGAGGAATAACCTTAACAACTTTTAAGTCCTCTGGCACAACTCCTGTTTTCAAGAACAAAGAAAAAATATAAACAAGTGGCTTCAATATTGAGTGTTTCACCTGTTTGACAAGGGATGCAGAAATATTATCATGACCAGGTGAAGATGTTTTTAGACTATGAATTATGTCATTCATTTCTTGGGTGTCAGGGTACTCAAAAGAAGAGATAATAGGAACACTTCTTGGGATACCATGACAAGCCGAGATTTTGTTTGCTAGTTCATGACCAATACTAACAAAACACTCATTCAACTTTTGAGCTTTTTGAAATGGATTGTCGAGATAATTTTCACCATCCAAAAAGACTGAAGGTAAGTCTGAAGTAGCCTTTTCTCTTTGCAACAACTGATTTATTACTTTCCATATGGTTTTAATATCGTTTGAACACCTATTACACTTTTCACTAAAGTATTTCATTTTTGCAGATCTGATGGAATGAACATATTTATTTCTATAGGATTTATAAATGCCATGGGTAAGAGGATTAGGATTTGAGACATATTTTCTATATTTAAAAAAAGTTTTTCCTCAACAACTGCATGTAATGTAAAAATGTTTGACATCACTGATCAATAAGAAGAAGACCTGCAAAGGAGACCGAGCACCTATACAGCATAGTGTTGGTGGATAATCATGTTGTCCTTTCCAAATGTTATGATGTTAAGGAAGGGTTGCTGTGTAGAAAGGTACACAAAGGACTGGTGTGGTCAGATTTTTACTTGCAAAGTCATTGTGTATATGTGTTTGTATGTTTTTGTAGACTCTGGGTGAATTTTTAGTGAAACATGCAGCCCGTTAGCTCATTGGGGAGTCAGATATGAGTTCATGTGCCTGCTGATAAAGCTTCCAGGCGGATGAAAGCAGCAGATCCCTCCCTTACATTCCAGGAGTGTGTATTTTCAGCCAAGAGCAGATAACAAACCAGCCAATGTCTTTGTGGAGAAAATAATCTGGTTAAAGATAGTTTGGAGTTCAAAAAGCTACAAAACTGAGAGAAATATGGGTAGAGCAAAATGAATAACATTATCATCTTCCTGAACTGTTACAGGTCAAAAAGAGTTAAGCGAGACATTTGAAATGGATGAAAATTTGACAAAACATCAGACTCAGTAAAGCGGATGAAAAATTCTCATATTTGATGTTTTTAAATGCCCAGTTTTAAAGGATAAGTGTGAGATTAACATGCTACTTTTTAAATAATGATAATAATAAATATTAATACACTTTCTTCATCATCTTCTTACCAGAGACAATTAAAACACAACCAATAAATGAAAACACAATCAATAAAAGCAATGCAGAGAAGAAGAAGAAACAACATAGAAAAAAAAGAAAGAAAAGACAGCATCAAAACAATCAAATATTAAAAGCAAATTTGCAAAGGTGAGTCTTGAGAGGTGATTTGAATTTGACGAGACCAGTACGGAGGTAGTGAGTTCCAGAGTGGGGGCAGCAACAGAGAAGCCCCCCCCCCCCCCCCCCCCCCTCCCAAGGTCCGCTGCTTAGTCGAGATGTCGGTCTGCAACAGAAGTATGAAAAATGCAAAGCAAGAATCAGAGTACAATATTATGCTGCCCTCAAGTGGTCATACTAGAATGTGTAGGAAGAGTTTTCAAAAAGTGCACCTCAGGAAACATATACTATAATTAGGAAAAAGGGACTAGAAAATATAATTAATCTTGTTTGTGAATAAAAACAAACATGTATGTTTTAATTACTGGGATATAGGTAACAAACCATAGGCCAGAGACCAGACAGTATGGACAAGACAGAATAACAGCTGTTTATTTCATACAAATCTTACAGCATTCGGCTACACAGACATGCAAATCTTAAATCTCAATAATGTCAACAGGCCAGACTGTAGAAATCTAGTATAACTTCCCAGCGGATTATGTAAAACTTTGGCAAATTCAATCAAATCACTGACAAGCATCATAAGCCCCCCAAGCTAGTCATCAGAGTAAGGCGATAACGCTACTAATTATGTCAACAAACAAATAAAAGGCTTTGCAATGACTGTGGAGAGAAAGAGAGAGCGAGAGCGAGAGAGAGAGAGAGAGACAGAGAGAGAGAGAGAGAGAGTAATTCCTGCTGATTTGTGTTTTTTTGCCCACAGCAGGGAAAAAAGGGCCTCTGTAGTAATTTAAATAGGATGAATAATAATTCTCCAAAAACATGTGGAGGTTATTATATATTTTTTTCATTTTACCATTTAACCGTGTGTACATTGCCTCTCCTGTCTCTAACTGAATACTTGAAATATGATTAATTTAAGATGATATGTTATCCAGATTGATTAGAGGAATAACCATTTCTATATAATTGGCCAATAGGTTTCTGTGTGGGTTTAACAACACATGTAAATGACATCATGTGCCATCATGTGAAGTACCCAGATGTTGTGTGAACAGCTGTAATGAGAGATGACATAAATTAATGTACTGTAAAGTGATGTGTTGTGTGACCTGAAGTAATTTAACATGATTTGATATGACATGGCAGTGATAAAGGTCAGCATTTGGTAGGAGGGATTTTTCTTCATATTTTAATATTTATCATGTTACTGAATACATATACTGCTGTTTTTAATTCTTTGATATCAACATAGTTTTTATAATTGCTTATTTGGAGCACACATGGGCTTCAATGGTGTCACAGTACCAATTAAGCCCATGCCAGATTTGGACTTTTTTCGTAAAAATTTATATTCCAATACCTACATGAAATAATGAATACATTATCAAATGAGACATCAATCTTGCTTTATAGGAAATGATCTCTCTTATAAATCATG
Organism: Scomber japonicus; assembly: GCF_027409825.1. Taxonomy (NCBI): domain Eukaryota; kingdom Metazoa; phylum Chordata; class Actinopteri; order Scombriformes; family Scombridae; genus Scomber; species Scomber japonicus. Next base: position 18,366,598 of record NC_070583.1, read on the forward strand.
TCAGTATCCATGAAAAACAGCTGAACTTAGATTTTGGTGCTTGTACTGTTCTCCCTGCGTGTTATGTGCTTCGTGTACGTTATCACAGTTTAACAGTCAGTCAAACTCAGGTATAACACTTGAACCAGGAGCAGAGCATCTTGCTCTGATAAATAACTCTTTTTCTTTTTTCATTTGTCTCTTCTGATTCAAATATACATGTACAGGCTATTCCAACTGTTCAGATTACTCCAACCACGTGCATCTCCATTCTTCCAAGTGTTTACAAAAGCAACCGCCATGTCCTGAATTAATGATGTATTTTGGGGATGCATTAGTGTTTAGTCTACAAAAGGTGTGTGGTCAAATGTGTCCCAGTGCAACTCAGGTTTACAACAGGGTGTCAACAGGGTCATAGAGGCAGCATGCACAACACAAGGGCAGACAGTAGCATAAATGCAGCCATTATCAACATGATTAGGCACGTTGCAAGTCACAATGTTCTCTATGAGAAAGGCTGAATGCACTCTGATGATTACAAGACTATATATATTGGTCAGTGGATGAGTAATTCAAAAATATCTTAAAAAATTGTCTTAAAAGCATGCATTAGGTTAAAATGTACTTTTTGCGTCTTTGTTGATTTTATGTCATTTGAAATGACATTTGCAACGTTTTTTAAAAACCAAAAGTAAGACTGAATGCTCCTGATAAATGTCAAATGGTGTAACACAGTGTATAAGAATGATAAATATTAAATATTTTATCCACCTACAGTGTATTTAAGTGTACTTATACAAATAATTACTACATTTTAAAGAAATAAAATGTTTCCTGATTTACATGATTTCCCAGATTAAATGTAATACGTAGAACAATTGTATTCCATTACCTTTATTTAATATAAAAAAGGTTATAATGTAAGATCATGCCAAACTAGTTGATATGGTGTTTAATTGAGAATTTAGCGTTTTTAAGCAAGTTTAATTGTTTGGTACAGGTACAAGTTTTTATGGTTACACCACTTTGACATTTTAGCCATAATCCTCTAATATATTCTCTCAAAATGGATTAAAAGCATAAATTTGATGCTGGGTCCACAAAAAAATGTAATTTGACTAAATCACATGGACACAAAAAAACCCATCATTGTACCGTAGACACATTGTCAAGGTCAAGCAGACTGTCTGAGGGTCACATAATCCTCCTAAAGCTGGAATCATCATTGTCCTGAAGTCTGATTTACATCCGCTTTGCAACATGTCCTGTTCAGTAAAGTAAATCCTTTAATAATAACTTAGCAAATAGTGCATTGTCAACATTTGTATACAGTGTGTACTCATACATTATGTACATGCCGTTCACTACCAGTCTAGTATGGAATTGCAACACACCTTTTAAAGTTCACTACATGTAAAAACACATATAATATTCTCGTCTTTTAGATCAAACAGAGCACAAACTTCTTGTTGGAGTGTTTTGGCAGGAAAAGGGTGCGGCTGATTGTGTTTATTCTCAAATCATCAAGGGGGTCGTTCATGTTTTTTAATCTGTTTTCTGGCATAAACATGCTACACTCTGAGTCCGCACTGATGAAGCGTGAGACAACATCCAGCTTTCTTTAATTAGTGGGAATCAATGTAATATATCCGATGTGTCAATACATACAGTACATGACAACAACCAAGGTAATGAGAATTGCCTATACCCGCATAAATACATACATAAATAAAGCTCAAAGCTAAATTAGTTTCCACGTGGAGTAAATAGACACTTTAACACTCCAGACGTATTATGAAATACTAATGAGAAAGTTCAGTTTGAAGGTTGATCAAACATCCAACTCCACACAGTAATCTCTACTCTTATGTTAATCCATTATGGCATCAATAATTTTATCTTTCTTGAATCTTAAAAGGTAAACACTAAGTTATCATGCAGATAACTATCCCATATGTTCATTTGCATGTATCTGATAGACCAACACAGTGACAGGTGATATTACATTAAGCCAGAACCAGAAACAGTGGCCTAAACTAAAAACCAAGACTGAGCAGAAGAAGACGAAGAGAAGTGTTCATTGAAGAGAAAGGTTTTTAACTGGGACTTGAAAATGGAGAGGGGCAATTATGAAGGGATTGTGGGAGAGAGTTCCAGAGCTTGGGGGCCGTGGTGCTGAAGGACCGTTTGGTGCGTGGGACTGTGAGGAGGAGGTTGGAGGTCGAGGATCTGAGGGACCGAGGGGGAGAGTAGGGTGACAGGAGTTCACAGAGATATGTTGGAGCCAGGTTATAGAGGGCTTTGAAGGTGAGAAGTAGGATTTTGTATTTTATGTGTGACGGTACCGGTAGCCAGTACAGTTGGGAGAGGATGGGGGTGATATGGGCCGTGCGTGAAGTATGAGTAAGGATTCTGGCTGCTGAGTTCTGGATGTATTGTAGTTTTTAGGTGGATTTTGCTGGGAGTCCAGAAAAAAGGGAGTTACAGTAATCAATGCGTGACATGATGAATGAATGAACCAGGGTCTGAGCATCTGAGTTTGACATGAATGGGTGGAGACGTGCAATGTTGCGGAGGTGGAAGAAGGATGTCTTTGTGATGGATTTAATATGGTGACAGAGGACAGAGTGGAGTCAAACAGGATGCCGAGATTTCTGACTGCTGATGCGGGGATGAGGGATAGGTTGCCGATGTGCAAAGTGGAGGGTTTAGGAAGGGAGGATTTGGAACCAATGACCAGTACTTCAGTTTTGGAGGAGTTAAGTTTGAGAAAGTTATTATGCATCCAAGTTTGTAGATCTGACAGATAATTTGCTGAGCTTCAGGAGGGGGAATCTATGGGGGAATGAGAGTGTATGTAGAGCTGTATGTCATCTACGTAACAATGGAAACTGAGACCGTGGGTGCGAATGATCCGACCAATGGGTAAGATGTACAGAACGAACAGGAGGGGACCAAGAACAGAACCCTGCGGGACACCACAGGTGACTGGAAAGACGGAGGATTTGTATGGACCAATGAGATGAACTGTTTTCTGTCAGAGAGGTATGATTGAAGCCATTGTAGAGAGATTCCTATTGAAGAGAGACGGGAGATGAGTACATGGTGATTAACCATATCAAAAGAAGCACTTAGATCAAGGAGAAGGAGAATATTGTATGAACCAGCGTCAGCGGAGAGGAGGAGATCGTTGACTACATGCACGAGAGCCGTTTCAGTGCTGTAGTGTTTTATAGAAACCCAATTGAAATGGCTCATCGAGAGAGTGTGAGAACAGAAAAGATTCCAGTTGGGAGGCAACAATCTTTTCCATTATTTTAGCAAGGAAAGGGAGATTGAAGATGGGTCGGTAGTTGGAGAGGACAGCAGGATCCAGTTCAGGTTTTTTCAGGATGGGGGTTACTACAGCAGTTTTGAGGGCAATGGGAATGACACCAGAGGAGAGACAAGAGTTGATAGCAGTTGCAGTAGGAGTACTTTATCACTCATTACCAACATTGTAAATACAGTCTCGGGTCTTTTGTTCTGTGGTCTAGGTGCATTTTTTTCACCCACTAAAGCTTCAATCTTCAACCTTTGTTTGGAAACACCATAGTAACCCATCTCCCTGTCACAGCATGACTCAGTGTGTCTGTCTGTGGGCAGCGGTATGGATTTACATTCAGCACACAAACATGAGGATGGGTGTTTTTGTCGGGAGTGTGTGTGTGTGTGTGTATGTGTGTGTGTGTGTGTGTGTGTGTGTGACTGGTAAATATGGTCTTTTGTGAAACGGCAAACACTGTGACATAACTTTTGGAGTAAATGTACAAATGCTGTTGGCACTGCGGAACAGTATAGAGGAATAGACTGCCTGCAGACAGATACTGAAGTGTTGTCTGCTGCTGACGTGCAGGGTGAGGTTATAAATGTTAGAATAATGTTGTCTGACTGTTGTTTCTGTCGTGAAAACTTTGCACAGAATAAAAATCTCACTGTGTGTCAGTGTCTCAATTTTTAACCCTCACATACTGTTCTTATTCTCACCCGTCACAGTATTTCCTCATATATGTAGTCTCTATACCAAACTTCTGAACCACAAATAATTCATAAAGACCTCATCAGTCACAGATAAACATGATTTATCCTTTCAAAGAATAGAGAGAGTTTATTATTTAGTTTTTATGAGAGAAAAAATCTTCATAAAAAACACTGTATCATGGTCCAACGTTACATAAAACATGAGAGCTATTTCAACGCACTATATTAAATGTGAAGAATTCAATTTTGGATAAATATGTGTCATATATGTTAAGAAAAAGTATTTTTACAACTCTCAGATGTACAAATTGGTCAAATTTGACCCTGAACAGTATGTAAAGGTTAAGAAATGATTTTCAGTTTTCAGGTTCCTTGTAAGTTGCTATAAGTTATGAGTGTTGTGCAACTCACTGATTTCTAAATATCTTTTGGTCAGCACTGGGCTTTAAAATAATGTCTTCCTGTCAGAGGTACCACATATATCCTGATGAGGCCTCGCACCACTTTACTTCATGCTTATTATTTAATAACTTGAAATCTTGCTATGGGAAAAGTTCTTTAGAAACCTGGTGCCTGTATGTAACAGTAAATCACAGTGATACCATGTACAGTGTTCAGTTTCTTTATGAACATTGCCATTTACAAGCAATAACACAGTATTAGTCATTTACATTTTACAATGCTCTCTGACATCAACACGCACAAGTAAACATACAGCAGGCGCTTTCATTTTTCCCTCATTTACACTTGTAAGCAACTGTGTAGAGGTGTACTTTAGAGAACTGCTACTGTTTTAAAGGGAAATCAGGGAGACACATCAGGTTTCTTCTGCTTACAGTTGAGCCATCCCTTGCTGGTTCACTCTCAAGTGTTGATGATGTGGACAAAGGTCGCACTGCCTCGTGGGTCCATGAGCAGTCTCCTGTCGATGAGCCTCCACATCCATCTCCTGTGCCTTCCAGTTCGCTTAAGACATCCAATACAGATTTCCAACTTACCCCACGGTTTGGCAGAGTCATTAGGCCAGTGTACCGCTTGATTGAGTCCATGGCACAACTTGAAGGCATTTTGGGGGTTGAGTCAGGGTGTCACGGTACTGACAGGTATAATTTTGTATATACATTGTAAGGCCTGTTCATTGTAAGGCCTCTCTTTGTGTTGTTGTGATATACTGATGTGTGACCCCCCCCCCCCCCCCATCAGCTCTTGAATGGCCAGGAGTGTCCAGCTGACCATGGCTTCCCTGTCCGCGTTGTGGTACCGAGTACAGTGGACACACACAATGTAAAGTGGCTGGGTAAGATCATAATAAGTGCAGAGGAGAGCAGCAGCCACTGGCAGCAGAACGTCTACAAGTGCTTCTCCCCTGGGACAGACTGGGACACTGAAGTCTGCTCAGGCCATCCAAGAGCTGCCCATTCAGTCAGCCATCACCACACCAGCAGACGGCGCTGTGGTAGACCGTAGCGACGAGGAGGTGACTGTGAAGGGTTATGCATGGAGCGACGGAGGTTGAGAGGTGGTGCATGTAGATGTTTCTCTGGCTGAGAAGCAGCGTTAAGGAAGTGTAACCAGTGGTGGTTGACATGTCGTGTGTGTGCATTGTGTAGATGCAGAGACTCAGGCAGGATGACTTTGAACATGACCACTCTTTATTCTGATCACAGCAACAAACGACAAAATCCTCCGGTCAATCAGTTACACATACGAGCCCCTCTCCCATAGACTGCAGTGACAAAAGGGCGATATTTTAACCAAACTTAAAGTGGGGGGTGGCACAGAAATGAATGTCGGGGTACAAACAAAAACACTCAATCGTTCCACTTGACCGGAGGAGCAACAAGTCAGGTATGCAACCATTTTGTGTCATTATAACAACACCACTAAACTCAAAACATATATTATTAACATATAATTCATAATAATAATAGTTATATACTTAACTCTGTTTGGTTAGAGAAAGAGTGCAGCATTAATGTATATGACACATTTTTATCATGTCCTGTATTATATGTGTATATTTGTATTGTTTCCTTTTTATTTCTTGGGGAAGTCGCTGTTTTAAAGTGTGCTGTTTTAAAATTCAAAACTTGTACTATTGTTGAATTTCTACCTATATTTTGTCAATAAAAAATTTATTAAAAAAAAGGGAAAAAAGAAATGTGTATATGGTGTTTTTACAGCTCTCAAATGTAAAAATGGGTCAAATTTGACCCTGAACAGTATGCAAGGGTTAAATTTGTATTAACTGACAAATAAAAAACTATTAATAGCACTGTTTTTGAAAGCATCCTCACTTTACTTTCATTGTCTAAAATATGTTGGTGTATTTATAATATTATTGGTTGATCATTCATAGATTTAAATAGTATAATATCATTTGATGTAATTCGTGTGTGTATCCAATGGTGTTCCTAGTGTTAGTTTGTTTTCAACAATTTTATTTATATATAGCACCACATCAGGTCCAGACTGTACTCTGTAATTTTATTTAAAGAGACCTGACCTTCTCCCATGAGCAAACACTTGGCAACAAAAACTCTCTGTTAACCCGAAGAAACCTCCAGCAGAACCGAGCTCCAGGTGGGCGGCCATCTGCCTTGACCGCTTAGGTTGAGAGAGAAAGAAAAAAGAGAGAAAGAGGAGGAGAGAGAGTATGTGAGTAAGAGTGAGACACACACAGAGAGGCACATCAACAACATCACTAAAAGTAATAGAAGTATGACTAATGGCATGAATTTGAAGCACTACAGGGTCTTTATGATCTTCATCTCAACAGGACAGCCCTCCAAGTGAAACCTTAGAGAGCACAAAAATCTCCTGGGGGAAGAAATGAAGTAAGTGAAATGCATTAATGGTACATGGATATGGACAAATAGAGAGAGAGAGAGAGGAGGAGGAGAGAGGAGGTCAATGCATCATGGGCCTTCACATGCTGTGTCGATTTTAAACATTGCTCCTTGCTGTGTAAAATGATACAGTAGATTGTTTAACTGGTAGTTTATGTTGTGTTTTTGTCTGAGCCAGTGGACAAATCATATAGATCAGTGTAGATTTCAACCTCTTTAATATGTTGATTTGCAGGCCAGTAGATTATAATGTAGTTTGATCTCTAATCCAATGTGATAGCAATGTTTTTTTTGTCATGCTGCTGTCCGCCATCGTTCTGTTATAATACTATTCCTAGACTAGTTGAACTCTTGAACCTTGTTTCTATCTGACGGTTGTTCGCTTACTTTTAGGATTAGTTCCATTTATTTCTGAGTCTGTACAAGGGTACGTAAAAACCTTCCAAATTGTAAAATAGAGATTGAAAAAAACTAGGTGGTATGTATTTCTCTGTCTCTCAGAAATATGATTGATATGATTTCTGATTGGATTATTTGATTATATTATTTTATAACCTTACTACGCCCTTTGTGTGTGTTAATTGAGTGATCAAGCAATTATCCTTTACAGTGAAATATTATAAAAAGATTAACATGGAATTGAAAGTGCATGAAACCTGATCTCAAAATACAAGGTTACTTAGTTTATCCCCTTAGGAAATTTGTCTTGGACATACATACAGTAAGATATATAAAATAAGATACATACGACCACACCTCAAAGTGCATAACAAGTGCAGACATACATGCGTTTAGCTGCATTCAAGTGCATGAAACACTGCCACTCATTTTAGTAGTACTTATTTGTGTATTGGGACCGTGCACATTTGATATACTATAGCAATGGTAGCTTAAAGTTATACCTAATTTTCATCTGCAGTTTCTTCAGTAGGTCAATATTTTTTTTAAAAGAGCACCATGACAAAAACACACAGGACACATACAAAAATACAATGACACACACAATAGCACATCACATACAATGTAGAGTCAGGGGTTACAGAGCTGAGAAGCTTTTAGCAGACTTTTTAAAAGGTGGTTTTAAATGTACTAATGGAGCTGCTTCCCCTAGTGTCATTAGATGGAGCTTTTCACTGGCACTTACATCCTCCTTGTTAAGCAGATTCACCGTGAAAGGAATGAAAGAGTTACTATACCTGTTCAGGTATTTTTCCCTGTGTCTAATGTCTGATTTATTCATATTTATCTATAAAAAGAAAACTGTCAAATTATTTATTTCCCATTGCATCAGGAAACATGGAATTTGGGATTTTGGGAACCAGAGTGAGCAGCTGCTTTTTAGTAACCCTGAAAACACCCTGCTGTATAACAATAAAAAAAAATCCACCAATAAGAGGCTGAACACTATAACACAATCCTTCAGGTGAGCCACTGAGAGTGCAAGAGAGAGAGAGAGAGAGAGAGAGAGAGAGAGAGAGAGAGGTAGGTACATGTAGGTGGGGTGAAATGGGATTGGGAGGAGGCTGGTTGAGTCCCTCAGTGACCGCACTACACTGAACTCGCGTCTCTCTGTGCGCTCCAGGGATGTCTGCTGCAACATTTACATTCAACCTGCGCTGTATTTTAAAATGATTTCATGATTATGTGAAAGCTTGCGTATTCATGCGGGGGACACTTTGCCGGACGAGGACGCGCAAACTTGTTTCATTTTTGTACAGTGGGGGATTTGGCTGCAGACTGAATGTGCAAGGATGGATTTCCTAAAGGTGAGGTCCACGTTTCATACAATTACATTACGCTCTTATGGCAGGTTTTTGCTTTGCTTCGTGGTAAAATTGTGATTAACATTTCGTCTGCAGTGTTTTTTCCTCAGTGTGGTATGCCTTTGCTTTCTGAATGATGGAGTCGTTCATTGTATTTGTTTATCATAGCATGATGACATGACCGGTCGTTTGTTTGTTATGTAAGTAATTGTCTCCAGCTGACCGAATGATTGAAGGCCAAAGAAACAAACAAGACAACAAACAAAGGCAAATAAACAAAGCCATGTTGATATAGGCTTTAACGAGTTTTATTAGAAACGGGGTAACATGCGGTTCATGCATGTGCATCTCTGGGTCATGGTCACAGTGATGAATGTAATGGCACAGCTACTCTACAGCTTATATATATAGGCTAAAAAAAAGTGGACGGTGACACAGTGAACATGATCCAAAGTGATGTATGTCCAGCCAAGCAGAAGTTCCTCTAAAGGTTATTGACAGTTTGATGGTGGGCTCACTGCTGAGACCGAGCAACATGACTGAGTTCATGACCTCTTGCTGCCCCGCAGGGTGGGACAAAAGAAATAATAAGACATCAAATAAACATGGCAGTTAAAAGAAACAGGCTTCTCTATTATTTGTCAGACACAAATCACTGAAAATGTATCAATTAATGGTCATTTTAATAATCAATTAACAATGTAAGTGGTTTTCAAGTAGGGACATTTGCTGGATAAAGTTCTTATAATGAGCAGATTTGTTTCTTATTACATTGAACGCTGCTTTTTGACAGAGAGCAGAACTTTCCCTGGGCTCTGGTGACTTGTAGTAAGATTTGTCACTATATTTGACTTTCATAGGTTGTCAGTAATAAAAAAAATAAGTGTTTGTTACAATAACTGAAAGTAACTATTCTCAATTTCTTGGCAGATTTTCACATAAGGAAACTTGATGCAGTTTTCCTTATGTGAAAACAAGGGAATTTCAGCAGGGATAAGAACGAGAACAAAAAACAAAGAAGTTGAAATTTCATAGTCTTTGCTGAACACACATATTACAGTATCAGCCAATTATATTTCAGTGGTGTGAATTATAACATGCAGCCTTGTGGTGAAACACATGGCTTAGGTATCTTGGAAAGCACAGTTTGTACATACAGTTACATAAACTGAGACCTGCTGGCTATAGTGGTATACAGGCTAATTGGGCTAAGTTTGCATACATCACATGTGTGTGTGTGTGTGTGTGTGTGTGTGTGTGTGTGTGTGTGTGTGTGTGTGTGTGTGCGTGTGCGTGTGTCATAGCCGGGCCCAGCTGTGCAAATGCTATATGTCTGTCAGTTGGGTGAACCACCGCAGCTCCAGCTGACGGTGTGCAGGAAAACATTGTGGCAAGATGCTAAACAGACCCCTCTGTGAGGTCTGAAACACTGTCTGGTCCTCAGTGTATATTGAAGTTTGCATCTGCAGGTTTTCTGCATAAAGTATTTGTTACATGATATCCAAATAATTAATCAGATTCAACAGTGGAGCAGAAGTCACCCTGAGACCCTGCAAACATACCAACAGTGATTTGCACTTGAATGGACAAACAGGTAATAAAATGAAAGGACAAGAGAGCTAAATAAATGTGTGGAGAAATCCTGAGAGTCGATGCTTTTGTTTACTTTGTTTAAATTATTTTAGTAATAGATTTAATCAGGACCACCCGGCCTTAAACTCGAGTACCTTCTTGAGCACAGAACAGTTGGGGTGGTCCTAGATTAACGCTTTTATGGAAAGGGCATGACACTTGAAAATCATCATCCTTGAGGATGTTAACAACATGCAACATAATGATATTGTTAATGAAATGGCACAAAACCAACAGTTTCCATGCAGATTGCTCTTTCCTTGAATTTTAAATGGATTTCTGTTGGTGACACTCTTTTTTACACAGCTAATCTATTACCACCATATTCATTTCCCAGTTGCTCTCGACTTCATTTCAAACTATGTAGTTGCTGCTGCTAAACATATGATTTAACAAGTATCTATCCCCCCAGGAAAGACAAAACAAACCTTTAAAATGGTTTCAGGAACTCACCACAGGTTTGACCTCTTCTGTTAAAGAAATCGACAATTCCCACTATTAAAAAAATGCCACTTCTAATGCCATGTAAATCATTTCTCCTTTTCATCACAATCTGCCTGTGCTATCTCTGTGTCTGTATCCGCTGGTTTCTAAAATGTCACGCAGCCCGTGCTGTTCTCTGTCAGTCAGGATGGTATAATCTGATCAGTTTAGTGATCATTATCAAATCACTGAAAATGTATCTTTTCAACAATCATTAAGATGTAAGAAATATCTTGAAATCCATCCACCCCCTTCTTTCTTTTAAGACTGATGGGTAATATAAAGGATGTTGACTAATTTAACAGGAAATAGTGTCATGCTGTTGTGTTTCTGAACTGAACGCCCAAAGCTGAGAAGTACATATACAGGACACATTATTGCATGATGTGGACATCAATACTGGCAGCAGTTGACTGATAATAGTCTTTGAGGACTGACATTTCTATTGTGCTGAAGCTGAGAATTGCAGATATTTTATGAGCTGGTTTCCAGGGAACCATTTGCTAAATGCGCAAAGTTGATGCGTGTGTTTTTGTTTTTTTCTACTGAGTTCCAATTAGCCTCAAAATAAAACAATTTCTATTCCAAAATACAATTTCAATGAGTGGCTGAAACATCATCCACATCATTACATGATACAAAAACTGTTCTTGTCCTTTTTAAAAAAACCTTTAACCAGGATACGTCTTTACACAAATGGGACTCTCCATGCGTCATACCTCTGATATTGTCGCATCAAAGGAACATTTGAGTGGGCAAAGTACCCCTCTGTCCTGCCAAAGTGCTAATTTGATTGGCTGTCCACTCTGACTTTCAGGCAAAAATGATTATGCTTGATTGATGCTCCTTGTTCTTTTCTGACCCCGCTCACGCCATTCACTGCAGGGGAAAGTCAATTAAAGGCCTAATTCCCTTAAGGGAAACTTCAGTATTTTTCAACCTACAGCCTATTTTTCCAGCATTTTGTGTTTAAGTGACTAATGGGGACAACAATTTTTGAAATTGGTCCAGTATTGAACAAGAGCACTTCAGCCGACAGCCGAGAAACAGGCTGCAATGAAATCTGACGGGGCAATAACACCCATCAGTGTACGTCCACTAAAAATGCTTATTTTTAACACTGACAGGCTCATATTGTTACTATAAGTGTTAAATGTGTATTGATTTTGACAACAGTTCACCTATTGCAAGATTTTAAAACCAGACGTGAATCTTGAAATGTCAAAGTCTTGAAACGAGACTTCTTGAGCAAAACCTGGTTAGACAATAAAACACACCAGATCAAGCAAAAGTGTAAAAAACCTTTTATTTCTCTGTACCTCTCTTTCCATAGTGTTATCAGACATTTAGAATTACAATCTGAACACTTCTAAGTGCTGTTGCCCCGTCGGATTACATCGCAGCCCGTTCAGTGTCTGCCAGCTCCAGCGGTCTCGCTTAATACTGGACCAGTTTTAAAAAATGTTGTCCCCCATTAGTCACTTTGACACTAACAGATGAAAAGTTGAAAAATACAGACATTTCCCTTTAAAACTGGACTGCAGGACTTTTGTCTCCCCCTTTGACTCCGCATTAGTCTACTCCATCGCTTCTGTTGCAGCTATATAACAGTTGATAAATTATTTGACACTCTTAGCGAACAGATTTTGATTAATTTCCTATGTCCTCTTGTATGTTGTGTTTGTGTTTTTGGTCTCTACTACAAGTCAAATTTGTCATTTAGGGACAATAAAGAACTGAAGCACTGAACTGAGCATCACACAACCCCTGCAAGTGAGTCTTTTTATCATAATTATCATCAGAATCTGATCCATTTGGTTTGATAACATTTGGATAGTCTAAAAAAGCAGCACAATTAAATAATATTATCCCCATTCAGATTAGCAGATGGTTAACCGAAAGTTAGCTGGCACAGCTGACAGAAGTTTCTAGTGTTCATGCTCTGTTCATAGAGCTGAGAGCATGTGCAGTGTGCTTCGTCTGGCCAGCGTGGGAATGTCACCATTGGCAGCAGATTTAAAAACTTTGTGTACTGTCAAAATTCAGAGAAAGCTTTATCTGGCAGTGATCAGGCTTAATCAGCATTGTGTGAACTCGTTTTGCAAGGGCTTGAATGTCATTTACATGTTAAAGTTCTCCACTGCAGCTTTAAAGAAGAACTATTCATTCAATACTCAAATAAAAGTGTAAAAAAACTCAAACAATATAACTAAACTTTCAGAAAAATGTTGTGGGTTTGAATCACACACACACACACACACACACACACACACACACACACACACACACACACACACACACACAGAGAGACAAGATTAGGCTATTACAGACTTTCCTTCCTCCCTCATGACATGCTGCTTCCTCCCCCCCCCCCCCTCCTTGTGGCCCTGATACATAGTACTTCAGGCAGAACTGCACAGCCAGCATACTGTCCATACACTGTCACATGAGGGTACACCAGCAGTTTTTATCTGCCAGCTAGAAGACCAACCACTTTACTCTCTACTTATTTCTCCCTCTGATCTTCTATTCCTTTTCTTTTCTGCCTGTCATATTCGTAACATCTTACATCATTTTTACCATCTGAGATCTTGTTAAAATTATACCAAAATGGCCTTTTCGGTAATAGTGTAATTAGTGGCGCCACCACGACAAATGTCATTTAGCTGCACAGAAAGCTTTGTGAAAACAACAAAAAGACGGAGGTGGGGGACATTTTAAATTTCCTAATTGATGATGTGCACTTTCCAGCAAATGTCATAACTGATGATTAAGAGACACATAACTAAATAAAAACAGAGCTGTGTGACATAGTAGTTTTGATTTCTTTGTCAAATGTTTATTTTCATTAAACATAGTTGTGTTTTTAACTCCCTTTAAAAATAAGTCTTTGGCTTACGTTATAAATCTCGGTCTGCACTTTCTGATTCTTACAGCGGCGATAGAAACATTGCATTTGAAACTTTAAAGTTTTATTTTGTTAGTTCCTGCAGATGGAGAACAGTGTTTACATCTAACATCTGTTAAACATGGCAGCCACGTGGTTTTAAAAGAGACTTTAAATCTGAAATAAAATCCAAGATGATTTTTTTCACTATTGTTATTATTTATTTATTATATTTTTTTATTCATTTTTTTTATGAATGTTAGATCTCTTTAACTTAATTTTTGTTGTTGTTGTTGTTTTTGGCCCACTTTTGGATGACACCTTTATTTTTATTTACAGAACTAAAAAAGTCAAACAACATAAGGAAGAAGTATAAATAATCAAACAGAAAGTAAATACTTACATAGTAATACACCAGGTGTTGTAACATTGATCTTTGATGGTAAACAAGTAGGAGGAGGGTTATTGTGTGGCCTTACATATATACTGATGAACAGACCAGCAGACAGACAGACAGATAGGTAGACAAAACAGACAGACAGACAGACAGATGAAGAGACAGACAGACAGATAGGTAGACAAGACAGACAGACAGACAGATGAAGAGACAGACAGACAGATAGGTAGACAAGACAGACAGACAGACAGACAGACAGATGAAGAGACGGACAGACAAATGGATAGAATGGGGGAGATTTTGTGTATATGCTGTACATGTGTATGTGTGTGTGTGTGTGTGTGTGTAAGTGAGAGTGTACTCTGTATTTATAAGTGCTTGTATATATGTGTGGATATTTCAGTGATAAGGATGATATTAATAACAACAGCAGCCAAGAAAAACATTAAAAATAATTATAATAATAGTAATAATAATAATGATAATAATAATAATAATAAGAGACAAAAAGAGGTGTGTTGTAAAGTTCTGTGGCATTGACATCAGGCATTTGTAGAGGTGGATTTTTGAATAAATGTGGACCAAGTTTTGTTGAAACGGTGTATGATGTGATTAATTGATGCAGACATTTTTTCTAACCCTTAAATTTTTAAGTTGTACTAGACTTAGTGCCTTACAAAGACTTTTGTTGTGATTTAGCACTACATTAATAAAGATTGATTGATTAATGGATTTAAAATAACTATAATATACTGTTACCATTTAAAGCTGTACTGTAAATATAGTTATTGATTTACTTTAACTAATTACTAAATTAATTAGTTGGTATTATGTTGTATAACTGGGTGACAATAACATGTTGCCAAAAAAATGTTGTCATCACTATGTAGCTTATATTACACGCACAAGATGTATAAAATGACATAAGGAACAAAATGTGGGTTTAACAGCATTATTTCAGCAGTAACTTATTTTTTACCAAACACTGAACTACATTTAACACCTCTCTGAAATATTTCAACAAAAACTTTACACACCACCCTCATGAAGGTAGGATTTATTGGGCATTAGTTTTAACCCTTACCTAATAAACTGACAGCTCATCCAACTGTGTAGCAGCTAAATGTAAAACGTGACATTCATTTAGCTTTTCATAATTTCATCCAAGCAAAAACTATAATTTGTGGAGATATATTTGCTCGCTTGGAGTCTTTCTACCGAGAAAGTCCCCAGAGATCAGTCTTTAATGAGGAATTCTTCTGTACTCCTCTCTCTCTCTCTCTCTCTCTCTCTCTCTCTCTCTCTCTCTCTCTCTCTCTCTCTCTCTCTCTCTCTACCTCTTCTCACGCTACAAAACAGGCTTTCCTTGTCACATGCCAGCCCACCAACTTCTTGGTGAGTTACCACCAGTATTGACAGGAGGATTAGAGACAGGATTACTCTGACATCTTTCATGTTCCTCCTCTTTGTGCTTTGATGGTCTGGAAAATTCACTCACTAATCAGACTCACAAGAGGATAGCTTAAGATGATCTCTAGGTAAGGTGATGTTATCATCTGTGAGCAGTGTTGGGGAGTAACGAGTTACATGTAACAGTGTTATGTAGTTTTATTACAAAATAAATGTAACTATAACCCATTACAGTTACTGAGAAAAAATGTGTAGTTAAATTACAGTTACTTTATTATTACAAAGGGGATTACATCTGAAGTCACACCCTTAAGATTTTGCTCAGAAGGGTTTTTTTCCTCATTTTTTAATATTTAATATGTTACTTAATACATATATTGCTGTTTTTAATTCTTTGAAATCAATATGTTTTCATATTTTGTAAATAAATCATGACATGGGATTATTTAGAGCACACTTAAATCATGTCATAGCCTTATTGAGAAATCACTATTCTATGCAGCATATATATTATTCTACATAGTATTCAAATCTTGGTAAATATCTATATTGAAGTACAGATTCACAACCCTCCACACACATTTACACATAATTACAGAAGCTATAATATTGGCTACAGTATATTTAACAGTGTATTTGGACACTCATCATAATTTTAATTCAGACATCAACAGGATCCTAATCACAAAACTGAAGAAGATATGTGAATGATTTTTTATTAATAACTATAGTTGGACAATGAGCCAACCTCATTAAGTCAGTTTCTGGAAGGGATTGCCTTATTGCCTGCTGACCGTCACCATCACTAATCTCTATAAATAGATATCATCAGAAAGATAGCGGATGAGTTCCCACACTGCCATATCACAATCTGAAGTGATTCAGTCTAACAATCAACAACAAGACAGTCTGAGCTACGTCAAGTTAATTACATTTATATTTCATAATCGCAGGAAAACTGAGTATTTCTATATATGGACTGATTCCTGAGATGACTTTGCAGTTGACTTAAACTAATATTTATTGATTTCTTGTCTTCTTTCTGAGTGGTTATTATGCACATTCTTGAGTCCTGAATTCAATCTAGCAGCTGTTATTGAGTGCAAAGTTTGATTGTCAATTGTAGTTAGGTTTATTTCCCATGCACTGCCACGTTTTTAGATGTATACCAAACATTAAATGACAATGTTTCTTTGTCTTTACCATCAGCAAACAGTTATTTTATGTAATTCAAGGCAGTGAGGTGCAGAGTTGTAAAGGGACTGACAAATGATCTTCAACTTATCCCATGATTTCCTGTACTTGACCTCTGATGATCCCTTGGTAATCCTGTTGTATCTTCTTAAGCTCTGAGATGATCTCCCAGTGGACCACCCATGGCATACCGCTAAGTGATGAAGGCTTCTGACACATTCCTCATCCTCATCCTCCTGTCCAGGACTGTGGTATGTACCAGAGAGACATTACATGCCATTTAATTGATGACGCAGCAGCTTATGATGAGCAAGTGATGTTTTTATTGCTGATAATACTCGAGTAGACTTATTGTACAATGCTTTGATTTATCTGACATCCTTTACACTCATTGTGATTTTAATTTTGGGTGAAATTTGAGTCTTACAGCCTATTTTTAATGAGAAAGAGAGAGCACATTTGTAACCTGAAACAACCCAGTCTCTGATGTTTTAAAGGGGACATAATTATGCTTTTTTCTTTTTCTACCTTGCCGACAAGCTGATGGTGGCTTGTCATACTTGCTTATAAACAGCTGTTCATTTCGTAGCCTTTAAATGCTAAGGTTGTTGCTAAGGCATGCATCATCAACTCACATATTTTGGATTAGATTTCGGCTCAAACATGTACAGATTTAAGAAGTTGACATTTCAAGTAAAGAATGAGGAAAAACTAGTGAAATCCTGCTATAGTTTGTTGCATTTTTTGTTGACATAGCCTCTGGGGCTAGTGAAAGTCTCTTGAGTGGTCTCTTGAGAACAGAGTAGAGGGGGCGGGGCCTTAAAGAAACAGGTGTTAAAACAGATGTTTTCAGACAGAGGCTGAGCTGAGGGGGTGCATAAAGGGTCAGTACAGTTAAATTATGTTTTCGAACTGTATAACTCTAAAATATGACACATAAATATGCATAATATGTCTCATTTAAATCATGTCCCTGTATAACATATACTGTCAGTTTAGTAGCTAAACCTAGCTGAATGTAATCCACGGGAGCGTGTCTTTGTTCCCTCAGCCCTATGTTCCCGCAAC
This sequence comes from Scomber japonicus, assembly GCF_027409825.1. Taxonomy (NCBI): domain Eukaryota; kingdom Metazoa; phylum Chordata; class Actinopteri; order Scombriformes; family Scombridae; genus Scomber; species Scomber japonicus. The sequence goes on from NC_070583.1 coordinate 18,384,280, forward strand.
CCTATGTTCCCACAGCCCTATGTTCCCACAACCCTATGTTCCCACAGACCTATGTTCCCTGAGCCCTGTGTTTCTACAGCCCTATGTTCCCTGAGCCCTATGTTGCTACAGCCCTATGGTGCTACAGCCATATATGTTCCCACAGCCCTATGTTGCTACAGCCCTATGTCCCCTGATACCTATGTTGCTACAGCCCTATGTCCCCTGAGCCCTATGTTGCTACAGCCCTATGTTGCTACAGCCCTATGTTCCCACAGCCCCATGTTCCCTGAGCCCTATGTTGCTCCAGCCCCATGTCCCCTGATATCTATGTTGCTACAGCCCTATGTTACAACAGCCCTATGTTCCCTCAGCCCTATGTAAAATAAAGATTTTCACCTGTCTTTCAAGCATTTTCATACGTTATGTGCATTAGGGAAATTGGTGGAAAATCCATGAGGGAAGATAGGGCCTAATTTTGATGGGAGGAAAGTTAGAAATTGGGGAACACATGGCCATGGGAACAAAGGGCTGTGGGAACATAAAGATGACCCCTAATCGTGAACAGTCCTGCTTTATTTTAAGAATTTCTGTCCATCCTCATTTATAACAGACTGAAATACAACAGTGCCTTGGCTTGCCATCACCATCAGTCTTCCCCTCTTCAGCTTCATGCTGTTCCTTCTCACGGTCCCCGTTCGCTCTGTCTGCTGAGTCTGTGTTTAACTGCTTTAACAGCACTACCTCTAACTACAGCCTCAAAAATTACAGTAGATTTAAATAGACTGTCCATAAATAAGTAATATGCTAAACTTCATAAAAGATGGATTTATCACAGGGTGCTGTGTTGAATTAAGTCCAGTTGAACTTGTTCATGCATAGAAAATAGAGTCAAGCACTACAACACATAGGGAATGGTAAGAAATCACTGTGTGTGTTATAAGTGTTACTGTGTGTGTGTGTGTGTGTGTGTGTGTGTGTTTAGTGTGTGTCAGGGAGGACTGCCAAAGCTACATTGGAGGAATGGATCCAATACAGGAATGAATGTGAACTCCGGATGAAGACAGAGCCCAAGCCCATAGGTAACGCAACACAACGTCACCTTAATGGCAATTTTTTTTTTTAAAGGATATAAATGTTAAATAGCTGAATATAGTCCTTACAGAGTTTAGTCAGACATCAAAGCTAAAATTTGGAAATTTCTTAATAGAAATGAATTAAGACAAAAACTGCTGCATCCACTACATAATGTAATTTCCTCTCCTCTTTTCTCTCATCTCCTCTCTTCTCCTCTCCTCTCCTCTCCTCTCAGGAGTGTATTGTCCTCCTTCGTTTGACATGTACGCCTGCTGGTTATATGGAAACCCTAACTCCACAGTCAAGGTGCCCTGCCCCTCGTTCTTGCCCTGGTACAACCAAGGTATGAGTACACACACAAACACACACACACACACACACACACACACTTTTCTCAGTTTATTTTTATACTGCTATATTTGATCAAGGGTGTGTGTGTCAGCTTCTGTTGTGTGTGTTTGTATAGTGCGTAATGGTTTCGTGTTGCGGGAATGTGGCCCTGATGGTCAGTGGGCAACCAGCAACTCCAGCCCCACCTGGAGGGACCATTCCCAGTGCAGCGCTGACAACAGGCAACAAGAAGCTGAGGTACATGCACACACACACATAATGAAACAACTTTCATCACTGTGGAAAACAAAAAATGAAATATTTATCACTGATAAACCTTAAAATTTACCCAGGTTTTACAGTTTGTTTCCACTTACTGCTTATACGGACATATTCTGATGTATTTCTCTTCTTCATGCAGAATATATCTTGGGTTGACGTACTGCAGAAGGGAGTGAAACCTTAAAAAAAAGGCATTACTTATGGCTATGGAGCCAGTGCAGTAATTTACTTGCTATCAATATGGAACGGGATTTTACACTAGTAGTCCACAAGCTGTTGGTTTTCTGTGCTGATAGTAGTTTATTCTATTGGTATGGAATGGGTTTCCACATTAAGTAGAACTTTTTGCCGTTATGTAATGTTATGACTTAAGTGACATTTTATCACATTTTACTGTTTAACCCAAACCATGATCTTTCCTTTACCCTAACAAAGTGTTTTTTGTGCTGAAACCATTTTTTACCCAAACCATGGGAAGGATTGGTGTATCGTCTGCAAAGAAAAGCTCCAATTTCAATTTGATCACATTTGTACAATCAGTATCAATGCACATGTGTAATAATTTTGTACTAACAATAAAAAGACTAGTGACATGGAAGAATCCGTACTATTAGCCACTTCCTAAACAAAATAAAATTAAAAAAAAAATCAAACTTGATGCACAATAAAAATAAAAGGATTTCATCATGTGTGTGTGTGTGTGGGGGGGGGGGGGGGGGGGGGGGGGTTGTCTACGGTATTTATTCACTCTTGTGTTTTGGTTGCATTTTGCTGCAGGAGAAGCAGATGTTGATCTTCAGATTCTTCAGAATAATGTACACAGTGGGATACTGCCTCAGTCTGGCCAGTCTTTCCCTGGCTCTGATTATTCTGCTGCTATTCAGGTGAGGTTTTTATATTTTACTTAACTTACTGTCTCATTATTTTAGTTAATTTTAATCAGGTTGTCTTTGTTTCACTCTGTTTACTGTAAAGCCCTATGTTTAACTTCAACTTTAACTAATTAACCTAAAGTTTGTTTTTACAAACCCATTTCCAGAACTAGTATGTATATGTATATCTGTACATATCTTAAATACTGTATCCTAAATTAACTACTCACACTTTTTCAAGTGAACCTAGATTTTATTAGAGTTTGATTAAGCATTTTCTCCCATTTAAAGAAACTAAAATAGACATTCATTCTATGAAAAAGGTTTTACCACTCATGGTCAGCCCTAAGATGCTGGTCTATCTGTTATCTGTGTTGACTTGGACTGTGTAGTCATTATTGGTGATTTTAACGTCCATGTTGACAACCCTCAGGACAGCAGCACTAAAAAAAACTGTGTTGTGTTCTTGATAACTACGGACTAACTCAGCATGTGACGTACCCACACACAACAAAGGGGCACACTCTGGACTTAATCATGTCCAAGACTCCAAGGGTCTGAAAATGTCTTAAGATTGTGGTGACTGTTGCTGCTCGCTCTGACCCTTCCTGTGTTTTCTTGAGAGTGCCATCTCTGTGCAGACAGATGTTCAAACAGAGGTAATGTTCCATCACTGAAAACACCAGTGAAATATTTAATCTGGTTTTCTCTTCCACACTACCCCCTCTCTTGGGTCTCAGTCAATGAGCTTGAAGGTAATTTAAATTCTAAAATTTTAAATGTTAAAGACGCCATTATACGCACTAAAGTGAAGCTGGTCCCTGGTAAGAAAAGATTTCCATGGAGAAATAAAATGCTGGTTAAAATAGACAAAAGAGAATGTTGAAAAGCTGATTGCAAGTAGCGAAAAAACTAATCTCCTGGTTCATTATGACATTTATAAAGAGAGACTTTTTATTTTTAATTTGGAAGTGAGAAATGCAAAGCAGTCCTTCTTCTCTGACATTATCACCAAAAAACAATAATAGTACACTTGCCTTGTTTGCTGCTGTTAACATGCTCACAAACCCTCCATGTTAGTAGCCTCTGAACTTCTCTCCACCAGTGCCATGAATTTGCCTCCTTCTTCACTGACAAAACTTTATAAGATTAGTCGAACAGTCAGTGTCTATTTATACCTTATGCATTTATCTTCAGTAGACTCGACTACTGTAACAGCGTCTTTCCAGGTCTCCCTGAAAAGTTGATCAGAATGCCAGAAAGACTAAAAAAATTGATCATATCATGCCAGTTCTCAGATCCTTTCACTGGCTTTCTGTCTGTCAAATAACTGTCTGAATACCACTGTTGGTTTATAAAGCACTGAATGGTTTAAGGCCAAAATACGTTTCTGATCTGCCGCTCAGATATGAACCATCCAGACCTCTCAGGGCGTCCGGAATAGGTCTGCTTTCTGTCCCCCAGAGTCCAAACTAAACATGGAGAAGCAGCATGCAGTTTTTATGCTCCTAATATCTGACACAAACTCCCAGAAGACTGCACGTCTGCTGCAACTCTCAGTTCTCTCAAATCACGGATGAAGACTATTTTTATGTTGGCATGTGCTGCTTTTATATCCTGTCTTGATGCCTTTTATGTTTTATGCAAAGCACTTATTGTTGTTGAAATGTGCTATTCATAAACTTTTCTTGGCTTGCCTAAAATGATGTTGTGAAAAAAGCAACAGGCACTTAAAAGGAAAGAGGCAGCAAAGTGAAAGTAAACAGACCTCAGATTTTCACTCTGCAAACAAGTGTGCGCTCTTTGTATGTGTGAGTTTTTTCTTGAGGTCAAGTTTATTCACTCACTTCCATACTCAAATCTGAGAGGCTGTCCTGACATTACACCCTCTGTGTGACATGTGTTTAGCAGTGTGATTGAATGTGTTTGACACAGCTGTGGTGTGTGTGTTATGTCTGCAGGAAGCTGCACTGCACCAGGAACTACATCCACAGCAACTTGTTTGCATCGTTCATCCTGCGAGCTGTTTCAATCTTGAGCAGAGATGCCCTGCTGAGCACAGACACTCCTGAGTTCAGGGACGACAGGAATGTCTCCGAAGTACTCAGTGATCAGGTAGGACACATGCACACACACACACACACACACACACAAACACACACACAAATATCAGTTCATGGTCACTTTTGGGGACAGTACATAGATTTACATTCATTTTTTGGAGACTTACTTACACACTCTAACCATCACCACTACTTGCCTAACCCTAATCCTAACCCTAACCTTAACCACTGACCCAAAAATCTTTTTTTTCCCCAATTGGGGACATGGCTTTTGTCCTCAATTGGACAAGTCCCCTAAGTCTTAAATGTATCCCCAAAAGTAGCATATGACAGACCACATGCACACACAAAAGAAACAGTGAGAGAGATTAAGAAAAAAATGCAGAAAACACATTATTTCAAGGACACTCATTATTACATTCATAAACATTATTGTAGAATGTATTTTCAAACATGTTTCATTCATTAAATGCATGTAAAAACATTTATAAAATGAGAGTCAGGTACTAGTAAAAATGACAGGACCATGGAATCAATACAATTTAGACACAAAAGTGAAACCTGATACAGCTGGTTTATTGCTTAGTAAGTTTGCAAAGAAAGGGAATAATAACATAATAATATAGGAAGAGAAAGAAAAAAAATTGCAATAAAAATCTGTAAAATATATTATATTGAAGTGAGAATGTACTACTGGTTTAAATTGTAAATTGAAGCGAATGACATGAAATATACAAACTATTGACCAGGAATGTGCAGTTGTACATATTGTAAACACTGTATGCAGTATGCAAGTATTAATGATACTAATGTTACTACTAGTTGAGTTAATGTAAAGTGCAATGAAAAAAATCTGAGCATTAACACCAAAAATGTGTCACTCCTGACATTTTGATGACCTTTTATCTCTTCCCACACACACACATGCACACACACACACACACACACACACACACGCACACACACACACAAACATCAGGAAGTGTCCAGCTGCCGTGTGGCTCAGGTGCTGATGCAATACTGCGTGGGAGCAAATTACTACTGGCTGCTGGTGGAGGGCCTGTATCTACACAATCTGCTGGTGCTGATGGTGTTCCCTGAAAACCGCTACTTCTGTGGCTACCTACTTATAGGCTGGGGTACACACTACACTACACACACACACACACACACACACACACACAGAAAAGTAGCCACATACGGCACAGTTGAAATGGACATAAAATTGAAATAAAATAAAATAATTTATTGACAGCAATGTATACACATCATGTTTAAATTAATTTGTTGTAGTGTTGAGAACGTTCTATACTTACATATTACATGTCTGTTTTCTTTTTTGTGTCAGGCACTCCAGTGTTATTTGTTGTTCCTTGGATTATTGTACGTTACCTGTTTGAAAACACAAGGTGAGACATTTTTATTTTAGCTTCTTTGACAGCTTGATTCACATTTTACATTATGTTGTTCTATGCTGAGTAGCCATGATGTAAGCCTGATGAAAAACGCCTGGATATAGAAAATAATCTGAGGGAAAACATATCTGCACCTCATAAACTGGTAACTTTTTGTGTGTTTGTAGGTGTTGGGAGATGAACGAGACCGTGGAGCACTGGTGGATAATCCGCACTCCCATCCTGTTGGCCATTCTGGTAACGTACACACACACACACACACGCACACACACACACACACACACACACACACACACACACACACACACACATATATATATAGCAGGATGTTTCAGAGACTACTAAACTCTCTGGTCTATATTAATGCAGACAGCATGCACATAAAACAGACACATTGAATATGAGAACACATGTTTTCTATGTCATGTCTCTCATCATATGTGCACTGCATCCTCACAGCTCCTCTTCAGGGGTGTGTTGGGGGTCACTGGTTGACATAGTGCAGATACATCACATGTACGGTACATGACATGACCCGCAGCGTGTGCTCACTGAAATCATTCAATCATGAACACACACAAACATATAAAAAGAAGACTCACACACAAATGAACATGTACATATAACAAGGTTGGACATGTCTGTGTTACATTTGACTTTCAGAAGCCAGTCGGGGATTAAAAGTCATGGGTGGCTCATAGTAGCTTCCAGTCAACCATGAGAACTTGGTGGCAGTAATGTGAACTGGTTGTATTTCAGTGTTAAGTGTTAGATAGTGCCAGATGTCTACAGATTGGGGTCGAGACTCAGTTCCAATTTAAAAGCGGTCAAACATCTAACTACAGATTTGTTTGATGTGTTTGTTGAAATCAGCTTTGATTGAAAGCTTTCATTAAAAGGTGTTCTAAATTTGACAGCTTTAAGTTCATGGTCTGAACTGTCATTTAATGAAATTTGGAACCATATCTTTGGATGTGAACGACCTGTTTGATGAGTCTGTTATTTCTCTCATTTTTATCTCTTCAGGTGAACTTCTTCATCTTTATACGCATCATCCAGATCCTTATATCCAAACTGAAGGCCCATCAGATGAGATACACCGACTACAAGTTCAGGTTAGACACAAAAGAATGGCAGTTTTAATGTAATTTCAACTTCCCCTCAAAAAACACTGAGGGGGAAAAAATAACATAAACTTCCACAGATACTGGTGGTGGTGGCGGCTGATGACTTTGATCAATCAATCAATCTTGGGCCAAATCACAACAAAAGTCATCTTGAGGCACTTTTCACATGGAGCAAGACCAGACCGTATTCTTTGATTAATTGGGAGAGACATTCCGCCTTTAGCACTTGGCAGTGGCAAGTTAAAACTCAGGCGGAACCGGCCTCTATAGGTGGGGGCCATCTACCTTGACCGGTTGGGGTTGAAGGGAAAGAGAGAGAGGGAAAGGGAGAGAAGGGAGAAATAAAGAGAAGAGGGAGAAAGGGAAAAGAGGGAGAGAGGAGAGAGAGCACAGACAGTTGACATCAAAGTGACTTCTGCTGAGACTGATCAGGCTGATGAGATTGATGAAGTGATGCATTGATGAAGTGATGCATTGATGAATGTGACTGGGTGGTGATAAGGAGATGGTGGGTTGCACAACAGCATCAAGAAAGCATTTGAGCAGAGAAGGAGAACATTTAAAAAAATACAGCTGCAATATGACGATATGATAGAGTTCCAAAGGCAGGGGGCAGATCGGCTGAAGGCTCTTGACCCCATGTTGGTTAAGTTGGCAGATGGGGCAGAGAGCTGGTTGACAGAAGAGGATCGGAGAGTTTGGGAAAGTGGGGATGTCAGTGATTCCAATGGAGGCCAACCTGTCCAGGAGGATGTCAAGAGAAACGGTGTCGAAAGCTGCGCTCAGGTGGAGGAGAACCAGAATGGAGAGTAGTCCAGAGTCAGATACCATCATGAGGTCATTGGTGATTTTCACTAGGGCTGTCTCAGTGCTGTGGAGGGGATGGAAACCAGACTGAAATTGTTCATAGAGATTGTTGTCAGACAGATGGGTGTGGACCTGAGCTGCAACAGTTCTTTCTAGTATTTTGAAGAGAAATGGCAGGTTTGAGATAGGACGAAAGTTGTTGAAATCATTCGGATCGGCGCCAGGTTTCTTGAGTGTTGGTGCTATTGCAACAGTCTTTAGTGATGATGGAACAACACCAGAAGTCAGTGAGGATTGAATGATGTCAGTTATTAACCCGCACAAGGCAGGTAGGCAGATTTTTACCAGGTGGGTAGGTAGGAGGTCTAACTGGCAGGTAGATGACTTGGATTTATGAATGAGACCAGTTATTTCGGTTATTATTATTTCAGTTATTAGTGGAAATGCACAGAGCCCGTATGTCAACACTTATCTTGAAACAACCTTCTTATCTGTGGCTGAAAGCGCTTAGAGGATGAGTGATAGCTTTCAGGGCTTTCAAATGACCTGGGTGCGGTTATGAAAGTCAATATTTACTGTATGTATGTGTAATAGTATGTAATTGCAAGGTTCACTGTACTTTACTGCATGTCATTGTCACTTTCAGGGAGAAGACGCAATTCATAAACACATAATGATGTTAAACATATGCAATAAACTAGAAATGCGTTAAGCCAAAGACCAAAGAGGCAGGAGAGCTTAGATTCATGCCTGTAATGAAAAAAGTATGTTAAAGCAACAAGTGTTTAAAAAATCTACAAAGAAATATAATTGAATGCTTAATGCCTCACTTTTTTCCTCTTTGTTTCTTTGCATCTCTGTGTACTGTAATAGACTTCTCTGTTTTTATTGTTGGATTATGTGATTTTTTGAATTGTTTTCGTTTATATATTTGTATTTATACATATATGTCTTTTTTATTATTTTATATGTACATTTTTAATATTATTTTTTATTATATTTGTATTATACTTATTATATTTTTTATTATATTCAGTGTTCTTGTCAACCACAAGGCATTTTTGATGCTCACAATTAACCTAAAACACAAAATTGAATAAAATGTAACTGTGCTGACACAAACTAAATCAATATATCAATGAGCTGATCTTTATGTATTGCTCTACTGTTAACAAAATGTCAATATCTGATCATTTTGACCTCCAAATTCTACATTCTTAGAGGTACACACACACACACACACACACACACACACACACACACATACAAGCTCATGGCCATCTAGCTCAAACAGACTTATTCATAAGAATAATTTCCACCAAGCAGAACTGTTGTCTTTATCTTTAACGGTGCTCTGCTGGAAGGAGAAAGGTACTTTTCTTGTTTATTCCTGGTCATAACTTATGGGCATCTGTATATTGCCTTAACCGGAAATCAGACACTCAACAAGCAAAACCTCTTCCCTGCTGAAGTGTCTTTGAGCAAAACACTGAATAGATATCAGATTTAAAAGCAACACTTGAAGTTGCTTTATCTCTGTAGCTCCCCAATAGACAAACAAGCAAAATCTATTTCATGTGTCTTTGTCTCCAGATTGGCCAAGTCCACCCTGACCCTGATCCCTCTGCTGGGGATCCATGAAGCGGTCTTTGCAGTGTTGACAGAGGAGCACACAGAGGGCATCCTGCGCAATGTCATCCTCTTTTTTCAGCTCTTCTTCAGCTCTTTCCAGGTAAGGTCTGGATTTGTTCATCCAGGCTAAAAATAGCTGCACAAAAGCTGCACTAGAAAACATAATTTCATGCTGATTGTGCAATTGGTTCACTTAATAATTCAAGTGTTTTCCCCCTTTACACAGGGTTTACTTGTAGCCGTCCTCTACTGTTTTCTCAACAAGGAGGTAAGTGGTGTGTTTGCATGTGTGTGCCTTTCCAACAATGTTTAGCCTCTTCTATTTGTTTCATGTCATTTATCTCCATTTAGTATATTTACACATCGTTACAACCCTACCGCCCACTTCTTTGTCTTACTGTGACTCATCATTTGCTCACAGGTGCAGGCAGAGATAAAGAAGAAGTGGCAGAGGTGGAAGCTGGGAATGACAGACCTTGACGATCTGAGAAACACTGGCAGCAACACACCACAGGTGGGCGCCAACGCTGCAGCCTGTCATATGAATGAATACACATTGTAAATTGTTCAAATAGTTTTTCTTGCTGTGTGTACATTTACAGACTCTGTGTATATAAGATAAATGCATTCAATCAAATTGCATGCTTCATGGCCAAAAGAAAAAACTGTTTAGGTTAACATGGAAACTATGCTGGTATTATAAGTGTGTATTTTAAAGTGTGAGCACTGGAAACATTTAACCTTTATTTAGCTTTTACTCCACTGTAGATCTTTCTTCTGTAGCTACATGCTATGCAAGTCATTTATAAATATTCCATGAATTACTTTCAGTTGATTTTAGGTTGGGAGGTGTTTAACATATCAAGGAGGGGGTAGTAGCAAAAATGGGCGCTATTGACAGAAACGCAGTCTTTTTTATTCATATCTAGAACTTAAACAGATTATTATGAGTTTCATACACATTAATACAGTGGAAAAAGTCAACTTATGTTCTCTACACTTGATTTTCCCAAAATAATGTTGTAATTTTATTGTTTTGCAGGTTGGTGCCAGTGTGCCAGTATCCAAGCATTGCTACCATCCCTGCCTCCCAATCGCACGTTGCCTAGACAACAGCCGCCTCTCCGCCCAGCCTCACCTTTCTCCTTCTCCTCCTCTCTCTCAGCTGCCCATTCCTCACGCCTACACCAACCACCAGGATCCGCTGGGAGCCAGACAGCTGAAGACCTACTGCTACATCCCCACTCATAAACATGATGGAGGAGGAGGAGGAGGAGGAAGAGGAGGAGGAGGAGGAAGGGATGATGAGAAGAGCTGCGAGAGCTACTGCTGAAAATCAAATGTGGCCTTTAAAGTCTTCTGCAAAATGAGGAAGAAACAGTAATTAGTACATCCAAAGCAATCAGACCGACTGACTGAGAGGGTGTACCATCCGTTGTTATGATTGAATTACTTAGAAAACATTTAATTTAGATTTAAAGACACGCCTGGACTGCTGAACAGAAATAAATGGATGGATCTACATTATCTTCAGTGCCAGCTGTTGATGATGTCATACAGGAAGTTGTGTGGAGACAGCTCATCGCTTGAGGAGGATCTTGAGGATCTTTAGGTATTGTGTGTTTTTTATTGATCCTGCATACAAGTCTTAGAGTAACAGTGAATCTCACAGCATATCCTGGTGTGCTTCTGTGTAGCTGGCCCTGACCTTTGAACCCTCTGATGGAGGGCAAAACATGTCTATAGGTGAATCAGTTAATATGAACTCAAGGGCTTCATGGTGGTGTCCTGCAGAGTAAATCAACAGCTGACGGGACTCGTCTCCACTTGTTTCATCCCCACATTGAAGAAGCTACACAAGCTGTTCTTTTTATAACCCTAAAACTTTGTTTTGTGTTGAAAAATGGAAATGTGTTTAATTGAACAGTTTTACTGTTATGTGGATGACGTCACAACGGTATCCTCTTTCTGAGAAAAGCCAATCTTCATCCAGTCATCCAAGCTCTCCTCATATCTACAACAGTGTTAGTCATACCCACCCTGAAATATTAATTGTCATTTCAATCCCCATGGTACACTTTTAGATATATATATATATGTGTGTTTTTATTAAGTTGTTTCTTAGCTCAATTTGTTCATTTTTCTGCATTAAAACAACACAACAACCTTACAAATTAGTGCAATCATACAAAATTTGTCATTTAAAACCAGCTTTCATCAAACACCAATGAACACTGCTGAACAATGTTATTTGGGAGGAGAGCAGCCACATATTTTCATATACCTAATAAAGTCCTACATGTATGGGGTTTTGCCAGCACTAAATGCCTGTTTTAGCTATGAATTACAACTAATAATGGATAAAGGATAATAATGGGTAGCCTACTCTAACAAAGTGCAGGGTACGGTGCAGTAAGACTTGCTCTGGTCCAGCTCCTCCTTTCATGTCAAGTCTTTTCCCCTCATCTTCTCTTTACTTCGCTGCTTCCTGTTGTTCCGATCCAGTTTTTCACACATCCACAATATAGTTAACCTTGACGGCCTCTATTACCACCCAAAAAGGGAAAAACCTTGCAGCAAATTAGATGATGTCATCATTGGCTAGTCCAACTTTCATAAAAGGATGTGTACTGTTCCCTTTTTCATGTGTGTATAAACTCCTCAGTTAAACTTCATATTAGACTCCAGATTCAATTTATAATACAACCACGTTCTCTCTACTGGCTAGGAAGGGGGAGAAGCACATGTCGTACTTAGCTTTATTATTTATGCGGACCCACGTCATCGTTGTCCTTTCGAAGTTCTGCGTCGAGGGAACGTGTTGCTAGCAGCTAGGGTGTGTGTGTGTGTGTGTGTGTGTGTGTATGTGGTTTCAGAGGAGTCTCTATGTGTATCCTTGTTTATCTCCCGGTCACAGTAGCGTGTAGCATTGCGCTATGTACGCTAATAACAGAAAACAAATACTTTTTGTTCATTATTAATAAATAAAGCAACTGCCAGAGGAACAGGCGCTTTGACCAATCACAGCCCTTACGGTCCGCGTTGCCATGACGCGTAGTTAGATTTCCTGGATTTCTTCGATAATTCACTACGTAGAAAAAATATTGGTCTTCACAACTACTGTATAATCACAATTACTATTTATATAGTTGTTGTTTTTTTACATTTGATTAATCTATAGGGCAGAAACCGTAGTAGTAAACCTACTTTTGGAGACGTGAGCTGAACAAACTGTTGAGCTTGATTCAGCTGCTTTCTGTCACTGTTGAATTATCACTGTGCAGCAACATGGTCAGTGTGACTTGGAAATAAGAGCTGAAACGTCCATGAATCAGACCTGCAACCCCCTAACTGTGAGCCAAGAGATAAACCAGAGTCTAATGACTTATTTTCTTTGTTGCTACTGAAGGAGCGAAGGTCAAAAACTGTCAGCGAAGACGATTAAATCAAACTCCTATATCACTGCTGGCTCAATCATTTTTCTTCTGCTTTCCTTATACAGTCTATGGTAGCTACATGCTATGCAGGTCATTCATAAATATTTCCCAAAACCATTAGATTACTTTCAGTAGATTTTAGGTTGGTAGGTGTTGCTTCAGTAATTTAACATATCAAGGAGGGGGTAGTAGCAAAAATGGGCGCTAATGAGACAAACAATAAGGAGATTAACTCAAACTCTTTCTTATATTACTGCTGGCTCAATAATCTTTGGTAACTTTAGAAATTCAGCCCAAAGCCCATATAGAAGTTATTTTTAATTTCATATGTACATTCTTACAAACTAAAAAATACTTCAGTAAGTCAAATGAAAAGTGGTTGGAGGAAAGAAGAAGAGTGAAAACCTTAAAAAAACACATTCAACATTGTCCTAAATTACTCCTCAGTATTTGTGCAAAGTTAAACAGCATATCAACCACCAAACTCCTGCATTTTATACACAGATTTCATTCAGTTATTAGAAAAAGGAAAAAAAAACTAAATTAGGTAGCATTTTGTTTTCAACAGTATTAGACACATATCTATAGATTTTTTTAGACACCTCACAGCATTTCCTCTGCCTCATTCAGCAGTGGAGTGTACAAATATGCACCGTCATCTTCCTCATAGATGATGGCCACAGTCTCATCGGCATCTGACACTGCTGCACTGGTCTGTATGTAAGCCTGAGGAGGATGAGGAGGAGGATGAGACAGGAAAGAGTGAATGCAGGGAATAATTCTTTTTTTAAATTAGATGATTTACAGAAGACGCACAAAACAAATGATTTCCCAAATATATGTAGAGTAACACCCACATCTAAAAGAAACTTGAGTAAAAGCAGCTAGAAGATTTATTTCAACATAAATCTGGACTTGATTCACGTCAACCCCCTCTAGCTCCTCACCCTCTCCAACAGCTGCAGTCGCTCTTCGTTCAGCAGGTTGTTTTGTCTCAGCTGGCTCACTGTGTTCTCCAGGCCCAGAAGCTTCTCCAGGTGGCGGCGGTGTCGCTGCTGCAGCACTTTCACCTTTTTCTGCAGCTCGGCCACGATCGCTTCCAGCTGCTCCTTACTCAGACTGTTCTTATGGTAGCTGTTTATGGGGAAATGGTAAAAAAAGGTGAATGCTGTACTAAAGCATCAATAAGAAGTCAGTCACTTCGTCCAGCTCTTCCCGAGGCGTTCCCAGGCCAGCCGAGAGACATAGTCTCTCCAGCGTGTTCTGGGTCTTCCCCGGGGTCTCCTACCTCTCGGTGCGGAGGAGCAGCGGGTCTACTCCGAACTCCCTCCAGATAACTGAGCTTCTCACCCTATCTCTAAGAGAGAGCCCAGCCACCCTACGGAGGAAGCTCATTTCGGCCGCTTGTACCCGCAACCTTGTTCTTTCGGTCACTACCCAAAACTCATGACCATAGGTTTTATATAATAACCCTGATCTATACATTGTTTGTGTTAGGGAAATCCTTCTCATTCTGCCTTTAACCAAAAATGGAATTGAATGATGTTTTGGGATAACAAGTGGTTAGTAAGATTCCTGATGAGGAAAAAGTGTGTGTGGGGCAGAGGTGTATAACTAATTGTACAGCAGTCCAACCCCAATAAGTTTGTCCCTCAAATTAAACTATCAGGCGTAATTTACACTTTTATTTACACTGTTGTTGGCTTATTGAATTCAGTGTTATTGAGGCAGATTTTGTTGAAAAGTTAAAAGTGCATTAAAACTTATTAAAACACAAAGGATGGATGAATATCATGATTTAAAATTCTTTAAAAAAAAATAAGACTATTGTTTCAGTTATTATCATGCAGCCTGTATGTGAGGAAAACAGAATGACGGATATGAGAAAGAAAGCATGACTATTTAAGTGCACCTTAGTAATTTAAAGTCAAATGTCTAATATTGATTTTTAAGTATTGACTGTGTGCTGCATCTTCATAGGCTGCTTAATTAACTCTCTATCTAATATTTAACCCAGCATCATCTTCAACCTTGCATAAAAAAAAGAAGATTCTCCATAAATGTTTGGATTTATATAAAAACGGACACGTGTTTGAAATTGAGAGTCGACGCTCACCAGTGCTCCTCCAGCTGGTGGTCCTGTCTCTCTGTGCCGTCCTCCTCTGGCATGCAGTAGCTGTCTCCCTCCTCCCCCTCCGTGTCAAGCCTTTCCACAGTGAGGACCAGGGACGTGGGCGACGGTGACACATGTTTGGACACTATAGGCAGAGTAGACGTAATGGGCTTTGAGCTCAGAGCCGACGACAGCACGGTCTCTGGGGAGAGCGTGAACTGAGAGGTTTCGGAGGGAAAAACGTTTGGTATTTTCTCAAAGTAGGCGATGACTTGCGTTTCGTGGCCTTCTAGGATGTCGGAGAAATCCTCCGTTGTGTAAGTTATATCTTCAACGCAGAGAGAGGTCGCATCTGTGCAGCCGAGTGTGGAGTCATTCATCACCAGCCGCTGGCCCTGCGTTAAAATGGCAGCGGTGATCCCATTCATGAGCTCCTCTTGGCTCTCACCAGCAGAACATTCAGACATCACCACCACCTCTGTGTTCTCACCGTTGTCACTTAGATCATCTACTGACTGGATCAAAGTTAACGGGAAGTTTGCCCCAGCGTTGAAACCATTTACAGAAGCCCATTGATGATTCATGTCTGTCTGCAGAGATCTATCAGGTTCTTCAACGTCGCTCGACTCCACTGGGCTGGTTTCACCCTGCTGCGCTGAGTCGACAGTGATCTCATACAGGTGCACCGTATGCAACACGCTTTCTGCATCTACGGCGTCATTAGTCACCGTCCTGTCATCCAACACTGTTACGCTTTGATTACTGTTGTTGGCTCGAAGCACTTTTGGTTTCTTCTCAGTGAGATCCGTGGCTTTCCGTTTCTAGAAAGAAAAAAAAAAAAAGCAGGTGAAGTGTGAGTTCATCAAAACACAAGTAACATGATTTGTGTCCACAGGTCAACTTTGAGCAGTTTAAAGAGTAAAAGAAGCAAAGAAATGTTTGAATTGCGCTCTGGTACGAATATGATTTTTAACATTTCAGTAACTCTTTGCTGTCTGATGTAAGATCTGCACAATTTACTAAAGGAGAATGTAGCAGCCAATAAGGTAATAACGACCGGTAGCGTAATCATTTTGCCTGTTTTTAATGTAATAAAGCCGATGACGTAATACAATTTCTGAACCAATAACTTTATAACTTTTTGCCAATAATGTAAGAAGTTATTACATCATTGGCTAGGAATAAAAAAAATCCTTTACAAATGTAATAACAGGAGCTGATAATGAATAACGACCAATAACGTGATAATAGGTTATTTGTTCAGAAATGTAATTACCGTACATTATTTGAAAGGTTTTGGGGTTTTTTGGTGCGCCCCTTAATTATAGCTTCGCAAGACAATATTCACTTCGACGAGAAATATTGTAACGTTTTAGTCTTTAGTCTTCTACATCCATGTTGAATCGATGAATCTGCAAATATTAACAAACTCCTCATAATGATTGTGTCACAAATACAAATGTTTGTCCAATTAATCAATTGAAAGTAATTTAATACTGGAAAAATTACACAAGATGTATTCAAACATTCACACACAAATATTCAAGAACTACGGGGTCTTGAAAAAGGGATATTCTGTGGGTAAACTGTACAAAGACCACTAACCCATCCTACACCCATAACTCCTTCAAAATGTCTCATGTTGTGAGGAGTCAAACTTTCTGAATCAGAATCAGACAGCATTAAGCTCCTTTTTGCTTTACCTCAGCCTTCTGGAAGACAGTGGGCACTGCATCGCTCTCGAGGTAACGAATGCCCCATCGCACTTTAAAGCACGAAGGCGCAAAATGCTCGTGGCAGATGTACTGGTGTCGAGACGGGATCCAGTTCTCACGTCCCATGTTCCTGAGCCACTGCTGCAGCCGGTCCGGTTCCTGTAGAGGGAACCTGGGAGAAAAGACTCCAGATGTGAGACACTGGTCGCACTTCCTCCAAATGTAAAATGTGTATACAATTTAATTAGAAGAAGGAAAAAATAACCATAAAGCAGAATGTACACTGTGCTGCTTATTCATGACACTGTAGACTCATCACATTTTGGCTTGAGTAATTAAACGCTGTTAAATGTAATGTGATCCAGCTAGAGTGTTTTATGAGCTGGCATTCATGTAGAGACGTGTTTCTAATACTTTGCATAGCTGGTCTGTTTACTCTCACCGCCCATTTTATTGGGAACACTTGTGCAATGTAATACAATCCAGTACAACAGCTCTGTCAGTAATTATACATTTACAAAGATAATACATCTTCATTTTTTGTTGACAATGTCAAAAAGTTGATTTTTTTTTTAACTTTATGTTGATGATTGAGGTTGTAGCGGAGTGCATTATATTGAAAAGTAACCCCAATATTTCGCCCTCCTCATACTAATGGAGTGGACAAAATATTACATAACATAAGATAATGATCCTTTTTTAGACCCATGATGGTTCAATTTAAAGTGTTACAGCAGCAAAGTGAATAGCAAAAATAAAAAAATAAAGAACAATGAATAACAAGTATAACAAGCAATATGAACAAATAGTAAAAATCACTTTTTTGACAATGTCAATAAAAACTAGAAATGTATAAACTTCAAAAATGTAGAATTTAAAGCAGAGCTGTTGTACTGGATTGAATTAGATTACACAGGTGTATCTAATAAAGAAGCAAGTGAGTGTATATTGAATGGTGTGCCAACATACTGTTACTATTTTTATTTCCTATTGTTCATATTGCTTGTTATACGTCCTTTATTTTTCTATTTTTACTATCCACTTGCTGCTATAATGCTTTACATTTCCCCATTGTGGGACTAAAAAAAGATTATCTTATTATCTTGTCTAATATTTTGTCCACTACATAAACATACATGAGGAGGAAAATATTAGGGTCATTTTTCAATACAATGCACCCCAGTACTACACCATCATCACTTAGTACGACAACATTAAGTAAATGATCACCTTTCTTCAACAAAAAAATTAAAATGAATAAATGTAGAATTTATAGGCAGAGTATTGTGTGTTGTATTGATATGAATTAGATTACACAAATGTACCTAATAAAGAGACCAGTGACTGTATATTTGCATATTTATAGACTCTCTATAATGATTGATTGACTGTAGTAGACTTTTAAAAAGGATTTTAACAAGATCATTTCACTTTTTTTGTGTGGCACAGAAGTACCTAATGAAGTGGCCAATGACTGTATGCACCCTGTTGTACGTGCACTAGCCAATATGACCTCAAAAATACACATAAAAGTGGAATCATTACTTTTCTGGCAATGTATAAGCTTCATAAAAGCAGGATGTATGGCAGAGCTGCGTATTACATTGCATCACATAGCACAGGTGTTCCCAATAAAGCAGTTTAATATAGTAGACAGGCGTTCTTAGCACTGTGTGTATTGCGTTTAATCTTAATGTAAACTTATCTTTTTTAAAGATAACCCCCCCACACACACACACACACACACACACACACTGACTCATGTTGAGAGCTGTTATTCCTGTCCTGTGAATCAGCTACGCCGGTGTTAAGATGACATCATCATTACAGTCCAGCTTCCTGTATTGCTCGACAAATCCACGTATTACAACTGAGAAGTGCACCTCTCTCAGAAATAGTAACAATTATATTTATGCATATACTTAAATAAATGCTTGCTTCTCTATAAAAACTCAATTTAAGGACGTTCTACCACAAATGATGATCTAATCAGAAGAAATGAGACAGTTTCAAAGGTCAAAATAAGTCGAGAATGTGTGAATCGTCAAAAAAAACAACAGATACTGATATTTAATGACTGCTTCGACTTATTTGAGTAGGCACATATGTAAAAGATGTTGCTTAAAGTGAGATGACGCTCATCCCAGCAGCAGCATTAATGAATCAGCTAAAACACTTGTTCAATAAAAAGCAGCTTACTTGTAAAAGCTCCTCCTGTCGCTGCCGCTGCCGGAGTCGCTCTTACAGTTCGGGGCTGAACAGTATTTTGGCATCTCAGGTGAGTCCTCAGGTAGAGTCTCAGGGCTTGTTGTTACTGTTTGTTATCTGTCTCCGTGTGTGTGCAGCTGGCTGCTCCAACAACAAGGTGAAACTCGTGCTGTGTGTTGTCAACGCGTGGCGCATAGCTGACGAAAGACGATCAGCTGTTCAGACTGTGTGATGTCAAATAGATGCGACTGTCATGCTGGATTTCTCTGTTTCTCTTCCGTAGTGCACAATAATAAAAGACATTACAGCTATGTGGCTTATAAAGCTGATTATGATATGGCTTAGATATATTTCGTTTTCTTGTTTTATTGATACTGTGTGATTTGAAGTTGCTGTCTCTTATTTTCAGGGTTGGGAAGGTTACTTTGGAAATATTTTAGATTACTAGTTATCCTATTCAAAATGTAATAAGTGATGTAACTATTTCACTGGTACTGTGACACCATTTAAGTCCATGTATTCTCTAAATAAGCTCATTTCATGATTAATTTACAAAATATAAAAATATATTGATTTCAAATAATTAAAAAACGCCAATATATGTATTCAGTAACATGTTCAATATTAAAAAATGAGAAAAAAAACCCTCCTGAGCTAAATCTTAAAGGTCTGCTTTCAGATGTAACTTCCTTTGTAACCCCCAACATTTTCAGTGTAGTTTAATTACACTTGTTTCTCAGTTATTGTAACAGATTACAGTTACATTTATTTTGCAATCAAATTACATAACACCATTACATGTAACTAGTTATTCACCAATACTGCTTATTGTTGTTATGGTGTGGAGGATAGTGACAGCTAATAAATAAATCTCTAGAATAGAAAAAACAGCAATTGTTGGCCGAACTGAGAAATATGACCTATGCTTGGGTTTTCCCTTGCAAACATGGAGAAGGAAGCAGAAGCACTAATGCTACAGTTGCTCCTGCAGAACTGGAGAACAGTTCAGAGTCAGACACAGAGCAGGAACTTTCAAATACCACTTAAAAGCACAAAGCTGAACATGTAGAGTGTGCTATGTGCAATTGTTGACTGCACAGTGCCAAATTTATAACTATTCTTTTAACTGTTAGATCAACAAATAGTGTTAGCCTACAAAATTAGAGGTCTGGTGGTGTGTAAAACAAGGGTGGCCTGGAATGGAGTCAAATTCCCAGCTTGAATTATTGTCCCAATATAATCTATCTCCTCTAATAATTTGAACCATAATATCATTTTAATATATGATATGATTTAACCACACAAAAAAGGTTCAATTATTTTGTTAAAATTCTTCAAATCTACTACAATTATTAAACATCTAATCTTCCTCCATTGTTAAAACCTCCAGAACCTGTGAACATGCAAATATGTGATTTCAGAAGTTTGACACCAATTGTCTCCTAATACACTTTTAAATTCATTCTCAGTGTTTGTGATTTAAAGAGGTTTTAAGTTTTCACATCACACTTCTTTAAATTGAATATTGGGTCAGGATCGTCTTCAAATGAGTTGTGATGACACAAATCATGCTCATTAGAAATATCCCTTTTAAAATATGATGTTCAATAAGCACAGAGCAGCCTTCTGGTGTCAAACTCTGCACATACATCATTCTTCATAGGTACAAGGAAAGCATATTTTTGACCGGAGGGAGGCTTTTTTTTTGTCTTTTTGTGAATAAGTAAATAATTGTCTTTTATAGATAGCCAAAATGTCAAAATTCCCCCAACAAGAGGACACCATCAGTGACATAAATAAAGATAAAAACTTCTTTCTAAAATCACTGGACTGGATTTTTTTATTCAATAATTTTTCTCCAAACATTACACGGAATCTCGATAAATGATACAGTATATATACATACACATCAGTGTATTTTATCTAAAAAGTTGAGGGTCACTGGACAATGCAGCTGTGCGTTTCAAGACAGGATTGCATCTTGGACGTTTGTGTACTGAAGAAATCCACATATGGGGGAAGT
This sequence comes from Scomber japonicus, assembly GCF_027409825.1. Taxonomy (NCBI): domain Eukaryota; kingdom Metazoa; phylum Chordata; class Actinopteri; order Scombriformes; family Scombridae; genus Scomber; species Scomber japonicus. Next base: position 18,405,360 of record NC_070583.1, read on the forward strand.
AGGGGATGGGGGTCACCGATAATTGAACATGTATTGGAGACTCGAGTGCCATCAGTGTTTGCCTTACACCAAAGCGAGTTTGGAAAGGAGACTGTGCGGGAGCTGCCGGGTGAGTGGCACAATGACTGTCGAGGATGAAAATATGGAGAGCAGCAGTATCTTCCTCAGCGGGAAGCAGTGCAGCAGTGCAAAATACATGTTACCATCTACATGACTGGACTACCTAAATACACCACTAATGGCAAACAGCACCTTTCAGAGTGTACCAAGAGCCAATCTCTCTTTTTTTTCTTTTTTCTTTTTTTTTTGGAGACTGGGATCATACATGTAATTATTTTTTGTATTCCTGTAAAATAAAAAAAGGAGAAAAAACATACTGTAGGATGGTTTGAGAAACACTGATAGACATGCTGCTCTACCCATTTCACAATGCTTTAAGCTGTGTACACAGGCCAACAACAGTACAATGTTAGGTTTCAGAGTCACAAGTCGCTCCTTGTAAAAACTGAACAATCTTTTTTTTATTACAGATCTTTGGTACATACCAGCTAGTCGATCCCATCTGCTGAGTATATCAAATATTTAAAAACCAAGCAGCTCCAAGGAGACTCAGGGATTGGTTTCTTTTTCCCAGTGATGCAATACATTGATGGGGCAAAGTGGAACGTGAATTGGGATTTTCCAGTTTTAACTGGTAACATGAAAAGAATGTACCCAGTTCTGGACTGGGTTGGTCTAAGTGATCTCTTCCCATCTGAACTACACGTATGATCTGCAAACAACTAGCGGAAGTTTGTCGGGGAGAGGGATTCCTTAGGCTAAGCATGAATGAGAGCATGTCCGAGCACTGGAGGGAGTGAGGTGACTGGGATGGTTCAGGTCAGATGGGAGGTCGTCAGTGTCGCAGACAGACTAGTGTGGCTTCTACATCATCCCCAACTGCATTAGCGTGTTGGCATACGCCATGGGCTTGACATTCGGATGAGGCTGTAAACAAGGGTGAGAGGAAAATAAACATTAGATTACACTTCAACAAGCTTCTTAAAAGCTTTGCAAGATGACCAGCCCAATTAAATCAAACTTAAACAAAGTTTACTTCCCCAACTAATAGCTGGAGTAGTACTTTTTACAACCCCTGTTAATTGTTTCTGTCATCATGGCAGTTATTTATGATAACTTTTTACATTAAGAGGAACTACAAAGATTTTACCAGAGGGTGCTTCAAATGTCACCACTTGGGGCTGAAGACTTCAAGTTTAAAAAAGAAGGGAGTGTGGAGTTAGAAAGAAGTGAGGTTAGCAGACTTCTGTAGCTTCTCATCTCTGCTTGAACATGATATATCTGTGTATATCTACTTTTGTTATAAAACCTTTTTTAAAACTATATGTAGCTTTATTTAATTATGCTCCTACATTATGCAATACTCCACCTAAAGCTATAAGAGATGTGAGCTCTGTGAACATGTTTTAACAACAGCCGAAAACACATTTAATAAGGCTTTTAATTCATGTCATTTCAACTTATTTTTAATAAATGTGTTGTTTTTTTTTTTACATATCATCTATGTTTACTTTAATCTGTATATTTGCTGTTTAATAGTTTTGTATTTTTACTATCTCTGTAAAGCACTTTGAGCCACATCCCTTGTATGAAAGGTGCTTTATAAACAAAGTTTATAATTATATTATTATTATTATATTATAATATGAGCTGTCACTCATTCACATAAATTCTGTGGGTAACTTGATGAAAAAGGCTAAATTAAACATGGCTGCTCTCTCTGTAGCTGTGAAAGACACTAATGTGCAATCATGAGCCGACTGTTTTTGTAGCTCCTAAAATTCAAACCGTGATAAGTCTTCTCTGGTAAAAAATATTTTTAGGGAGAAATATGCTCAACAAATATACCTACCTTCATTCATATCATAGCAAAAAATGTAGACTTAAAAACTTAATAATTTTGAAAGAGGACCTTCAGTATTTGGATCAAGTTATTCTGTGAAAAATATGGTTTCATGAATGTAGGTACACCTATTAACTTAATATTTAGGATACATTTTAAACAAAACTACATTTAGGTAAATATAGGTAGTATTAGATTTAGTAGTATCAGATCAGACTCTGGATTAAATGACTCAGATCAGGATAAAAGCCAAAGATAGCTTGTGCATAGAGGAAACACAATGTAACCCTTACAGCTCTTGAATCAATTATTACCAAAATCAACAGTCATGATGACAAAAATTATAATAAAAACATTTCATACAAAAAAGAACATCTTTAAACTAAAAAGACCAATTCCAAAACTTGTCATTAATATTTATAATTAATGAGTATTCCCCAAAACACTTACAATGACTACACATCCATTACTTTCAATAAAACTCCACTAACACACAACCTAGTTGCCACTTCAGAGTACAGCATACTCACCACAGCAGTGAACTGGTGAAATTCTGGCTTGAGGTCAGATCCCCTGAGGTGGATATAAGCTCCTTTGTTTCCCATCTGATCACTGGTGGAGGACAGAACACAACAAGTTAAAGTGGACCAGTCTTAGTAACAGCTGACTCAACGTTTTTTAAGTTAGCAGATGCGATTTACCAGTAGTTGGGTGCTGAGAACACGGTGATGCACTTCCCTGAGTGAGTGACCTCATATCCCTCAGCTTTGACCTCATGACTACGAATGATGAAGTCCAGCTTGTTCTGTTCCAGGAAGCGCTCTGTCACGTCTGGCCCAAACTGGCAGCTCACCCCTCGCTTGCTGATTGACCGGCCATTCTGTTGATGAGGATATAAAGATAGACTAATTAATTCATTATAAATTCAGAAGAGAAATTGACTAAATGTTCATCTAACACAAACTAAAAATGGGGTTGGGTGGGTGTTAGCTGACCTGAGGCTGTGGATCTGACCAGAGGAGGTCACACATGGGACCTGTGAAAGAGCGGAGGAAGGTGTTAAAATGTTCCCGTCTTCTTTTCGGCAGATGGTTGCTTAGAGAGCAGTTTTATACAGATGGAGAAACACAGAGTCTGACCTAACCCCTACCTGAGTCTGGAGGCTGTCTGTTCCTTTCAATCTTCCTGAGGTCTTCCAATGTGACGCCATCTTCACTGAACAGTCCCCCGTGCATTACCTGAGATAGAGAATCTGATTAGGATGTGCGTGTGTATAATAGAAAATATTTAACTTCCTGTGACATTAAAGGCTGCAAAATATCCCATTAATAACACACAATAACAAGATGCACATAAATTATAATCATAATCAAATAATCTAAAGAGAACCTATTCATCTTGGCTTTTGATTAATCATTTAATAGTTTATAGTCTTATTCTATTTTATTCTATTGTGCTTGTTTTTGATGTTTTCAGTTTTTTAAAATTAATTAATTAATAATTTTTTTGGTCAACTTTATTATTATCATTCTATAGTTCTATTTCATCCCTCCTGACCGGTGCTTAAAGCACTGAATATCTCCATCTTGTGCATGCACGGGTCGAGTACATATACCAACAAAGTCACCTGTGACCCTCATGTGATCCGACAGGTAATAAATTCCGCTGTCACCTGAGGATCTGTTCCTTTTCATCTTCTCGCTTGCACGTATGGTCGCATCTGATCGTTGTTCTTGCAGTGTTGGACAGTCGTCGCTGGCAGCCTCGCGACCCCGGTGATCCGTGCCGCAGACACTTCATTCGCCCTCCACAGGCTGTGATGAGCTGTTCGTCCAGAACAACGCGGGATTAGCAGGTATCTGAGCCTAAGTAACGAGCCGAGGTGTTGGCAGCAGTGCTCGCGTCAGCGTTCGGCTTCGTGTTTGTGGCCACAGCTACTGTTTTTGCTGCGAGATACGTCTTTTTTTTGTGTCTGTGTATTGCTAGCCGTTTATTAGACGCAGCTAGTTCTGTAGTTTTGTGTTGTGTTGTTTTTGCCGGTCATGAGGGATGAAATAGAACAAGAGTTACGAATGTAACTACGGTTCTATCCTGGATGACCACCAGAGCATTCAGTCACTCGAAATTTTGGTGGGTTTGCGAAAAGATTCCAGTGGAACAGATCCTCAGGTGACACCGGAATTTATTACCTGTCGGATCACGTGAGGGTCACAGGTGACTTTTGTTGGTATATGTACTTGACCCATGCATGCACGAGATATCCAGTGCTTTGAGCACCACCTCTGGCGGTCATCCAGGATTCATAGAACTGCAGTTACATCCGTAACTCTCGTTTTATCTTCTTACCAATTTTATTTGTCTATTTCTTTTGTCTTTTAGTCTCTCTTAACCTAGTTTTAGTCTAGCTTTTTTGTCTTATTCTGCTTATTTAATTATTTTTTATCTATTTAATTATTTATTTTTACTTATTTCATTTACATTGTTAAGCATTTTAATCATTCTTATTTCCTTTTGCATGCATTGGTCTCCAGTTTTGTCTTTTAAAATTATTATTATTACGTTTTCTTTTCTTTTTTTTTTTTAATTGTGTCACTTGTCAAACTGTTAAGCACTTTGAACTACACTAGTCTGTATGAAAGGTGCTACGTAGATAAAGTTCGATTGATTGATAATCTATCAGAAATTGAACTGTCTAGTAAAGGTCTCTTGAAAGACACTGTGTGCCTTCCTCTCACCTGTAACACATCTCTTTGTGTCTCTGTGTCTCTTTTTCAGTTTATTCAACAGATTAAATTTAAGGAGGTTCTACTCTATTCCAAACATATAACACTGGTAAAACTAGCTGCAAAAACAAGGCATCAATTAGACCCTGTTCACACTGTTTTAAAAAAGTGTTTTGGTGATCCGAACACGAGCGGACAGCCGAGACATCGCCGTTCACACCTGTGTCTATCATGAGTACACAAAGAGTCCATCACTTGTGATCACTTGTGTTCAGATTTCATTACTGCCTACATCACTTCTGCTAGATGGTGAAAGGGTCCTGTGCACAGTGATTATATCAGTATGTCCCCAAGACAAGTGCCAGATTTGTTTCACTCAAGCTAGCAAAGAAAATAAAAATGTTTCAAGAAGTAATGCACATGTATGGGCTAATCCAAGTGTTGAGATTAGGGTTTTTTCATTTTTTTCAAGAATTGTAATGCAGTCACCAAAACCACAACCACATGCTGGATTGATGATGTATTTTCCTGTTATGTCCTTGTTGAGGACACATCAGGACATGTTAGTGTTTACACTACAAGAGATATGTGGTCAAATGTGTCCCAGATCACCTCAGCAAGCGGTGTAGGTGATCAGATCAGAATGTGTGTAAGGGCATACTCACACTAGGCCAGAGCACGATTGTCCCCCCTCCCCTCTCCTCCGCTGGCCTGTGCAACAATAACGATCCAGGCCTGAGCGCGCTTACGTCATTGCAGTGCAATTTTTATGTGTTGCAGAAAGTGCTCTTGCACAGCACAATGGAGATCATAATTTTACTTACTTTGTGGCTTATTTGGAATCAGTTGCATCAATGACATCACGGTTAGCACACACCGCCTGAGTCCAACTGAACTGTGCACAATCACACCTCTTCAATAGTGCTCGGGTATGGTACGGATCAGGTGGTTTACACTTGTATTTAGCCCTGTCCACTTTTGATCCAGAAGCATTTTAAAACCAAGTGTAAACAGCACCTTAGACACTATTAGTTGCATAGCCTCATAACTGCTTTAAGCTCACAATGCCGCCGCTGCTGCTTACCAGTACTTTGTTGTTCATACACTGTGCGAGAGGCAGCCACTGAAAGACCTCGCTGAACAGCTGGAACATCTGGGCTGTGTACTTGGCCTTGACCTCCCCTTCAAATCCGTACATCTGGTTCATGTTGTCTGTCTCGTGGTTACCTGCAGGTATAAATGTAAGTTACTGCATGATTTCAATAACTCAACAAACAAATACAAAGTCTATAATTCAACAGCAGAAACCACATAAAAGATGAACATGCAAAGGCTGATAAATGAGATTGGTGTTGTGTTAAGTTTGAAAAGTGTGACACAATAATATGTTTATAATAATATATTTCAGTTCACATTTGCAGATACAGCACATGCACACAGTGAGCGTTCTCACCTCTAAGCAAGTGAAAGTTGTCGGGGAAGAGCAGCTTGAAGCCAAAGAGGGTGAGAATGACCTCAAGAGAGAAAGAACCACGATCGACAAAGTCCCCATTGAACAGCTGCATTTCTGTGGTTAAGTGCTATGCCGCACACATTCTGGGTTTGAAGCTTTTCGCTGTTGTTTTTTTTTGTTTTTTGATAACCGGAAGATACAAAACAGGAAACAAGCACTGCACTGAACATGTATTCATAAGCTGTTGTGAATTGACTAACTTAATGACTTTAAGCACAAAGGATACATAGGGGTTTGTCTCTGAAGGTAGGCCATTCAAGTTGAAGATGTTGAGAAGGTCGTAGTATTGCCCGTGGGTGTCACCGCAAATTGTTATTTTTTCTGTCTGTGGAAAAGAAACAGAGCACAAACACAAGTTAACCATATTGACTGTTTAAAATATGAACATAAAATAAGGATCATTTTAATAAGTCCTTACCTCTTTTATTGAGATTTCAACAAGACTCGGTAGTTTCGATAGGACATCTTTGACTTGCACCAAAATCTGAAAGAGTACCAAAAAAAAAGGGAGTTTAATTTCAGGTACATTTCCTTCAACAGGTGTCTTAAACTAATATGTTTACCTGATAGGCACACTTTCTGTGCAGTTTCTTCTGGTCTTTGAACCAATCCATCATCTCCTTCATGAACTTCAATGTGACCTTGCCATCTTCAAGTTTAGGGCCTACGTAGTCATCCTCGATCGCTGCAATATAAGATCATCTTAATATCAGATAAAAGATTAGAAGTACAGGGAAGGAACAATCAAATACTTCAAATGAGTACATTTCATTATCATTACTTTCTGTTTTACGAGTCACACAATGTTTAACCCAATCAGCAAAAAGTTAAAGTCTGTTGTAAGGCACATTTTTATTGCTTTACAATAGATTTTAGTTTTATAGGGCTTGTGTCAGATAACAGGGAAAACTTACTCATGCTTTCAATGTCCAAAGAGTCAACAACAGATTTCTTTATCTCGTCGCTGGCGATGGCTCTCTCAAAAGCCTTCTGTTTCACAATCTTGTTACATTCCTGATACTTCATCCTTGCATCCTTGTCATTTGGTCGAACCCTCACTACCTATCAACCAGAACAGGGAAATTACACATAAATGAAACACAATGGTTAATCATCAACTGGCAGCAATGCAAACCCACTGTAGCTGCAAAGAACATGTGAATAGTAATAAAAAATATGTTAGGGGTTCAGTTTATCATGTAAACAGTTTCAAGTGAATTAAAAATAATCTGGTTGTATCTGTGTGCTGTAAATGATCTAAATCTGACTTATTGACAATCATACACTGCTCTGTCCTACACATTTCAGACATCTATAAATACATATGAATCTTCTTTTAACCTCCTATAGCTTCATAAAAGGATTAAGTCTCATGTTCTGTTGTCATGGTGCTTGATTTGGTTTGTGCAACAAACTGCAGCGACTACAGCTAAAGCTTTAGAGGTCTTTGTTGCCAGAGCCCTGATATATTTATGTTACTTAATATGAGAACAGGATGAACAATAGACACCAAATTACTGGTGGTATGAGTGCCTTCAGACTTGACTAATTGGCATGATCGTGACTAGATTAAAGGATAATCCCTGCGTTGGACTGTTAAGGCAACATGAAGAGCCTAACTCACAGTGACAGATGGATAACTGGAGAGCTCATTCTTTAGTTTTTTTGAGAAAATCAGGACAAATCAGCTCTACTGTGCACATTTCTCATGTCCTACAGTTCTAGAGGCTGTATTTCTTACCGTCTCGTAGTCCTTCAGTGCAGCTTTGAACTTGCCCAGTGCCATGTTGGAGGTGGCACGGCGGTAATAACCCTTGATGTAGTTCTTGTCTATCTCCAGGGCCTTTGTAGCATCAGCCAGGGCATAGCCATAGCACTCTGTGCGTAGGTATGCCAGGCTTCGGTTGCTGTAGTAGATGGCATTGGATGGATTGAGCTCCACGGCCTCTGAGTAGTACTTGATTGCATTTTCATAGTCTTTCTCTGAAAAAAACACACAAAAAAACATGTCACATGTTCACTGGACAAGGACCATCAGCAGTTTTATAAAATTTCAAATAGAAAACAGCAAAGGTTTATTACTTATGTCCTATTGGAGTGATACTGGAGCTTTATAACAACCATCAATTAATTGTTTAAGTCTTGCTTCAAGTTAACACACAAAACATTTTCCAGTAGAGCCAGACCAATATATTGGTTAACTGATATTATCGGATGAAGTTATATAGGCAGCATTTTATATATATGTGTCCTTTTTCTTAATTAAAGTTTAATGCGTACATATAGTTAAACTGTAAAATATCTTGCCTCTAATACATATCAAGTGTTTGATAACCACATAGTAAAAAATGTGCTTTTTAAGTACATATTATAACATTATTGGCCAATGTATAGATTAACAGCCTCTTTAAAAGATTAACTTAACTTTATCTCCAAATGTTATAATCACAGCAACTTAAATACATTTGATAAAATGATATAGTGGAAAACATCCCTTTAGGCTCAACTAATATTAACTGGACACACTATATATTTTATGAATTCAAAGTATTTGAACCACCTAAGATAATCCTATCCCCAAATAAATAACAACAGCAATTTGCCTCATTCAGTATCTCAAAAAGAGCGTGACAAGTTCTGTATAAGTTGGTTGTTTTAGTCATGTTTACACAGTAAGGTTGTGTGATACGGCCTCTGAGAAGAGTCATTGCAAGCTGGTATTAGAGAGAAAACTTACAATAATTTTACAATAATGAAAACCCCTCATGACATTTGGGTTCATGTTACTATATTGACAATTTTAACATATATATAACATGTCAGCTCCAGGCTACACACACACACACGCTAATATCTGTCTTATGCATGCATGACACTGCACAGTTTGCTCAGTGTGGAAAATTAAGTTATGAGACACAGTTATAAACTACCTTTAATCCCATTAAGTGTGCACACTGTACGGAGATAGCCGATGCTAACCGCGTGTAGTCATACAAGGCTTGCACTGCCACATGGGATGCAACACTTGCCAATATCGCTGCCATGATCGATAGATAGACAGATGGATAGATAGATAGAAAGATGCCTTTCTTTATTTGAAGTGGAATAAAGCATGAGTATGTGGGGGAACATGAGGGGTTGGTATTTTACAGGAAATACGCATGCAATATACTAGGACATAAAAAGTAAAATGGTGGTAAACAAGAACATTAAAAAGTATTATGACATGACAAAATAGACAGTATTTAACATTAGATAGAGCATGTGGGTTAATGGCAGTTCTAAATAAACTAAGAAGCCTTCAAAAGCAGAATTTACACAGTGGACATACGCAGGAAACTTTACTTTCGTTATTGACGGTTTTTTATAATGTCATGTTGAATGATTTCTGACTTCATTTAAAAAATAGGCAAACATCCAACAAGATACAGCAACACACATCGAATAGAATGATGTAAATGCATAAGAAATATTAGTAAAACAGCCAATATTACAGTGACTGTTAGGTGTGTGCTGTTAAAATGAGGCTGCTTCTCACACGCCTCACTTGTAAACTTACACTAAAATAACTACAGACAGGTTTGAATAAAACACAGGGTCAGATTAATAATGAGTTATAATCCAAATAAACAACCAAAATTAGAGCAAATTCTGCAGGACACTATAACTGACACGCGTGACGGCATGCGATAATACCGCTGCTGTTGCTAGCTCCGTTTTAGCCTCGTTAGCTCGCCGCTGTTAATTCAATGCAGTAATCCAATGAATGAAGTTAGCTCGCTGCTACATTAGCCTAGCATGCATTTAGCGACCGGCTCAGCAACTGAAGCGCCAAGCAACGGCTTGATGTTGCTCGCTGCGATCAATGGTAACACGGTTGTCTATTTTAAAACCGTCGACTAAAAGCCATTTCCTTGACAGAGTTGCCAGCTTACCTTTAAAGTACTTATTCGCCTTCTCCTTGAATAGCTCTGCATCATTACCTCCCTCCGCCATCTTCTTCTCACTGCCGTTTTCCAGTTGTTTCGCCATTGGCGGATGTCGCAAAGGTCGCAAAAAGTTTTTTTGTTTTTTTTCTTTCTCCCTTCTCTCCTGAATGGAGTTTTTATATATAAAAACACTACAGCCACAGTTTTATCAGTCCCTCACTCACTTCAAAAATAATAAATCCTGTTAAATATAAATGGACAGATCAAGTTACTCTATTTAAAATGTAATAAGTAATGCAACTATTTCAATTACTTAATAAAAGTAATGTAACTTATTACATTTGATTACTTTTCAAATTTTCTAACAAATATTTTCAATTGGTATAGTGTAAGTGCTCCCATTAAGCACCAAAATCTAAGTTCATTTATAAGGGAGATCATTTCTTATAAAGCAAGATTTATCTCAAATTTGAAAATGTATTCATTAGTTCATTTAGATTTTGGAATATAAGATAAATATATTTGATGAAAAAAGCCAAAAGTCTGGCATGGGCCTAATTGGTAGTGTGACACCATTTAAGCCCATGTGTGCTCCAAATAAGCCCACATCATTCATTTACCAAAAACATTTTTTTAAATAATTAAAAACAGCAATATATGTATTCAGTAATATGTTAAATATTAGAAAATGAGGAAAAAACCCTGCTGAGCAAAATCTTAAAGGTCAAACTTCAGTAACCCCCTTTGTAATCATCAACACTATCATTTAATTACACATTTTTTCTCAGTAACTGTAACTGTAACTTGTTACTCCCCAACACTGGTATTTACTCTCCCATACAAATATGTGTTGTCTGACTAAATCAAAGGAGTCACACATAGGTATTACCCTGTCAACTCCATTATTTGCAGATTTATTCCCAGTATAGATAACAAATGCTCTTTTTTGTAATAATGACATAGAATCTCTAGAACATGTTTTTATGCTGTGTGTTTATGTAACAATGTTTTAGGATGACTTTTTTTTTAAACTTTTTATTCAATTTTCCAAAAACATACAAAAAAAATCACAAGTTTACAAGACTGGTCCATAAGTGTAAAGAGAGAAGCACAGCACTCAAACAATATGAAAGACCATCTAGTGAAACACATACACAGGTCAGATTCCCGTAATGTCATATTTCAAGCGTGTGCCCAGTTAGTTCAGTTCCAAATTTAACTCTAAGATGTTCCAATGGTTTCTTCCATTTCTGCTGAAAAGTATGAATCCTCCCATTGATATATTTGGGATGACTTTTAATTGGATCTTAAAACATATTTCGAGAGGGATATTTTGCTCTCAAATTCGTGCAAACGCTTCAAAATATCAACAAGGAAAATTCTAACCACAACCCCAAGACAACTGTACTTAAAGTTAATTATTTGAACAGTAAGCGTTGTTAAAATAGGCTTTTACTTGTAAAATTCCACCATTTGTACACTGAAATAAAATGTGATTGTTTATTTGGTTACTTGAGATTAGTGTTTATAATGTATGAGCTAGACAGACACTGATAATGACATTTCAGTGCAAATGGTACCAAAAAAAAAACAAGTAGGAAAAATGATTTCACTTCATTAACCAGCAGGGGTCAACACAGACCTTCACTGAAATACCCATGAAACACTCATGAAATTGAGCAGCATAAGTGCTTGGGTTTGCAGGCAACCATTAGACTGCCGATGAGGTTAACCAAGAAAAATGTTTATAAGGTGAGTAATATGTTACAATCCAATCATTAGTGAAAGATTAGGACAACTGATTCATGTGTAGTTTTCCAGGTTTTATCTGGAAATGGGATTTAATCTTTAAGAATTTGAAGTTCAATAAAATAGTTCAAACGTAAGTCAGTTTAACATAAAAGTACAGCTGCGATCATGATTCCTTTTGGTCTTCTTCCAGATACCTCAAAACTTAAGGATGCTGCAGTGGATGTTTCGTGCCATCTGAACGCAGCAGTTGGTCTCCCTGGCCACCACAGGCATGGCAATGAAGGGACAAATATGGCACAGGTGCTTGTGTATACAACTTTACTCACTCACACATGGCATCTGACGCACCCAGCCTTCAAATAACTGGTTTGCAAAAACATCACGCAAACCTTAAGCAGAAGCACATCCGAGCCGGCCACCTTTCCGCTCCCTGCGCTGACGGTCACAATGTGGTCAGTGGAGTCAGGAGAGGCCAGAGGGACGTCTGTCATCAGTACCAGAGGAGGAAAAGGGCAGCCTTTTGAGATATATGTTTGTGGTTTGGGTTTTAGTTAGGGTTAGAAGTTCAACAGAAAGAGAGACATTTAAGAGAGGCTTGTGAAACAGAGGATACAACCCAGTCCAGTCTGTTGCTCTGACTCACAAACGACATCCCGCAGTCAAGAGTAAGAGGCCAAACAGTTGGGTGACTCACCACGACCCCGGTCTAGCACTTACTAACCCCACAGTGTGAGTTCACTTTCCCTTAGTAAGATTACCTATGACTCGTCTCTTTCTCTGAGCCATAACTTGTCTGGTGCTGTGATAGTTTTACTAGTAGCTGCTAAAAGGAAGAAAAGGGAAAAAACACAAAAAACACACAACGAGGCTGACTGAGAACCAGCTGACGTTACGGCCTCAGCCCCACATGAGAGTAAACGCAGACAGTGAGTGGGAGAGACAGTGTGGGAGGAAGAGAGGTAGAGAAAATCTGGCAAGCCGTGGTGGATAGTGGAGGGAAATTGCTGTCCTCCTGGGTGTACGATGCATGAGCGTGGGCTTTTGAGGGGTCCTGAGAAAGTTAAAACAAACACAAATGGACGAGCGCGGAGATATATGAGCAACCAGAGAAAGAGACAGATGAAGGTCACAGGGAATGTGAGTGACATTCCAGGGCCTGGAGCCAATGAATGATGAGGCCTCAGAGCGAGTGGAGTATATGTTACATAGGCCCGATCCGACCTTCGTACTATTTATTATTTGGTAGCATGTAAAACCGTTGCATAGCGAGTGTTTTGAGCACCCCCCCGCTCCACTTTTTACTTTAACTCTCCACCTCTCTCTTAACTTTCATGTCAGACTCTACCCAGTATACTGTAGAAGTTGCAACTTGAGTCCTGTTTCCCCCTCCTTTGCTCTGCTCTGTCCAAATAATTCACTAATGAGAGAAGTTTGGCTTCAAGGGTCTGTGGGGGGTCGTACTTATTTGAACCATATGTTTTTCTAGCGGGCAGGGCAGAGAACTTCAAGCTAAATTAAAGATAAATTGGAAGAAAACTCATCCTCTGAAGCGCCACCCTTCCTCCTATTTCTTATCCCCCCCCCCCCCCCCTATCTTGATAGTGCTTGCTGGGGAGACATTTGGTTCCTCTTTGAAACCACAGTTGTTTTTTTTGCTAACACTTTCTTTGAGTCATACACAAATCGCGTGGATTGCTCACATTTTACAGCAGCCTTACAAAAGGGATCTCCAATCCCCCCCCCCCCCCCCTCCGGTGGAACCCCGTGTTGACGAATGCCCCCATCAGCTAGCTTGTAAATCGACATCCTGCAATGACACAGTGCATGTTCACTGAAGTTATTTGCATTGCAGGGGAGTTAGGAGTTGGAAATATCATGTAATTGGAAAAAGAAATGTGATGCATACCTGTCTAGAAAGAATGCTGCTGCCTTTAAAAACCCTCCTCTGTGTGCTTCTGTGTTTCTTGGAATTGCAGACAGGGTGGGTAGGGGTGCGGACTGGAGAAGAGTATAGAACGCAATTGTGTTTATATTTTGCTGGGAGTCTGTTTACATTTCTTGTAGGGCTGTTTTAAGTATTAAGTAAGGTTGTTACCGTCAGTGCCTCCAAAGAAATCAGTTGTAGTGTATAAATCCTTGTGAGCATATGTGAATTTATAAGAATCTCAATCCAGATTAACAATATTTGAATGAAAATACTGTTTTGTACATTTATATGAAACTTTTAGACAACTACAAAGTTATTCAATAGTTAAAGTTACTATAAGGAACTTTTAACTGGTCTCAAGGGCCTCTGATGTAGAGATGAGCAGTATATTGATATATCGAAATCGAGATATAAGACTAGATAAAGTCTTAGATTTTGGATATAGCATCCTACGAAATTTTTTACAGCACGCAGACCTTTGTCTACATTACATTTTACATTATGTCGCATGAGAGAGTACAAAGACATTCATTGGAAAAGAGGAGGACATTTCTCTTCCTTTAATAATGTTAAAAGTAAAGTTAGACTTGTTGTCGGCTTCCTGACTCAGTAAAAAAAAGACGTGCTTAAAAGAAAGAGTGCGAACAAGCTGAGAACACCAGTGAGAGAGAGCAGCAGTGGTTGAGGCAGCTAGAGAGCGAATGAAGAGAGCGAGTGGCGCTGGCGAGAACATAGGAGTGAATCTGATAAATTCAATGTTGTTTCACAGGGGTTATGTTCTAAAGCACAAATAAAAACCTCTGCACAACCCTGCAGGAAGGTGTCACATTGCTGGATTTGGTGTGAAAGCAGTCTTACATGTAACCTCAGTGTATGAACGGTACTAAAACAAAGTTAGCTTTGCTTCACCATCATCATATCACAATTATTAATCTTACATAGCTACAGATACATCATCTCGTCTCTATGCATCCTGTAAACAGCTGTGTTTACAAAAGAAAAAAAGCCTTTAAAAATAAATTGCCTCTTTCTTTGACTCACTTCCAAAACAAATGCACATGCTAGCCAAGATCTTTATGACACAAGATGGAGATGGTGCTCATGGGAAATGTGATTGTTATTTCAGGAAACAAACACTACTGCGTTTGTCCACAGGGGGTGCTAAATTCAACATAAAATGAAAGTTCTATGTTGTAACTTTATAAAGATAGGGACTGATGCTCTCTTAATTTCTACACTTGATTATAATGACTGAATACCAGTTTTATTGGCTCGATTTATCCATGTTTTGATTAAATGACAAACAGAATTTACTAGAAGTGGGTTATGCGGCTGAGGTTTGAGAAGTTTCTGTCAACAATTTGCTCCTTTTTTCCGCTGTAAAAACACTTCTTTCCACAAACAAAGACTCGATTGTAATAAAAAAGCTTTTTTCAATTGAAAACAGAACAAAACAGAACTTTTTAAAAGAATGAACTTTCTCGCATTTGTCCAGTTGACTCTCACATCCTCCATCATTAACTTTTATTTCAGCGCTGTAACTTTGCTAAGAAAAAGCAGTTTGGTGTTTGGTTTTACATCATATTTGCCGGTGAGACAGACCATGAGCATGACTGCGACTCATTCTCACTCATTTCAACCTATCAAACAAACCCGTTTGATTTGTTATAAGTTATACAGTAAGAGTAGTTGCATTAGCCACTGAAACCACAGCTCCATACCTGAGTGTAAGCCCACACACAGCCTGAATGGAATAAATTCTTAACTGTGGAAATGTGAAGCAGACTGTTAGCTGTTAGTTTCAGGGTAAGGGTTTTGTTTTGTTTTTTGTTTTTTCATAAATGGCTCATATCCAGCAACCTCCTCCTGATCGACTGGCACCACTGCCTTGTTAAAGCAAATTTAGAAAATGACTGACTTAAACACATAATTAGAATAAATAAAAACAAATTGTTATGGGAAGCGAAAAGCGGCCCAGATTCCTTAAAAATTAGATTAGGATGAAAAACGATCTGGCAGTATGAACTCACCGGTTGGTTCGAGTCTGGCCTTTTTTGGCCATATTCAGGGATATAACAATAATTAACCATTTCCTTTTTTTTTCATTTTTCTCTGTTTTTCAATGTGTCTGTGTCATCAGTCAGGACTTTCCCTTCCACTCATGTTCATTATGATTCTCCACCGCACATACACTTCTCCCATTCACATTAGCCATCATTCCCTCATTTATACGCTTGTCCCCCCTTTTCTGTCTCTTTTTCTTATTTTGAGCAGCTCGAGTGTTTGATGTGTGCTGGGCACGAGAACAAGGGATTGGATACACACCCCAAACAGGAAATGAGAAATTCAAGCAAATAGACCCATGTCTCAGTGCCTTGCAGAGAAAAGAAAGAAACTCACAAGGAGGAATGCAGATAGATAGAGCAAGGGCAGACAGTGGAGGATGTGAAATAGACACACCACACGTAATCAAGAGCGTGGTGAATGCTTGAGGTGAAAAGGTTGTTGTATACTGTATGCGAGTGAGAGAAAACAGAGAGGAGGAACACCCCGGGTATGATATTTATAGACGATGACCACCCCAGACGCTGCTCTGCATCGCCCAATGACATCACCCATCCTACGGAGCTGTACAGAGTGACAGTAAACTCCCATTTAACTGTACATGTCACACAGTCTCACAGCTCTCAGTTCACATCGCATCTTATTTTTCTCAACAGAAGCTTCTCAGTGTCTATTTCAGGCTGCGGAGGACACCAACAGTTCACTTGGGAGTCAGACTGGGCAGCATTTCTGTTTGCTTATTTCATCTGAAGATAACACCAGCTTTGTGAACAGGCTCTGCATCGCACCCACACCCCACAGTTGTACTAATGTGCTAGATGGCAACCCCTTTTGCAAAGAGTCCTAGGATTATCTATCAAAGCGACAGTGGCACACTCACACACACACACATGCACAGAGCAGTTGTGTGTGAGCCCCCCCCCCACTGCAGCCCTTTCATCTGGCAGTGTGGTTGTTGTTTTCACGCCAGTTAACGGTAGCGGCGACATGTTGTGGCGGGTAGTTTATTTTACATAGCAGGCTGCTCCTACTGTTTATGAGCAATGAACAACCGATCACAGCACACATGGTCAAATGTTCCCACAGAAAGGAACCCGCATCATAAGTGACTCAGGATGTCTGGGTGCACACACTCTGACCATTAGATGACTACAGGACTTAAAAGGGAAGGAAGTCTTCAATAGGACTCTGCAAACAAGGTGGAAAGGGAGACAGGGTTGTTGAGAGCGAAATCACCCCGGCTTCTCCGTCGGGGCTGAATTGTCTCAAGTGGTGTGAATAACTGCAATCTGATGTGGTGAGACAGCAATAACAAATAAGCAAATCGGCAGACAGACAGACAAGCATGTCGCAGGAGTTCAAGACAAACAGTAAATATCTGTCAGTAGAAGAACATTACTTTCCCAAGCACAGCATTCAATCATGAGGACAACTGGAGCACAGATGCTTTCTTGAGCTGCTAATGAGAAACTTTGCCATGTCAATACCAGCTGCGAAGCACAAACCCTGTGTAGAGTCTGAAAATATCCCGTCACACAGAGACAGGCCATCCAGGATGTTGTGGGGGAGAGTTTCCTCTTCCTGTTGCTGTTACCGTTGGACTTTCCTGTCAGTTAGCATTAACTACTGACAGACCTTTGGGTGCCTTCCAGACTCATCCCTGAGTCTTTTTTTTTTTTTTTTATCTCTAGGGAGTATGATTCCTTACTGTGAAGTATTAGTTTACATCCTGTACACTTGGGTGGCCAGGCAGAGGAAGCAGCATCAGATCTAGGCACTCTCTGCAGCTTTTTTCTTTTTTGCGCCTACTTCTTTAGAGCAGAGCTCAGCAGGTATATCATAAAGCAAATGAGGACCACACTCAGTGGTGCAGTCACATGTGTTCATCAGGTGGTGTGAACTGAAAAAAACAACTAATTAAACACAGACACTCTCACTGGACCACAGAGGAATTCAATAGACTTTATGATTCTCCTCTTCATCATCATCATAGCTGGTCACCTCAAATTCACTTGGTTACCACAGGGGAAGTTGATCTGCGTGCAGAGCTGTTTGTGTCAGCTCTTGGCCATCCCAGCGTATTAAGCCTTTATCATTCAGCAGTGCCAGAGGGACAAGCTGTGGTGCCGCTGCTAAACTGGCCCGAATTCATGCCCACATTTCAAGTCTGTGTTCTTTTATACCTGCACACACCTTTTTTCCCTTTTTGTCCGTGTGTTGTGCACATGTGTATTTTTTTTGTCTGTGTGTTTGAATGTGCATGCCAAGACTGTAATTCAGCATTCAGATCGAAAACAGCCCTGCATTAAAAGTGATGCATGGGGCTGCGTTGGTCGGTGCATGTTTAATATGATCCAGGGAGTCCAAAACTGTAGTGTTACTCAAACTTAAAGCATAAAAAGTACATAAAGTATCTTTATTGTGCATGATGTTGTCTGTATAGGTATGTGATCATGTACTTGTGTGAGCACTTTTGTTCATACACACATGCACTGCACGTGTATGCATGAGTCTATTTGTATGTTCTCATGTGTTCATGTATAAAATCATTGCTGTGTGAGTGTGTTGAATGGGAGGGGGAATGAGGAAGGATTGAATAAACCAAACACTTAATTTCACCCTGCTGCCCGCTCCCAAAGTGCCTCGATCACAGGAAATGGGTGTAAAGGAGTGACTCAGCTGGCTTTGACCCCCCCCCCCCCCCACACACACACACACACACACAAACACACACACACATCCCTAACTCCCTAACACCCCCACCCTCTCCTTCAGGGCTGCTTTAATTAGAAAAGAAACTCGTTTGTTTTTCTTCGTCTCAACACCCAGTCTGCCCCTCTCACTCCATGCCTTTTAAAAAGAGCGCATCCCAACTTTGGTGATGACTCATAGCATTCTCCTCCACCCATCGCTCTCATGCACTCTCCCTCTTTCTCTCTGTGTAATTCAATTGGCCTAGATTCCCTCTTTGGTGCAGAAATGTAAAAAACAGCTGCTGCACAGATACAGTACACGCTGTTATCTGTTCAGGTGTGTCCGATTTGCAGAATACTCACAACACACTCAAACATATGATTCAACTTTGCTATAGCGTCACGCCGACACGTCCATGCAGTCGGGCTCAGTTGCTCAAGGCTTACACATAAACACACACATTTGTGCAACCATGCACATACGCAAACACACACACATGCTGCTTCAAAGGATGGCGTGTCATAAACAGAGAGACTGGGAAGGAGGAATGTGTTGTTCATTGGGGAATTCAGAGCCAGTGAGGAGAGGAAGGAGGGGTGGGGGCACACTGACCTAAGGCAATGGAGGAACACGCCACCGAGCCTTTCTCTCCGCTGTCATAATCCTTGTGTGCCCATCAATACAGATGTAAGCCCCAGGAGGCCGCAGAGCGCAGCTGACTAATCTAAAACAGACCCTACACCACCAAACTGCACTGAAAAACTTAACACCTCCCTAACCTCCTATTTATTCAATTAGAAGAGTCAGGTTACCATGAGATACAGGCAATGAAGAGGAAGATGATATTTCTTCCTGTCCACTGCGTCAGTTTAACACCAGTGTGAATGATTTGTAGCTTTAGTCACACTTCTCTTTAATTGGAGTCAGCAGCCTTTCCCCTACTTTAGTATGTGTGCATGTCCGAGTAAGAGTGTTTTTGAGTCTACGTGTGCGTGTGTGTCTTTGAGTGGACGTAGGAGGGTATGGGATGAGTAATAGAGTGTGATTGAACTGAAGTTTATTCCCACTAGTAAGGGTCACTGCCTCAGGGGTTCCTGGTGAGCTGAAGCAACGCCCCCTCTCCCAGCAAGCCCTCGTTTCATGAGCTTCTGTAACTCCAAAATCATTCACCATTCACTCTTTAGTGCACTACTGTGCTATTTTGTGGTCTTGTCTGAATATCTAGTGAGATTTTTAAAGAAGTGTCAAACAATGGTCGTGAAGAAGGATTTATCTACCATTTTGCAATTCACAAACAGAAGGAAAAGTTTTCTTTGGACAGCCAAATGAAAAGAGAGACCTAAGTAGTGTTTTTATTATTTTTTTCTGGTAACACAGTTCTCTATGTACAATATGAGTGTTGAAGGGCACATAAATCAATGATTCTAAGCAAGCACAACCATTAGACAGACCTAAGTTAAAGTAAAGCTGTCAGCAAATGAATAAATAAAGCACTACTAGTCAACATTACTATCTGGGAAATGAGGCTGTGCACGTACTCACATGATTATTGTGTCACACCAGCATTAGCAGGTCAGCCTGGAGCTAACAGGAGAGTGAGTATTGGGAGAGTTGAGTATTATGGTTTGCTATTAAGACTTTATAAGTCACCTTGTCAGCTTGTTTTTGAGTTATTCCGTTCCCACCAAAAAAAAAACCCCAAACAACAATTAAGTCCATTACATATTCAAGATGATGGGTGTTCAATTTTAACAAGCTAGTACAGCATTAGATAAGCATTTACCTTTTAAGATGGATGGAAAACCAGAGAAAGATGTTCAATTTTTTTATAAATACAGATAAAAGAAACATTGCTTTAAAAATCTTATCGTTACAGACATTAGTGTGTCAGAGCAGAGTGGAGCCAGGGGGATACTTGGGGGAATTATGGGACCCTCAAGCCCCATCAACCCCCCCATCAACCCCCCCTCTCTTTTGCTGGAGTATGTCGCTCTGTCATGTTTATGAGATTAAACTGCTATTTAGGGGCTGCCTCTCCTCTCCTCTGGGTGTTCATGGTTGGACATTGTTTTCTTTTCAGACCCCAGAGTCAGATCCTTTCCTCCAATTACCAAGGGAGATGGTAGCTGTTTATAGGGGCTGATCTGTCCCTCTGTGTCCGGGGACAGAGAGCAAGAGAGAGTAAGAGAAGGAAGGAAACGGAGGGGCGGTACCGTGAGAAGGAGCCAGTCCGGAGATGTAATTGGTACCTTTCCTTTTTTAGAAAACATTTCTTACTTACTGAGGTCCAGCAAATGAGTCAGGGCGCAGCATGTTTTATAACCACACTCAGACATACTTTCCCTTTGTAGTTTTCACTTTGAAGAGGGTTTGAGTTTCTCCTGTCTTTGATCCACTGTGAATTAAGCTATGATGTTAGCTACTGGTTATGTGCATGACAAAAGAGAGCACAGCCACCATCTGTCGAAAAAGAAACGGGAGATTTTCATTTGCAAATGGGGTTGTTTTTTTTTTTATCCTTCAGCTCATTTGTTTTACAGACGTTAATGTTAAAAACCTTTTTAGCTAAATGTCCAGAAAGCAAAGGTGTGTGTGGTCCTTTGTTCCGTCTCTCCCTCATTCATTTACTTCACTCCCCCTTACATCTGTTTTTTCCCCCTATCACTTGCAATGTTTTGTTCAGGTGATAACTCAAAATGGTCAGGGAGTGTCTTCAAAGAGTTGGAAGGGGTTAAGAAAAAGATGAGAGAGGAAAACTGAGAAAAAGAGGAGACGGCGCACAAGAGATATGGTGACTCAGACTTTGATAATCATCTGGATTTAAAGTGCAGGTGTGAAGCGAAGCGAGGGAATGGTGGTAAAGACAAGACAGGTGGAGAGGGGGGAAAACCTGTCAGCAGCAATTGTGCAGCTTCTGCATATTTAGCAAGGCTGAAAACATCTAAATATTTAGTCTGTAGACACTGTGGTAAAATTTCAAGGACTTGCAAATATTTTGTTTGTATTATGTAAATTTGTTCCATTTATGGGAAAAAAATTAAAAAATCTGTGTGTGTGTGTGTTGGCACATGTGTGTGTTTGTGTGTGCCAAAATACGTCAACTGGAGGAGGATGCAGTGTAGTAATTGAGGTTAATTACAATTAAGAAATTATGTAACAGCTGTTTCAAATCCTTCAATTAAAGTGAAGCAAAAGTAAAACACTACAATTACTGTAATTTTATTCTACAGAGGCTATAATATGTCCTTTGGATGACGTCAAATCATTTAAAATGTGATTGAATAACGTTAGGTAAACCTAAATAAATGAATAAAGAAAACAGATTAAACTAAATAAACAAATATCACATTACACAGAAGAGAAAAGCTAAAAAATGTTTAAAATAGAAGTCAGTATTTGCTCAAGTTTATTCAATAGATATATTTCAACAATACCAGCAACACAATATCACAGTGAACACAAGTTATAGCAGTCGTAAATTAGTTAAATGGTATTTTAATGATATAAATACTGAAGCAACCCAAATTAGATTAAAGCAAACTAAAAGGAGTGCCTGTAACCAACACTGAAATGAAAATGATAATAAAGTAACTAACATAACAAGTATAACTATGAGTGTGTGGCAGACATGTTTGCTGATGTGATGTGTGTATGTATATAGATACAGCACCTGGAGCAACAATGGCTTTTGAACAGCTGTGTGTTTGTGAAGCCAAGCTGAGCAGCAGCAGGACACCAGGGTGTGTTATTAAGGTCACAGTCAGCTCTGTCTGAGTCCGCAGGAATTATACCAGGCCGCTTTACTGCTCCACTTTTTAATGACCAGTTGTGGCAAAAGATCAGTGGACGTATAATTGCAAATGTCATAGATGTTGTAATAAGACAGAACCCAAAATAGCACTTTCAAGACCAGCGGCACAGCAGATCACTCTTACATTTAAGCGAGATCGGTTTTTATTGTTAACTCGTAAAACGCCACAAAGACAAAAGGTTTTAAGCGTTACACCAAACAGAGCCTTTTCATTTTCTCTGCGGATAAAAGACGATGTTGATGCCGTTAAAGAGCCAATTATGTCAAAAGTGAATGAGTTGTTCACTCTGATGAAGTGCAACAACAGAACAATTTTCTGGTTACTCATTTGGTCATATAAACTCGGCACGTGGATCGTGTTAGTGGTAAAAGAACACCTGCTTGATTCTGAAATGCAGCACACATTCCTCACTTGTTTCTCTTGTGTAACACTCATACATGGTGGGATGGATTCAAGCGGTGCCCCATCTTTTCTTTTTGTTTTTTTTTCTCTGGGGATATAGAGCGTGTTCGGGGATGTATTTCGCTTTGTGGCAGGAGGTGTCAGCAGTTGTTTCGTGCCATAAAAAGCCTGAGGGCTCGAGAGGAAGCAGCTGCTGAGAAATGAACATTGGTTAGAAGGACAAGCCTACTTGAGTTTGACTTCCCTCTGGGACCATTCCATTAACACCATGATAGATTTATGAGCCTCTTGACATTCATACCCTTTGTTTGGTCATTACAGGGAAAGTAAAACAGGTGGAACTGTTGGCATTTTAAGAAACTAATTTTAATGATCTTGTCTCCTCCAAAAGAACTTGTGTTTTGCTTTTTTATGTTTGGTAATTATCCTGTTTTCTAGAAGAAGAAGAAAAAAAACCTTTTAGCATTCCAATTACATTTGCCCTGCCAAGATAACACTGTACATAATGTGCCTCGGCACCATTAAAATCAAGACCTGGCAACAGATCAGTCTGAATCATTTTGAGAGGTGAGACAAAAGGGGATTCAATTATGTTGATCATGTTTCATTTTACTTTGTTTATCTGCCTTCAGAGAGCATTTCCAAACAGGCACTCTCTGTGTTAGCTCGCAGGAGGAAAATTTCTGTGCTTTCCAGAGGAACCCTGGGTAACATGACCAGCTTTGGAACAAGATAGCACAGATCACTGTCACCTTGTTAGCAGCACAAGCATCCTCCACCACTCACTCACACAAAGCTTATGTAAGGCATTTTGACATTGATGTGCCTGAGCCGTGGCTGTGTGTCAGTGGGTTCAGTGTTTTCATGTGCATGTGTACAGTATGTGTGTTTAATTTTCCATGTTGTCACTGCCCTTAAGTCTGGGACTTACCAACGGGTCTGGACCTGCTCTCCTCATTCCCAATTCAGCCTCATGGGCTGCCAGTAATCCCATGAGTACTGAGACAGAGGGGTGGGGCTGGTAGGGTGGGGGTTGGGATGGACGGGGTGTATGGAGATAGTAAAAAAAATGTTGGTATGGCATGCATCCATACAGTTAAAGGCAGTGCCAAGAACAGGCCTGCACGTACGGGAATTCTGATGTTAGCCGTGGATGAAGCCCGGCAGTTCTCGCTGCTCTTCTTCAGTCAGTCCAGAGTAAACAGGCACCTAGTGGTTGCCCAGAAATAGACCACACACACCTGGCATACGCCACGCTTTTCCACCGGTGGATCTCTCTCCTGACCTCTGACAGTCAATGCACAACCTGGTTTTATAAAATTTGCTGAAAAACCAAGGTGTATGTTCTTTGCATGCACAGAGAGGTATATCCCCAATCATCAAAGTACTACATGAGAGAGATATGAGTAGAAGAGTGATGTTATACTGAAAAAGTGTAGGAAGAACAGGAGGAATGTGGGGGTGTGAGCCTTTTACATCTGTGTTTGAACTGCACTCACGAACATAAACCCACTCTCAGTTTTCATTTCAAGTCACAGTTTTCTGGAAAGTGTATATTTTTAGAAAATTATTTTTACCGAAGCATAACCTTGTTGTTGCTACTTATCATAGATCAAAACTTGTTTAACCACAAAGGGCATGCGTGCTTTCATGTGATTAACAAGACAAAGCTGCAAGTCTAAATGCTACATGTGATTTCGTTTGCTTCATAAAATGCTCTCTCTGTGACTCCCTGACTTAATTAAAACGCATCATTTGCATGCTCTGACAAGTGCAACACATACACAGCCTTCTGACAGCTCACAAAAATTTTCCACTCCAACGTGATAATTTAACATCAATGTTTATTTCAGGGTTTTTTTTGTATTTACACAATTTCAAATGTTAAGTGCATTATAAAAATAAGGTAAACAGAAAAAATGTGTTGCTTTATTTCTAAAACAAATCACTAAAGTTGAATTCTTTGGAAATTACTGAGTTGTGCAAAAAGCATCACACTTCAGATGAGAGTAAGAAATTGTCCGGAAATAAAAAAGGCAATAAATCGCCCCTAATTTACTAAAAAACAGCAAATGTATGTATTGTGCCTGAATGACTCCTCCCTAAAACCAGCAACACAACCACATGCCTGACCCTCACCATCTAAAGAAAACAAGTTGGCTGTAAATGCCGCAGGGAAGAAAAACATGGTGTCACCACGCTTGCAACCACTGATATAACTCATGGCTTTGACATCTCAGGAGCCGTTATAAGGACAAGCTGACATTCAATCATGAACACAAACAGAGTGACAAAAAAAGCATTGTAAAAATCATGTGGGTTGAAAAAGCAAACAAAAACCTGATGGACGGTTGATGTGAAATGTTGCTTGGTTGACTGAAAAACTCCAGCCTCTCAGTTAGAGGGAGTTTCCCCAGGTTGGACTGTCCCTGTGGTTGTCTGCTGTCCTTTATGGTGTTGCTCTCTCCAAAAACACCTGCAGCAATATCTTCCAGGGAAACACCAACAGTCACTGTTTCCCATACCTGGGATTTAGCACCTTTAACTATGACCTCTTTAGGGGGATGACGTGGCAAACAAAAATGTCCCAGACAACCACCTGTGAAAAGAAAAGTGTTCTTCCATCGAGGTCATTTTTGGTCCTCATGTCTTTTGGTATCCTTTATACACCTTTTTGTGTGTGTAATAAATCATTTTTTAATACCTTAACCAGGTATCACTTCTTAGCAGATCCGTCCAGCCAACAAATAAATTAATTCATTTCAAGACAGATATTTTTTACTACTGCAAGGAAAAAGTATATTCACATAGAAAAAGAAAATCACCTATGATATCTATATTAAGAATCCATGGTTTGATGTGCTTCCAACATGATAATGGCAGGACTCGCAGGAGGAAAGCCAGACAACAAAAATCCTGATGAATTCAAACATTTGTTCCCGTTGTCTGCTCCTTACATTATTCTCTTTCTCTCACTCTCAGCAAGATATTCTCGTCTGTGGTCTCAAACACGACTTCTTCCATCTCAATTTGTGTTTGAGGGGAGGCACAGCTGTGTATTTTTAGCTGCACTTGCAGGATTTCACAATCATATTGGACAGCTGCTCCACCTGAAAGTGAAAATCAACAATAATGTGATGAATCATCTGTAAGTGTTGCTTTCGCCTAAAATGCTCTGTAAACATTTCACCTCAGAGTGAATGTTACTCAGTTGCGGTATGGGTACCTTGTGTTGCCTGCCCACGTAGTAGAGGATTGGAAGTGGTTCCAGCGCCTGGGGAACGCAGCAGGGCTGGGCCGAGGCTCCCGGGTTGTGATGCTTGTACAGGGCCAAAATCTGTAAACAATTAGGGAAAGACATGAAAACAGAGAACTCAGCTCAGAGTTTCATCACTGACATGGCATGTGCCAAAGCAACTGTAACACAAAAGGACCAAATTGTAGAGTTGTATAAGTTTGCCCAGAGATACATGGGTCCCAATGACTTAGTGCCTGCTTCATGGCGAGGTAACACCAAAACAAGGATATCTAACTTTTTTAAATCCAGACAGCAGCTATAAAGTCTTGTTTATTGAACAATCTTAGTATATTCCATTAAATTATTTTTTGTTGCAAATAATTAGTAATTAAAATAATTTATTAGAATAATTGAAATAAGATCAATACAACATTTTGTGATTAACTGTTAACTGTTAGCTGCGTGTCATTTTAACACGACTAACTGTCTATGGTGATGCTAGCAGTTGTGCTTTGAGCTTGATGTTCATTTAATGTTAACGCACCAATGTTTATGTGTACAACATTTACAATGTTAGTTTTGTGTAATAGTACACTAACATTTGGTAAGTTGCACTCAGCACAGATCATTAGTTATAAACCAAAAGTATTGGACAAATGAAAACACTGACTAGATGATGGAGCTTAATGAAAAATCAGGGAATCGTGAACGTTATTACAGTTAATCCTGAGAGGGGCATGAATGTCTGTACCACATTTGATGGCAGTGCATCCAAGAGTTGATGAGATGTGTCGCTCAAAACCACAAATGTGATCCTCATGTTGGTGCCAGAGGAAAAGTCACAGCATGAATGTGTGTGCAAAAATGCTCAGCTATCCAGCAGATAATTAAATATTTTCTGGAAAAAGTAAAAATTTTGGCTTCTAGTTTAACCCCCAGTGCCCTGACTTCACTTCTCTTGGCACAATAATGAATTCTCTGGGCACCATGAACAGCCTATCTGTACCAGATTTCATGGACACCCATTTAATAATTGTGAAGACGTTTCACTTATTCAAAATGTAAAGCTCTTGGTGGTACAAAAAGTAAGGTCAAGGGATCACCAAAGTCAGTATGCTTAATCTTCTGGGTACCATGATTATCCAAATAAATAAAATCTAGGTGTTGAGATAGTTCGGTGTGGACCAAAGTTTTGGATCGATAGATCGACCAACCAACAGAATGACTGACACTACCATCTCTAGAGCATAGCTAAAGGTTAGGGTTAGGGTTAGTCAAAATCTTATATTATTTGAGTTAGGCCTCTAACATATGACTACTGCCATTAAAGCAACTACAATGGACATCTATCAAATCTATCAAATGACTGTGATGTGAGAAGTGTCCCTTGTCCTGATGAACCTATGTACTTTAACTGACTGCAGTTCCTCTCAGCTTTAGAGAGCTTTACAATGAGTTTAAACTCATTGTTTAGTTGTTCAGTTGCAATTTTACTGTTTTGGTTGACTCTCAGCACTCTCATAGTGTCGTTTTAAGATGTGTCTAAAGAAAAAGCTTTAAAACAGCCCTCAGCACCAAATAGCAAACAGACAGTTAGCTGTAGACTAGCTGGTGAACATAATGGAGCATTTAGCAGCAAGAGCCAGATATTTCCCTCAGGAGATGGTTGAGAGCAAAAACAGAGCTAAAAGAGAGTAAATATTGGAGTTACATGTACAGTGTTGCTCTGTAATTGCTGGATGTGTAAATAAGCAACTGCTCGCTGGCAAGTTTAACATATAAACTTAAAAGATGATGATAGGCCAGTATTCTCTTCATAGCATGTTTCCACCGCCCCCAATTGCCAATACAGTCAGTTAAGTTTAACAATTTGCCTTTAAAATGTCAAAAAAATTTGTGCAAAACCATCACAATTTCCCTGAGCCCAAGCTCAATGAACCCAATGCTTTCTTACCATCTGCAGCAAAATCTCACATTTGAGAAGCTGCAAACCAAAGAATGTTTTGGCAATGTTTGTTAAAATGTATCAGAATCATCATTATTTTTCATTTCTGTCAATCGGCTTCAGCCCGGAGAGTCAAAACAGTCCTTCAATAACCACAGAGGGAGAAAAGCACCAGTCTGAGCTGCCAAACCACCGTAACGTATGCCACCATGTAATCAGATGTGGATTGCACACACACAGCAAGGTGTTGCACCCTACCTGAGAATATTTGTTTTCGGCATTCCAGATGTAGGTGCAGGACCCCATGCAGTAGTTAGCAAAGTAGCCCGTCGGCTTGTGTATCCACTTCCAGCCCAGATCTTTCCTGAAGTCGATGTACAAGCTCCGCACGCAGCAGGTCTCAGTCTGGCTGCATGTGAAGAGATCAGGGAAACATCTTTTAAGTGAAGTGTGTCATGCAGCATAGATGTTTTTAGAGCGTAGCTGCTATATATTGAGATGTCTGGGTTTTAATGTAGGTGTTAATCCTTGAATAAGGACAGTTTTAATGTAATAATATGTCTTTTCAGAGGTATTTTCCATCCTAAACAAGAACCTTCACTCTCGTTTCCTGAATTAAGTTATGTGTGATACGCTGTAGTCACTTCTCCACCCAAAGGAAGTGACTAGCACTCTATTGGCTCATGAGGAACCCCGGCTCTTCCTGTCCACATGTTAAAGTGTCCTTGAGCAATGGCTCCTAGTCAGATGCCTCGCACTGCGAACGCTGTCTTGTGTGAGCGTGTGTAGGTGAATGGGTGGCACAATGTAAAGCATCCATTTACCATAAAGCATTTAATGACTTGTCATGTATAGGCTTGTCAGGTGGCTCAACAAGTGTAGTTAAAGTTTCAACACTTCATTCCAAATCTGCCAGAGGTTTAAGTTTGCCCAGTGAAGCATGAAAAACAAATATAATAAAACCCAACCAAAAAAGGATGTCAGATATGTAGAATTGCTTACGCTGTACAGGTATCCTTTGTTTCAGTGGAACGTTTACTGCGTGAGGACAGGTGACTGCTGACATTTTGAGGGATAGACATGGTCAGGATGTAGGGCGGTTGCTGTGTCAACTGCTGCATCGTTCCTGTGTCTCCCCTTCCATTTTGAATTCCAGAAACTTCAAAACCGAGGCCATTTGTGTCACTGCATTGACAGTGCAGCTGAAGTTGGAACTCCTGCTCATCATCTGATAAGAGAGAAATGTACAAAAATCAGCAATCTAAAAGTGGTTGGTTGCGTCATTGTGTTTGCATGAGATTGCACATGGGCCCAACTGGGATAAACAGATCACTGGATAAACTGCTTGTTTAACTCACCAGTCCCTTTGAGCCAGTCCTGCAAGGTCTTTGTGACATCAATGGACAGCCACTTGTCTTTCCACTCGTTAGTGATCAAACGGGAAGCAAGGTAAACAGGCTTTGTCCCCTGAACCTGATACAGCTCCACCCGCTGCTCAGTTTGTATCACCGTATTCTTGATGAGCATCCGCAGCTCTGCACTGGTCAGCAGGCGGTAATCTCCCACACTTGCCCGTATCTCGGCGATGTTGAAGGACATTGATATTATGTTGGTGTTCTTGGGCCTGTCGGTGTCATTTTTTTCTGTGTGATTTAAAATGGACATTTACTTATTTGGAGACTTCATACAGCTATTTAAGACATGCAAGTTCAGGCAAGGTGATAATCCGCCTGATTATCACAGCTGATCAAGGCATATTTTAAATGTTTGTTCTGATTATTTGATTTCACAAGAGCTTTCATATAATCTGGCGTCTTAAACCATCCTCCTCCATAAACAAGGGGAACCACTTTGAAGTGTAATTGTAATGAAAATGCTTTTCTGTTAAGCAAAAGTTACCTATGATATTTCTTAGTCTTGCAGAATTTGTTATTGTGTTCAAAATTTTAAGAAAATTAGCAATCTGGAGCTATATAATGTAGATTAATTAGGAGTCGCTATCTACATACACTATATATTAAAACACTTACATATGGGTCAAAGACCAGATTTACTAAGGAAGAGTAGAGACAAATGCATTTTGTGGTTGTGGAGGGATTGTGAGTTTTTCGGGACCTCTTTTAATGGATTTAGATTGTTTGCTGACCATAATTATAATCTATACAGTAATACACTTTACAATACAATTTGCAATATCTTTTGGTATGGAAAAGTATATTTTTTTAATTAATGGAGCATGGCGATGGGAGAAATGGGTGCTCTTTGGGAACAGTTAATGGACATGTGGTTCAAATACTTACTAATAATTACTGTAGGTCCTTAAAATTTGCAAACTCAGATTATTTTATCTATGAACTTTTTGCTGCATTACACTACAAACATTCAAACTTAATATTAGTATTGTATTACACTTGCTGGCGTGTTGCATACATGCTGGAATGTACTACATGGAAAGATGTCTGTTTTTTTCATAAATATATATATATTTTTTATCATAATAAATGTTTTTAACCATTGTTTTTACACCCATCACTAAAATGGGTCCACAGTGTTAGTCAATAAATTTGACTACAGATAAAACACCTATCTGTTCCAGCTGCTGTAAAGTAGACATAAAGAGTGTTTTGTCTTCTTAATGTATTCCTGACCATATTTGCAAATTGTATCCCAGAGCCTGCTCATATCATGACAGCAAGAACATTCCCCACACAGAGCCTGATAGAAAACAGAGCCAAGCTACTGAAGGCTTTAACACCATAAATCTACCTGCGATACATTGCACAGGATTAAGTCAGACGGAGACATGCAAAGATACACAAGACTGAACGACAGCATAGAAGGAGAGAAGTGAGAGGAGGTGCGGAGGGGGCGGGAGGGGGGGGGGGGGTTATAATACCATAAATGCAAAGAAAACAGCAGAGTGAAGTATGCTCTCATATGAATATAACAGGGACAGATAGAAGTGTGTGTGGGGGGGTGCAGGGAAATTGGAGATGTGTATCAATGGAGCCTGGGGTCTGGCCCAGGCCCAAACTTTCTACTTTGCCTCAGCCTGCCAAAGCCGTGATTCTTTGCTCTCAAGTCCGGGAATTACTCTTTGACAGCAGCTACAACCCAGCCTTGCATATTTGCTGTGCCTAGACAGTCCAGGCTGTACCACAGTCCCGCATGTCACGGCTGCCTGTGTATCATTTACCAGTATCACCATCTGTGCCGCTGCTTAGGTAGTGTTTCACCCCTTTTTAGTGAAGCCAAACTGAAACTGAAACGAGCTGGTGTGGAGTGTAAAGGGAAATGAGATGACATTTTACTGGTCCCACCCAGAGAAGAGTCAAATGTTTAGTTGTAAGTGCATGAATGGAAACACAGAGCGTCACAACACTGCACAGTATGTGGACAGCAGTGAAATGGCAGTGATGGACCAAGAAACGCTCAGCATGGAAAGTCACCGTCTCCAGCGAGTTTGAGTAAACTGAGATAAATGTGTTAAGGGTTAGAGAAGTGTTTACGAAACAGGAAATTAGGTCACTTCCCCTAAGAAGCATATTGGCTGCAGTGCTGTAATTATAGTGAAGCTTTATCCTTGCTTCTACTTTCCAATTAACACAGCTTGCATTGTCTCTAAGGGCATATGACTGAACTGTTCATGAGATCAAAATACATCTTTGAGGGAACAAAGTATGACATTTCTCCTCCATGCTCGGCTGAGAAAAGAGCCCTGCTCTTCCAGATAGGTGTAAAGATAACACCCTAGCCTGCATACAAATATGGGTGTGGGGGGATTTGTGTGTTGAATCAGGGCCTATCCACAGGTAAGCCGGGGACAGCTGTTGTGACAGGTAGAGAGACAGCTCTGTAATTACAAGTGGGAGGAACCAAATTCCAGCAACAGGCTAAATACCTGCCTCCTTCATACGCTCGGCTCCACCCTCCCACAGCCCACTCATTGATGTGCTTCGTTACCCAAATCACTCCGTCGTGCGACCCCTGTTGCTACTCTTGCCCATCGTAGGATAGTAGCAGCTTAATTTACTCTTAAATATTATAACTGCAAATGCAATGTGACTGTTCTCCAAAGGCAAAAGAGTTCCCTCTGTAAATATGCTGAGTTACATTTGGACCATTTACTATGCTAACTGGCTGAAGGAATTTAGCCCCAATCCACCACACAATTACCATGATGGAGAACAAAACTATTAAGTTATTAAATGCACCCAAATATGCATCCCTGTTGGCTGTTTTGGCGTATCAGGAAAGTGTTAGTCCCATAAAAAGAACCACAAATTGAAATGACGAACAGGATTGTTAATGCATATTATAAACAACGTTGTTGTCGTGTTGGATTTTATTTTAATTGCGTTGTCAAACTTTGTTCATTCTCTACTTTTTAAGAGCAGAAACTGCATTCACTCCCACACCCTAGTGCATGTGAGGTTGTTTTTTTTTTTTTGGGGGGGGGGGGGGTGATAATAAATGCAAGACATTTCTTGCTAGGTCTACACACGAACACTCATATACTTGGGTTCACCCTCCCCCAGTGTGTGTGTGGAGGTTTTACTCTGTTTAAAGGAAGTTGTGCTGAGGGTTTAGGACAGTGGATGGGTGTTCTCTGGCATTCCACAGAGGTAGGAAACACATGCTCCCCATGGGCACCGCTTACACCGGACCTGAGTCACTCAAGATCTCAGTGGCCATCAGCCTGCCTTCCTTCCTGCCAAGCTGCCCTGTCACAAACACGAACACGCAAACACACTGATAATATTCTCAGGAAACCCAGCAAAGAAAAGAGCAAGACAGACAAAGGAAGAAACAGAAGGAATAGCCATGTAAGATAGAGATGGAATTAAGAAATAAAGATATCGTGAACAAGTGACAGGATAGGCAAGGGAGAACCCAATACTCAAGTTACAGGAAACCCCCAATCCCTGAGGGACAGGGAGAGAGAGAGGGAGAGAGAGAGAGAGAGAGAGAGAGAGAGAGAGAGAGAGAGAGAGAGAGAGAGAGAGAGGAGAAAAAAAACTAAATAGAGAATGAGACAGGGTGAGGGTGAAAGAGTGCATTTCAGAGCTTCTCTCGTCGCCTGTTCTTAGGTTTTCGTCTGAGCAGAACAAAATAATGCTATTCATTTTGAAAGTCCCTTTGTTCTCCTCTTTTGGTTTGCACACTCCTAAGCATGGTCCATCCACTCAAGTCTTTCTTTTGAAGTTGCGGATAAAGTAGGGATAGTGTGGATGCCTGCCTGATAGGGTGAGGAGTATAGACATGTAGAGAACAATGGAAGGAAGAAAAAAAACAAAATAAAAAATGTTTATCATAACAGCTAGGGAGTTATTGCACAATTACAGCCAAAAGCCATTTGGCTGAACAAATATATGCCGGCTAGCCAAACAAACAGTGCTAATAAAGCAGTAAAAATGCCATAGATACCACGAAAGCAGCACAGAGCATCAGACCAGATGCAACACACAGTCCTGCTAACTTGTAACGCCTGTGATCTCTGAACTCTTCAAGCTGCCTAAAGATGTTGGGTGGAGATCAGAAGGGGTACACATGTGGAGGGAATTTATGGCCCAAATTGGACGTGATACCAGCTATTTAATTTGATGCTGATTAATTTGAGCTCTAGCCAGTAAATCTAAATATATCTACTGAAGTTTTGGGTATGCTGAAATCTAATGGGCAACTTTAACAAAATAATACTGTGAAACATTGGCTCGGAACAAAAAAAGTGCTTCAAAGCATCTTTGTTGTTTAGTACATTTATATATACTTGTTCCCATTTCTGAAGTAGCACCTCTAACAGGGTTTTTTTTCACTTTCACTTTTAGTCCATCAACCTAATTGTTGGGTATTTTTGTGTACTTTCCCAGCTGCTAATATAGTGTTAAAAGTGTCAAAATTATCTATCAGGATCTGTGTGGGTCTTGCACAATGTGCCTTAACATATGCTATCCTGTAACATAAATATCAATCATACTATTATTTGACCCTCTTGCTGTAGTTAATAGTTACCTGCAATGGCTGTCCATGTGTGCACTGTACAGGACTAATACATTGACCAATTTATTGTAAAATGTATTCTGAGTTATCTGGTACTCACTGGTCATGTTGAACTTGTGTAGCACTTTGGCAAAGTACTCCTCCTCCTCTTGTTCTGTTGAGATGTCTGTCTGGACCTGGGTCTGCTGTTCCTTCAGCATCTCCTTCGTGCTGTTGTAGAGGGACATCAGCGGGGGAGGGATCACCTCCTCATCTCCAGCCTGATCTGGCTCAGGCTCCTTTGGCAGACGCAGTTTGCTGAGGATCTGGCTCCTGATGGCCTCAATGCGCTTTTTCTTTACCATCTCCAAGTCCAACGTCTTACACGTAGACATACTGCATGCTCTGCCCACCATGTACACAACCATGGCAATCAAGAGTGCCAGCTTCATGATGCCACCCTCACTGTTGCAGCTCTGCAACCACTGATGAACTCCGGTTATTAGCAAGTCCTCTCTCACCTCTTTCTTCACTGCCCGCCTCCAATCCTGGGATGCTTACGGAGCAGTGAATCACTCAAGGGAAAGGTGTGCCTGACGCAAGGTGTTTACACACAGCAGAACAATTACAGCAGTGTGGAAGACTTATGAAAGTTCAGGTTTACTGGTGTCACCGCTGTGAAAGCACCTAACACTTGTGTCTTCTTTGCACAGGAGCAGGTGGAGAATCCGTGTGGGCAGACAGACAGCAGAGTGATGAGCCAGCTTCTGACTCACCCACACAGGTAACACAATGACGTCTCAGACACTGAAGTGAGCCCAGAGCGGAGCTGTCAAATGCTAACAGAGCCCAGCCAAACATGTACACAGACAGTGTTCCAAACACTTAGAGGACTTATACAGGACCTATCAGTCCAAAACAATCTATCAACACTCAACAACATAAACTCAACAAATCCAGTTCTCACACTCGTAACTTGTAATCAAACTGAATCCTGTTTTAGTTGAAGCAAATAAATACACCTCCACGTGTCAGCTCAGTGGTGTACGGCTCACCGGGCAGTTTCTCTTTACATGTCCTCAGAGACCAGCCGAGCGACTGCGAGAGAAACTGTGTGACACTTACTCACTATTTGACTCTAACGGTTTTCAGCTGACACTACTTCCTGTCCTCCCTGACCTACACAGTCTCTTCACAGATCATTCAGGTTTATTCTTTACATAAACATGAAATCAAACACGTCCTCTCAAATGTCTCTATAGGGAAGTGAAAACAGTATTGTTACGTCCTGTGTTTAAATAAAAATGGGCTTCATATGGCTCTGTTTTTTTAAGTTTGATCAGATGACCTCGGGCTTCCTTTACAGCCCTGATAAACACTCTCAGGGGCTTTGTGTCAGTCAGCCCAGAGTTAATCAAATATCCACGGTGAAAAGAGAGTACAATCTCACATTCACAAACCTATTCTATTCCAGTCACAAACCTAAGCAGTGAAGCCATGAAGAAAAAGGTTCCTGTAGAAAAAAACAAACATCTGACAAACTTTATCGCTCTCTGCTCTGACTACCCTTTTTTTTTAAAGCAATAACAGCATGTGATCTGTGTACAGCTGCAGTTTACCAGAAATTGCTTTCAACGCCTCCGACTCATGCCTACTTCACACATAGCGCAGCTGTCTCCTTAACTGTGTCTTCATCCTCAAACACAATAATATGATTGTGTACGGCTCCCTGTGTACAAAGCCTCAGATGTAAACAGTTCAAGTTCAAGGATGCTAGATATGAATGGATGAAGATATACTATATACATACATATATATATGTATATATATATATATATATATATGTGTGTGTGTATATATATATATATATATATATATTTATATATATATGTATCTATAAAAACACAGCAAAACTCTCTGTCTGTCAGTGAAACACTGTCCTCCTATAACAAAATCTTAAGTGTTACACACCTTCTCTTACATGAGTGTACCATCCAAACACGACAGCAGTAGTGGTAGTAACAGTCCCTCTCAGCTCACATTGTTTTGTGAATCGGAGTCTCGTCTCTGTCCTCTCCTCCCTCTATCCATCCATCGAGATCACCTCATTCATGCCCTTTTGCAGCTCCTTCACACCTTCCCTCCTGGGTCTCCTCTGACACAACTCCCTATTCACACCTCTATTTAACTCCCTGTCTCTCTCCCTTTCTCCCTGTGCACTCCCCTCTCTCACAGTGCTTGTCAGAGCTTGCTGGTGACAATGTGATTTGTGGGAGCTGTGAGCCGAGCTAACTTTTCTCTTGCACTCACTCGCTCTGCCTCTTTCTCTCACTCTCTCTCTCTCTCCCTCTAACTTTTTTTGTGTGGTTCCTGTTACTCGTCTAATAGAGCGAAGAGCTCTCCGCCCAGGAAATGAGGGTAACGGCCGCAGTGTAAAACATCTGCTGTTTAACAGAGCTTCGCTGCCTGCCTTCTGTCCACATCAGGAAGCCAGGAGCTGAATGACTGTGAGGCTCCAGCTCTCTCATACTCTCTGGCCTGTATGCCACTGAGGCAGTGATGACTGGCATGTCAGCAAGCCTTGCATGGCACTAGTGTCTCAATTGACCACATTTTACCTGTTGGCTGTGAATGTGAAGGGCTGCCAGGCCAAAGAACTGAGACACTTGTAACTAGCAAGTCTAAAAGTAGAATAGTGGACTTCAAGGAATGGAGAGCCAACAGGGCTGGACCTTGTGGTGTGCTGCCCCAGGTCTGGGTGCTTTTTAGAGGTTGGATTGTGTATTTTCAAAAGGAGGGCTAGACTAAAACAAACTGGTGATGGTTTAAATCATTTTGTCTCTGTCTGAAGGGTGATTCATCAGGGAAGTAAAGATAGTTAATTGCTATAATACAGTCTATGATCTTGGATTGTCTTTTAAAGGTTTCATCCAATTATGTTACCTATAGGTGCCTATTGTCTTTCAATTCAATGGAACAGTTACGAAGAAGAAGCTATTCATCAAACACTGGAAATATAATATGACATTTGACAGAGAGAAAATCCCCTGAAATACCAATGAGGATACAAACAGAAAGCAACGACCTCTCAAACAAAGAAAAGACGGAAACTTTCCTCATAGCGTCAACAGCAAAGTATCTCTGATTACTATTAATGATAAGAGGTTGAAAGTAAAATGAGTGTGACTATCAAGTGTCAACAAGTATATCTGTAACTTGTCCTGGTCTATGGGTGTGTAGGAGCTTTGATAGGTGTGATGCATTGCCATCTGGTGGTTAAAGATGGTACATTATCTGTAGGAGCTCTTAGAGCTGATGATTGGCCTCTTGGCGATATGGAGAAGTAACGCACACCAATGGTTGTGATGAGGAGCTGATCACTGGAGGAGGACTTGAGAGTAGGAAGGAAAGTGTTGCAAACTGTGGCTTAATATCCTCTTTTATTCAGATGACGTTTCAGCCCTCAGGCCCTCAACAATCATGTCCTCTTCTCCGTGACACGCCAATAACTTCAGTCCTTATTACATCTTCTTCCTGTATCATATTGTTTTAAAAAATCTGATTATCATAGCAGGCATGCATTTCATCAAATCAAAGATAAGAAGTATTTATTGTGATAAAAATGAATTGCTTCTTAGCTCTGATATACAAAGAAAAATATTAAATCTGTATACGAAATTGAGCTACAGTTTGCATATTACATTGTGAAACTCCAGGCCTGTTAAATATAAAATACAATGATACAGAAAATGTAAAACCACAGATCTAAATGAGGTATTTTGGCTCAGTATATTGTTTAATGCATGCTTGTGATTATTTATATAACAAATTTAACATTTAGTCTTTATATAATGAGAGCAATTCAAGTGTTCCTGGCATGCAAATAAAACCTGATTCACAATCCAAAGTAAACACTCTGGTCTATTTTCTCTGCATGGTCCTCTGAACACAACATCTATGCCTTATTGACCCTGTGTCACCAGCATGTCTTACCAGTCTGCCATGGGGCATTTCATACCCTTCACCACAGCATTTCAGTGCCAGTGCCTCGAGGTGTCTGTGTGTCTCTGATCACAAGAGTGCAACATGGTGTCTGCTTTTCCCATCATTCACTTTGCAGTCCTAAGCGATTCTTCTTGTGAATCGGCAATAATCCCAAAGAGCTGCGGCAAACCCTGATGTCTCTGAGTCAGGCAAGCCAAGGTAGGGCGCTGAGGGGGGAAAATTCACAGTCAACAGACAGAACACATAGTCCACAAATCATAGAACCACATCAGAGTTGTTCCTCCATATATCACATCTGTGACAGAGTAACATGATGTCAGCTTCTTTGCAACTGGTGAGAATATTGGAAGTGGGATGAGACTATTACTGGAATTTGTTTGGACACCTTATATACTGATGGCCTGTTTTTACAGTTTTGACATTATATAAAAGCAGTTCAAGTACACAATATTCGGTACATTACAAGCAGGAGTAAAAGAAAGGACTCAGACTTTCACTCAAATAAAAGTAGAAACAAAACTAATAATACCTGTCTTCAAAATCTTACTGAAGTAGAAGTGTAGAAGTATTATCAGCAAAATTAAAGTATCAGTAAGTAAGTAAAAGTAGGCCTACACATTATCCCTCTAGATGGCTAATGTTATTATTAGATTAGATAGATATTGCATTAGATATTATTAGTAATGTGACTGAAAAGTTATAAACAGATTATTTAATGCCAAAATACTTCTCCTCTGTCTTTACATGATGTGTCCAATTAGTGATTAGGCTATAGATTACTATAGAGGATGAATTTGCTTCAATTTAGTAGATTAGCCTATGCATCTTTATTGGCTATATTTTCATTATCCACTATGTTAATTATTCTGTTTATAGTATTTTACTACTACCTGCTTTTTAAAACGAACGAAAAGTATCATCAGTAATTGCAGAATTTATTATTTATTTATTTATTCTATTGATCAGGAAAATGGTCTAGTTCAGGGGTCCTTAAGGGGGTCCTCAGTAACAAACGCAACATCATTTATTTTCATTAGCCTATAATTGCATAAATTATTCTAAAAACAACACAATTACATAATGTATGACTACTTCGATCATATGTTTCATACACTTCCTGTAATAATGCATCTAAAAGCATACATTTTACCAGGTGGGGGTCCGTGGTCTAATTTGTGTCAGTTTGGGGGATCCTTGATGTGAAAAAGAAGAAGAAATATAGTGATCCAGGCTCATTTTATCAACGGTCATCCACCTCACGTTGTAACACCTGTCCCTAGTAACAACGCATGCGTGTTTTAACGTACGTAGGCAGCTTTGTGAATTGCTATCCTGTATCGTGCCGCTGCCGCACTATTATTGCTTTTTTTTTCTTTCAGTCTGGGGCAAGTTAAACGTCGTAATGAGTGAGCAGGGTCACTACTTCTGTTTTCATGAATATAGATACAGGGCACAGCATTAAAAAAAGGATTAAGATGAAGATTTAACCTTGACTCAGTGAATTGTTTTGAAGGTAAATAAGGGGACAGGGTAACCAAGGTGCAGACGACGCACAGCAGGACGTGGAGACATCACAGAAAGAGAGAGAGGGAGCAGAGAGGGAGAGAGACCTCTGAAATAATTACTGTAAAAACAGCGTTAAGGAGGAGTAGCTGCCCACATATATTTGCAGCTTTGTGCGGACTTTTGATGGACTTAAATCATCCACAAGCTCACTGCTGACTTGTCGATGAGGAGCCTTTCAGATTCTGGACAGGTGAGTAGGCTACACCTTTACACCGTGCACATGCAGGATGTGACACTACAAAGACACCCCTGTAGTTATAAGTGTACCTGACTTAGTTTTGGTAACAAACAGCACACACAACATCTTCTAGATTATTATACATCAGCAGTTCTAAGTAGTCATCAGTATATTTTGCCTTTTGACAGGTGACAGCTACCAACTGCCCAATGGAGAAATATGAAAAACTGGCCAAAATTGGTGAGGGTTCCTATGGCGTGGTATTTAAATGCAGACACAGAGACACCGGCCAGATAGTCGCCATCAAGAAGTTTGTGGAGTCTGAAGACGACCCTGTCATTAAGAAGATAGCCTTGCGAGAAATACGTATGCTGAAGGTGAGCAGACATGAGTATCACCTAATAGTATCAAGTTTGCTCACATCTACTGCCACACATGGACACGTGCACTCACACAGGTCCATGCACTCACTGAGTCTGATCTTCTGCAGCTTTTGTGTCTTTGTGAGGCACGTGTCATGCAGTTTGCTATCATTATTCTTTAGCTGTTGTAATTGGGACTGTAACAGTAGAAGTATCTTTAATTAAACATTTCATCCACCGGGTGCTTTATAGTGCTGATACGGTGTCCATGTCCTCTGTTGATTATGCAGCAGCTGAAACATGTGAATCTGGTCAACCTGCTGGAGGTCTTCAGGAGGAAAAGACGGCTCCACCTGGTGTTTGAGTTCT
This sequence comes from Scomber japonicus, assembly GCF_027409825.1. NCBI lineage: Eukaryota > Metazoa > Chordata > Actinopteri > Scombriformes > Scombridae > Scomber > Scomber japonicus. The sequence continues at coordinate 18,445,721 of NC_070583.1, forward strand.
GTGAGCAGACTGTCCTCAACGAGCTGGACAAACACCCTCGAGGGTAGGTTAGGGGACACACAGGGGTTCAGACCAAGCCATATGATCTGTTAACCTCTTCCTCCCTAGGCCTCTAGCTCAGGGTCCTGCTCGAAAATTACATACGCAAAATGAATATGGTATATCTCTGTAACTACAAGGTCTATATGAATAATATTGGTATCATAATAAAGGTAACACTTGTGAGATACATGTAGAGGTCATGTAGACAAACCTTTTTACACTCTGGGAGTATGAATTAGAGAAGTGAGATATGTTAGATAGCAAAGGGCCACATGCAAAACATATACGACACAAATACAACATACAAAAATAGGAGATAATCTTTAACTTGAAGGATCTGTTTTGCTTGCCCTTCTCTATCAATGATTGACTTCTCTTTTCTTCTTCTTTAATGAATGACTTCTCTTTTTACGGAGTCATCTGTTTGGTTGACCATACAACTCTTTTTTTAAAATTTGTTAAATGATGGGTTCACAACATCTTTTTAAGGAGTCATCTATTTGGTTGACCATACAACTCTTTTTTTAAAATTTGTTAAATGATGGGTTCACAATGCCCATGTGAACAGTGAAAGAGTTCTTACTTGGTCCTGTTCATGCTGGCCATAAGAAGATCCCTTTTCAATAAGTGCTTACAGTGCAAGTGATGGGGGCCAAAATCCACAGTTCTTGTTTCCAGTCCTGTCTGAGGTTCTCAAATAAAGTGGAAATCTAAAAAATGTCCTCTTTGTGTCTCTCACAGTGTTTTCCTGTTCAGCAGCAGTGGAAGGATCGTTTAACAAAGAGAGAATTTGGTACTAAAATGACTTAAGTTTGAAAAAAAAAAACAACTCTCATATTAGCATCAAAAAAACATTTATGCACAGAAGGAGAACTGTTGATTCTGTCCCTGGTAACTTACACTGAAAGTTCATTATGAAGGGATCTCTTAATGGCCAGTGTGACCAGGCAGCAAGAAAAAACATGTGTCAGTGTTCATTTTGGCTCCTGACTGTTGTTTTAGGACAGACGTGAGAAATTGTGAACCTGTCCTTTAAGAGTACTGCCGATGAGAGACGGGCAACAGAGGGAAACTGAGTAAATCAAAAACAGGAAGTCAAGACTGTTGCCAAAAACGCAGAGTAGTGGCAGTGGAGTGAGGAAGGAACAGCCGAGTCTAAAGTAGAAGATAACTCAGATTCTTCTCTCTGCTCCATGATTTGAGCACTCCTCATACAATCTATGGTCACAACATAAGATTTTAGACCTGTACCAATAGTTAGTTGCTGTCTGACTATTTTTACTTTTCCCATAAGGCCGCTGAGCAGAAACTCTAGCTGCTCCTGAAAACAAAGGCACTGTTGCCGTTAGAGACAGGCCTAAGGTTACCCAGGCGACAAGAGGGCCGTGTAAAGCACCACTTCTTTTGAGAAATCGCTGGAATAATAGATGAGAAAACATGACGAGCAAATAGGTTTGCGCTTGTTGTGTTGCTCTTACAACAATCAATATTCATCTGTCTCGTGTTCTCCGCAGGGTACCTGAGGCTCAACTGAAGAGTATAGTGTGGCAGACTCTACAGGCCGTCAACTTCTGTCATAAGCACAATGTCAGTATATTTATATCTGGTATGAATGTTTTCTCTTGTACTTAACCTTTGATTTATTCCCACTTTTTTTCCTGATTTCTGTTTAATTTAACCCTTACATACTGTTCAGGGTCAAATTTGATCAATTTTTACATTTGGGAGCTGTAAAAATATCATTTATTTTAGCTGGACTTTTCCTAATATGACCCACAGTGTACAAACATTGAAATAAACAGCTTCATTTTTTACATTTTTGTGCAGCTGAAACACATTTTAATATATGCTAATATACAAAATATGCATTCAAACATGTTGTATTCATGATATTCTATAAAATGTTCTACCGTATCATAAAATAGTGATTGTGAATGTCTTTTTTCCAGTAGATTAATGAAACAGAAGGATTAATCATGTATTGATGCCTGACGGTAAATTTATGAATGTGAATTGGTGTAGAGACTAATTATGAGTCAGAATATGAACAGTATGTAAGGGTTAAAAACAATACTCACATTAATCATTCCTCCTCTCCATACTGGCTGTGAAGTGATCCTATCAAATTGATTGAATATTATACCAGTTAAAAACTTCCAAAAGCAGTTTTATTCCAGTGTAGTTAAATCACTTACTGCTTAGTGCTAATTTACTCATAGCTTTACTTGAAATATGTCGTTAAAGTGTAGAATATATGTGTCTTGTTTTGATCTAGCTTAAATCTGACAAGCTTATTTTACACTAAATTAACATTTTCTTAGAATTGACTGAAGCTCTTGATCAGATGGTTTTTCTCACGAGTATGACTGTGTTTTCAGTTAGTAATCTGTACTGCTTCATAACACAAACCATGTGAACAACTCATACTTTTTATCTAAAAATCAATCATGTTTCCAGGCCACAGTCTGACTTTGTTGAGGTTCAAATTCCTCCAGTGGGAATTATCCGTCGTGACTGTTACGCAGTATACAGTTTCAATATTAAAATGTGTATATGTTTCTGATTCCTAATCTGTCAGCCTTAATATAAGCCTCTTTCTTCCATGTTGCCTAAATCCTTGATGCTGGGCGCTTGTTGCAGTGCATCCACCGTGACGTGAAGCCAGAGAACATCCTCCTCACTAAAACCGGAGTCATCAAGCTCTGCGACTTTGGCTTCGCCCGCATCCTGAGTAGGTCCAGAGAGCCAGAGTGTGTTTACATGCGTTTAGCGCTATTGTGCCTTTAATGACTTATTCAGCACGGAGCCTATATCAGCTCCTGCCGATGGCCTCCTCACTTTCAGTGTTTCAAATAATGCATTGCATAGGAAGACCATTCAGCCAGTTAGTGCCTCTCTCTCTGCGGTATGTCTCTGTTTACCCTTCCTGCCTTAGGTTTCGGACGGTGTTTTGTTACCATATATTAACATGTGGTCATTCACCATGCCTTGTAATCCCTTCCTCTACAATGTACATGTTATTTAATGTTCATTATTCATTGTCCAAGTGGATGTGTGTCCCTACAAGTTCATCTCCATCTGTCTGTGTGTCGGTATACTCAGCGGGACCAGAGGATGACTACACAGACTACGTTGCGACCCGCTGGTACCGGGCCCCTGAGCTACTGGTTGGGGACACACAGTACGGTCCCCCTGTGGACGTGTGGGCGCTGGGATGTGTCTTCGCTGAGCTGCTCCACGGGAATCCACTCTGGCCCGGGAAATCTGACGTTGACCAGCTCTACCTCATCCGAAAAACTCTAGGTACACTAACAAGAGGTCGTATCAGTAGGTGCTTAAAAGATGCACTGTTAGACTTTTCACGATGGAGGGTTGTATTCTTGGTGTAGTCATTGTTCATCAAACTCAAACTCAATTGCATAGTTATCTAGATTGTATATACAGATCACAGCATTTGAATACATGCGCAAGTCACATATCTTATACAGTAACACACAGCCTTGTGGTTGTTCTGCTTTGCATTCACTCCACAAATGATTTGCACTATAATCTGCACTATAAAAGCAGATCGAAATCTACCTTTTCAAGCTATTTTGGTCCAGTTGTTTTGTCCACACTTGAGCTCCTTTGACAGCTCTCACAATAGCCTAAATGAGCTGAACATGATGAGGAAACACACCAGAGTTAATCAGTACCAAACCCGGCAGGTTAAGTGTAAAGGTGCCTTTGAGAAACAATTCCATATTTGGGGAAAATGTACTTAAAGGGAAACTTAAAGGGAAACCTCCTGTGTGATGGACTTTTTCTCTTGTTGGATTGTTTAATGTATAAAAGAATTGTTAGAGAGAAGGCTTTGCTCTTTTTTTTGAGGAGATAACACCAAAAGCTCACATGTACTGTCAATATTAGCTCAGTTTTAGATAGGTTGCAAAACATTTCCCAAAACATCCAATACCAAGTGCAGATTCTGATTATTTAATTTCTGACCTCAGGTGACCTGATCCCTCGTCACCAGCAGGTCTTCCGCTCCAATGTTTTCTTCAGTGGAGTTTGTATTCCTGAACCTGACACGATGGTATGAATCCTGTTATCATTGAAACTGCATGTTGTCAAAGGACACCAATAAGTATGGTTGGTGATTATTTCCTTTTTTTCCCTCTTAGGAGCCTTTGGAAAAGCGTTACCATGAAGTGTCACCTCATGCTCTCCAGGTCATGAAGGTTCGTTATGTTTACATGTCATAGAGTTGGACTGATATATTAGCTTAGCACATGAATCAGTATCAGTGTATATGTTGGTACAAGAAAGTACAAAAGAAGTTGCTGTACAGAAAAGCTAAACCTGCTATATGTTTGAGGTCATTCTTAAATAGTGTTGCTATTACATAGTTTGTCCATTGGGGGCACTGGCACATTCATTTTTCAACAGTAAAATATTTATTTAAGTACATATTTTGATCACAATATAATACAATATACACAATACAATAGAAACACTTAAGTTGGTTGACATAATTATCAGATTTTTCTAAACTTTCAAATACATTGATCAACCTCAAAGCCCAGTATCTGATGACAAACAAGCTCTGAACTGTCACCTCTGTGTGTCTCTATGTGTGAGCAGTCATGCCTGGTGATGGACCCCTCCCTCAGGCTGTCCTGTGAGGAGCTGCTGGAGCTGCCTTACTTCCAGGAGGAAGTAGGTGCCAACTGGGGCCGAGAGGGCGAGCGCCCAGGAAGACGACACGACAAAGGCTCCCGACGCAGACAGGCAGGGGTATGAATGCAACACAGTGGCTTAATGGTGTGAGAAACCATCCCCGATACACAAAATGTACTGACTGTGTCCCCGCTACAGCCATGCATGTCCTTGAGTTTGTCATTTTTTAGTTGCTAAGTCACTGGAGCGATAGCAGAGAGCCACAGATAAAATAAAAGCTAGGCGAAATTCAGTGTCACAGATGCACAGGCCAAAATCTATATTTTAGTTAGGGCATGGTACTACTCGATACATAAACATTATTGAGCGGAATAACCGTACCAAATAGTATCAAAACTTCTCCAGTGAAACAGTACCTGCATTCAATTCTTTTTGTACTCAAGTCTATTAAAAAAAAAGACTAATTGTATGGTCCTCAGCCTCAGCCAATCACTGCAAGCGTCGATTGAATGTGACGTGTGATTGGCCCTCCACCACAGCAGCTACAATCCATAAAAACTGTGGTGGTTGTTGGAGTTGGCGGTTCAGTGTGCCAAGATGCTTGAAATATCAAATGAAAAAAAATGGGATCATATGAAGTACTCCACTGGTGTCAGTATCACTTTAAGGGTCATTTTTTTTAAATTATACCCAGACCTACTTTTAGTATAACAGTTTCACCCCCTTTAATGCTTGAAAGATGCTATGTAGAGTTGGTATCTACATTTATATGCTTAGTATATTCCAGACAGTGAAAATATGTTACACACCTTATACCTATTAATCACAGATGTATGAGGTACGTCTTTTCCTCTGCCAAACATCACGACTGATTCAAACAGACAACATCTGCGGTTCTCTGAAGTAAGAAAGTACCAACTTTTAACAGCCACTTTTCAAGCGTAGAAGATTTTTAAAGGATTGTTCCTCTCACTGTTTTTACATCAGTTGCACCATGCTTAAATATTATCTCGCTATTAAAGAAAAAAACATGTTAGAGACATGCACAGGAGAGAGTTCATGTACATTTTTTTTCCTTCTCTCTCACTCTTCCTCTTTCCTGCTCTTTTTCTCCAGGCTCAGTACCTGCCTCAGTTACCAAACAGCAACATCTCACCAGCACCAGACGTCAAGAAACAGGTGAAGCACAAATATCACCTGCCCAACATCTAATAAAAGCAAGGTTTGAACTGACTGAAGAGTGACACATCGTGGCAGAACGGAGACATGCAGGACTCGTTTTCTGCTCTGTGCAATCATTTGAATACAGTCCAATTTAAAGATGTGTATTGGTGTGAGAGTTGGAAAGTATATTTTAATTCCATCACTTTCACTTGACCACAGACTTATTTAATACTGGTGACAAAACAAACTATAGTTAAGGTGTTTACAGATGCAGGTTAGGCAAAAAAATAGCCAAAGAATGTATAATATGTGCGTTCTGCATTTTCAAAGGTCAATTTAATGGCATAAAATAACTGATAAAAGTCACCAGTGTGCCATCATCACTTGGTGAAAGTGAATTGAGTTTCCTGGTGCACTCAATGACAACAAAACATCCCCATATAGGTAAATACAGGCTAGACAATATGTACTATATAGTACAATTGAAATTAATCTGATGAGCAAGATAAGACACATTATTATTATTATTAACAATATTTTAATTGTATTTATTTTCAGGAAATAATTTTTTCTAAAGAATTCAAATTAACACATTACACAGCTTTAGGCTTATTAAGCATTTACATTTTGTATTATAAAACTGAAAGAGGTGAATATATAATAGAGTTCAATATACAGTACTTAACATTTGTGTTAGTTCTTGCCTGAGTCTTGTTAAAAGGAAACTTTGGTATCTTTCAACCTGGGCGCTGTTCTCCCATCTTTTTGTGTGTAAATGACTAATGGGGACAAAGGTTTTTAAAACTGGTCAGTACTGAGTGAGCAGCAGCTGCATAACGGGCTGCAGTATAATCTGACGGGACAATATCATGCCATCAATGTACATCCATTAAAAGGCTCATATTGTTATGTGTCTGATAACTTTATGGAAAGTAACCATACAGAGATATAATTGTCCATATTACTCACTTTAGACACAAAAAGATGTTTCCCTTCAGGGTTTAATAAAAGCTACCATGACAGCTGAGACTCTCTGAGAGTAATTTGATGGGTTCTTAACATATTGCAACCCTTGTATTGACATTGAGCCTAACATGGACATCCAGTCCGTTGCTCAGACACAAGACAGTAATACACAGGAGCATGCATCAACATACTTACAGCTTGACACACAGCTTGATTGATCACCTGACCTCGAACTCATCAAATTACAGACGTGACTCATTGTTCTTCATCATAGCCGCTCCTTCTGCTCCGTTAAAAATCCTACAGGTGGTCACACCATGAATTGATGAATATGGACAAACTCTCAGCACTTTTTCACCAATAAAATAAACAAGTATACAATTATGTTCATGTTTTATGGTGTGATTAATGTATTTTTTCACAAACATGTATATAGAGACTGGACAATAAACAAAATTTACTTAAACCTTTAAACCTATAAATTCAGATTACAGTAGTAAGATGATGTTAGTAAGATATACAGAGTGCAATCACTGATGAAAAATGCACACACATAATTACTGTATGATATCATATCTTGGTCCTTTTGATGGTCTCGTAATGCAGAATAAGCCAATCTTCCTGCATTTAGGTATCCATGCATTGACAGGTGGTTTATAGAAATTAGGCAGAAATAAGACAGTCGGGACTCATTTTGCTTCCAGGCATCATTCACAAGATTATTAAAAGATCTTTATCTGCACTTTGTATTCTCAACTCAAAATATTTTGAAAAAAGTAAACCATTGTGAGATGGGACAGCTTTGATAAAACCCTTTTTAACATTAGGTCATCTTTATAGTCAACCGTAGAATCAACCATTGCATGTTGGATGTGAATGTTTCATTCTTACTGCCAGGCACGTGCACACATAGGGCCGTAGGGGTGCTTGAGCCCCTGCCCTTTTTGCCTCGTATTAAAAAGTGCCCTGTGTGTGTGTGTGTGTGTGTGTGTGTGTGTGTGTGTGTGTGTTTTTTGTTTTTTAAAAAAAATAACATTAATTCATACCTGTTAGGGATGTAAAAAAACAAACAAACGGCGGCGGTACAAAAACTCCACGGTATTCTACCGTACCCATTTTCTTGTAATACGGGGTTGTTGTGTGTGTTGGAGAGAGAGAGAGAGAGAGAGAGAGAGAGGCAGCTGCCCCATGGATAACTGAGGAGACGTGACAGTGGAGCAACTTGAACCTGTGAGTTATGGTCTAACTAGTCTTAAATATGTTTAATATTTCAGAAAAATGCTCTATTTTAGTCAATGTGTCAGCTTCTTTTTTTGCCGGACGTCAATTTAGCACAGAGCAGATCGTGCGGGACAGGAAATCGTGTACAAAATAGAAAATAAAACACTGAGTTAACTTTCAAAATAAAATGCACTGTGTTTACGGTGGATCATATTTCCCTCACTACAGGTCTGAAGTACAGGTCAGAGGTTATATAGGTGGGTATATAGGGGGGTATATAGACGGGTATCAGAGGTTTAGATATAAAGTTTATTGTGACTTTGATAATGTGAATGAACTCATGTTGACATTAATTTGTTGACACAAAAGAAAGAGCAAATGCATCACTTTCACCTACACAGGACACACAGCTAAGTAGTTAGCTTCCTATTAGCACTTTAGTTTTTAATTTTACATTCATTTCCATACTGTGTAAAGGACTGGAAATACATTTCGGTGTGCGCTCTGCACGCACACATGCTACCCTTTTCTGAGTTTGAGCCCCTGCCCCTCTATAATCATGTGCACGTCCCTGCTTACTGCAGCTACTATAAGGCTGACACACAAAGTAAATGTACACTTCACAAAGTGTTGATTTTCATAAGGTCTTTTATTGGGAGTACCAGTAAGGCAAGTCAAGGTAACTTTCTATATATAGCTCATTTCATACACAGGGTCAATTCAATGTGCTTTACATAAAAACAAAATATCAGATGATTTAACAGTAAGAATTGGAAACAAAAAAAAACCCTGATTATAATAAAAAGAAAAAAAGTACCATTGAACAGTAAAAATTGGAAACATTAAAACATACTGTTAAAAAAAAGAATCCAATTATAATAAAAAATAAAACAAAGTACAGAAAAATAGAAAGAGAGAAAGAAAATAAAAAGCTCTATAGAATATAAAATATGAGTGCAGCACAAAATAATGATTAGCATTAAAATTGTTAATAGAACATACAGTGCAAATGAAAAATTTAAATTTAAAGTGCTTTAAAGGAGCTCAATCCTAAGCACATGAGCTGTAGAACCAGTAACACCATTTAAAGGAATGACAGCAGAGTTGACTGTGCTGTGCTGGTAAGCATAGATCAGGCTTATTTGTTTGTAATTTCACTCAATTATGATCATTAGAGCAGTCCAGGGACCTACAGTATCACAGATAGCCATTTGGTTTCTACATTTTGAAATTGTGTGACAACGTGTGCCCTCTTTGGGACCCCGTAAAAACGCAATAAGGGTTGAAGACACAGGCATATGCTGTAAAATATCTGTTAGCACCGTGGTGTGGCGATGACGTGGTACCTGCGAGGCACATTAAGAAAGCTGCTGTACTCAGGACTGATGTCTATGCTGTCGGGTCCTCCGGTGCAAGAAAAGGTGAACTGCTGCAGAAGTGACACCAGGAAGATGAAAATCTCTATGCGAGCGAGGGACTCTCCCACACAAGATCTCTTTCCTGAGAGATAACCAGAAGAAATAGACCTGAGATTAATTTTACTCTTGTCTTTGGCCTATTCTACACATCATAGCTGAGATAAGCATGACAACAGCCACATATTTACTTAATAATCTACCTGCAGAGAACGGCAGAAATGCTGGATTTTTCTTAAAGTTGCCATTCTGGTCCAAGAAATGCTGGGGGTTGAAGGACCAGGGAGTTTCCCAATGCTTTTCCCCTTTTAGCACAGAGTGCAACAAAGGTATAATTATTGTATCCTGTTGAGGTGAAACATTGTATCAAACAGAGCATTTTATATCACCTGTAAATATTCTGCAGTGTTTTGTTTTTTTTGTTTTTTCATCAATGCTGTTGCTGATACCAGAAACTAAAACCAGGATACCTCAGGAATTGTGTAACCCCTGAAAGAAATGTCCTCTAGTGCATGGTGGGGGACATTCATGGGGACAAGATCCATAAAACGCTGAATTTCATGAATGACTGCATCTGTGAACGAAAGGGACTTCCTGTCTTCCATGAAAGGACAACGTTCCCGTCCAATCACAGTGTCGATCTCCTGCTGGATTTTCTCTGCAGAATGAAAGTGGTCAATTAATCAATCAGTAAATCAACATAAAATCAAATCGCTTCTTCCAGCCTCTTCATTTGTGAGGATCTGATACTCTGATTTCTCAGCTTTTCTTTTTTTTAGACTTTCCTGACAATCATGTCAAGAATACAAGTACAATAGACTTTAAAGTATAAATCAGAGTACAAGGAATGTAACAGGAGAGGAAGCACAAAATGCCCAGATCATCATGCAACCAGTGACAAGGTGCTAGATTAAGAGCGATAGTGCCTTGAGTCTACTAAAGTAAATCTGTGACGTTACAATGATCATGTAAAACACTTGTTAATAAGTTAATAAATCACTTGATGTAAAAGTAATTAGATTAGTGTGTACGGCTTTTCTTTTACACTCTTTTGTGTGTCCTACCTTGTATTTTGGGGTATCTAACCAGAACATTTATTGCAAATCTGAGAGTGGAGCTGGTGGTTTCTGTTCCTACCAGGAACAGGTTCAGCACTGTTGACACCAAGTTTTCATAGTGGAACTCTGTTGTGGGAATGTGCTTTTCCTGCAAAAACAAAACGAGAACCAGCTCACCGATTTGACAATAAAAACCTGAAGGATCAAAATTCAAGATGTTAACATGTACTTGAGGGACCTCATTGGTACACTTAATGTTTCAAAGTGCTCAGTAACTACAGTACTGTTCACATGTAAAACCGGGTAAGAACTTAGTAAGAATGCCAAAAATGCTAAAAGTAAATCAAACAAATATTATTACTTTTGTCCACAGAAGTTCATTCTGGCTCATGAACTGATTCTTTCATACCTGATTTAATTTGGTGAGGAAGCAGTCGATGTAATCTCTTGGGCAGCTCGGGTCCAACGTGTTGTGGTGCTCCTGGATCTTTTTCATGATGAATCCTCTCACCTTTTCAACTTTGGCAAAAAAGGTATGGTGTTGACCTGGCAGCAGTTCCATCAACCAGGGGAAGATATTATACAACTGTAATGGGGAATGGATAGGGCTCATGAAAAAAATGTCTCACAACCAGTTTTAGCAGAGTAGAGAGAATCTGGAAACCTTTAAGGTGCCTCTCAAATAAAACGCTCCCTTCACACAAACCTCAAATAACTCCCTAAAGCACTATACAGTACATTCAGCCAACTTAACTGGAGAAACACACCTAAAACTATGCATGGGTTAGACTTAAGACTTTCTTTATTTCCTTGTTCTTTGTCCATCTGTAGATTTTCTTCACTTGCTATGAGTTGCCCTGTCAGCCATCGTAGAATACACTGTATATATTGTACATGTTGATAATAAGGGGGGGGGGGGTTCTTATCATTTCTGATCTTTCTGACTATCAACACATCTTGTTAAGTATTAGGTTAATGTATACAAACCACAAAATGATAATTAACTGGTATCAAAAAGCTTTCGAGGCAGTAACAGTCCTATACATAGCTTACAAAATTAATTAATAGTGAGGTTAAATAGTGAGTTCAAATGGGAGCCTTTGAAATATCAATTATCACCTGTGCATTCCTGATTAATAGTAATGAGATGAGCAGAGTCCCTACACAGCAGTTGGAGTGCAGTGGTCTTCCAAACCACTCACCCACCCATCAAGCGTCACTTTCTGTGCACCTTCTTCTCCTACCTGACCGCTGGGTCTGCTGGCAAATTGCGGCAAATCTGAGATGATCTGCAGAAGGGAGAGGAAGTGCTCGTCGTCATAGCTGAAGCGTTGACCGAACACTAAGCAGCAGATCACGTTGGACACGGTGCTGCTCAAGAAGTATGTGGTATCAAAAGGTGCAGCTAAAAGGAAAAAAGAGAGAGCCCTTAATACAACTTTGCCTTAAAAATTTGAGGGCGATAAAGTAGATTTTAATCATTAATGACTAATATGACTGCCGTGGACTAATCCTTAAAAAACTCCCATAATCAGTATCCCCCAAGTACAAATACATATTTTTCATCATTGCTTATCCATGAGAAGTATGCAATTGTGGTATTTTAAATATTCACATAAATCACAGTAATTATAAAATGAAAGTGAGCCTTTATTATTTTTACAAGTTTATATATTTTCCATTTTGAATACAATGTTATTAGATGAATAAGTAAATATATTTCTAAAGTGAATCTATTGTGTTATCAGTAACCTCAAAGAGGAAGTAGTATTTCAGTGTGCAGACGTCCACATAAATCATAGATAGACACATAGATAATGTAATTAAGTCTGCCTTGGATGATTGTGCAAAATGTGGGTCACATAGATTGAGTCTTCAAAGCAGAATTTTGGCATTGAGAGCAGAGAGTGCATAAAGTCAGACCTCATTTGTCCTGCCTGACATTTTGAATATACATAGATTGCAGTTCAGATTTTTCAACCAATTTGTCAAACACAAAGTAACAAACTACTATTAATAAAACTTCTTGTAGTTTTGTTTTTTGCAGGAAAATTAAGGCAAATAACTTAACATTAACGGTACACAACACTGTGAGGAATACACACACACACACACACACACAACTGCATGTTTCATTGCAATCATGTATTTTTTCCTCTCACCTTTACAAACTGAAGAACACATTTGTGCATTTTTTAAAGTCATGTTAAAATCTTATTTGAGCAAGTTTAAAGGCCATAAATTCTGGTTTAACTGGAACAAGACAAAGATCACCTCCTCATGATTTTTAAAACACAAACAAAGCAAGCACAGTCACTCTTGCAAACACATACCTTTGGTACTATTTATGCGGGCGATCAGGTGTTTGCTCTCCTCCTGGATCCACTCCTCCATCCCTTTACGTCCCATCCCAAAGTCTCTTAGCGTTGTCAGGGTGAAACGTCTCAACTGACGCCAGCGATCTCCATTACTGATCCCCAAACCTTTGAGGACATAGACATGATAGTTTTAAAAAAGAAACTCTTAAAACACTGTTCTCCTAAAGCAAAAGAAAAGCTTGTATTCTGCCCATAATTTTTTCCAACAAGAACACAAACCTTTAAAATAAAGAAAAACTCAATTTTGAAGAATGTTGGCAGCAAATGTAATCTATTTTTCCAACCTTGTGATTTTGTAACATATTTATATAAAGACAATACATTAATACATTTTACTGTGTATTTAAGTCTCTTCCATATTTCTTTAGCATTATAGGTGCAACGAAGAAGAGAAATATGACACTTCGATTTGCAGCCAAGTGCTAGGACACAGACATGTTCAAATGTTACACACATCATAACAAATGTCCACATTACCATAGCCTTTGGTAGCTTTGACCAAGAGAGGTATCTGTGCTCTGCCAGTGAAGTCATCTCCTTGATCCACCAGTGCTTCCTTTACAGCATCGTATCCCACCAGAACCACAGCTCGCTTATAGCCCAGGTACACAGTTATCACAGGGCCATAGGTTTCACTGAGCTGGAGATTAAACAGGTGAATAGAGAAACATTTTATTCTTGTCCTGACATGCTAGGAGAAAAAACAAAACAAATGAAGACACAAACAGAATAAAGCAGTGACTCATAAATGCAGGATTGAACCAATCAGAATGAGCTTTAGCCAATCACATGGGCATATAAGGTTTGATTTGTATGAGTCTGGTTGTGATTTGCTTTGTAATACTTACACACAGTGCCAAGAACAAATATACAAAAATACACTACAGTCAAAAGTAAAGAAACTTTTTAACTTTTATGTACAGTCACATAAGTAGGGGGGAAACAAGTTATCATTCTCACCCACACTCACCTTAAGCAGAGTTTTAAATGGAGCTCTTTTGTCCAGCTGCAGCAGGTTTCCTATGATAGGGAAGGCAGGGGGTCCAGGAGGTAAACAATACTGTCTACGACTCTTAAGTCTCAACAGCCACAGCAACGTAAAGATCAGCACTGCTAAAACTAATGTTCCAGAAAACTCCATAATGCTCCAAGAAAGGAAATATTCTACTTTTGTCCTCTGCAGTTGACTAAAGGTGCAATCTGTCAAGGAGATGAGCAGGTTATGCGAGTAGCCTACATGCAGCTTTTATAGTCATCACTTGTTTAGGTAGACAACCCTTTCACCTGATTTTCATGCTGAGCTTTGGAATACAGCCAAGCCGGGAGGAAGGGAGAGGTCAGAGTCACTGCAGCAGCATGTTTTTCCACAGGCCGAGGCTTTCGCTGAGAGCACTTTGCCAGAGCACCCTGACACAGATCAAATAATGTATTCCACTTGTTACAAATCCAACTGTACAGACCTAATCAAGAAAATCAAAATCAGAAAGAAAACCGCTTAGAAAATACACAAAGAGTGTGAGGACATTTAGCATAAACAGATAAAAGGAGGACTTAGGTTTTAAATTAACCCACCTGTAAAAGTTTGAATCAATTTAGTAGTAGCAAGAGTGAACCTACTTTGCAAGTCAAAACTACAACTGGTGTGATCACCAAAAGCTGCCAAAAAATAGCTGGATATGTAAAGTGTTCAGATTTTCCTGTTCCAAAAATTCCCCTAGAGACCTTTTTTTTTCCAACCACAAGTTCAGAACATTAGAAAATATAAAAGGTGCAAGCTGTAAGACTCTTAATACCCACAGTTGTTAAAAAAAATGTAATTAAATTAATATGTCAGGTTATTGTACAAGTTATAATTTTGTAAGGATATCACTGATGTAAAATATAGTATGTATTGAGTTCCACCTCCGGACGGTGTTTTGTTACCATATATTAACATCATGTGGTCATTCACCATGCCTTGTAATCCCTTCCTCTACAATGTACATGTTATTTAATGTTCATTATTCATTGTCCAAGTGGATGTGTGTCCCTACAAGTTCATCTCCATCTGTCTGTGTATCGGTATACTCAGCGGGACCAGAGGATGACTACACAGACTACGTTGCGACTCGCTGGTACCGGGCCCCTGAGCTACTGGTTGGGGACACACAGTACGGTCCCCCTGTGGACGTGTGGGCGCTGGGATGTGTCTTCGCTGAGCTGCTCCACGGGAATCCACTCTGGCCCGGGAAATCTGACGTTGACCAGCTCTACCTCATCCGAAAAACTCTAGGTACACTAACAAGAGGTCGTATCAGTAGGTGCTTAAAAGATGCACTGTTAGACTTTTCACGATGGAGGGTTGTATTCTTGGTGTAGTCATTGTTCATCAAACTCAAACTCAATTGCATAGTTATCTAGATTGTATATACAGATCACAGCATTTGAATACATGCACAAGTCACATATCTTATACAGTAACACACAGCCTTGTGGTTGTTCTGCTTTGCATTCACTCCACAAATGATTTGCACTATACGAAATCTACCTTTTCAAGCTATTTTGGTCCAGTTGTTTTGTCCACACTTGAGCTCCTTTGACAGCTCTCACAATAGCCTAAATGAGCTGAACATGATGAGGAAACACACCAGAGTTAATCAGTACCAAACCGGGCAGGTTAAGTGTAAAGGTGCCTTTGAGAAACAATTCCATATTTGGGGAAAATGTACTTAAAGGGAAACTTAAAGGGAAACCTCCTGTGTGATGGACTTTTTCTCTTGTTGGATTGTTTAATGTATAAAAGAATTGTTAGAGAGAAGGCTTTGCTCTTTTTTTTGAGGAGATAACACCAAAAGCTCACATGTACTGTCAATATTAGCTCAGTTTTAGATAGGTTGCAAAACATTTCCCAAAACATCCAATACCAAGTGCAGATTCTGATTATTTAATTTCTGACCTCAGGTGACCTGATCCCTCGTCACCAGCAGGTCTTCCGCTCCAATGTTTTCTTCAGTGGAGTTTGTATTCCTGAACCTGACACGATGGTATGAATCCTGTTATCATTGAGACTGCATGTTGTCAAAGGACACCAATAAGTATGGTTGGTGATTATTTCCTTTTTTTCCCTCTTAGGAGCCTTTGGAAAAGCGTTACCATGAAGTGTCACCTCATGCTCTCCAGGTCATGAAGGTCCGTTATGTTTACATGTCATAGAGTTGGACTGATATATTAGCTTAGCACATGAATCAGTATCAGTGTATATGTTGGTACAAGAAAGTACAAAAGAAGTTGCTGTACAGAAAAGCTAAACCTGCTATATGTTTGAGGTCATTCTTAAATAGTGTTGCTATTACATAGTTTGTCCATTGGGGGCACTGGCACATTCATTTTTCAACAGTAAAATATTTATTTAAGTACATATTTTGATCACAATATAATACAATATACACAATACAATAGAAACACTTAAGTTGGTTGACATAATTATCAGATTTTTCTAAACTTTCAAATACATTGATCAACCTCAAAGCCCAGTATCTGATGACAAACAAGCTCTGAACTGTCACCTCTGTGTGTCTCTATGTGTGAGCAGTCATGCCTGGTGATGGACCCCTCCCTCAGGCTGTCCTGTGAGGAGCTGCTGGAGCTGCCTTACTTCCAGGAGGAAGTAGGTGCCAACTGGGGCCGAGAGGGCGAGCGCCCAGGAAGACGACACGACAAAGGCTCCCGACGCAGACAGGCAGGGGTATGAATGCAACACAGTGGCTTAATGGTGTGAGAAACCATCCCCGATACACAAAATGTACTGACTGTGTCCCCGCTACAGCCATGCATGTCCTTGAGTTTGTCACTTTTTAGTTGCTAAGTCACTGGAGCGATAGCAGAGAGCCACAGATAAAATAAAAGCTAGGCGAAATTCAGTGTCACAGATGCACAGGCCAAAATCTATATTTTAGTTAGGGCATGGTACTACTCGATACATAAACATTATTGAGAGGGATAACCGTACCAAATAATATCAAAACTTCTCCAGTGAAACAGTACCTGCATTCAATTCTTTTTGTACTCAAGTCTATTAAAAAAAAAGACTAATTGTATGGTCCTCAGCCTCAGCCAATCACTGCAAGCGTCGATTGAATGTGACGTGTGATTGGCCCTCCACCACAGCAGCTACAATCCATAAAGACTGTGGTGGTTGTTGGAGTTGGCGGTTCAGTGTGCCAAGATGCTTGAAATATCAAATGAAAAAAAATGGGATCATATGAAGTACTCCACTGGTGTCAGTATCACTTTAAGGGTCATTTTTAAAAAAAATATACCTAGACCTACTTTTAGTATAACAGTTTCACCCCCTTTAATGCTTGAAAGATGCTATGTAGAGTTGGTATCTACATTTATATGCTTAGTATATTCCAGACAGTGAAAATATGTTACACACCTTATACCTATTAATCACAGATGTATGAGGTACGTCTTTTCCTCTGCCAAACATCACGACTGATTCAAACAGACAGCATCTGCGGTTCTCTGAAGTAAGAAAGTACCAACTTTTAACAGCCACTTTTCAAGCGTAGAAGATTTTTAAAGGATAGTTCCTCTCTCTGTTTTTACATCAGTTGCACCATGCTTAAATATTATCTCGCTATTAAAGAAAAAAACATGTTAGAGACATGCACAGGAGAGAGTTCATGTACATTTTTTTTCCTTCTCTCTCACTCTTTCTCTTTTTCCTGCTCTTTTTCTCCAGGCTCAGTACCTGCCTCAGTTACCAAACAGCAACATCTCACCAGCACCAGACGTCAAGAAACAGGTGAAGCACAAATATCACCTGCCCAACATCTAATAAAAGCAAGGTTTGAACTGACTGAAGAGTGACACATCGTGGCAGAACGGAGACATGCAGGACTCGTTTTCTGCTCTGTGCAATCATTTGAATACAGTCCAATTTAAAGATGTGTATTGGTGTGAGAGTTGGAAAGTATATTTTAATTCCATCACTTTCACTTGACCACAGACTTATTTAATACTGGTGACAAAACAAACTATAGTTAAGGTGTTTACAGATGCAGGTTAGGCAAAAGAATAGCCAAAGAATGTATAATATGTGCGTTCTGCATTTTCAAAGGTCAATTTAATGGTATAAAATAACTGATAAAAGTCACCAGTGTGCCATCATCACTTGGTGAAAGTGAATTGAGTTTCCTGGTGCACTCAATGACAACAAAACATCCCCATATAGGTAAATACAGGCTAGACAATATGTACTATATAGTACAATTGAAATTAATCTGATGAGCAAGATAAGACACATCATTATTATTATTATTAACAATATTTTAATTGTATTTATTTTCAGGAAATAATTTTTTCTAAAGAATTCAAATTAACACATTACACAGCTTTAGGCTTATTAAGCATTTACATTTTGTATTATAAAACTGAAAGAGGTGAATATATAATAGAGTTCAATATACAGTACTAAACATTTGTGTTAGTTCTTGCCTGAGTCTTGTTAAAAGGAAACTTTGGTATCTTTCAACCTGGGCGCTGTTCTCCCATCTTTTTGTGTGTAAATGACTAATGGGGACAAAGGTTTTTAAAACTGGTCAGTACTGAGTGAGCAGCAGCTGCATAACGGGCTGCAGTATAATCTGACGGGACAATATCATGCCATCAATGTACGTCCATTAAAAGGCTCATATTGGTATTATGTGTCTGATAACTTTATGGAAAGTAACCATACAGAGATATAATTGTCCATATTACTCACTTTAGACACAAAAAGATGTTTCCCTTTAGGGTTTAATAAAAGCTACCATGACAGCTGAGACTCTCTGAGAGTAATTTGATGGGTTCTTAACATATTGCAACCCTTGTATTGACATTGAGCCTAACATGGACATCCAGTCCGTTGCTCAGACACAAGACAGTAATACACAGGAGCATGCATCAACATACTTACAGCTTGACACACAGCTTGATTGATCACCTGACCTCGAACTCATCAAATTACAGACGTGACTCATTGTTCTTCATTATAGCCGCTCCTTCTGCTCCGTTAAGAATCCTACAGGTGGTCACACCATGAATTGATGAATATGGACAAACTCTCAGCACTTTTTCACCAATAAAAAATAAAACAAGTATACAATTATGTTCATGTTTTATGGTGTGATTAATGTATTTTTTTCACAAACATGTATATAGAGACTGGACAATAAACAAAATTTACTTAAACCTTTAAACCTATAAATTCAGATTACAGTAGTAAGATGATGTTAGTAAGATATACAGAGTGCAATCACTGATGAAAAATGCACACACATAATTACTGTATGATATCATATCTTGGTCCTTTTGATGGTCTCGTAATGCAGAATAAGCCAATCTTCCTGCATTTAGGTATCCATGCATTGACAGGTGGTTTATAGAAATTAGGCAGAAATAAGACAGTCGGGACTCATTTTGCTTCCAGGCATCATTCACAAGATTATTAAAAGATCTTTATCTGCACTTTGTATTCTCAACTCAAAATATTTTGAAAAAAGTAAACCATTGTGAGATGGGACAGCTTTGATAAAACCCTTTTTAACATTTGGTCATCTTTATAGTCAACCGTAGAATCAACCATTGCATGTTGGATGTGAATGTTTCATTCTTACTGCAGCTACTATAAGGCTGACACACAAAGTAAATGTACACTTCACAAAGTGTTGATTTTCATAAGGTCTTTTATTGGGAGTACCAGTAAGGCAAGTCAAGGTAACTTTCTATATATAGCTCATTTCATAGACAGGGTCAATTCAATGTGCTTCACATAAAAACAAAATATCAGATGATTTAACAGTAAGAATTGGAAACAAAAAAAAACTCTGATTATAATAAAAAGAAAAAAAGTACCATTGAACAGTAAAAATTGGAAACATTAAAACATACTTTAAAAAAAAGAATCCAATTATAATAAAAAATAAAACAAAGTACAGAAAAATAGAAAGAGAGAAAGAAAATAAAAAGCTCTATAGAATATAAAATATGAGTGCAGCACAAAATAATGATTAGCATTAAAATTGTTAATAGAACATACAGTGCAAATGAAAAATTTAAATTTAAAGTGCTTTAAAGGAGCTCAATCCTAAGCACATGAGCTGTAGAACCAGTAACACCATTTAAAGAAATGACAGCAGAGTTGACTGTGCTGTGCTGGTAAGCATAGATCAGGCTTATTTGTTTGTAATTTCACTCAATTATGATCATTAGAGCAGTCCAGGGACCTACAGTATCACAGATAGCCATTTGGTTTCTACATTTTGAAATTATGTGACAACGTGTGCCCTCTTTGGGACCCCGTAAAAACACAATAAGGGTTGAAGACACAGGCATATGCTGTAAAATATCTGTTAGCACCGTGGTGTGGCGATGACGTGGTACCTGCGAGGCACATTAGCAAAGCTGCTGTACTCAGGACTGATGTCTATGCTGTCGGGTCCTCCGGTGCAAGAAAAGGTGAATTGCTGCAGAAGTGACACCAGGAAGATGAAAATCTCCATGCGAGCGAGGGACTCTCCCACACAAGATCTCTTTCCTGAGAGATAACCAGAAGAAATAGACTTGAGATTAATTTTACTCTTGTCTTTGGCCTATTCTACACATCATAGCTGAGATAAGCATGACAACAGCCACATATTTACTTAATAATCTACCTGCAGAGAATGGCAGAAATGCTGGATTTTTCTTAAAGTTGCCATTCTGGTCCAAGAAGTGCTGGGGGTTGAAGGACCAGGGAGTTTCCCAATGCTTTTCCTCTTTTAGCACAGAGTGCAACAAAGGTATAATGATTGTATCCTGTTGAGGTGAAACATTGTATCAAACAGAGCATTTTATATCACCTGTAAATATTATGCAGTGTTTTGTTTTTTTTGTTTTTTCATCAATGCTGTTGCTGATACCAGAAACTAAAACCAGGATACCTCAGGAATTGTGTAACCCCTGAAAGAAATGTCCTCTAGTGCATGGTGGGGGACATTCATGGGGACAAGATCCATAAAACGCTGAATTTCATGAATGACTGCATCTGTGAACGAAAGGGACTTCCTGTCTTCCATGAAAGGACAACGTTCCCGTCCAATCACAGTGTCGATCTCCTGCTGGATTTTCTCTGCAGAATGAAAGTGGTCAATTAATCAATCAGTAAATCAACATAAAATCAAATCGCTTCTTCCAGCCTCTTCATTTGTGAGGATCTGATACTCTGATTTCTCAGCTTTTCTTTTTTTTAGACTTTCCTGACAATCATGTCAAGAATACAAGTACAATAGACTTTAAAGTATAAATCAGAGTACAAGGAATGTAACAGGAGAGGATGCCCAGATCATCATGCAACCAGTGACAAGGTGCTAGATTAAGAGCGATAGTGCCTTGAGTCTACTAAAGTAAATCTGTGACGTTACAATGATCATGTAAAACACGTGTTAATAAGTTAATAAATCACTTGATGTAAAAGTAATTAGATTAGTGTGTACGGCTTTTCTTTTACAATCTTTTGTGTGTCCTACCTTGTATTTTGGGGTATCTAACCAGAACATTTATTGCAAATCTGAGAGTGGAGCTGGTGGTTTCTGTTCCTGCCAGGAACAGGTTGAACACTGTTGACACCAAGTTTTCATAGTGGAACTCTGTTGTGGGAATGTGCTTTTCCTGCAAAAACAAAACGAGAACCAGCTCACCGATTTGACAATAAAAACCTGAAGGATCAAAATTCAAGATGTTAACATGTACTTGAGGGACCTCATTGGTGCACTTAATGTTTCAAAGTGCTCAGTAACTACAGTACTGTTCACATGTAAAACCGGGTAAGAACTTAGTAAGAATGCCAAAAATGCTAAAAGTAAATCGAACAAATATTATTACTTTTGTCCACAGTAGTTCATTCTGGCTCATGAACTGATTCTTTCATACCTGATTTAATTTGGTGAGGAAGCAGTCGATGTAATCTCTTGGGCAGCTCGGGTCCAACGTGTTGTGGTGCTCCTGGATCTTTTTCATGATGAATCCTCTCAGCTTTTCAACTTTGGCAAAAACGGTGTGGTGTTGACCCGGCAGCAGTTCCATCAACCAGGGGAAGATATTATACAACTGTAATGGGGAATGGATAGGGCTCATGAAAAATATGTCTCACAACCAGTTTTAGCAGAGTAGAGAGAATCTGGAAACCTTTGAGGTGCCTCTCAAATAAAACGCTCCCTGCACACAAACCTCAAATAACTCCCTAAAGCACTATACAGTACATTCAGCCAACTTAACTGGAGAAACACACCTAAAACTATGCGTGGGTTAGACTTAAGACTTTCTTTATTTCCTTGTTCTTTGTCCATCTGTAGATTTTCTTCACTTGCTATGAGTTGCCCTGTCAGCCATCGTAGAATACACTGTATATATTGTACATGTTGATAATAAGGGGGGGGGGGGGGGGTCTTATCATTTCTGATCTTTCTGACTATCAACACATCTTGTTAAGTATTAGGTTAATGTATACAAATCACAAAATGATAATTAACTGGTATCAAAAAGCTTTCGAGGCAGTAACAGTCCTATACATAGCTTACGAAATTAATTAATAGTGAGGTTAAATAGTGAGTTTAAATGGGAGCCTTTGAAATATCAATTATCACCTGTGCATTCCTGATTAATAGTAATGAGATGAGCAGAGTCCCTACAGAGTGGTTGGAGTGCAGTGGTCCTCCAAACCACTCACCCACCCATCAAGCGTCACTTTCTGTGCACCTTCTTCTCCTACCTGACCGCTGGGTCTGCTGCCAAATTGCGGCAAATCTGAGATGATCTGCAGAAGGGAGAGGAAGTGCTCGTCGTCATAGCTGAAGCGTTGACCGAACACTAAGCAGCAAATCACGTTGGACACGGTGCTGCTCAAGAAGTATGTGGTATCAAAAGGTGCAGCTAAAAGGAAAAAAGAGAGAGCCCTTAATACAACTTTGCCTTAAAAATTTGAGGGCGATAAAGTAGATATTAATCATTAATGACTAATATGACTGCCGTGGACTAATCCTTAAAAAACTCCCATAATCAGTATCCCCCAAGTACAAATACATATTTTTCATCATTGCTTATCCATGAGAAGTATGCAATTGTGGTATTTTGAATATTCACATAAATCACAGTAATTATAAAATGAAAGTGAGCCTTTATCATGTTTACAAGTTTATATATTTTCCATTTTGAATACAATGTTATTAGATGAATAAGTAAATATATTTCTAAAGTTAATCTATTGTGTTATCAGTAACCTCAAAGAGGAAGTAGTATTTCAGTGTGCAGACGTCCACATAAATCATAGATAGACACATAGATAATGTAATTAAGTCTGTCTTGGATGATTGTGCAAAATGTGGGTCACATAGATTGAGTCTTCAAAGCAGAATTTTGGCATTGAGAGCAGAGAGTGCATAAAGTCAGACCTCATTTGTCCCTGCTCATTTAAATCTGTCTCCGCCTGACATTTTGAATATACATAGATTGCAGTTCAGATTTTTCAACCAATTTGTCAAACACAAAGTAACAAACTACTATTAATAAAACTTCTTGTAGTTTTGTTTTTTGCAGGAAAATGAAGGCAAATAACTTATAAATAACGGTACACTGTTAAAAGCTCAAAACATTTCACACTCTAGCACAACACTGTGAGGAATACACACACACACACACACACACACACACACACACACACAACTGCATGTTTCTTTGCAATCATGTATTTTTTCCTCTCAGCTTTACAAACTGAAGAACACATTTGTGCATTTGTCTTTAAAATCTTATTTGAGCAAGTTTACAGCCCATAAATTCTGGTTTAACTGGAACAAGACAAAGATCACCTCCTCATGATTTTTAAAACACAAACAAAGCAAGCACAGTCACTCTTGCAAACACATACCTTTGGTACTATTTATGCGGGCGATCAGGTGTTTGCTCTCCTCCTGGATCCACTCCTCCATCCCTTTACGTCCCATCCCAAAGTCTCTTAGCGTTGTCAGGGTGAAACGTCTCAACTGACGCCAGCGATCTCCATTACTGATCCCCAAACCTTTGAGGACATAGACATGATAGTTTTAAAAAAGAAACTCTTAAAACACTGTTCTCCTAAAGCAAAAGAAAAGCTTGTATTCTGCCCATAATTTTTTTTAACAAGAACACAAACCTTTAAAATAAAGAAAAACTCAGTACCATTTTGAAGAGTTTTGGCAGCAATACATTATAGGTGCAACAGAAGAGAAATATGACACTTGGATTTGCAGCCAAGTGCTAGGACACAGACATGTTCAAATGTTACACACATCATAACAAATGTCCACATTACCATAGCCTTTGGTAGCTTTGACCGCGAAAGGAAGCTGTCCTCTGCCAGTGAAGTCATCTCCTTGATCAACCAGTGCTTCCTTTACAGCATCGTATCCCACCAGAACCACAGCTCGCTTAGAGCCCAGGTACACAGTTATCACAGGGCCATAGGTTTCACTGAGCTGGAGATTAAACAGGTGAATAGAGAAACATTTTATTCTTGTCCTGACATGCCAGGAGAAAAAACAAAACAAATGAAGACACAGCCAGAATAAAGCAGTGACTCATAAAAGCAGGATTGAACCCATAAATGCAGCAAAAATGATGGATGTATAGGTTACAAACACAAAACCTGGCTTTGCAACAAAAGCAAAAGTGTTTCTCCTACAAGGTTTTCTGCACTTCAATCAGAATGAGCTTTAGTCAATCACATGGGCATATATGGTTTGATTTGTATGAATCTGGTTGTGATTTGCTTTGAAATACATACACACAGTGCCAAGAACAAATATCTAACAAGCTATAACAAGCTATCATTCTCACCCACACTCACCTTAAGCAGAGTTTTAAATGGAGCTATTTTGTCCAGCTGCAGCAGGTTTCCTATGATAGGCAGGGCAGGAGGTCCAGGAGGTAAATAATACTGTCTACGACTCTTCAGTCTCAACAGCCACAGCAACGTAATGATCAGCACTGCTAAAACTAATGTTCCAGAAAACTCCATAATGCTCCAAAAGAAAGGAAATATTCTACTTTTGTCCTCTGCAGTTGACTAAAGGTGCAATCTGTCAAGGAGATAACCAGGTTATGCGAGTATGCGCAGCTTTTATAGTCATCACTTGTTTAGGTAGACAACCCTTTCACCTGATTTTCATGCTGAGCTTTGGCATGCAGCCAAGCCGGGAGGAAGTGAGAGGTCAGTGTCGCTGCAGCAGCATGTTTTTCCACAGGCCGAGGCTTTCGCTGAGAGCACTTTGCCAGAGCACCTTGACACAGATCAAATAATGTATTCCACTTGTTACAAATCCAACTGTACAGACCTAATCAAGAAAATCTAAATCAGAAAGAAAACCACTTAGAAAATACACAAAGACTGTGAGGACATTTTGCATAAACAGAGAAAAGGAGGACTTAGGTTTTAAATGAACCCACCTGTAAAAGTTTGAATCAATTTAGTAGTAGCAAGAGTGAACCTACTTTGCAAGTCAAAACTACAACTGGTGTGATCACCAAAAGCTGCCAAAAAATAGCTGGATATGTAAAGTGTTCAGATTTTCCTGTTCCAAAAATTCCCCTAGAGACCTTTTTTTTTCCAACCACAAGTTCAGAACATTAGAAAATATAAAAGGTGCAAGCTGTAAGACTCTTAATACCCACAGTTGTTAAAAATGTAATTAAATTAATATGTCAGGTTATTGTACAAGTTATAATTTTGTAAGGATATCACTGATGTAAGATATAGTATGTATTGAGTTCCACCTGTAGTACAAAGTATTTTACCCCTGTTATGATCTGGCTTAAGTGTTCACAACAAAGTGGAGGTACACCATGATGAAGAGTTAATAAATAATTTATTGAATCAAATTAAACTAAATAACCAAATATTAACAGTATGGGATGAGGATGTCAGTCTGCGTGCATGGTAAATGTGTGTGTGTGTTTTAAGGTGCATGAAAGCAAAGTAAATAACTAAATATAACTAAATCAAACCAAAAACAGATATAACAGCAGTAACAATCAGTCAGAGGAGGGAGCCAGAACCTCCTCAGCTGCACAGTACACAGTAGGCACACAGATGACACCAGGGGTCATCACACCCCCAACTCATGCAACTTTACAATGAGAAAAGTAAAAACAGGCAACCATTGATACTGAGATTCTGAAACACATTCTCCTGCTCATGTTTGGTCACTAAACAGAGCTTTTTTTATCATCTGCTATCATCAGGTGTGCATTAGAATAGTAGCAGTCAACTTTGCTGCAACTTATGTTACACTTATGTTACCTGCAGATAATCACATGAGTGCAGGACTGGTTTTAAAGTTGCAGTTCAGGGGGATATTCCAGATAGGAGGTTCAACAAACTCTGAGTCTAACCCTGAACTCTGAGTTGATTTACTCTGAGATGGGAAACTCTGAGGGCCCCATTTTAACAATCTATATCAGGGGGTAGTTTGGAAAAAGAGAAGTAGCACAGGATTTGAAAGGACCTCATCAATAGTTTTAAAGATTTTTTTTGTTAATATAATACATTGAAACAAAAAAAGGAACTTGGGCAAGATATTAATTTTCACAGCATTAATTCTTCCAATCAGTGTCAGTGTTTATAATACATTTACAAGACATATTTGACGTCCCATATCTTTTGAACAGAATCAGCTGAAGGAGAGTAAGAACGCTCTATTCCTACCTGACACTTTAGGCTTTCATCACAAATTAAAAGGGAATTTATTCAGTTTATGGATTATGAGGAATTCAAAGGAAAGTAAAAAGTGTGACTACCAACCCCGTTCTCCCCTACTTTAAGCCACCAACAGAAAGCTGTTTAACACACACATTTTACACTATTTTAACACTTTTATTTAACACAATTTTACTTATTATACATATTGGAGTAATTGATTTTAAGACTGAAATGTGACAATGTGTAGCTACATAATATTAAATAAAATACTTCCTAAAAATAAGATTAACAAGAAGGCAGATATGGCCGGAGAATGTTAAGAAATGATTGAGTGTAATGAACAGTGATACCGTTCTAACAGATATTCATCTCAGAATAAAAGCACATCCAATTGAGCCCTGAATGGATCTCTGGACGTAAGGCATTGTGAATTAATTCTGCCTCGATATCTATCAGATTGCGAAGAAACGGACAACAACCCATGTCTGGTAGCTTGTTTCAGGTAGGAGGAGACAGGTAGAAACTCAGAGTTTCTTAAAGAAAACCTGCCAGCGAGCAGGTTATGTTCACAGAGTCAGTTACCATGGTGACTGACTCAGAGTTTCAGTTACCTCTCTTTCTGGAACTGATAACACAGAGTTTCCCTCATCTCAGGTTTAACTTACTCTGAGTTGTCCACATAACCCGCTTTCTGGAATACCCCCCAGGGGGCCTGTTTCAGAAAGCAGGTTTAGTGAAAACTCTGAGTTAGTTAACCCTGAGATGAGGGAGACTCTGGCTTTTCGGTTTCACAAAGCCAGTTCAGCTTAACTCTGAGTCAAATACCAAGGCAACATACTCCGTGAACCTAACCTGCTCGCTGGCAGGTTTTCTTCAACTAACCCTGAGTTTCTCTTCCTTTTAACAGACTGAAGGAGGTGTCAGACATGGTGTGTCAGTTAATATTGAAGCACAAATACGAAGCACAAATCTCCATCAGAGGGTGATTGTGATCAGACCTGCTGGGATGTTTTATCATTCTCTGATGATGTTCTGTTTGAGTGTTTCCGTTTTTCTGTACAATCGATCATTTACTTCAGATTCTCAGCTTCGTATCGTCTGTACGACACTTCTTTGTGTTGTACTTTGTTTTGTTGTTTACGCTGAGCATGTTTCCAAGGCAACCGTCTGTCTGACATGTATCACGGTCTTGGTAGCCAAGTGGTTATAGCGCATGTCTCATAGTGATTGTGTCGCTGGTTTGATTCCAATGAGGAAATTTTGCTGCAGGTCTCTCTCTCTCTCTCTCTCTCTCTCTCTCTCTCTCTCTCTCTCTCTCTCTCTCTCTCTCTCTCTCTCTCTCTCTCTCTCTCTATTTCCTGTCGGCCTCTATCCCAGTTACTGTTAAATTAAGGTTAAAGTGCACAAACATAAATCTTTAAAACAAAAGGAATTTGACTCTTGCACTGAAACGTTTACATGTTTGTAGTGTTGTGTGTACAAAGGCATTTAGGTGTTGCTTTCAAATATACAGTATTAAATACTGGCAGTGTTGGGATGGCTGAAATTTCTTTTTTTGCTTAGGAGATTTCACTAACTACTGACATATATCGCATGTTGAATGAAGCCACTAAATGCTGTTTAATTAGGGCAGGCTGAACAACATCACAATTGCTTGTAATGGAATTATACCTTACTTGTTTGAGCTATATTTTTATATTTCATCTTCAGTTGCTGCCAACTAGGCCTACGTTTTGTACCTGTTGGGGTCTGCATGAATATTAAATGTGCCATGCGCACGCACACACACACACACACACACACAGTGTGGACCACTCGAGACAAAATGTTTCTTTTTTTTCATTAATACTCACACATTGACTCGGTTGGTAATTTTCTGCCACACCAGCTGATGTTCTTTTGCTGCTGCTACTGTATTGCTTTTTTTCTTAAATATAAACTGAACAGGCCCCAGGTGTAAGCAGAGAATCACAGTCATCTGTTTATTTTCTTCTGTCAGTAGAAAGAGCAGTATGGTAAAGATCACTGTGCTGTTATCAGGCGAAATGTCATGCCAGTCTCATAAACTGATTTATGATAAGATTATGTAACATATTTTGTTATTTTATGTTATCCTGGACAGGTTGGTTTGTAATTCCCTGCACATTGATCTACAGTAGATCATAAATGCATGAATAAAAGGAAGGAGGAGTCTTGCTTCTCACAATATGAATCAAAACCTACTCAATTTTACAATAAATAGGACCAGTAATGATGGCAGGTTTTTATTCAACCATCACAGCTCTTCATCAGGCTAGCATGATGTAGGTTAGGGGACATAGAATAGACATCTACAATGCTTTTTTAATTAGTTAGTGATTCTTTATGCATATTTTTTTTATCAAAGCCATGGATATAAATCTTAATCCTTTGATAAGGGCATGTGCTCCTGGCTCAATTCGCTGTGTTTACTGATAAGTGTCACTGGCTGTATTCAGGGTGCAGAAGATTTTATCAGACCACCTTAGATACCTGCAGCCAACATGTTTTTTTAAAGATAACTGACTGAAAATATGTAGGTTGAACTGTGGCACACTTCAGAAACACTCATATGAGCATTTGCAAATCTGCCATCTCTCTAGAAAAAAATGGACTCCATTAATGTAGCACCTTTCTAGTCTTCCAACCACTCAAAGCACTTTATAATACATTAAATTCATCCACACATACACTGATGGCAGAGCAATTTGTTGTTCAAGGACAATTCGAAGTGCGGACTGGAGGAGCTGGGTATCAAACCATCGGCCTTCTGGTTAGTGAACAACACATTCTACCACCTGAGCTACAGCTGCCATCTGATGATGATTGTTTTGTTTGAATACCATCTCCTATGAGTGTTTACAGTTTATAGAATAATTTTCAAATGAATTCTGGTAAAGGTATGATGAAGAGTGGATAACAAAAACCTTAATAAACTTTATTAAAGTTAAGGAAAAGTCACCTTCATGGTTTGAGGAAACCATGCCAACCCCATTTTAATCAACTAAACATTCTCCAAGATTCACATGATTTGGGATAGTGAGTCTTTTTGTAGTCATGCTTCACAAACTGTGATGATGGCACCTATTATTTTATCATTATTATAATCATTAGTAGTAGTAGTAAACATATTAAATACAATGGACTTTGATTATTTGGATGGTTTGTTTGTAATCTTGTCCTCAATTCATTTTACAGTTGCAGCAGTTTCTTTTGCTCTGTAAATACAGGACTGCTACATACATAATATTATACATACTATCATTATTATTGTTGATAAATGTCTTGAAAATGTGAGTGTAAATTACAATGTGCTTTCATTTTTATGGTGAGATCCTACCATTGCAGCAAAAGTTTTAGCTGTAGATCTCACCTTGACACATCTTCTGTGAGTTTGTCCATGTGTGACACTCAAACAGGATGTCGGGGTGCTACAGTGCATGGAAGGATCATTCACAAGTGTAAACTAATAAGAGATCAGTTTGGGAGAGAAAAATATGTTTATTTTAAGGGAAAGGTAGACAAGAGATTCAAAGATTTATGAAAGTTTTATTGGTTTAAATTTGAATGTATGCACAATAATGCAGGATGATGTCACCTTTTAAGATATGCGAGTCATGTGAGGTCATTTCATGGGTACTTGACATTTTTATACAGTTTATTTTTTTAACAGAGGTGATGAATTTGAGGTCTTGGTACTTAGAACAAGTAATGGTTTGTGGGAAATTGTACAAAATAAGGGTACAAAATTAAATATATGAAATAAACCCAAGTTTTAGTTTATATGTCATTTCTAAGTGGATACATTAAAAATGTTTAATGGCTATTCTTCCAATCAAATTCTATGTAGAAATACAACACATACATTATAAAGAAAAACAACTTCTTAACAGGGATACACAACTTTATTCCTCGGTAGGAAGTGATTATTGCCATCTGTATAAAAAGACATGTTACTTTTATAGCAGCAATATATTTATGAAAATACATTTATTTTTGTTGTGTACAACAAATACATGTTGGCAATTAACACAGGAAGCAACAATTGATTAAAATACACTCTAAGTTTTGTTATTTAAAAAAAGAAAAAAGAAAAGAGGATTCATCCTAATGGATAAGAGACACAGTTTGCTTAAATTTTGAGTCTCTATACAGCAGTGCGTGTTGTATAGAGGTTGTGGTGAGTGTCTCAGAGCTTCAAGCAATGGTAAACCGTGCGTTTCACCGTGGCGTGGCAATGACCTCATACCTACGTGGCAAATTGGCAAAGCTGCTGTACTCTGGGATGAGGTTTATACTGTCAGGGCCTCCGGGGCAGGAAAATGTAAAATGCTGCAACAGTGACACTAAGAAGATGAAAAGCTCCATTCGAGCCAGTGATTCTCCGACACAGGCTCTTTTACCTGAGGAAACAATCAAAAACAAGGAGCTGCATGATTAAAAAAGAAAATTGCTTGGGATGTTAAAAAGAAGAAAAATGTGAGATATTACACTGTACTGTGATTAATGAGGTTGTTAGCATGTTAGCACACCTAACATCTAATGTTCCAAAAATAACTTTTTAGATGCCAGCATCTAATAGTTACATTCATATTCATTGATTTTTAATCAACTAACTACTTGTGTGATATACCTGCGGAGAATGGCACAAATGCTGGATTTTTCTTAAAGTTGCCATTCTGGTCCAAGAAGTGCTGTGGGTTGAAAGAGGAGGGAGTTGCCCATTGCTTTTCCTCTTTCAGCACAGAGTGTAACAGAGGAATGATGACAGTGTCCTATTGAGACAAGATATCATGTCATATGCCTTTTTTTGCACTGAACATTATATTGCAAGGTACACTCCAACAAAAAGGACAGGTTTACATTTTTTCAAATCTGTCTTAAAATAAGAGCCAGGAACCCAAGTGAACATTGAAACAGAGAAATATAAAGAATTAGAAAGAAAGTTAATAATGTACCAAGTTTATCCATCCCCCCAATCCTCAGAAACTACCCTATGTATGTGTAGTTATTATAGCTGCAAAATATATTAAATATGATCAAACCCCAAGACAAACAGGCTTTTTTTCTTTTTGTCTTATTGCATTTGATATTTCCATATTTTTTGGTAACCATATGTCAATGTTAATAATTTTCTGTATGGCTTTGGCAATATAGGTTTCTAATTTGTCATGCCAATGAAGCTTATTTATTGTCTCTAAGACAAGACAGACTGAACCTATCCTTTAATGCCATTGTGGAAGGATACCTTGGGGATTGTGTAACCTCTGAAAGAGATATCCTTGAGTGCGTAGTGAGGGAGGCTAAATGGGACAATGTCCAGAAAACGCTGCACCTCATGGATTACTGCATCTGTGAAAGGGAGGGACTTCCTGTCCTCCATATTGGGACTACGCTCTTGTCCAATCACAGTGTTGATCTCTTGCTGCATTTTCTCTGTAAGAGATATAAAGCAAAAAGTGTTGCTATGCATGTTATCAGACAGGTGCAATGTATTGAAAAGATGAAAAATAAAAACTCTCTTCTGTAAAAAAGGGACCTACCCTGCATGTCGGGGTATTTGATCAACACAGCTAGAGCATATCTGAGTGTTGTGCTGGTGGTTTCTGTTCCTGCCATGAACAGATTCAACACTGTAGACACCAAGTTGTCATAGTGGAACTCAGACATGTGATTGTCCTTTTCCTGCGGGGACAAAGTGGTAAAAGTGCTGTAAGATGCACAATAGTCAAAATTATAAAATATTCAGCAGGTGGCAGATGAGCTTTTGTTTCCCTAAACAATATTATGTATTTGAATAATTCATTTTTATGAAATATTTCATTCCAAATAAAGACAATTTTAAGTGCCCGATTGTAATAGTCAGGGATTATTTTAATGGATACAAAAGGAGCTTTAGGTTGAAACCCTCAGGATGAAATTGTTTGGTTTATGTACTCAAAACAAAATCTAATTATCCTCAAGTTCTTTCTAACCTGATTCATTCGGATGAGGTAGCAGTCGATGTAGTCTCTAGGGCAGCTGGGGTCTAGTGTTTCTTCGTGCTCTTGGATCTTTGTCTTGATAAACGCTCTCACCTCTTCAACATAGGCAAAAGCTGTATGTTGGCGGCCGGGCAGACGCTCCATGAGCCAGGGAAAGAGATTGTACATCTGTGGGAGGAAAGCACACAGCAGACTGCAGCTTTGTTTCACAGGACATAATAACATTGTGTTCAGCAGGTTGGGACATTCAATCCAATATGTTTGGCATAAAATGTAGGAAAGTATCACAGAATAGTCTTATGTAAGATGTTTTGGACACCATATGACAATTGGACCAAAAAAACAAAAAAAACATGTACATGATTTGTACTTATAGGACATTAGCCTCTGATTATTTGACTCACCCCAACCCCACTTACCTGACCCAGAGGGCTGCTTATAAATCTCATCACTTCAGGAATGTTGGTGAGGAGGCGCATGAACTGCTTGTCATCAGAATTGAACCGTTGGCCAAACACCAGGCAGCAGATCACATTGGACACAGAGCAGCTAAACAAGAAAGTCGGGTCCAAGGGCGCACCTGAAGGAGACAGGAAAAACATGTTAGACTAATCAATTAAAATCTACAATTATAACTATTTTGTTTAAATAAATTATCTACTCAACTTAACTAAAACCTGCATCACAACCATTGGTTTTGTATGGTAGCACAATTGGCAAAGGTGAATTTAGATATTTGTTCATGATCTCGGCCAATTTTAGAAATTTAATTCAACCAACAAAATATACATTTTAAAATAACAAATGAAACACTAATTTACAGTAAAATCACATACACCTCGCGTGACCTAACTTTAATATCTTTTAAAATTAAAATGCAGTTTTTAAAGTTTAAGGCTTTTTTTATTTTTTTTATTTGACAGATGCCATTTTTACTTTGAATTGACTGCCAACAGAAGAAGAGATAACACTCACTTTCACACACTTCTTAATTTTTACTTCAAGTATTTTACATTTTTTACCTGTTTGTTTAGAGTATTTGTTGCAAAAAGGTAGGCTATAAGTTTCATTGGGCAAACCCACTGGAACTGTAGCACCATACAAACTAAACTTGTCATGAGAGATTATAAAATAATTCTCTTTCACATCAACCTCATGTGCTCTCACAACAACAGCAGAAAACACACCTTTAAATGTATCTATCTGGTCCCTCATGTGTTTGCTCTCTTCTTGGATCCACTCCATCATCCCTTTGCGTCCCATCCCAAAGTCTCTCAGGGTTGTCAGGGTGAAACGTCGCAACTGACGCCAGCGCTCTCCATTACTGACCCCCAAACCTGACATACACAATATGGAAAATAAGTGATGCTTGTTGATCTAGTGGAGGCAGACAGGAGAAGGCCACCAGATACAGAGACATGTAGGCATGAAAATACACACACACACACACACACACACACACACACACACACACACACACACAAATTCCAAGACAGAGATGACAGATTTGAAGTGTTTTGTGTTACCATAGCCACGAGTAGCTTTGATCAGAAATGGAAAGGGCCCTCTCCCTGTGAATTCATCTGCCTGATCCACCAAGGCCTCCTTCACTGCATAGTATCCTACTAGAACAACCGCCCGTTGCCAACCCAGGTACATTGTCATCACAGGACCATATTTTTCACTTAACTAGACAAAAAAAGAGACATACTTGTTAGATGAAGAAACACCATGTTCCTAGAGAGCTACTGCCCAGCATGTGTTAGGTATCTCCCCACTATAACACACAGCAATAGCTGGTGAAGTTACTGGTAGTCTCATTTATGGTCTAATGTTAAAAACAGTGTGTGGCGGCAGCCGGTAAATTTGTGAGCGGGTGATGTTAAAAAGGAGAAAGAGGAGAAAGAAAATTAATACTTTAATGATGTCTTTATGCGGAGCATTAGCTGTGTGTTGGTCCAGAATGACGTCAAAGTCGCATTAAATGTGACGACTGTTCAGATTGCGGTCGCATTAAAAAAAAAATCCAATATGTATCCGATTCAGTACCACAATGGCCTGAATCAGATTTGGAAATGTCAGATTCAATGAGACTTGTGCTGTTCACATTGTCAAAAACAAATCAGATATGGGTCACATTTGAGCGAACAAATCGGACTCAGGTCACTTTTAAAAGTTTCTGCGGTTTGAACGTAGCCTATGATAGAGCATCAAAACCAATAATGCAAAACAAATTTGTTCCTAAAAACTCACCTTGACAAAGCTTTTAAAAGGTGTATATTTGTCCAGTTGTGGCAGGTTTCCTATGAGAGGGAGTGCTGTAGGTCCTGGAGGTAAACAATACTTCCTGCTGTTTTTCACACTAAGTAACCAAAGCAGAGCTAAGATAACCCCTGCTATGCTCACTGTTGCAAAAAACTCCATAATGTTTGTTGCAGTTTTCGTCTCCTTGTTGGTCAACAGATCTCTATTATACTGATTTCCTCCCTGTGATTTAAGCAGCTGGTTTCAGGTGCTTAATTGCGCCATAGCTCAGTCATGTGACTCTCTGTTTACTTCAGTGCACCCTCACCTGCTTTTCACTGGATAACAGCCATGCATGAGCAGAGGCAAAGCAATTTGTTAGAGTGTTTGACTTGACTTACATTGACATGCACTTGTTTGTCTGTTTTCCTCAGGAAAGTAGAAATTCAGAAGTTTTATTAAAACTTTAAGTTACTGTATTTTTTTAAAAGCTGGGTTCATGTTAAACCCCAGAAACTTGAACTTTGAGATATACTTGACATGCTGAAGTTGTTTAAATGTGAGTACTCTGCACTGTCAACAAGAGGCAAGTAGTCATGGCTGTGTTAACATTACTGAGAGGACAGTATGACATCTTAGGCTCCCTATATGACATAGTTTATCAGGCTATAGATGATCAAGAAACTCCTTTGAACATGTTTTAAAGTGTGGTCAAACTTGCAAACCTCTTCAGCAAAAGCAGTAAAAATTTGTAATAGCTTTGTTCTTAGCAATTATTAATATGCCAAAGGCCCACATACAGTAGCACAATGCCAAACAGGCATTGCAGGAAAAGGGAACATACTGCAGCGGTGACACCTAGACAATTAAAAGCTTAATCTGAGACTTGCCAATACATGCTCTCATACTTGCATTATGATGAGGAAAAAAAGGATTGTAGAGTAGTACTGTACGTATTATCTAACACAAAATCCTCACAGAGGCTTTAGATGTTGAATTTTCCATGCATGTTATGTACTCAAGCATAATATATGTTGAATCTTAATATCTGAAGTCTATGAGTGGAGCTTTAGTGTGTGGTTATGTAACACATTTTATGTTTTGCATTGTACACAGTGCAATCAGATAGAGATAAGGATTAAATAGTGTGGCTGAGGAGACGAGGATAAATGGCTGAGCAGTGCAACAAAGCTTTCACATTCTCTTCTCAGATACTGTCTGCAGACACATTGCTTCATGCATCATCCATCTATTAACATGTTCATTCAGTAAGTGTTTTTGGTGAATATTCAGACCTATGTACTCTTTGTTTGGCTGCTTCTCTTTGCACCAGACATGTATATGACTAACTTGTGTGGCCATAAATACAAATTTCCCCCCCTCAGCTTCATTGATGTTTTGCTACGTGTAAAGGTGTTTCATTTCACATCTCCTCATTTCCTTGCCGAGTGCTTGCTCATTGAGGAATGTTGGGTCTCTTTAAATTAAATTAAAGTGTACAGTCTAGACCTGCTTTATGAGAAAAGTACCTTAAGATAACTTTTGTGATTTGGCACTATATAAATAAAGATTGATTGATTAATTGATTGATTGATCAAATCCGTGTGAAATTACCTTCAGATCAATATTAGTCTATCTTATATAATATCTTAGCATTGCCACTGTGAAATACTTCATATGCCACCAACTTTAGATAACTTTAAACTTTAGATTAAATGTGAAGGAAGCAGTCAAAGAAGCAAAGAAGATGTGATTGAATGGTCACTGTTCAATGTGATCGATACCCTTTAGCCACACACCAGTGGACATTCAGGAAGCCAAAGATAAATGCAGGAAAAATAAATAATTGATGCCTTTGATTAGAAAGCATTTTCCACCAGGGCCTATTTTCGTGTGTTGCATTCAATGACATCACAGGCTCATTAGTTTTTCTGAACAGGTGCAAAACAGAACACAGCTATTTTTCAATCTAAATGTAATTGCTCATTTGCAAACAAAATCCACCTTGACAAAAGTCAAAGGTTAAAGGTTAAGTTCAGTATGACCAGCCAGATTGTACTGTTCTTTATTCCACCACATTAAACCTTTATGAATAATGCTATGAATTAATAGCCAAACTCTCACCTTGCAAAGGCTTTTGAAAGAAGCATTTTTGTGCAGCTGTGGCAGGCTTTGTGTACAGGACTGAGTCTTGTCAACCATGGAGGCAAATTATCATTTCTATCAGCTGCAGCAGAGCTAAGATCAGCCCTACAAAAATCACTGTTGCAGAAAATGCTCCTTACACTTGGTCTTATTGCTATCTCTGCATTATTCAACAGATTTCTCTCACTGCATACCCCGTGACTGTCTCCTGTCTCCTCATAGAGCCCACTGCAACACAGAGAGATTGTTTTTTATGTGACACAAATTTTCTGTATATCCCCCTGTTGTGCAAATCTGCTCCATCATCATCATCATCATCATCATCATCATCATCATCATCATCATCATCATCCTTTCCAAACCATGGCCTGCCTGTCTGCATCGTTGCTTAATACCACCCAACAAACACTAGACAGATGCAAGAAAGACGCTCGGTCATGGTGACAGGATTTATTCTGAGTTCACCTTTCATGTAAGATACTGGCATTAGTAGATAGTGGGTGAAGGGTTGATTTCTGAAAGCAGGGTAAAGGGAAATCAAGCACCAATGGAATGAAAATAATGAGGAGGAAGTATTTACAGTGTTCACATTTTTTAAAAAAATATATAAATTAAAGAGATGAGACATACACTGGTGAAACAATATTATAATTAGAATTACCTCAGAAATGCCTGTGTGGCTGTGTGGGAATCATTTATACTGTTTACCCAGTTAAACTCAAGCTGTCCTGTAGCATGGAAAGAGTGATACAACAGAGACAGACAGTGTTCAGAGGAGTCAAGATCATGAATGATTCACCTGAGGAGCATGGGCATAAATCCAGGAGGGACACCTTCATTAATTTATAAATCAGACATGTAGATAACCCAGTGAGTGGTTACTTGATAACAATGCCCTTATATTATAAAAGGATACCAACACAGGGATTTTGAAAGGTCTTTTCAAACAGTTTATCTCTTTTTCTGGCCATGATTAAAAAGCAAATCCTCCACAGTCAAATGCATCAAAGTCGGAGTCTCCTTCAAAGTCAAAGCTGTTGAAGTGCGGGGAGTCGACGTCTTGGCTGCAGGCGTGAAAGGAGCTTCCTGCGGTGAGCTCGGATAAGCCTCCAGCGCCATGGGCCAGCTCCGGGGCTCTGCTGGCAAGTGGAGAGGAAGGAGAGCAGGAGTTGAGGTAACCCATAGCAGAAGAGGCCGCTGCCCCTCCCATCAGCAGGCACACTGCCCTCACAGCCCGAGCATCACTGCTGTTGCCATGGCGAAGACAATCTGACACACGATGAGGGGGGGCCATGGAAACGCTGCGCAGAGGCCGCCGTGGTCCACCGACTGCAAGAGAAATGATAAAATAATATCAACAGCAAATAAAAATAAATAAAGTGTGTAACTGTTTTTATTGATTACACAAAACATTAGGGAATATTGGTTGGCTGTCAAATGAACTGTTTAATCTGTAGTTTAGGTTTTGGAGATTATTTTGTCTGCAGTCAGATGTCACCCTGGCTCACCCTGGCTTTAAGCAGAGCTGTTACAAAATCCCAAAGTCTTCCAGGATGCCTGGATGGGTGTAGGTCAAGTAGCAGCAAACTCTACTTTTACATGATGTGACGGATAACTGTATGAACACTAATATTAACTATGTGCATCAGATAACACATCAACAACTAATGAGCCAATTTAATTTCTTTGTTCATACCTTTAAAGCCCAGTTGAGCAATATTTTTGACAATAACAATGAATCAAATTACTTATGAATCACTAATCCACAGTTTTGCAGCTTTCAGCCTCTTTTTGTTCATTGTTTTGGTTGTCTGGCTGCAAGCTGCTAGTGTCAACGATCTGCCCACAATGAAACAAAAGAAAGTTAAACTAAAAAGGAGCACTGCAAAGAATGAAAGCATTTTTTAAAGAGATGTATGTAAACATATTTAAAGTGCATGTGAATATTGGACTATATATTTATCAGGTGAAAACATATATGGTATGACTCCAATGGGATGCCTATGTTGATATGTGTCTCCTGGGTTTATATTAAAGAGAAGATGACATTTTGACCACACTTGAAAAAAGCATCAGACACAGTGTTATATAAAAATCTCACACCTGATAGTAAGACACAATCAGTGACCTAATGAAGTTACAGAGGTTCTGACTTAATCACAATCACTGAATAACAGAAAAACTTAAGAACAACATTTCATTTTAAATATGCTGTATATTAATGACACTAAGCGAACTCCATACAGACTTTACTGTTTGGAGTATGTCCCAAAAATGTTCAGATGTCTCAATAACTCAGCAAGAAGAGGAAAATCTGAAAGTAGCCCTTACATTTCTTGAAAAAATACATTACAGAATATAGAAATGCTGCAAGTTGTACACAACAATTAAGTTTATCTAAACACACTAAAAACGGATGAGCTTGAGCCCATACTAAGCTGTCGAGTGGTCCACAAATCACACACCTGTATCATTTTCAGAGAATCCTCAGTTGTCACTCACTTTTGTTGTATTGCAAGCATTACAGCACCTTTCCTAATGCCACAGATGTGTCGTCAAATTGCAAAATTGCAGTTTTTTCTCATGTTTTTTTTTACTGTTTTTTCCTGAAGTTGTACTTCCCTGAGCTCTCTAAGCTAGCACTCTATGACCCCAAACACAGGGTTAACATTTGAACTATTTCATATCATATGTCAAATAAGTACAAATGACCTGATAGCGAACCTTGATTTTTGCCTACGTCCCTGAAGGAGCCTCCCCGTTCAGTGACTCGAGGCAAAGGAGGGGTGCCCTCACAAACCCTGGGCGACACAGGGTCTTTATCACTGGAGGAGTCGGGTAGGGGGTCTCTGTCGGTGATGCAAGGAGTGATGCTGCGCTGTCTCTGAAGGGTCATGGGTGACATGACGCCCTAGAAGATGACACAAATACATAATTAACACAGAGATAAACTAGGTTACAAACACACAGAAGCCTCACATATATCATGATATACTGTATCGTTGTAGATTTGTGTGTTCTCAGATATCATCAGGAAATAAGAGATACTGAGATAGTTAGATACACTCATGTATAAATGAGAATTGAGATCTTGAAATGAAGAAACAAAAACAGGGTTGAATGAATGACGCAACATGACCAGACTGCAGTCAGAACTGCTGACTCACCTCTCTCACTTTCCTGATTAACTTCAGCCAAAGACTGTGAAAGGTAAATATGACAAGTCATTACAACTGAACCGGAGCCAGGCTTGTAGACTTTCATATCAACAAGTGTGTTTTCCCAGTCTGATAAAACATTTTCATGATAACAAGTTGGACAAAGGAGACCTACATTCCAGCGTGTGAGTGTGTGTGTGTGTGTGTGTGTGTGTGTGTGTGTGTGTGTGTGTGTGTGTGTGTGTGTGTGTGTGCCAATATGTTACCATGTGCATCAATATCTGATAACGAGTGGGGCAAAGGATATTTGAGTTCCAGTGTGTATGGAGGTGAAATAGTAATCCTCCCTATCTGAGAAAGGCGAGAAAGCTGAGAAAGCAGCAAAATAGCTCTTTGGTGGCAAAATATGTAAAAAGCTTGCTACAACCAAAGTTAAAACACTTAACAATAAGCTTATTTGAAAGAGACCCACTTGCAGTCATCTGGGTTGTCTGTTAGCAGCAGCAGAAACTTGTTTTGTGGCAGGATGAGGGCGAAGCAGCAGTCCCTCCTGCCCCCTGGAGGCAACTTAGGCAGATCAAGGATCTCTCGTCCCTCTGCGATCGACTCACAGTTGGTGTGTAGTGCTATCACCTGGTCTGGAGGGGACTCTGCATCACGACACACCAGCAGACTTCCTTCCATTGTCAGTACA
Organism: Scomber japonicus; assembly: GCF_027409825.1. Lineage (NCBI taxonomy): Eukaryota > Metazoa > Chordata > Actinopteri > Scombriformes > Scombridae > Scomber > Scomber japonicus. Next base: position 18,486,599 of record NC_070583.1, read on the forward strand.
ATGTACTTCTCCTTCCACTGCTTAAACATGAAGCCCCCTGCAGCAAAAACAGTATCACAGAGGGAGCCTTGTGGGGTTAGTCTATTTATATTTGCAGTTATCTTGTGTGATTGAAGAATAACTAGAAGATTAACATTAAACTACTGTAGATAACAACCTGTAGAGGACAAGATGTGAAAAGATGAAGTTTCTTTTTTTTCAATACTACCAATCATGGTTGAAATTACTCACAATTGTATGACTGCCTGTCATCTTTGCGGATAGTGGAGAGTCTGTGTTTGTTTTCCTTTTAACCATTTTCTGCTATTATTTTGTTTTTTAAGCCAAAAGGCCCATGAGATTTGCCTGAGCTACATTGTACATCACAGTAAACACAAACCTTCTGTTTTCCTATTATGTAATTCTTAGAGAGTAATTTATCAGCAAAAACAGCAAAAATAATACATGAACATTTCAATAGATATAATCTGCTGAAAACATAATGTTGCTTTATGTCTTTGTCAAATTGAACCCTTCTTGTTGGGTTTTATTTATCAGAGCATTTGATTTCAAGTTAGGGCTTTTCCAAACCTGTATATAAATGTTAAACAATTACTAAAACAAGAAAATTGAAATGAATGTGGCCTGAAATTCCAAATAACTGGACAAACAACCCAATTTCATTGTACTGCTGTGCAATGACAATAAAGGCAATGAATTGAATTGAATTGAATTAGATTGAATTGAACTAAACTGAATTGAACCGAACTGAGCTGAACTTAATTTGATTTAATTCAATTCAATTCAATTCAATTCAATTCAATTCAATTCAATTCAATTTAACTTGATTTAATTTAATTGCAATCTCAGAGCTGAAAGCAGCACCAATGTGTGAATGTTACAGTTAAATTATTATAAAATGTAACTTCCTGTTAGCCATCCAGAGCAGCTATTTGATTGTAAAATCTATTTCTTAAAGTGAACCTTTAGCTGAAACAAAAGTGTCTGTTTTTAGAACACAGATTTCGGAACAGGATGCACAGCAATTGATAGTAAGTGTCCCAGACAGCCGTCCATCCTCTAATAATGATAATAGATGGAGAGCACATGTTGATGGACAGGGAAGGTCTGCTCTAGTTCCCCATACAGAGGATTAAAGATGAACAGGTGGATTTTGCAGAAAAGAGAGCGAGAGAGAGGTATAGAGGTATTGTTTAGATTTGATGCTGGAGGTTTTATATTATAAGGCATTATTATTTAGGGATTTTACTATTATTAGTCCACAGAGTCAGGAGAGAAAAGAAAAATATTTGAACTCCTGAAATTGCTGATAAAGTATAGTATCCTCTGCCTCTCTCTCCTGAGTCACCACAACGCCTCTATCAAATGAAATCAAGGGAGATATAAAACAGATGTAACATATGCACAAAGGCATGAAACACTGGCTGAGTTCTGTATCATGACTTGGCTCGGAAAATGTACATCTCGTCATTCTGTAAAAACACATCTGGGAGTGATCATATCAGACAGAGTGACTCTCAGACTGATATCACTCATCTCTGGAGTGCTGATCTGAGACAATACTCCTCTTTAGTAATTGATGAGTCAATAGGCCTTAGAAGAATAGAAGAACTGAGATCATTCAAAAATGATTCATTTTAAAATGTTTGGCTCTTTTTTAAAAAGATGTATTTATCTCTTTAATGGGAAGTACTGTAGCTCATTTGAGATCATTGACTCTGATCATCCACTGTCTGCTTACCAGATTGTAACACCTGCAGTATAAAACTCAACAAGCAACACTACAGATAACTTGACTCACTCGATACAGGTAGAAGGTGCAGTAACATTTAATCGACTTTCCATGAGTAACATCAAGCAACCCAGATTTAATTTCAAGAAAAAAGCCATGTTTGTGCTGTAAGGCACAAACATGTCGAAACAACAAACAGATACACCCATTACATGACAACTGCACACACAGATGAAGGAATTAAAGCAGACCTACCATATTTCCGGAGGAAGCCTCGATGAACGCCTGCCGTGCTCATGTCTGTGGTCATCAAAGCAACAGGGACTGCAATGTGAGGCTGAGCATTTGATGCTGAAAAATAGGGTTAGAGAAAGAGAGAGAGAGTGAGTGAGAGAGAGAGAGAGTGAGTGAAAGAGAGAGAGAGAGAGAGAGAGAGAGAGAGAGAGAGAGAGAGAGAGAGAGAGAGAGAGAGAGAGAGAGAGAGAGAGAGAGAGAGTAATCCCCACTATTTAGGCCTTCCTCCCTTAAACCTGCACTGTTGCGAGTGGATTTGGAGCCGATGCCCGCTTATGCACACATAAACATCATATGAGCTTCAGAGGCCGAAATAATCATAGCACACGATGGATAAATCCTACCAAAAAATATCCAATGATTGTCACTGCGTCCATCACCAGATGTCATATTGGACTTTCCCATTCCTCCTCTCAGGAAAAAAACATGCACAGATATAAGCCTCTATTTCAAGTCCTGCAAGCAACATATGGCAGATTCATAATAGCTTATCATTAAAGTGCCATCAAACCTGTTTGCCGGTGTATCTCTGTGCCTCAGAACCAGGGTTTGGATCACCTCCTGCTCAGGCAGATTAAAACAGAGGGATTATTATTCTTGCATAGCTGGAAGCCTGTTGTTGCAGTGCTGTGGATAGGCCCAACCAAGATTATTTAATCTGTTCAGACCTGGGATGTGTGCCCCACTTTCCAAGCGACAACCTCCAAGATATTAACTGTTTTTCAATGTCATATATCCAAGCTGGATTAAAAGTGACTCATTGTATCAGCCTGTGTTCACTTATCACAGTTAGAATAACATTATGTAACAGGAGGGATCAAGAAGGGACATACCACAACCACTCCACTCGGGTCAAATGTTCAGGGATAAATGGGTTGTAAGATGATGAGACACAGTGAGGAAATTAAATTCAGCAAGAGAAGACAAATAGCATTTACTCAACAGATAGATAAATAAATGTATGGCTGCATGAATATAAACATTGTCCATTTTCACTTTGTCATCATTCAGGGAGGTCAGAGGTCACATTCATTTACAGTAGAAGAGCCCCCCTGCAGCTAAAACCAGCTCAATGATTTGTTCAAGGATGCTTCAGCAGGCGTGACAATTAAACAATGGTGTCTACAGTAAGATGGTAATCTTCCGATTGGCCCCAAAGGTCTCTTCCTTAAAGAGACTTTGGGTCCTCTTTCAAAGATATTTGGGATTAGTAGGACCTGATAAGTTCAAAAACTAAGCATTGTCATTGAACAGGAAGTAGTTTTTGAAAAAAAGAATGTCCTCATATGGGGGACAATGAATTTATTTTACTGTATAACACAATTGATTCCCCACTGTATAAAACTGTTTCGTTAAGTTTCAACCATAAATTTGATAAGGTTTTGTACCTGGTCACTAGGTGGCACAGATAACTGAATATGAACAAGGTCAAAGTTAAATAAAATGAAGTATAAAGTCCAGAAAACCCAAAATGTAATGTCCCCATATGAGGACGCAGGGTCGCAATAAACTAAGCTAAGATACACTTATATTAAGCCGAAATTATCTCTACTTAGCAATTCTGACTACATTTTTCCTCCCAATCTCATCTTCTCCTGTGCATTGTGGAGATTTATAAGTGAAAATCTTCTAAACTGTGAGTTCAGGGGGGAAAACTCATTGAACAGAGACGCCTCCCTGACCTAATATGCACTTATCTGGGGGTCTTCTTCTGGGAAATGAGTGCCCGTGGTGTCAAGAGGATTATAACACATGCAAATTGAATGCGTTCACACCTATGTGACAAATACAAATAAGCACTCTTGACAACCTAATAGAAAAAGGAAAAAACAACTGAAAGAAAGTGTTGACAGGACATCAAAATCATCATATGAAAGAAACATATAAATATAACTTAAATACACAGAAAAGGTCTGTAAAAACAAAAAACAACGAAAAACATTGATTTTTAAAACTTTTTAAAAATCAACATACTTAGGAAAAACCTGAAATGTACTTCATGATGTCAAAATGTTTGTTTTAAAGCTAATTTCTCATTTCAGTGACTTTGGGAGTTTATTCACAGTGATAATTGGCAGTATTTATGATTAATCCAAAACAGAGCTAGTTATTACAAGCCAAATAATGATTGAAAACCAGGCCTTATTCCCCTACAGTGACTGTTCATTTTCCATCTGACAGATCTGTGCAATCAAGTGAACTGAACTGTATACACTTTTAAAACAAATCAGATGTTAAAAATCCCAGGTCAAATTCTTAGTTATGGCTCAGATCATCAGACATCTGCTGTGTGGCTGATATTAAAGCTCTTTTTGGTCCACCAGCTCCTGAAAAAAAGTCTCCCTCTCTATCTCTCTTTGCTTAATTTGATTCTCACATCTCATCAACAGACACTACTTAACTCCAACTTTCCATTTGCCAGTCTAGACTGTTGAATCTAATTAAATCATTACACACCTTATTCACACTAAACCATTTTGGGGGGATCTGTGTACATACTGCAGGTACATTGTTGCATGGGTGTTGACAAATGGCCCCATACAGAAAATGTTATACTCAGTGTTTCCTTGCACAGCGACTGCAGTAGATACAGGATTTGTATGCATTAAAGAAATGCTGGAAAAGTTATATTTATGAATATATACAGTGCTATTCATTTCATGTATTTTCAGAATAGAGTATTACAATATACATATAATATAATCCTTACATACTGTTCAGGGGCAAATTTGAACCATTTTTTACATTTGAGAGCTTTGAAAACACCATATATACATACATTGTGTCGTTTTTACTCTGTAGCACTTTGAGATTGCTTTTATGAAAAGTGCATTACAAATAAAATGTATTATTATTATTATTATATACACATTTCTTTTAGCGAGACTTTTCCAAATGTACCCACAGTATACAAAAATGGAAATAAAATTTACCAACATTGGGTAACACATTTTTGTTGTTGTTGTGCAGCTGATACACATTTTCACATGTGCAAATGTACAAATTTGATTTGTGTTTATTACAAAAAAGAAAGAAATAAAAAAACAGCATTCAAACACATTGTATTCATACACTATAAAAATATTCACCTGGACCATAAAATGGTGATTGTGAATGTCTTTTTCATTTGATTGATCAAATATTTATTAATGACTGACTAAATCTATGAATGTGAATTGATGTAGAGACTAATTACGAGTCAGAATATGAACAGCTAGTGAAGGTTAAGAAGTATATATGTTATGTGTTTGTAATCAAAAGTACATATAATCTATTATTTTTATACTTATACTATATATGTATGTGTGTGTGTGTGTGTGTGTGTGTGTGTGTGTGTGTGTGTGTGTTTGCACTTGTTTACTGATACCTGTGTGTGCAGCATGAGGGTTTTGCTTTTTTTTTACCAACAGGGGGCAGAAGAGTCTCTAAAAACTTCAGGCAGTCCTGTCACGTGTCATTACAGACCCTGTGATGTATCAACAGGTTGGGGGAAGTAGTTTGTCTTTGGATGTATCCAGTTTGCAGTAAGAAGAAGAAGAAGGAGAAGAGGAAGGAAAAGAAGGAGGAGGAGGAGGAGGAGGAGAAGAAGAAGAAGAAGTAGAAGAAGAAGAAGAAGAAGCGGTTAGCTCAGTATTATCACTCCAGGTGGTCTTGTAGCTAGGAGAGCAGAAGTGAGGTGTTTCCCATGTCTGATGGCCAGTGGAGACTGTCCTCAGAAACTAATAAGTTGTTTTGTCCACCAGGAAGAACACAATAAAACAATAACTGGTTTCCATATAACTTGTTTTGCTGATAAGGTGGTTTTATAACTGGAAGCATGCGCTCTCAACTCTCTTAATCCACTTTAGCTTCACTTAAAAATCCCCAAGTCTTAAAGTCTTGGTGTTTGGTGAAACAGGTTTTATGGATTTTGGTGTGACTTAAACCTTAACACAGCCTCAGATCTGATGCCCATCCCCCTCAAAACCCAAACATTCACTCCTTCCAGACCCATCCAGCCCCAAAAACTTTGTGTTTTGGAGTAGAACACCCCTCTTTCTTGTACAGGACCCCCTCAGTGACCCTCTTCCCTCCCTCCTTGCCTCTCTCTCTGTGCCTCTATCTGGGAGCAGTGAGAGCACCATTGCTCAAGCTCCTATTGAAAAGAGAGTGTATACAATGGGGTCTTTCTCAGTCCCTCTCTGTCTCCATTAAAGACCCTGGGAACACAACACTGTCCACAGGGCCATTCTTAAAGGGCCAGTGAGACCCAGGTCCTCGCAACCTGAGTTCCAGCACCTCCCATCATTTTCATGGGAAAAGAAAAAAAAACAACATATGCTACAAATCAATTATTTATGAACGCTATGTGAACTCTTTGGGTCCTTCTCCCGGACAGGCAGCACCAGCATCATTTCCATCCAAACACACACAATCACAAGACATCAGAGTCTACTACGGCACAAAAAAGTCCCACTCTACAACTCCGAATGCCTGATGGGCATCAGGGAGAGACGAATTTATTTAGACTACGGTTGATGATGCTTCAGTCTGTTTTGGCTGAGACAGCGCGTTCAAACAAATTCCTAGACATCTTGATGACATAATCCTGGTAATGTGGAGTAGCAATAAATACAGACACTAACAGGTTGAATAAGTATATTTTTTACTTTCCATTATTTCTCTTTCCCACAGCCTCATTGGTATGGGTCATTGGTATGGCTAAATTAAGTTTATAGAAACATTTTAAACAGTTTTATGTGTTTTAAACACATCTTAACCTTTCATTCCAACTAAAAGTCACTGGGAGGAAGAGGTCAAAGTCAATTCTGCCATTGACTGGACTTTGACTATGAAATTACAAGGCACACACCATGAACAAAACACAGTAATAAAACGTAGTGCAAAAAAGAGGTAATAAACCTTTACTAATAAGTATCAAGACATCGTGAAGTAATACAGCAGTAACTATAAAAAGCAGCCAGTTATCATTCACATTAAATTAAAAAACAAAACAAATTAAACCAGGTCACCTGCAAAGATTAAAACAAATGTGGTTATAATTGACATTAATGTGGCTTTCTAGGATTCATTTACTAATAATGGTGCTGATAAAGCTATTGTTACTTTTCCTTAATAGACATAATCAAAAACGTTAAGCTCATTGTCTCGTTTGTTTACACGGAAACAGACTAATTCATATCCTGCCTGGACAGAGTGATGTCCATCATGTTGTTGGTCAGTTCATAGTGGACACTTACACTTTGTTTCAAGCGGGAAACGAGTGATTTACTATTTACAACCTTTGGGGATCCGTGTAATTAAAAAGCGAATGGGGGGATTGTGTTGAGACAATCAGCATGCCGCGGGGTTTCTTACATCCTCTGAGAAAAGGAGGGGGACTCAGGAGGAGGAGGAGGAGGGGGAGAGGGAGGAGGAGGAGGAGGAGGAGGAGCAGGGTGGAAAGAACTTGAGTTGAGGAATTTGAATCCTGTTCAAGGGGGGAGAGGGGAAAAGAAAGCGCCAGGGGAATGTCTGAGGGTGTCTGAGAGAACCGGTGGGCAGGAGAGAGTTTGGAAGACAGGGTGCAGGAAACGCAGAGTTAAAAATACTCATTTGGTTACTAGAAATAGACTCGGTTTTTTGGACAACTTTATCAGCAGCAGAAAAGTTTGGCGCACCCATTGCTTGTGTGCTTTTTGCGTAAAGGACAGGACCCAGTATTGAGATCAACCAAAACAACCGCACACAAGGAGAAAGAAAAGACGTTTGAGCAGCACTTTTTTTTCTTTAAAGAGGAACTGAAACGAGTGGATCTGCGTTGCTTTGGCCCCATCTGTGGATAATCTCATTTTCAGCATCTGCCCAAATCACAGCAAAACGTTCTCTCTCTGCGCACAACTTTGAATCTTTGCGCTGTTGGGATGCGGTGATGGAGTCCGGTGATGTTTCTAAGATGACTGCTCCTCTCATCAAGCGCGTTTTCAGATGTGATCTCCTGTCAAGAAAAACCATAAACGGGTCTAAATGGTCGTTTTTGATCCTCATCGTCATTTTATCTGCTTGGCCAATAACCGCAGGCACACTGACAGGTAAGTTAGAAGCATGTATCCATCTGGACTGTTGTTAATCTACTTAAATGCGAGGAAAAACATCGTAATGAGCAATTAGCCCAGCCAGCTTTTCTCCTCCTAACTCGTTAAATTAATTTGCTTTGGGGTGGAGAGCAACCACAGCTGCAAGTTTGTCAACATCTGGCCAACATGAAGGAATTCACTTCAGTCTTAAAAAAAAATTTAAAACAAGGTGAACAAAGAAAACAAATAAACTATTAGTTTTATTGCTTCATTTAGTCTGATCAGGCTGAGATTTGTAATACTTTAGTTGTATTCAGCTGATGTTGATCATTCATCAGCAGGTACAATGTAGACTGCAGTAGTTGTCAGGTATAGGCTGCTGTTTTCGTTCAGTGTTTTCAATAGCTAGTCATGTTTTCCAGTGCTGCACGAACACCTCTGCTTTTTAATATTGCTGAGAAGTTATCTTAACCAGGTATCCAGACCAGGATTCCCAACAGTCATGGTGTATCCGGAAAGTTTTAAGAGATGTATTCCAGACAGAGAAGGGGCAGTAACTTAAAATAAATCCTGCTGGGAATTGAGAGAATCATAACACACAACCCACTACACAAGCATAAGGCAGCAGCAACATGCAGTACATCTCTCTGTGTAGAAATAGGTGGAAACCCGATGGTGGAATTTTAGGAAAATGTTTACATTTCAGTTCCTTTTACACGAGGAACACCAGTGAGGAAATCCTTCTAACAATCATTCAGTAATCCTTATCTGCTATAAAAAATCAACTGGTTAAGACTTGCAATCCATTACCATAGCCTGTGGATGACATGGAGTCCCTGTGGAGGCCTCCACCTGTCAGCTCATGTGTTTTGACCATTATGGTCACGCTGTACCTCTGCCCTCTGCAGATGTATGACCAAGAGGGACACTGACACTGCAGTGATTTATTAGTTTAGACTGATAGCTTCAAAGGAGAAGTTTTCCTGATGTCTAAGTTCCTATTCTGATGTAGGAACAGGCTCAGGCCCAGAAGTGAGAGGATGTGAAGGATGAGGAGGATTTTTTTTTTAGGGGGGGTGCTTGGGTTTGTGAGTCAGAGCAGGTCTGACTCAGACTCAAGCAATGAAATGATGGATGGGGTAAGGGGGCAAAAGTGGCAGAGAAAGAGTCAGGGGGGGGGTGGCAAAATGTGTAGCGATGAATCCAAAGAATAGCATGAAAAGGGGGCTAAATGAGAGAAGGGCAAAGGCGAGGCTGTGAATGGAGGGGCTGAGTTATGCTGTATTAAAAAGCCAGGAAGATAAAGGAGGGCGTGAACAGAAGATAAATGCACGTACTGTGTTGAGTATTTTTGGTATGTGCATGTCCACTGACATTTAACATCTTTTAGCATTTTTCCACAAGGGAGAAGAGTAGATGTGGGTAGAAAGAGAGAGATTATATTAAAAAAAGTGTGGGACCTCGGGGGAATTCAGGGGACAGAAGGGAGGAGATGGAGAAGTTACGCACAAATGAAACACTGGAGGCCACACACACACCCACACCCACACACACACACACACAGACACACACACACACACACACACACACACACACACACACACACACACACACACACACACACTGCTTAACCTCAGCCTGCTCTGTCTGTCTACCTCTGCATTCACTTAAAAGGTCTAGAGGCTTGTCATTATATGAATGCAGTACCAAGAGTCAGAGAAAGAAAGTAGGGCTGTTTTTGTTCAATATGGCCCTGAACAAAAAAACAAAAACAAAACAAAACAAAGTCAAGGCCACGCAGATTTCTGAAAGAGCTCAGCCAAGCTTAAAAATAAAGGGAGGAATGACTGCTAACGCCAAAAAGCACACAGAGACAGAGAGGCGGTGAAGCAGAGACTCAGCAGGCCCCTTCATTTATTGCATGCTCCCAGAACAATCTTCTTTTTTTAAAGCTGGGTTGTGTATCTGTGTGAGTGTATGGGGAATACATGCACATTTACCAAAAATAAATAAATCAAGGCTATGATTCACTAATGACTCAGATAAATGCTGCCAAAGTGCAGTTTTTGCACTAGAAATCTATGTTTTCAGCAGTTCAATTATAGGTGTTTATGTGTGTTTTTTTTCCATGGGATTGGTTGCAGTGGAGTCCTCTCGGGTCAAAGTGAAGGGGTCAAAGGTTTAAGGTTGGCCATGAAACAGAAAGGGAAGGCGGGTTGACAAGCTTGAGAAAATCTTTACAGGCATCAGTCAGTGAAACAAGCTGGATTTATTCTTCTTCTGAAATTCAAGACCACAGGCCAAGTTCTGTATATTATTTTATCTTTCTTCTGTTTTATCAACAAAAGGCATAGTTATGCCTCGCCTTGGCCAGCTAAAAATGCCTTGGCATTTTTATTTGATGGTGTAAAAGAAAAGGAATCCTTTGAAAAGATCCATGCCCATCATATTTATGCATCTTGGCCAGCTTAGTGTGTTAGAGTAGCTCAAACTTTTCTTTTATCTTTGAGACAGCATGCCTGCCTAGCACTCAACATCAACAGGAATGGGAATACCTGTCATTTCTGATGAATGTCTTCAATGTAAGAAAACGCAGAGACAGCAAGAAAAGTTTATACTTATCATATTTATGACTATTTCGTGTCATTTTTGGGATATTGAACAGATTTGCAGACTTCTTGGCAGGCTAGGTTAAATTTGGGGTCTCTTTAAATTAAATCTTAAAGATTATGGTTTAGACCTGCTCTATGTGTAAAGTGCCTTGAGATGACTTTTGTTATTATTTGGCGCTATATAAATAAAGATTGATTAATTGATTGAGATTGATTGAACGTGCAGGCCTATCATTGAGACACCCTGAATATGTTTAGTGTTTGTGTTGAACTCTCTGCGCTTTGACACTGTTAAAGCTGCAGGAGCAGCCGTACTCTAACAAGGAGCCTTTGTTCTACTATCAGCTCTGTCCTTCTCAGGTCAGCCCCTCTATCAGTGAGAGACACAAGATAACTGGAGTTGTTCAAATGGCAGAGTAGTGGTGGATAAACTCTGGGTTTACCAGCTATAATCGTATCTCACTGAAGGCGAAACCAAGCCCATCCAGCATAAATTAACACATTTATCAAAGCAAGCACACAAGCAAATGAAAGTTTTTAGTCGTTGAACAATTATTTGATTAAGAGACAAGTCAACAGCCATTCTGATAATTAGTTAATCATTTAAGACATTTATTAATCACTTTTACATATCCTCAGGTCTAGAGCCATACAGTATGCTTATTGTTGTAACAGTCACTTTGCTAAATGTGCACTATATGTTGATGATTTTATGTATGCATGATTTTAACACATGACAGAAAAACTAACACCTAATCCTGCTTCTTCCCTTGCTTTATCAAAGATTTGGAGTTTGAGCGGAGTCCCACTACTGTCATCTCTTCCCTGGGAAAACCTGTCAAGATGCACTGCGCCCTGAAGGGTAGAGGGGGCGAGGAAGAAGACCCCCCTGACGTCATTTGGATGAGAGATGGTGTGGTGCTTCCGTATGCCGACACCAACCAGTTCCAAGGCCACACTGGCAGCAACAGTTGGAAGATCATGAGCACGCTCAGGTGGGCATTTAATGATGAATATCATGAACATGAAGCAGCCACACCTGACTGAAAAAATGTTGCTTAGGCACCTACGGATTGTTTATTTCCTGTTTCTACACCTTCAACTAGCTTAACCGGTACTGTTGCTGGATTGTGTCACTCTATTAACTTTCAGCTAATGTGGAGCTGTTTGAAATTAGGTTTGAAAGAAATAATGAAACCCAAGCAGAAGCTCATATCTCCCCTGCTGTAGCTTAATGTATTTAATCGCAGTATGATTGGATGGGTAATCAGGGTTTGTGTCCATATCTCCTGGTTTTATCTGTGTTGTTTTTCATTGCTTGATCTTCGTAAAATCTGTTAAATTAGACCTTTTTCTGTACACATAACAGTATTGAGAAGGTCCAGCTTCAAGACATGGGCTCCTATCGATGTGCTGTTCTATCAGAAGGCCACAACACTTTTTCCGATGAGGGGGGCATTCAGCTGGAGGGTGAGTTCATCTTAACTTCCTGTCATAGACACAAAAAAGACCTACAGAAAAGTGCTACAGTTTTATTTGGCTTGTTAAAAAGGTAAAAAACCTGATTGATCTCATTCTCTCTCAGGCCTTCCTCACTTCTCCACGGAGCCTCAGCACATGTCTGTCGTGGCCAACGTCTCCCTGAGTCTGCGATGTGTGGCCCACGGACCTCCAGAGCCAGTCAAGGTCATCTGGTTGCAGGATGGCGCTCCTCTAAACTCCCTGACAGACCCGGTGGCCCTGTCGCCCTCCACACTAAACCTCACAGGTATCATTTTTCAGTCTGTAATACCTCAACACTCAACACCATATGTAGACAGCTTAGTCAGATCCATTAAAACATGCGGCCTCAATCAACTCAAGTGTTCCCACTTTGTACTGATCCAGCCCAATGGTATGTTTATAGTTTTATTAAACACCCACAAACAAGCAGAAAACACCCATTCAAAAAGCTGTAACTCATAAATGAGTTAAACATGTAATCAGTTATTATTGATGATTTCTACCCGCAGTCTTAACTAATTAATGAATTTACTTCAGCACTCAGTTGGTCAAGTAAGAAGCGGTTGTCAGCAGCTTTTGGCAATCAGGTAGCAAAGTTTTTTAGCTTACTAGAAAAAATACAACTTCAAAATCGACATTTTAATTTAATCCATTTAGATTGATTATAATAACCGCTTCAAAAGCTCCACAGTAACTTTCCTCTATAGTTTCAAAGACTTTAAAATCCCCCCTTCTTGGCTTAAACACAACCACCAAATTACTGCCCTCCCCGGAGAGAGCAGGCTGCCTGGCACTGTGCCAGCAGATCCATTGAGGATGTGTCTTGTGGTTGTGTGGTTTACGGGTAAAGGCAAAGCAGCATGCACAAGAGAGACTATTGGGGGAAGGAAAATAGATGTGCAGAAGACATAGAGAGATAAAAGAAAGACAGAGAGAAAGGAGGAGGGTTCTGGTTGCTGCTTGAATGCAAACCACAGCTGCCTGCCAGATAGCTGGCCTGTGTTAAGTCCAGTAGTAGGAGGCCCGGCTGAGTCAGACACAAGGAGGGAGGAAGAGGCGGCAGCGGTCGGTTTGAAAGATCTGGTTTGACTCATCGGAGCTGGCTGACTGTTGTTGACCAGGACCTGTTTGATAGTAACTACACTCACATCTCTGGAATGGACAGCTGCTCTGGCAAGACCACAGGTCCAAAATGAGGCAAACACAAATCATCTTTCAATATGCCCATAAAGAGAAAGGCATGAAGTACATTTAACCATTAAGGAATTGAGGGCAAGACATGTCTCAGTAACTTCAAATATGAGGTGGTTTCCATTGTGTAGAACTGAAGCCTTCTGTGTGCAACCTCTCCATGTCAGACCACCCTTATTAATCATGCACAAAAGGCCAGACCATATTTGTTTAAACCATAGTTTTTGGTCATGTGTCATGTTGTGGACTAATGTTTATTTTATTAATCAAGAAAATGATTAGATTAATCATTAATGGAAATAACTGGTAGTTGTAGCCTCAAATCTAATATGTCTGTGAAGTCATCAAGGTCATACAAGGGCAAATGGACTTTGTTTGTAGACACTTGAAGTGATTTCTAACTGTTGGGGAGTCTTAGGTATTTTACCTTGTTATGAAGGTCATTGATGCCACTTGATTTAGTAGTGGTTGCTGCAACATTGGAGTAGTCAAATGAAGAGTCAAATGACGCCCCTAATGTTAAATCCAGTATGCTGGAGAGTAGAGACAAAACTATGGAAATACAGTATACATACAGACAGTCATGTAGACATGCGTTCTGTCTGCATTGTATGTGTTCAGAAAAGGAAGCACCAGGCCTGGACTGTATTTCCTGGCTGGTATTAACACTGTTGGTCAGTACTGGTGTCCTAATGCAGGAGTGAGCTATTTTGACACCTGCAGCTGATCGGGGGATGTTGTGCTGTGGTTTGCTTATGGGGAAGGAAGGAGACAGAAGGGCAGGTGGCGCAATCTCGAGATGGCCTGATGAGCAGTTCATTTACCCACACAGCCAGCGGTCATCCCTCACCCCTCCTTCCCTCGCACTCTCCCTCCCTCCCTCCTTTTCCCTGTACCCTCTGTTCTTTTTCCGGCCGCGACACAATGGAGGCATGGTGCCGTCGGCGCAGAGCAACACACTGCGTAATTCTGTGCGTGTCGCAGTTCGTGGCTGATTGACAATGTTGGGGTGTTAGATAACAGTGATAAAACTTGAATGTCACATGTTTCAGTGTGTGTGTGTATGAGTAAGCCTGTGTTGTGGAATGCTTCGAGTGCATGAGCATACTGTGAGTCACTTTCTGAGAGGAGTCATTCTTTGTTGAATGTCAGTGTCTGTCACAGTGATTTGCCCCCTTTACAGGAGCCCCAGCCTCTTCAAGGCAGCAGCTCAGCCTTTTTTTTTTTTACACCTGGAACCCTTTTTTGCTTTCAAAACTAAATGTTCCACTTCTCATTTTCAGTAAGCTGAAAGCATGAATAACAACAACCTGTTAGACTTTGACTGTGCGGGTTAAAGATGCTTAAGTTTAAGAGTAATTCTTTGGTGGTTCAAATTAAGTTAGATTTCCCATTAAAGTTGGAATTTGTGTAAAACTGATATGTATAAAAATGCAATCTAGACTGGATTACATATAACATTGTTTAAACAGTATCTCAATGACTGTATTTCAATTTGGAGCAAGCCATAATTAACTATTTAAATGTAATATTTAAAATGCTGTTGAAGCAACAATTGTATGTAATCTTAGATCCCAGGTGTCTTTTGACCTGGAAATCAATCAACCAAATCAGTGCTTACTGTGTATATTGATTATTTTCTACATCAGTCAAGACAACATAGCTAGGTTAAAACAAATGTTGATACAGCTAGGAAAATATATGGATCAAGAATCCAATCCACAGTGATGTGTATCTGTGAGATGTCAGATTAAACTTTCTTTGGTCTCATTTTGACAAAACATGGAGGGATTTTACATGCTTGTACAAACTTCTAACATTAAAAGGTTACACACGCTGTATTTTTTCCTGACAGTAGAAGAATTTAAGAGTTTTAAATTGAGTGTGATAACTCTGAAACACTGGGAGCAATGTTTAATCAAGAATATCTTGGATTGAGGGGTTGCTGAAATTTACGTTTAAGAGGTTATGACTGCCGGTCTGATTTTGATGGAATGTGGTGGAAAGATGCAAGGTGACCTGCATCATTTCTGGCAAACATGTTTTATTTGTTTGAGTTAGGCTAACAGTAATGACTCACTAAAAGCAATACTTTTACTTTACAGACCAAACTCCAACCAAGCACATAGTAACTCCAAAACTCATCATAATACTGTTGACAAGAGTGATCACATTACCTTATTACCCTGACAACTATTCTGACTTCAGCGTGAACTTTCACACCATCGCACACATTAAAATTATGTCGGACTCAGCATGCTGAGCAAGGATTTCTGGTTTCAAAAAGACCCCACTTCACATGCATGTGTCATTTCATTTTTCCATCCAGGTTTGAACAGGACCAGCACTTTTTCTTGTGAGGCCCATAATGGCAAGGGTGTGGCTACCTCTGGATCTGGTACCATCACTGGTAGGTGTTGTACTTTGTACTGTGGAAGAGCATTTCTGTCAGTCTATCTTTGTTAACTTTGGATATGTTTTGAATATGTTATGAATTATGTTAATTGGCTGCTTTCTTTCTTTTTTTTTTTTGTTTCTTTATTTGTTTGGTTTTTGTTTGTTTGTTGTTTGTTTCTTTAGTTCTCCCATCCCAGCCTCAGAATGTGAGAGCTGTAAACACCACTCAGACTTCTCTCCGTTTGTCATGGCAGCCTGGTTTTGGAGGCGACTACCCAATAATCCGTTGCTCTGTTCAGGTGAGACAACATGACATAAACGTGAGAGGAGGAGAACACAACAACTGGCTGAGAAAACAAGTCCCAAAAAAATCCCTGCAACTGTTTGACCTTCATGTTAAACAAACACATCAGTCTTTCCTCTATTTGCTTGACTCTGATTTCCACAAACCAGAGCCTTTACCTTTTGCAAGCCCCTAGTTTTAAAGAAAAAAGCGCTTGCTTTTCTTTTCTTCTCTTAACTCATCCTCTACCCCTCCCTGCTTTATTCGTGTACCAGTGGATCAAGTTTCACTCTGGGAAAGTGGCCTCCTGGACTAATCTTATGTAGCACCACTCCCTCCCTCACTCTGTCCGCTGGAGTCTCTCTGCCACTATCCTGCTCTGTGGCCATTGCAACTCGTAGCTGAGAGGAGGCACATTTTCTCCTGGAGAAGAGAGCAGTGCAGCACCACCCCTAAATGTCTGGTTCTAATAAAGCTGCCCCTCATACCCTCCCCCCAATCCCTTCACCCCTCCCTTCACCCCTCCCTCACCCCTCACCCTCACAGAGGAACAAGGCAAGGGGCCGGCTTCAGCAGAATGGGGCAAAAATCTGAATTTAACGGTTCATTGTGTGGCAAAGAGAAACATGAAAAAGGCTACAGTGAAGAGAACAGAAAGATGTTACTGTGCTCCACAAATGGGAGTATGAAGAGCAGAAAGAAAGAAAGACTGAGAGAGAGAGAGTGAGAGAGAGAGAGAGAGAGAGAGAGAGAGAGAGAGAGATAACTGGAGAAACTGAGAAACAGAGGGAGAAAATCAGTCAAAGAAAACAGGAAAAGGCAGTGACAGCAGGTATTGTGGGTCTGAGCCATGCGAAAAGAATGCAGGCTCAATTGTGACTCAGGGCTGAGCTGTACAATTAGATTAAACACACTTGTTTACAGGCTGGACGCTGATTCATTGAGTCAGGAATGACTCAATCTGGTTCTCTTTTTCTCATACACGTTCATACGCTCCTCATTCATACAGCTTAATAGTCCTTGGAATCATGAAGCACACCATAAGGCCTCCAGGCTACTTATGCAACCTCTGAATACAGTAAAAGTCATTGTCAAAGCAGCGCCTAAAATCATCTGCTCATACACACACACTCACACACCTAAACCTTTTTGTGTGGCTGCTTATTTATTTTTAGGTTTGTTTTTGAAAAGTTTTCAGCTCAGACTATAAGCCTAGCATGTGAAGTCCAGTCAGTAGCCTGCTGGATCAGCTTGATTACGAGGACAACAGCAGAGAACAATGATTGTGGCAACTTTAATGTGGTTTTAAGATTGTTGCGATGAAGCATTTTTCCAGTCTTGTGTTCCCCTTTAAATGTGTTTACCACTGAATTTTTTTGCAAGAACAGCAGGTTCCTGCCTGTGAATTTTGGTCAAGGAGTTCTGCTTTCAGTGCACCTTGCTGTGTCTGGATCGTGTTCAAAACAGCAATGATGCACTTTTACACTGTTTTGGAAATTTACACTTAATGACCCTCCCCCCAACCACCATCACACACTTACTGTAGTCCAACCTCTTGCTTTTTCTTCCACAATACCTCTTATCCAGTACAGGCAGTTACTGCTTTAAAATTAATGCAAAATAAGGAACTTTAGAAAAGGAAATGGGAATTATAAGTTTCTTCCACCAAACCTTGACATAATGGTACATTTTTACTATCTATCCTCTAAAGCTAATAACTTCAAATAACTTAAAGCTTATTCATATATTACAGACCGACTCAAATCCACAAATTATACTGATGTTAGATTAATATTAGTCAAATTAAAAGTCAAAATTCACATGTATTGACATATAATAATCCATTTTAAACATTGATTTAATTGCTTTATTTGTCCCTCAAGGAGCAATTTGAAACAACCCAGAATCGCTTGTACACAATTCATTTACATACATAAAAATGATAAAAATACAAACATGACATTACTAATGATAAACATGTGGAAGCCTATAGCTCCGTCTTCATCCATCTACATTACTTCAAAGACTTGAACTCTGCCTGCAGAGACAATAACAGAGTCTTCTTCCTGTTTGTGCCATAAAACAATAAAAATAGATTACCCACCAAACCTGACCTTATAATCTGAAACCCAGGAAGAGGCTCTAAATCTTATTAGCGGTAGTTGTTTTCATGTTATATTTATGTATAAAATTTTAAAAAGTTGGAGTACAGCATATTTAAGTTTATAATTTGAATGTTCCAGGCCAAACGAGCGGGCGAGACCTTCACAGCAGGCCCAGATGAGATGATCCACAACCAAAATGTGAACATCCCACCAGCCACACACCTCATCGGGGACCTGAAGCCCCACAGTCGCTACGCTGTCAGGGTGGCCTGTCACAGCAGCCAGGGCCCGTCTGAGTGGTCTCTCTGGGTGGAGCTGCAAACATTAGAAGGAGGTGAGAGCCTTTCAAGTGAAGAGATGTTTGTTTTCAACCTGCATGTGTGTGTCTGATGAGAGAGAGAGAGAGTCTGTGTGCATGTTTTTCTATCTTTGAGAGACATTTCTGTGTTATGAGGACATTCTTGTCAGTCCTCACAACTTCAAAGGGCAATATGAGGGTTATGACTTGGGTTGAGGTTCAGTTAAGGGTAAGAGTTAGGTTTAGGCATTTAGTTGTGCTGGTTAAGCTTATGGTAAGGGGCTCGGGGATACATTATGTCAATGATTTCCCACACAAGGATATAAAGACAAACTTGTATGTGCATGTCTCAGTTTAAATGAGACATGTCCAAGTCAAGTTTCAAGTTTCAAGTATTTCAACATGTGTGTTTTTACATCACAGAGACATGTTCCTTTAATGCATAGGTGTACATTAAGTTAATTAATTAATTTAAATAACTTTAAAGGTTATGGCTTTGGAAGGGAGTGACTTAAGTCTGATTCTAGTCTCAAGTCTATAGAGCTCATATTAACTTTATTTTACTTTTCGCTCATGCAGTGGTGAAAGGCATGTGAGTGTTTGTCCTTTCAATCTTGTGTTGTAGCTGTTTTGGAATGATTTCTATTGCCTTGAGGTGTTTGTTTGATTGTTTGCTGCCTTGCCTACAAATCAAGCTGTCATAAGCTCCTCATGCTGACTTTTTGAGAGCTTTATTTAAGAAGGTGAAATGCTCAAAAGGGTTATTATAATTTGTATCATGAGCTCTTAAAGCATTTGCCCCGTGACACATTTTTCTGATCAAATATTATTCACTGCAGTTGTAATTCTGTCGAATGTTTTTCAGTTTGACTTTCTGAGAAACTTCTGTATGATAACAACGAGTCATCGACTCAAGTTACAATGGACTGTTAGTCATAATATTCCTCCTTGTGCCGCTCTAACTTAGTCTGTGTTTATGAAGAATACCAGACACAAGTCACTGTGCCTCTGTTAAGCCAGCTTTGAATGTAAACTCTTGAGATGGAGGGCGGGCTGGTATTGAAGGGACGGGATAGGGTGGAGACAGAAATGGGGGAAGGAGGGAGGGCGAACGTTAAATTCTCCTGAAAGGCCTCAGTTAGGATCACAGCACTCTATCCAAACTGTAATGCTAGGCTGCTGTGTGTTTGAGTTTAAACTGAGGTGGGATTTTCCATGCCAGCTCATGCTGTCTCTATCCTTGGATGAATAGCAATGGAAATAGCGTAAGAGGAGAGATATGCCATGGGAGGAATGATGGGGGCTTTCCATAATGGAAGCTACTTATAATCTAAAAACACTTCAATGCAACATTTCTCATAAACTGAAAAAAGGGGAGAAGTAGCACTCCTTAAAAATGCCACAGTAATGGAGAAGAAGAAAAAAGTGGTTGTGAGATTCTCCAGCTACGGAGAGGATTGTCAAGTTTCAGTTCTTTATTTCAAAAAGTTATAGGATCTGTTTCGTTTCAGTGGAAAAAGCCACTGTTGCTGAATTTTGTATCTTCCTTTTGGACAATATTGTTCCTTTCTTGCTCTGGCAGCTCTCTCTGCACTTGTCCTAACGAGCCAGAAGAAGAAAAAAAGAAGAAGAAAAAAAAGATACGATTCAGCTGCTGGTC
This sequence comes from Scomber japonicus, assembly GCF_027409825.1. Taxonomy (NCBI): domain Eukaryota; kingdom Metazoa; phylum Chordata; class Actinopteri; order Scombriformes; family Scombridae; genus Scomber; species Scomber japonicus. The sequence continues at coordinate 18,506,730 of NC_070583.1, forward strand.
ACACATAGTTCAGGAGGTACCGAAGGTCAAAGGGAGTGAGAGAGTGAAGAGGAGAGGTAGACTGAAAACAGCTCAGGGTTATTTTCCATGCCTCTGACTGTGACAAAACTCCCAAAAGAAGCCATTGTTTAAAATTTTTCTTGAGTCTCTTTCTGCTCCCTTTGTTTTTTTTATTAATAAATTGTGCGGATATTCGCTGGAATACAGTATCTGTTACATGTGTCATCCTGGCATAAACATTCCCATTTGCTGCTCCTCAGTGTCCTCCCTAATTCTTAGTTTTTGTTCACTTCATTACATACTCCTGCCAATTCTTTTTGTTCTCATATTCTTCCTCAGTTTCCTCTGAATAGACTGGGTTAACCTCTTCTTCTCGTTTAGTTGTAGTGGTCTTTTCCAACCTCTTTCCTAAAAAAATAAAAACACTATTGAGGAGTTTATTTTCCTGCATCTCCAAACAAGCTGAACAAGATTCTTTTTTCTGAATCCAGTCAGCTTCATTCCTTCATCTTTCTTTTCCCCCTCTTTTTTTTTTTTTTTTTGCCCTCAGATGACCTGTGATTTGTCCCTCCAGAGCACACAGCAAGGCACT